>NC_067477.1:138928964-140128964 GCF_947179515.1 Apodemus sylvaticus | reverse complement strand
GCAAATAGGCAATCCAATCCTTAAGGCACTCCTGTAATTGACCATAACATCTAGAATTCATTTGCTTTACAATTTGGCAATCTGAGGGGCACTGGCCGTCTTTAAGTGATGGCAAAGGTTTTGGTTTCTTCCTATAAACCCAACTTTGGGACACTCCCCCAACCTGATACTTAGTGACTGCCAGACAGGCTGTTTGATCTCCACAATCCATGGTAGAGTAATATGTAGAGGGAATCTGACCTATACCTCTCCTACAATCACAAAGATGGCCATACAGGGCCACCAGTAATTGATGTTTATCCACTGGCTTATCTAGTCCTCCTTTTAATGTCTTCAGCAGAAGACAGGTGATCCAGATCATCAGTAAGTTCTTCATTTTCTGTGGAAGACAAAGGTAAAATATTCTCAGGGGGGAAATATTCCCTCTGTAAGGTCATCATAATGGTCAACGTGCTTAACCAGACTTTCTGGAAGCCATTTGGCAGATTTTGATTGTTTTGAATAAACGCTTCCTGAGCCTTGTTCCTATATGAGGACTGGACTGGTCCCATGCCAGGCATTGTCTAGTGGATCTTTTCACATTACATGTGCAAAAGATTTCTTTGTTGTTGATTGCCAACAGCCACTGATTGTCCTTCACAGTCCAGATTTTAAAAATTGTTTATAAAAAGAGCATGAGCTAGAATATTCCTTGGCATGCTCTTTGTGGGATTCCATCTCCCCTTTTTTTGTTTTAGAAATGGTAAGTTGAAGAATCTGGTTGGCATGCTCAACTATTCTCTGTCTCTATGAATTATATAGGATTTAAGTAATATGGACTATGGAGAATTGTTTGCAAAAGGATTAAAAGGCATTACTAGCACAGCAGGGTCCATTATCAGTTTTAATCTGCTGTGGGGTAACCATGATGGAAAAGGCTGTCAATAAATGACTTATATCATATTTGGTGGCCTCACCTGCTTGAACGGAGGCAAACATAAAACCACTAAAAGTATCAATATTACCATGGATATATTTAAGCTTACCAAAATCAATCAAATGTGTCACATCCATTTGCTGTATGGCCTTGGGAACCAATCCTTGTGGATTAACTCCCTAATGAGGTACAGGAAGATGAGGAAGACAATCAGGGTAATTTTTAATAATACACCTGGCCTGTCCTCAGGTAATTTTATACAACAGACGTAGGATATGTACCTTGAGATGATGAAGAGAATGACCTAGGGGAGCTGTCTCAATCACTGTATCAGGAATGCAATGAATGGGAAAGACAGAAGGATCATGGGTGGCCTGATCTGCCAGGTGATTAACCTCCATTAAAGGTCCAGGAAGGCCAGTATGGGCACAGAGATGGCCCAGAAAAAAAGGGAATTTTATATTTCTAATAATAGAGATAAGTTGTCTAAACATGTTTCCAATTTTTGAAGCATTCTTAACCTGGACTATGGTTTCTAAAAGGGCTGATTGAGCTATATAGGTGCTATCAGTATAAATATTAAGAGATGGATCAGTGAAGGCAGTAAAGGCATGTATCACAGCATACAATTCAGTAACTTGTGCCAATGTAATGTGGCAGTAATGTGGCAATGGTTTGAAAACTAACAGCCTGACCATTCCAAACATAAGCATCCCTCCCGTTGAAGGAACCATCAGTAAATACTGTCAGGGCGTGAAAAATGGGAGTAAACAAAGTTACGTTAGAAAAGATGAATTCTTGACAATAGGCAAAACCTAGCAGACTATTAGTGGGGTAGTGATTATCAATATCACTGGCAAAGCCAGCTAAGGCTTTAGGCCAGGAATCTGTATTTTGCATAAGTCAATTGATTTGATCTTTAGTATAGGGTCGAATAATTATATGTGGTTCTTGACCAAAATAAATCTTAGCTTGTCTTCTATCTAAAACAAATATATCAGAAATCAACGGAAAGTGTGGATTTAATACCTTTTTGGGGTAATGGGAAGATGAATCCACATATTATGGGAGCTGTTTGCCAAAAAACTTCTGTTGGAATTTCTGGAGTCTTACAAATGATATACCACAATGGGTGACTATAATTCCTATAGATGATTTGTTGGTTCTGGATTGCCTTCTCCCTCAGGGGAGAGATCCCTATGTGAGGTAGGGTCGGCATCACCTGAAAGAATATCATATAAATGTTTTAATTTTTCTTTGAAAATCTTTAAATAGGGGAACAGCCAACTAATATCACCTTAAAGTTTTTGAAAGTCCTTGAGGGTTCTGAACTTATCTACCATTAGGGTAACCCTTTGGGAAGCATTTTTTTTCTTCATTCATTTGAAAGCCTAAATATGCATATGACTCTTTTATCTGAACCTTTTCACATGCAATCTGTAGGCCTCTCTGTTGTAAAGCCTTCCTCAATGCCTGGTAGCACAATAAGATTTCTCTCCTGCGTTTTTTGGCCAGGCATCTCTGATTGGTTGAATAGAAGATGCAACATAGGCCTGAAAAAGTGTAGGACTATTTGCCATGTCTTTTGGGAGGACATGCCATTGAAATCTTTTCATGGATGCCTGAAAATTAGATTTCAGAAGGCTAAATGCAAAACATTTTTGATCTTCAGGATACAAAGAAATTGTAAAAAAAAAAAAAAAGCAATCTTTTAAATCAATAACAATCTTATAATAATACAAAGGGATGGCCAAGTGGGAAGGGAGTCGAGACTGTAAGGCCCCCATAACAACCAGTTTTATTTACAGAAGATGCCATTTTCCTGACTTTTTCTTAATGACAAAGATAGACATACTCCAGGGAGAGGAGCTGGGGATTATATGTCCTGCTTCAAGCTGTTTCTGTACCAGCTGTTGGGCAGCAAAAAGCTTTTTTAAAGTAGGGAGCCATTGCTCGATCCTGATGGCATCATGATACAGCCATGTGATCTTTTCTGCATGGGCCACAGGGCATTCAATGTCCCCTAGGAAAAATATCCCCAGTTGGACTGATCATGTCTAGGAACCGGGGTAAGGGGTTGTACTATGCCATCTTCATTTTTTCCCAGTCCCTGCCAGGTGTAAAACTGGTTTTTAACATCTGCATGGTAACAACTTCATTTGGGCCACACATTATTAAACTCATTCGAGAAAGAAGGTCATAGTCCCAAAGATTAATAGGGAGCCCTTCTATTAAATAATGCTGAACATGTCTTGAGCGACCCTCAGAGTCTGTCCAAGATAACATTTTTGAACTCCATGTGGGGTTTTTACTTTGTCCCATGCCTTATAAATATGTCAAGGTCTCTTCTACTGGCCAGCTAGAAGGCCAATTATTTTTTCTTATAATGGTGATGTTAGCACCAGTGTCCATCAGGCCAGAGAAGGTTTTTCCATCTAATTTCAAAAGCATGGTAAGTTTATTATTGCTTATAGCCTGAATCCCAAAGGCATCAGAAGACCCAGGGGACATTTGAATTATTAGTAGGTACGAGTGGGAGTAATAGAAGCTTGGCAAAGCGCTGACCTGAGAAGAGCATACTGATGGTTGTGGGAGAAGAGACCATGATTTTAATTTGCCCAGTGTAATCTCTGTCAACAATCCCTGAGAAAACCTGAACACCATGCAGCGGAGAGTCCCAAATATGCCAGTAGAAATGGCTTGATGACCCATTTCTGGTGTTAGAATTTTGTTGGTGACAGAACTGAAGTACAATCCTGCACTCCCTGGTGTGGCTCTGTAGAGGTTTGAAACGGATTGGTTTTTGTTGCTGGAACAAAGCTGACTGTCCATATGCCTGTGTGGGTTTGGGGGCCTGGGGCTGGGCCCTGTCACTTCCCTGGTTATTTGATGTGATGGGTGGGCCTTGTACATCAGTTTTAGATCTGCATTTAGATCTTTACCCCGCTTACATTTAGGACATAAACCATGAGGGGCACTTTTTTGGGAGCCCTTTTATTGTTTTTGTGAGCAGAATTTGAAGAATGTCCACGTACTCCACAATGAAAGCACTTATTTCTATCACTATTGGCTTTATTTTGATTATTTAAAAATTGTTTAACTGTGGTTTCCTGCATAGCCGCTGCCACAGCAAGCCATTGTGGGTACGCTGCGTCTATTCTTGCTCACAAGCCAACATAATCAGAGAGTGTCCCCTGCTTCCTATGAAGGCGAATAGCCGAATAGCGCGGCATGGCAGGTGGGATTTGCATTTACAAATGCTGATGGTTTGATAAAGTCGGAGTTGTCCTCAGTTGATATGAACAACCTGGAGGCCGTGGAAACCAGCCCAGCCCGTGACAAAACCAGAGAAAGGTTCATCAGGGACTTGTTTTACATTGGTTATGGAGGAATCTGAGCTACCCTTAGTAGGACTTCTTTTCCAGGCCATAAGGGCACCAGCTCTGGTCTGTTCAAAAATGCCAGGACTAAAATTGACCTGATCTTTAGCATATGCACCAATTCCCTCTAGCATTTCTTAGGTCCAGCCATTTTCTGCTTGAGCATTTCATTTGGAATGATCTTTAGAGGACTCAGAATTCTGGCTTCCACAGAAGAAAATCCTCCCCAGGTAAAGCTGCCCAGGTGAGAATGAACCATTAGGAAGGGGTAAGGCACTGTTCTGATGCTGTTTCCATGGGGGTAGCAGTAGCACTGCAGGTGGTCACAGACTGTTTAGTTTCTTTGACCAAATTAAAATCAAAACCAATCTGATGGTGCCACGTATTTCCTTGAGAATTGAAATGCCGCATAATGGGAAAGTGTCACTGTATTTACTCTCTATGGCCTGGGACCTGCTCCTGGGAGGGACATTCAGGGCTATGTGCTCTTGTAGCTGTTTTAGTAATTCTAAATGTCCTTTTTGTAATTTAATCTGTTCATGCAGCTGACTCGAATTATGCGTGATTGTAGGCTTCATAACAGGAAAAGATGATTGAAATGGTAGAGCAGATGCTGGGGTAGCAGAAGGGGGCGGTCAGTCGGGCTGCCACTTATTCATCTAGATCTGCCCAGTCTGATTCAACAAGGTCGTCACCCTTGTGAGACTGATAATTTTTGAAGTCCCTTAAGGACGGATAAATCTTATGGGTGACCTTAATTTTTGTTTTATGGGAGGATTTGGTGCTGCCCTAAATTTTTGGCCAAGCGCCACAAAGAATTTTTGGACGGGCATCACAGGAGATCAACCTAGATCCTATAATTTCCTTTTTCCTACTTTCATTTATAGGCGGAATACGCAAGGCATCATTCTCCACAACACTGGCAAAAGACATAAGGTTCTTTTCAGTGTCATTTTTCAGAAGACCTTTCTTTAGAGGTTTATTTTGTAAAGAGGAGTCAGATTTCAAACATTTCTCTCCTTTAATTGTTTGTGCTAGCTGCAGGTCATCACGGCTGTGGCTGAGAATTTCATGAATAAGATTCCAGTGTCACCAGGCATTAACAGGAATCTTTTCAGGACCAAAAACCTTATAAAAATCTTCTAAAGCATCCCCAAAGCAGCTATCAGTGGCATTAATTGAGAGTACCCTCAGTAGAGAACCATGGACAAACCTCATAAATAAAGTAAAAAAAAATTAAAAGTTCTTTAGTCTCTATCTTGATCCCTCTAGCCCTGAGGACTTTACTCAGGCCATCCACA
The DNA here is from genome assembly GCF_947179515.1 of Apodemus sylvaticus. Classification (NCBI taxonomy): domain Eukaryota; kingdom Metazoa; phylum Chordata; class Mammalia; order Rodentia; family Muridae; genus Apodemus; species Apodemus sylvaticus. Next base: position 140,123,367 of record NC_067477.1, on the reverse strand, counting down.
AAAAGTTCATGGGTACTAACTGTTTATCCCATAATCTTCACTTACTTACTGTAAAAAAAGATAGCCTTTTCAACATATGGTATTGGTTCAACTGGCAGTTAGTATGGAATAGAATGCAAATTGACCCATTTTTATATCCTTGTATAAAGCTCAAGTCCAAGTGGATCAAGGATCTCCACATAAAACCAGACACATTGAAATTAATAGAAAAGAAACTGGGAAACAACCTCGAGGCATGTGGGCACAGGGGTAAATTTCCTGAATAGAACACCAATAGCTTATGCTTTAAGATAAAAAAATGGACAAATAGGACCTCATATAATTATACAGGACACTGTCAGTAGGACAAAAAGGTAGCAAACATTTTGGGAAAAGACATTACCAATGCTACATCAGACAGAATGCTATTATGCAATATATAGAAAGAATCTACAAAGTTAGACTTTAGAGAAACAAATATCCCTATTAAAAATGGGGTACAGAGCTAAACAAAGAATTATCAACTGCTTTACCACTCCTGGGAATATACCCAGATGAATCTCCAGCATGTAATAAGGACACATGCTCCACTAGGTTCATAGCAGCCTTATTTATTCATAATAGCCAGAAGCTGGAAAAAGCCCAGATGTTCCTCAACAGAGTAATGGATACAGAAAATGTGGTACATTTATACAATGGAATACTACTCAGCTATTAAATACAATGAATTCATGAAATTCTTAAGCAAATGGATGGAATTAGAAAATACCATCCTGAGTAAGGTAACCCAGTCACAAATGAAGACACTTGGTATGCACTCACCGATAAGTGGATATTAGCCCAAAAGCTTGGAATACCCAAGATATAGACCAAATGAAGCTCAAGAAGGAAGAACAAAGTATGGGTACTCTGGTCCTTCTTAGAAGAGCGAACAAAACACCTGCATGAGAAGATACAGAAACAAAGTGTGGAGCAGATACTGAAGGAAAGACCATCCAGAAACTGGGTCTCCAAGGGACCCATCCCATAAAAAGTTACAAAACACTACTGTGGATGCCAACTAGTGTTTTCTGACAGCAGCCTGGTATAGCTGTCACCCGTGAGGCTCTGCCAGTACATGACAAATGCAGAGCAGTATACTCTCAGCCAACCATTGAACTGAGCACAGGGTTCCCAGTGGAGAACATAGAGAAAGGACCCAAGGAGCTGAAGGTGTTTGCAGTGCCATAGGATGAACAACAATTTGAATAATGCAGTACCCCCAGAGCTCCCAGAGACTAAACCACCAACCAAAAAGTACACACGCAGGGACCCATGGTTCCAGGTGCATATGCAACAGACGCCTTGTTAGACATCAAATGGAGGAGAGGCCTTTGGTCCTGAGAAGGCTACGTGTCCTAGTACAGGTGAATGCTGGGACAGGGAAGTGGGAGTGAGTGGATTGCTGAGCTGAGAGAAGGGGAATGGGTTAGGGGATTTTCAAGGGTGAAGAACCAGGAAAAGGGACAACATTTGAGATGTAAATAAAGAATATATCTAACTAAAAAAAAAATAAGGGCCATATAAAAAGAATGGTTCTTTGAGCTTAGAAAATAAATGTTGATATAAAGCGTCCTTTCCTTCATTTGCATAATATGCCATGCATAAAGTCAAAAGGCAACTTGAAGGACTTAGCTCTTCCTTTATTTTTGTCATACATAAAGAGCTCATGCCATCAAGCACCTTTATAGGCTCAGCCATCACACCAGCCCCTCTATTATTCTAAATTAAGAAATTGTTCCTTGATTCTGCCCCCCTCTTTTCCCTCCTTCTCTTATCTCCCTCCCAGGTGCCTCCCTTCCTCTTCCTCATTTGATTATTCTGTTTCCCCTTCTATGTAGAATTAGTCTTCCTTCTTCTTGAGCTCCATTTAGTTTGTGGGTTGTATTGTGAGAATTCTGTGGTTATGGGCTAATATCCACAGTGAGTACATTTCATGTGTATTCCTTTTTCTCTGGTTTACCTCACTGAGGGTGAAATTTTCTAGTTCCATCCATTTGCCTGGGAAGTTCATGAAGTCATTGTTTTTAATAGCTGAGTAGTAAGCTATCATTTAAATATACCACATATTCTGTATCCATTCCTCTGTTGAGAGACATCTGGGTTCTTTCCAGGTTCTGGCTATTATAAATAAGGATCTATAAATATAGTGGAGTATATGTCTTTATTATATGTTGGCGTATATTTGGGTATATATTAAGTAGTTGTACAGTTGGGTTTTAGGCAGAACTATTTCCAATTTTCTGAGGAAATACCAGATTGATTTCCAAAGTGGTTTTACCAGCTTGTAGTCCCACCAACAATGAAGAAATGTTCCTCTTTCTCCTCATCCTCTCCAGCTGTCACCTGAGTTTTTGATTTTAGCCATTCTGATTGATGTGAGGTAGAATCTCAGGGTCATTTTGATTTGCATTTCCCAGGTGACTGGGGATGTTGAACACTTCTTTAAGTACTACTCAGCCTTTTGAGATTCCTCAGTTGAGACTTCTCTGTTTAGCTCTGTACTCAATATTTTATTAGGATTATTTGGTTTTCTGGAGCCTAGCTTCTTAAGTTCTTAGTATATATTGGATATTAGCCCTCTACCAGATGTAGGGTTGGTAAACAACTTTTCCCAATCTGTGCATTGCCATTTGTCCTATTGACAGTGTCCTTTGCCTAATAGAAACTTTGGAATTTTCTGAGGTTCCATTTTTCAAGTGTTTATCTTAATGCATGAGCCATTGGTATTCTGTTCAGGAAGTTTTCCCCCATGCCCATGTGTTTGAGGTTCTTCCCCAATTTCTCTTTTATTAGATTCAAGATGTCTGGTGTTATGTGGATTCAAGATGTCTGGTGTTATGTGGAGATCTATGCAGACTTGCACTTTGTAATAGGAGATAAAAATGGATCAATTTGCATTCTTCTACATGCTGACTGCCAGTTAAACCAGTACCATTTGTTGAAAATGCTGTCTTTTTTCCACTGGATGGTTTTGGCTTCTTTGTCAAAGATCAAATGACCATAGGTATGTGGGTTCATTTCTGTGTCTTCACTTCTACTCCATTGATTTATCAGCTTGTCTCTCTACCAATGCCATGAAGCTTTTATCACTATTGCTCTGTAGTCCTACTTGCAGTCAAATGGTAATTACCCTAGAAGTTCTTTTATGGTTGAGAATAGTTTTGAGCCTGGGTTTTTGGTTGTTATTCCAGATGAACATGAGTTGCTTTTTTTAAAAAATCTATCTGAAGAATTGAGTTAGGATTTTGAGGGGGATTGCATTGGATCTGTAGATTGCTTTTGCTAAGATGGTCATTTTTACTATGACATTCCTGCCTGTGAATGACTATGGCAAATCTTTCCATCTTCAGAGATCTTCTTTGATTTCTTTCTTCAGAGACTTAAAGTTGTTATCATACAGATCTTTCATTTTATTGGGAAGAATTTCAACAAGATATTTTATATTATTGTGACTATTATAAAGGTTGTTGTTTCCCTAATCATGACTCATCAAAGAACATGTTTCATTACAATAGTATTTGATTACTTTTTCAAGCTTCATGACATACATTGATTGTTTGGGTTTTTTTTTTTTTTTTTTGACTGTATGACATGTGCTAGACTTCTACCTAATCACAAGTCACATATAAAGTATCCATCCTTAGACAGCATCAGTAACAGTATTTTTTTTTAAGAAAAACCATACAATTTTTTCTACAAATAAAGCTGCAACCAGACAAGCATGGATAGAATGTTAACATTGCTTTAAATTTTGAAATTATTTGATTTATTATCTGAAGTCTGTTAATAAAATTTGTCTGCTGACATGATTATCGTAACATTTCTGTATAAGGAATGCAGCCATTAAATATTTAATGTTTCTCTCACCATTCAATACCCAATTTTCAAGGTAAACCATCAATGAATTTTTATTTAAAACTTTTTTTTTCATACAGCACACCCTTCGCTTTATTCCTCCCAGACCCTCCCCACTATCTTACCTATCCAACTCAACACCTTTGTTCTCTGTCTGTTTAGAAAACAAACAAGCCAAGTTTTTAAAAGTAAATCAGAATTAAAAAAAAAAAAAAGCAAAGTGACAAACAGGAAAAATACTTTAAAAAGTCTACACACAGAGACACACAAACATGTATGTACACAAACCCCATAAAAACACAAGATTAGCAACCATAATATATAAGCAAAAGACATGTATAAGTATAGATAAAAATGCTCAAAGAATGATGAGACAGAACATCTCCAAGACTATGAGTTTGTTCTACGTTGGCCATCTACATGTGGCCTCCTTTAAGTGTGGTTTGTACATCCAAAAATTGTCAGTAAGTTCAAATATATCAATGAATAAGTAAATTTTACTTTGATTTTCTAGTAGTGTTTCTATTTTTATTTGTATTATTTTCACTCATATATAAACATAAAATATATGTTCTATTCCCATTAAACTATAATGTTTTTATGAAAAATAATTATTAAATTTAGCATGTATACAGTATTATAATCATCCTTTTTCATAAAATTTGTGGTGAGTATGAAACATGACAACATTTGTAATTTATAGCTGCATTTTAATTTGCATTTTATAGTTGACAAGTGTATAATTAAGACCAAACCACTCTCTCGCTTTAATGGAATCTTTACACTGCCTTTCTCTTTCTATGACCTCAGACATGATATTTAACTTCTTTCTATCTCGTTTTTTCTAGGTTTAAATGTTGGGTAGTGTTAGGTGGGTTAATTACCAGAAGCCTCAGGTGGACTGAGAAGCCCTAGACAGGATAGTTAACTTGACAAATAATAGCTGTGGAAACTTCTGTTAAGATCCACATACCACACTTGCTGATATCTGTCATATGGAGATTTGACAACCAAGTGACTCTTCAATCTCCAATGTGTTCCCTTCTCTGTCCTATGAAATCCGAATACCCACACACTAATGAGCATAGTCTCTAATTTCCCACTGAGACAGTTGTTCTAGTCAAAGAAACAATTCTGCTTCTGGAGATGCCTGCCTGATTTCTCTAATTTCCAGTTTGCTTCCATCAATCCTGAAAGAACCATACACACTACTTTTGAACAACAAAAAAGTAAATATTTGTGAAATTATTAGAATAGTGTCTGATAAACTGTAGTGAGGGAAAACTATTTGTTTTATTTTTTTCTCTTATTTTCATTTTGAGGCAGATTGTTATTAAACCCCTACTGACCTCATACTCACCGTGGCACCTTGCATTCATGATCCTCAAGCATACACGGCTTGTGTGGGATTAGAGGATATGCTACCATACCAATATCACTACTTGTCTTAATTAAAAATATTTTATTTTATTTTAATAGTGATGTATGTGCATGTATGCTTGTGTGGTTTTTGTACAAGATTGAACATAGTCATGGAAGACAGAAAAGAGCATTGGTTCCTATGGAGTGAGAGTCACAGGTTGCTGAGAACCACCTAATATGTATATTTAGAACCAAACTCAAGGTTTTTGAAAGATGAGCAAGTGAACTTGATTGTTAAGCCATCTCTATAGCCCCTTGTCTGTTGAATGAATAAATATCCTAAGCTTCACCCAAAGGTTCATGATCTACAAAACCAAACTATACATTTGAAGACAAAGAATGTCTTTTATTTAATAAAAATCTAATTTAAATTAACACACTATTCATTGACAATGTATACACAATACATATTTCTTCACAGAAGTATACAGAGTTCTTAAGTTTATAGATATTTAAATGTTAAAAAGATCAAGAGGATTTTTGGGTCTTCCCTCCCAATAAATTACAGCTGCAATCTCAATTATGGGTGCACTTGGACATCATTTTCTCTAATCTATTATCTATACCATATTTAAGTCTACTTTTTAACATAGGATGGTAACCAAATCCATAGTTAAGATTTATATATTGGGGAAAATACAGACTATCATTTGACCTTTTCCACCTTAGATCACACAATGTATTCTATGTAGCTAATCAAACTGTTGTTAGCCTTAGCTGAAACTAATTTCTCTCATGTCATACTTCTCTCTATACATGTCATACTTCTCAAATGAATGAACATTTTCAAAGCCTTCTTCTCAAATCTCTGTCCCCTCTAACCAGTGTGTGTGTGTGTGTGTGTGTGTGTGTGTGTGTGTGTGTGTGTATGTGTGTGTATGTGTACTAAGCATCCTTAGGATGTTTGTTTGTTTTAGATATTTTTCAAGTAGAATAATTTGTATTTCAAATATTTCAGTTTTTGCAATCCATGGAATATGAATCTTTAAAATATGATTATTAAATAGTGTAATAAACATTAAAAATAATAAGGTTCCCTTCCAGGTGGAACATTCTGCTGTGGCAGATCACCAGCTTCTTTGATCTCCTAAAGACATCAGAGCCTGAAGGTGTCCCAAGAGTTTTCCTGCACACAGGGCAACTGATCCCCAACTTCTCTGCTCCCCTGAAGACATCACACCCTAAAGGCATCCTAGGAGTTCCTCTTCACACAGAGTAACTGACACTACAACCTGAAAGCATCCTAGTAGTACTGCTTCCCACAGGGGTACTGGGAAACTAACACCACAGTCTGAAGACCTCCCTGGGTCACTGATGCATACAGGACAATAGAATCCACAGTCTGAAAGCCTCCCTGGAGAACACTCACACGGCAATAGTTTGACTCCTCCTCTGAAGACCCAGCAGCCTGAAAACCTCCAAGTTCAGCTGCAGCCAGGGCAACAGACCAGGAGCATCTCTGCCCCTCTGAAGACCCCACAACCTGAAAGCATCCTAGTAAGCCTCCCAGAAGAACTACTGCTTCCAGTGCAACAGGACACTAATGTATATTATGCTCTCATGACCCACGAGTTTGAAGCCCACACAGGAGTTCAAATACAATCAGGGCCACAGGCCTACTAGGAAACCTGAAGAAAACCAATGACCCAAAAAGCAAGTTCCAGATCGAGACACCCAGACCAGCAAACACCAGGGATAACCAAACAGCAAGCACAAGACCATAAGCAACGGAAGCCAATACACTTTAGCATCATCAGAAATCAGTTCTCCCACCACAGCAAGTTCTGGATATACCCACACATTTTAAAATAAGGAAGCAGAGATCTGCCTGCACCCAGGACATGAGCACATAGGCAGTTCATCTGCCAGACCGCCGGTCCTGGGGCCTGTGTCCTGTGTGGAGAGCAGCAGAGGGAGAGACACACCCACAGCAATATTCACTGCCTGCTGGAGCAGAAAAGCATCACTAGCAAGTCAGTTGTGGGGCCTGTGTCCTGCACAGGGATCAGCTGAGGGAGCAACTCCCCGCGGCTATCTTGGCAGCCCGCTGGGGCAGAAAAGCTTGGCGAGGATGTGGAGAAAGAGGAACACTCCTCCACAGCTGGTGGGGTTGCAAACTGGTACAACCACTCTGGAAATCAGTCTGGCAGTTCCTCAGAAAACTGGGCACCTCACTTCTGGAAGATCCTGCTATACCACTCCTGGGCATATACCCAGAGGATTCCCCAGCATGTAATAAGGATACATGCTTCACTATGTTCATAGCAGTCCTATTTATAATAGCCAGAAGCTAGAAAGAACCCAGGTATCCCTCAACGGAGGAATGGATACAAAAAAATGTGGTATATGTACACAATGGAGTACTATTCAGCCATTAGAAACAATGAATTCATGAAATTCTTAGATAAATGGATGGAGCAGGAGAATATCATTCCAAGTGAGGTAACCCAGTCTCAAAAGATCAATCATGGTATGCACTCACTAATAAGTGGATATTAACCTAGAAAACTGGAATACCCAAAACATAATCTACACATCAAATGAAGTACAAGAAGAACAGAGGAGTAGCCCCTTGTTCTGGAAAGACTCAGTGTAGCAGTATAGGGCAAAACCAGAACAGAGAAGTGGGAAAGGGTGGGTGGGAGAACAGGGGAAGGGAAGGGGGTTTATGGGACTTTCGGGGAGTGGGGGGGCATAAAAGGGGATATAAGTTGAAATGTAAATAAAAAATATATCAAATAAAGAAAAGATCTCTGGGGGTGCAAACTGCCAGGGATCTGCCTGTGCCCAGGACCTGAGCACATAGGTGGTTCATCTGCCAGCGTGCCAGTCCTGGGGCCTGTGTCCTGCTTGGAGAGCAGCAGAGAGAAAGACTCTTTGCGGCCATATTCGCTTCCTGCCGGGGCAGAAAAACATCACTAGCAGGTCAGTCTAGGGGCCTGTGTCCTGCACGGAGAGCAGGAGAGGGAGCAAATCCCAGCGGCCACCTTCACTGCCTGCATGGGCAGAAAAGCATCACTAGGTACTGTATTTTCCTGAGCTTAAGATTTCTGGGGGTTCAAACCACCAGAAGTGTGCCTGTGCCCAAGACCTGAGAACAGTGGTGATTCATCTGCCAGCTGGTCGTGGGGCCTGTGTCCTACATGAGAATCAACAGAGGGAGTGACACCGCACCTCACGCCACCATCTTTGCTCCATGACAGAGCAGTCCAGGAACACCTGGTTCACCTTGACAACCCAAATATAACATTGCTTAAGGCAAGACTGAGCAGGGCTCCAAAGGCACAAAACAAGAAGACAGCATATCAGCAATCTGTGCCAGAGGAAACCCAGTCATCCAGTGTTGTGGAAATAGCCTTAAAGGTCCACAGTAGGTTCAAGCACCAGCCAGTGACATAAGACCAGCTAACATCAGTAAGAACAAGATGGCTAAAGGCAAACGTACGAACATGGCTAACAGAAACCAAGGCATTATGGCAGCATCTGAACCTAAATCTCCAACAACAGCAAGTCCTGGATACCCCCACACAACAGAAAAACAAGAATCGGATTTAAAGTCACTGGTAAGGATGCTGTTAGAGGAACACATGAAGGACATAAATAAATCTCTTAAAGAAATTCAGGAGAAAAATGATCAAAAGTTTGAAGGCCTTACAAGAGAAACATAAAAATCACTTAAAGAAATTCCGGAGAATATGGATCAGAATAAGGAGGAAATGCAAAAATCACTTGAATAAATACAGGAGAACTTTGATCAACAGGCAGAAGTCATGAATGAGGAAACACAAAAAAAATCTCTCAAAGAACTGCAGGAAAACACACACAAGCAAGTGAAGAAACTGAGCAAAAATTTCCAGGATCTAAAAACAGAAGTAGAAACAACTAAGAAAGCACAAAGAGAGACAACTTTGGAGATAGAAAACCTTGGGAAGAAATCAGGGACCATAGATGCAAATATCAACAACAGAATACAAGAGATAGTAGAAAGATGCCAAAGATACCATAGAAACCATGGACTCAATAGTCAAAAAAAAAAATGCAAAATGCAAAAAGCTTGTAACCCAAAACATCCAGGAAATCCAGGACACAATGAGAAAGCCAAACCCAAGGATTATAGGCATTGATGAGAGTGAAGATTTAAAACTTAAAGGGCCAGCAAATATCTTCAACAAAATTATGGAAGAAAACGTCCCTAACTTAAAGAGAGAGGGGCCCATGAATATACAAGAAGTTTACAGAACTCCAAGTAGACTGGACCAGAACAGAAATAACTCCTGTCACATCATAATCAAAACCCCAAATGTACTAAACAAAGAAAGAATACTTATGGCAGTAAGAGAAAAAGGGTAAGTACAATATAAAGGAAGACCTATCAGAATTACACCAGATTTCTCACCAGAGAACATGAAAGCCAGAAGATCCTGAGTGGAGTTCAAGCACACTCTAAGAGAACACAAATGCCAACCAAGACTACTATACCCAGCGAAACTTTCAATCACTTTAGATGGAGAAACCAATATATTCCATGACAAAACCAAATTTACACAATATCTTTCCACAAACCCAGCTCTACAAAGGATAACAGGGAGAAAACACCATTACAACAAGGGCAACTATACCCTGGAAAAATCAGGATATTAAACTTCTTTCATCAAACCCAAAAGAAGATAACCACACAAGTATAAAATTAACATCAAAAATGATAGGAAGCAATAACAACTACTCCTTAATATCTCTTAACATCAATGGTCTCAATTCCCCAATAAAAACATAGAGTAACAGACTGGTTATTTATTACAATAAATGTGAGTGACTTCAATACTCCACTCTCATAAACGGGACCCTACATTTTGCTGCATACAGGAAACGTACCTCAGTGTCAAAGACAAACACTACCTTAGCGTAAAAGGCTGGAAGACAATTCTACAAGCAAATGATCTCAGGAAACAAGCCAGATATTCTAATATCAGATAAAATTGACTTTCAACCTAATGTCATAAAAAGAGACATGGAAGGACAGTTCTTGCTGGAAAAAGGAAAAATCCAACAAGAAGAAATCTCAATCCTGAACATCTATGCTCCAAATACAAGGGTGCCCTCATTCATAAAAGAAACTTTACTAAAGCTCAAACCATACATTGCACCTAACACAATAAATGTGGGTCAATTCAATACTCCACTCTCATCAATAGACCGATCAGGAAAACAGAAACTAAACAGGGACACAGTGAAACTAATTGAAGCTTTGGACCAATTGGATTTAAGATATATATATATATATATATATATATATATATATATATATATATAACTTTCATCCCAAAGCAAAAGAATATACCTTTTACTCAGCACCTCATGGTACCTTCTCCAAAATCAATCATATAGTTGGTCACAAGACAGACCTCAATAAATATAAGAAGACTGAAATAATCTCATGTCTCCTATCAGCTCACTATGGAGTAAAAGTGGTCTTTAATAATAATAAAAACAACAGAAACCAGGCAGTGGTGGTGCACGCCTGTAATCCCAGCACTCTGGGAGGCAGAGGCAGGCAGATTTCTGAGTTCAAGGCCAGCCTGGTCTACAGAGGGAGTTCCAGGACAGCCAGGGCTATACAGAGAAACTCTGTCTCAGAAAAAATAAAATAAAATAAAATAAAATAAAATAAAATAAAATAAAATAAAATAAAATAAAATAAAATAAAGTAAAGTAAAGTAAAGTAAAAACAACAGAAAGCCCACATGCACATGGAAACTGAACAATACTCTACTCAATGATATCTTGGTCAAGGTAGAAATAAAGGAAGAAATCAAAGATTTTTTAGAATTTAACGAAAATGAAGGCACATCATACCCAAATCTATGGGACACAATGAAAGCAGTGCTAAGAGGAAAACTCATCGCTTTGAGTGCCTCCAAAAAGAAATTGAAGAGAGCATACACTAGAAGATTAATGGAACAACTGAAAGCCCTGGAACAAAAAGAAGATAATTCACCAACAAGGAGAAGAAGAAAGGAAATCATCAAACTCAGGGCTGAAATCAATCAAGTAGATACTAAGAGAACCATACAAAGAATAAACAAAACCATGAGCTGGTTCTTTGAAAAAATTGACAAGATAAATAAACCCTTAGTCAGACTAACCAAGGGGCACAGAGACAGTATCCAGATAAATAAAATTAGGAATGAAAAGGGAGATATAACAACAAAAACGGAGGAAATTAAAAAAAAAAAATCAGATCCTACTACAAAAGCCTATACTCAACACAACTGGAAAATCTGGAGGAAATGGACAATTTCCTTGACAGATACCAAATACCAAAATTAAATCAGGATCAAATAGATCATCTAAACATACCCATAACCCCTAAAGAATTAGAAGGGGGCATAGATAGCCTTCTGACCAAAAAAAGCACAGGACCAGATGGTTTTAGTGCAGAATTCTATCAGACCTTCAAAGAAGACTTAACACCAGTACACTTCAAACTATTCCACCAAATAGAAACAGAAGGAACACTACCCAACTCCTTCTACGAAGTCACAATTATGCTGATACCAAAACCACACAAAGATCCAACTAAGAAAGAGAATTTCAGGCCAATTTCCCATATGAATATCAATGCAAAAATACTCAATAAAATTCTTGCCCACCAAATCCAAGAACACATCAAAACGATCATCCACCATGATCAAGTAGGCTTGATCTCAGGGATGCAGGAATGGTTCAATATATGGAAATCCATCAATGTTATCCACTACATAAACAAACTCAAAGAAAAAAACACATGATCATTTCATTAGATGCTGCAAAAGCATTTGACAAAATTCAACATCCTTTCATGGTAAAAATCTTGAAAAAGGCAAGAATTCAAGGCCCATATCTAAACATAGTAAAAGCAATATACACCAAAACGGTAGCCAACATCAAACTAAATGGAGAGAAACTTGAAGCAATCCCACTAAAATCAGGCACTAGACAAGGCTGCCTCCTCTCTCCATATGTTTTCAATATAGTTCTTGAAGTCCTAGCTAGAACAATTAGACAACATAAGGAGATCAAAGGGATACAAATCAGAGAGAAAGAAGTCAAACTATCACTATTTGCAAATGATATGATAATATACTTAAGTGACCCAAAAAAGCCTACTAGAGAACTCCTATAGCTGACAAACAACTTCAGCAAAGTGGCTGGCTACAAAATCAACTCAAGCAAATCAGTAGCCTTTCTATACTCAAAGGATAAGCAGACTGAGAAAGAAATTAGGGAAATGACACCCTTCACAATAGCCACAAACAGCATAAAGTATCTTGGTCTGACTCTAACCAAACAAGTGAAAGACTTATATGACAAAAACTTCAGATCTCTGAAGAAGGAAACCAAAGAAGATCTCAGAAAATGGATAAATTTTCCATGCTTGTGGATTGGCAGAATTAATATAGTTAAAATGGCCATCTTGCCAAAAGCAATCTTCAGATTCAATGCCATCCCCATCAAAATCCCAACTAAGTTCTTCATAGAGCCAGAAAGAGCAATTCTCAAATTTATCTGGAATAACAAAAAACCCAGGATAGCCAGGATAGCTAAAACTATTCTCAACAGTAAAATAACTTCTGGGGGATTCAGTATCCCAGACCTCAAACTTTACTACAGAGCAATAGTGATAAAAACTGCATGGTATTGGTACAGTGACAGGCAATTGGATCAATGGAATAGGATTGAAGACCCAGAAATGAACCCACACACCAATGGCCACTTGATCTTCAACAAAGAAGCTGAAAACAACCAGTAGAAAAAGGTTAACCCTTTCAACAAATGGTGCTGGTTCAATTGGAGGTCAGCATGCAGAAGAATGTGAATTGGTCTGTCCTTATCTCCTTGTACTAAGCTCCACTCCAAGTGGATCAAGGACCTCCACATAAAACCTGACACAAGCAGCTGGTCCAGCAAAAGGGCAATGAGCAGTGGAACCAAGGTGATAGGGTCCAGGTAGGCCTTGCACCTGCTACCACGCACCTTCACTGGCCAGCCAGGCTGCAAGCAGTGGCAGATTTACATTGACTTTCACCCCACAGAGGCTACATCAGAACTCTGCCTCCAGCCAGTCAGATACAAGAGACTCTCTACCATCTTGGATCTCGGGCACCAGAGAAATATGACAGATTGAGGAACGCAAATATAACCCGAGGCCAACATCGCAGGGGTCTAAGCCTGACGGGCGTTGGCCTGGACTCAGGCCCTGGTCTGTTCCGGGGGTGGGAGGCATCAGTGTGCCAACCCGGCCAGAAGGTTGTTTGCCGGGCCCAGCACATGCAACACCATTTTGACTATGGGACACCAGAGAGTCCTAGCAGGCAAAGTCAGCTAAGAGCCATAGCCCGAGGCTAACATAGCGGGGGTCTAAACCAGACAGGCCTTGGACTGCCCCCAAGCCCTGGTCTGCTCGTTGGGCCATCTGTGTGCCAAACCAGCCCTAAGATTGTTAGCCTAGCAGACTCTTCCAGCACTTTCAGAGCACACACACTCTGCCATCCTGGCCACCTGACAGAACCAATTAACAGTCATAGCCTGAGGGGAACTATGCTCGGGCCTTAGCCTGTCAGGTTTTTGGCTAGAATTAGGGCCTCAGCAGCTAGGCTAGCCTTGTATACACGAATCTGTTTGGGAGATCGGCTGCCCAGCAGAGTGACCAGCACTTAGAAATGGTCCCACAGCACACACCATCAGGACTCCCTGAAGGAGCAAACGGGCACCACCTGGTTCACACAAATAATCTGGGGCAAAGCACACTAGGGCTTCAAGGGCACCCAAGATGAGGACAGAACATCAGCAATCTCTAACAGGGGAAACCCAGCCATCCAGTGTTGCAGAAATAGCCCCAGAGCCTCACAGGAGGCACATACATCAGCCAGAGACAAGACCAACTAACACCAGAAATAACAAGATGGCAAAAGGCAAATGCAGGAATGCTACTAAATGAAGGAGCTAAGCAAAAAATCCAGGATCTAAAATCAGAAGTAGAAACAACTAGGAAATCACAAAGGGAGACAACTTTGGAGATAGGAAACCTTGAGAAGAAATCAAGGGCCATAGATGCAAATATAAACAACAGAATACAAGAGATGGAAAAAAGAATCTCAGATGCCAAAGATACCATAGAAACCATTGACTCAACAGTCAAAGAAAATGCAAAATGCAAAAAGCTTGTATCCCAGAACATCCAGGAAATCCAGGACACAATGAGAAGAAATAACTAAGGATTATAGGTATAGATGAGAGTGAAGATTTACAGGTGAAAGGGCCAGCAAATATCTGCAACAAAATCATGGAAGAAAACTTTCCCAACTTAAAGAGAGAGATGCCCATGAATATACAAGGAGCCTACAGAACTCCAAACAGACTGGACCTGAGCAGAAATACCTCCTGTCACATAATAATAAAAACCCCAAATGTACTAAACAAAGAAAGAATATTAAAGGCAGCAAGAGAAAAAGGCCAAATAACATATAAAAGAAGATCTATCAGAATCACACCAGACTTCTCACCAGAGACCATAAAAGCTAGAAGATCCTGGGAAGATCTCATGCCGACTCTAAGAGAACACAAATGTCAGCCAAGACTACTATACCCAGCAAAACTCTCAATCACAATAGATGAAGAAACCAAGATATTCCATGACAAAACCAAATTTACACAATTTTGTTCTACAAACCCACCTCTACAAAGAATAATAGGAGGAAAACTCCAATAAAAGAAGGGAAATGACACCCTGGAAAAAGCAAGAGAGTTACCTTCTTTCATCAAACCCAAAAGAAGATAACCACTCAAATATAAAAATAACATTGAAAATGACCGGATGTGATAATCACTATTCCTTAATATCTCTTAATGTCAATGGACTCAACTCCCCAATAAAAAGACAAAGATTATCAGAGTGGATAAGAAACAGACCCTATATTTTGCTGCATACAGGAAACATACCTCAATGTCAAAGACAAAAACTACCTTAGAGTAAAAGGCTGGAAGACAATTTTACAAGCCAATGGTCTCAGGAAATGAGACGGAGTAGCAATTCTAATATCGGATAAAATTGACTTTCAACCTAAAGTCATCAAAAGAGATACTGAGGGACACTTCTTGCTGGTCAAAGGAAAAATCCACCAAGAAGAACTTTCAATTCTATGCGACAAATGCAAGGGCACCCTCATTCGTAAAAGAAACCTTACTGAAGCTCAAAGCACACATTGCATCTAATACAATAATTGTGGGTGACTTCAACACTCCACACTCCTCAATGGACCCACCAGGAAAACAGAAACTAAACAGGGATACAATAAAACTAATTGAAGTTTTGGAACAATTGGACTTGACTGATATTTATAGGACATTTCACCTTAAAACAAAAGAATACACCTTTTTCTAAGCACCTCATGGTACCTTCTCCAAAATCAACCATATAAGTGAAAACAAAGAGAACCATACAAAGAATCAATGAATCCAGGAGCTGGTTCTTTGAGAAAATTGACAAGATAGATGAAGCCTTAGCCACACTGACCAAAGAGCACAGAAAAAGTATCCAAATTAGCAAAATTAGAAATGAAAAGGGGATTGCCCGAGCTAGTACCTCAAGTACAATATTGAAAAGATAAGGAGAGAGGGGGCAGCCCTGTCTAGTCCCTGGGCAATTCGACAACATAAGGAGGTCAAAGGGATACAAATTGGAAAGGAAGAAGTCAAACTATCATTATTTGCAGATGACATGATAGTCTACCTAAGTGACCCAATAAACTCCACTAGAGAACTCCTACAGCTGATAAACAACTTCAGCAAAGTGGCAGGTTATAAAATCAACTCAAGCAAATCAGTGGCCTTCCTATACTCAAAGGATAAGCAGGCTGAGAAAGAAATTAGGGAAATGGCCCCCTTCACAATAGCCACAAACAGTATAAAGTATCTTGGGGTGACTCTTACCAAACATGTGAAAGATCTTTATGACAAGAACTTCAAGACTCTGAAGAAGGAAATGGAAGAAGACCTCAAAAAAATGGGAAAACCCCCCATGCTCATGGATCGCCAGACAGAATATAGTTAAAAAGGCCATTTTGCCAAAAGCAATATACAGATTCAATGCAATACCCATCAAAATCCCAACTCAATTCTTCACAGAGTTAGAAAAAGCAATTAACAAATTCATCTGGAATAACAAAAAACCCAGGATAGCTAAAACTATTCTCAGCAACAAAAGAAAATCTGGGGGAATCAGTATCCCTGACCTCAAGCAATACTACAGAACAATAGTGTTAACAACTGCATGGTATTGGTACAGTGACAGGCAGGCAGATCAATGGAACAGGATTGAAGATCCAGAAATGAACCCACACACCTATGGCCACTTGATCCTCGACAAAGGGGCCGAAAACATCCAATGGAAAAAAGATAGCCTTTTCAACAAATGGTGCTGATTCAACTGGAGGTCAGCATGCAGAAGAATGCGAATTGATCCATCTTTATTGCCTTGTACTAAGCTCAAATCCAAATGGATCAAGGACCTCCACATAAAGCCAGACACTCTGAAGCTAATAGAAAAGAAACTGGGGAAGACCCTTGAGGACATTGGTACAGGGAGAAAATTTCTGAACAGAACACCAATAGCGTATGCTCTAAGAGCAAGAATTGACAAATGGGACCTCATAAAATTACAAAGTTTCTGTACGGCAAAGGACACCATCAAAAGGACAAATTGGCAACCAACAAATTGGGAAAAGATCTTCACCAATCCTACATCAGATAGAGGGCTAATATCCAATATATATAAAGAACTTAAGAAGTTAGACTCCAGAGAACCAAACAACCCTATTAAAAAATGGGGTACAGAGTTAAACAGGGAATTCTCACCTGAAGAACTTCGGATGGTGGAGAAGCATCTTAAAAAATGCTCAACTTCATTAGTCATTAGGGAAATGCAAATCAAAACAACCCTGAGATTTCATCTTACACCAGTCAGAATGGCTAAGATTAAAAATTCAGGAGACAGCAGGTGTTGGAGAGGATGTGGAGAAAGAGGAACACTCCTCCACTGCTGGTGGGGTTGCAAATTGGTACAACCACTCTGGAAATCAGTCTGGCGGTTCCTCCGAAAACTGGGCACCTCACTTCCAGAAGATCCTGCTATACCACTCCTGGGCATATACCCAGAGGATTCCCCACCATGTAATAAGGATACATGCTCTACTATGTTCATAGCAGCCCTATTTATAATTGCCAGATGCTGGAAAGAACCCAGGTATTCCTCAACAGAAGAGTGGATGCAAAAAATGTGGTATATCTACACAATGGAGTACTATTCAGCCATTAGAAACAATGAATTCATGAAATTCTTAGGCAAATGGATGGAGCTAGAAAACATCATACTAAGTGAGGTAACCCAGACTCAAAAGGTGACTCATGGTATGCACTCACTAATAAGTGGGATATTAACCTAGAAAACTGGAATACCCCAAACATAATCCATACATCAAATGAGGTACAAGAAGAAAGGAGGAGTGGCCCCTTGTTCTAGAAAGACTCAGTGAAGCAGTATAGAGCAAAACCAGAACGGAGAAGTGGGAAGGGGTGGGTGGGAGGACAGGGGGAGAAAAGGGGGCTTATGGGACTTTCGGGGAGTGGGGGGCTAGAAAAGGGGAAATCATTTGAAATGTAAATAAAAAATATATCGAATAAAAAAAAGACAAAAAAAAAGAAATGAAAAGGGGGATATAACAACAGAAACAGAGGAAATTAAAAAAAAACCATCAGATCCTACTACAAAAACCTATACTCAACACAACTGGAGAATCTGGAGGAAATGGTCAATTTCCTAGACAGATACCAAACACCAAAATTAAATCAGGATCAAATAGATCATCTAAACAGTCCCATAACCCCTAAAGAAATAGAAGGGGTCATAGATAGGCTTCCAACCAAAAAAAGCACAGGACCAGATGGTTTCAGTGCAGAATTCTATCAGACCTTCAAAGAAGACCTAACACCAATACTCTTCAAACTATTCCACAAAATAGAAACAGAAGGAAGACTACCCAATTCCTTCTATTAAGCAACAATTATGCTGATACCAAAACCACACAACGATCCAAAAAAGAAAGAGAATTTCAGACCAATTTCCCTTATAAACTTCGATGCAAAAATACTCAATAAAATTATTGCCAATCAAATCCAAGAACACATAAAAATGATTATCCACCCTGATCAAGTAGGCTTTATTCCAGGGATGGAGGGTTGGTTCAATATATGGAAATCCATCAATGCAATCCACTATGTAAACAAACTCAAAGAAAAAAACCACATGGTCATTTCATTGGATGCTGAAAAAACATTTGAAAAAATTCAGCATCCATTCATGCTTAAAGTCTTGGAAAGGACAGGAATTCAAGGCCCAGTCCTACACATAGTAAAAGCAATATACAGCAAACCAGTAGCCAGAATCAAACTAAATGGAGAGAAACTTGAAGCAATTCCACTAAAATCAGGGACTAGACAGGTCTGCTCCCTTTCTCCTTATCTTTTCAATATTGTACTTGAGGTACTAACTCAGCCAATTAGATAACATAAGGAGGTCAAAGGGATACAAATTGGAAAGGAAGAAGTCAAACTATCATTATTTGCAGATGATATGATAGTCTACCTATGTGACCCAAAAACTCCACTAGAGAACTCCTACAGCTGATACACAACTTCAGCAAAGTATCAGGTTATAATATCAACTCAAGCAAATCAGTAGCCCTCCTATACTCAAAAAATAAGCAGGCTGAGAAAGAAATTAGGGAAATGATCCCCTTCACAATAGCCACAAACAGTATAAAGTACCTTGGGGTGACTCTTAGTAAACATGTGAAAGATCTGTATGACAAGATCTTCAAGACTCTGAAGAAGGAAATAGAAGAAGACCTCAAAAAATGAAAAAACCTCTCATGCTCATGGATCAGCAGGATTAATATAGTTAAAATGGCCATTTTGCCAAAAGCAATATACAGATTCAATGCAAAACCCATCAAAACCCCAACTCAATTCTTCATAGAGTTAGAAAGAGCAATTATCGAATTCATCCGGAAAAACAAAAAACTCAGGATAGCTAAAACTATTCTCAACAACAAAAGAAATTCTGGGGGAATCAGTATTCCTGACCTCAAGCAATATTACAGAGCAATAGTGTTAAAAATTGCATGGTATTGGTACAGTGACAGGCAGGCAGATCAATGGAACAGGATTGAAGATCCAGAAATGAACCCACATACCTATGGCTACTTGATCCTCGACAAAGGGTTGAAAATATCCAGTTGATAAAAGATAGCCTTTCCAACAGATGGTGCTGATTCAACTGGAGGTCTGCATCAGAAAAATGCAAATTGATCCATCCTTGTCTCCTTGTACTAAGCTCAATTCCAAATGGATCAAGGACCGTTACATAAAGCCAGACACTCTGAAGCTAATAGAAAAGAAACTGGGGAAGACCCTTGAGGACATCAGTAGAAGGTGAAACTTCCTGAACCAAACACAAATAGCATATGCTCTAAGATAAAGAACTGACAAATAGGACCTCATAAAATTGCAGTTTCTGTAAAGCAAAAGACACCATCAAAAGGACAAATCAGCAACCAACAAATTAGGAAAAGATCTTCACCAAACCTATATCAGATAGAGGGCTAATATCCAACATTTACAAAGAACACAAGAAAATAGACCCCAGCAAACCAAATAACCCTATTAAAAAATGGGGGTACATAGTTAAACAAAGAATTCTCACCTTAAGAACTTCAGATGGTGGAGAAACATCTTAAAAAAATGCTCAACTTCAATTGTCATCAGGGAAATGCAAATCAAAACAACCCTGAGATTTCACCTTACAACAGTCAGAATGGCTAAGATTAAAAACTCAGGAGACAGCAGGTGTTGGCGAGGATGTGGAGAAAGAAGAACACTCCTCCACTGCTGGTGGGGTTGTAAACTGGTACCACCACTCTGATAATCACTCTGGTGGTTCCTCAGAAAACTGGGCATATCACTTCTGAAAGATCCTGTAATACCAATCCTGGGTATATACCCAGAGGATTCCCCAGCATGTAATAATGATATATGTTCCACTATGTTCATAGCAGCCCTATTTATAATAGACAGAAGCTGGAAAGAACACAGGTATCCCTCAACAGAAGAATGGATGCAAAAAATGTGGTATATATACACAATGGAGTACTATTCATCCATTAGAAACAATGAATTCATGGAATTCTTACGCAAATGGATGGAGCTGGAGAACATCATACTAAGTGAGGTAACCCATTCTCAAAAGATCAATCATGGTATGCACTCACTAATAAGTGGATATTAGCCTGGAAAACTGGAATACCAAAAACATAATCCACACATAAAATGAGGTACAAGAAGAATGGAGGAGTGGCCCCTGATTCTGGAAAGACCCAGTATAGCATTATAGGGGAATACCAGAACCAGGAAGTTGGAAGTGGGAAGGAGTAGATGGGGGAACAGTGGGAAGTAAGTGGGCTTATGGGACTTTTGGGGAGTGGGGTGCCAGAAAAGGGGAAATCATTTGAAATATAAATAAAGAATATACCGAATAAAAAATTACATTTCTTAATCATAAAAAAAAGAAAATTAGGAAGCTGATATAAAATCCTATCTCATGAATATAATAGAGTCCTTAAAAGAGGATATAAATAAGTCACTGAAAAGACTACTGGAAAAGAGGTAGAAGCTCTTAAAGAGGAATCAAATGAATCCCTTAAAAAAATATAGAAAAACACAATCAACCAGGTGAAGGAATTGAACAAACCTGTCCAAGACCTAAAACTGGAAGGAGAAACAATAAGGAAAACACAAATGGATGCCACCCTTGAAATAAAAAACCTAGGAAAGAGGTCAGGAATTACATATGTAAGCATCTACAAAAGAATAAAAGAGATAGAGAGAATCTCAGGTGTAGAACATACCTTAGCAGATATTGACACAACTGTCAACGAAAATTCAAAATATAAATACTTGCAACAAAAAACATCCATGAAATTCAGGACACAAGGAAAAGACCAAATCTAAGAATAATAGGAATAGAGAGGAGGGAAGACTCACAGCTCAAATGTCCTGAACAAGTCTTCAAAATCATAGAAGAAAACTTCCCAAACCTAAACAAAGAGATGACTATAAAAATACAAGAAGCATCCTTATGAATACAAAATAAATTGGATGAGACAAAAAAATGCTCTCAACACATAATAATCAAAACACTAAATGCACAGAATAAAGAAACAATATTAAAAGTTGCAAGGGAAAAGGATCAAGTAACATAAAAAGGCAGACCTGTTAGAATTACACCAAACTTCCCAACAGAGGCACTAAAAGCCAGAAGAGCCTGAAGAGAGGTCATGCAGGCACTAAGAGAACTCAAATGCCAGTCTAGGATACTATAGCCAGCAAAACCCTTAATCACCATAGATGGAGAAAGCAAAACATTCCAGGACAAAACTGAATTCAAACAATAGCTAGATAACACCCAAGACCTACAGATGATTCTAACAAGAAAACTTCAACACAATGAAGGTACCTACACCAAAGAAATAACAATCATCTCACAACAAAATCAAAATGAGAGAATCACATGCACATGATTGATATATAAATCATCTTTATATATCAATAAATTCTCCACACACAAATTGCCAATTCAATAATTTCAGAACCAATTGATAATGATAAAACCTGCCCACCTAGATTAGACAAATTATCCCATTATTCTAACCTTTATAATATAATAAGGTGTGGCTGGTCTTAGCCACATTGATTCACATCCACAGCCATCTTCCTTTCTTCCTCCTATGCCAAGATGCTCTGTGTCTCTGCAACTCTTAGCTCTGCCTCCCTTTTTCCTGTCCAATCACAGGCCTCCCACTGACCTAATGTAATTGGACTGGGAAAATTCTGAGACTTGAAAGACTGTAAAATAGTCTTTCTGGAAAACAGTCCCAAGAAAGAAGCTAAAGTTGCCATCCTAAGATCTAATAAAATAGACTTTCAACCAAAATTGTAAAGTGAGGTGAGAAAGGATACTTCAAAGTCACTAAAGAAAAAAACCACCAAGGGAAAGACTTGATTTGGAAGATATATTCCCCAAATGAAGGGCACCCACATTAATGAAAGAAACATTACTAAAGCTCAAAACACACATTAAAAACCACACTGTAATAGAGGGTTATTTCCACATTGAATTCTTAATAATGACTAGGTCATTGAAAATAAAAACAAACAAAAACCATAGACACAGGAAAACTAATAAAGGTTATGAACTAAATGGACTTAACAGATATCTACAAAACATTTCACCCTAAAAGAAAAGAATATACCTTCTTCTCAGCACGTCATGGTACCTTATCCAAAATTGACCATATAATTGGTCACAGAAGAACCCTCAAACAATACAAAAGATTGAAATAATCCAATGCATCCTATCAGATCACCATAGCCTAAGGCTCATCTTCAATAACAACAAAAACAGGAAAAAGCCCACATACACATGGAAACTGAACAATTCTTTATTCAGTGATAACTTCGTCAGGGAAGAAATAAAGAAAAAAATTAAAGACTTTCTGAAATTCAATGAAAATGTTGACACATAATACCCAAACTTTTGGGAAACAATGAAAGCAGTAATAAGAGGAAAATCCATAGCACTAAGTGACTTGGTAAAGAAACTGGAGAGATGATACACTAGCAATTTAACAGCATACCAGAAAGCTCTAGAACAAAAAGAAGCAAACATACCCAAGCAGAGTAGACTGCAAGAAATAGTCAAACTCACAGCTGAAATTAACCAACTCAAAACAAAGACAACTATACAAAGAATCAACAAAACCAAAAGTTGGTTCTTTGAGAAAATCAACAAGATAGCTAATCCCCTAGCCAAAATAACTAAAGGGCCCAGAGACAGTATCCAAATTAACAAAATCAGAAATTAAAAGGGAGACATAACAACAAAAACTGAGGAAGTTCAAAATAAATCATCAGATCCTACAACAGAATTGAAAAATCTACATAAACTGTATGATTTTCTAGACAGACATGAGACACCAACATTAAATAAAAAGCAGGTAAACTATCTAAACAGGTCCATATTCTATAAGGAAATAGAAGTCATTAAAAACCTTCCAACAAAAAAGAAAAAACAAAAACAAAAAAATAAAAGAAATAAACAAAAAATAAAACAGGGCCAGATAGCCTTAGTACAGAAATCAATCAAATTTTCAAAGAAAGCCTTGCACCAATACTCCTCAAATTATTCCACAAAATAGAAACAGAAGGAACACTACATAATTCATTCTACAAAGC
This sequence comes from Apodemus sylvaticus, assembly GCF_947179515.1. Taxonomy (NCBI): domain Eukaryota; kingdom Metazoa; phylum Chordata; class Mammalia; order Rodentia; family Muridae; genus Apodemus; species Apodemus sylvaticus. The sequence goes on along the minus strand of NC_067477.1, from coordinate 140,099,685 downwards.
CACAATTACTCTGAAACATAAACTATACAAGGTCCCAACAAAAATAAAAGAACTTCAGACAAATTTCACTTATGATTATTGATGCAAGAATACTCAATAAAGTTCTCAAAAAATGAATTAAAAACCACATCAAAACCATCACCACAATCCTCCCAGGTTTGCAAAGTTGGTTCAATATATGAAAATCCATTAAGGTAATCTACTATATAAACAAACTTAAAGAAAAAAATCACATGATTATCTCCTTAGATGCTGAATAAACACTGGAAAAAATAGAACACTGCTTCATGTTAAAAGTATTGAACAGATCAGGAATCCAAGGCATATACCCAAACACAATAAAAGCAATTGACAGTAAACCAACAGTCAATATCAAATTAAATGGAGAGATATTTGAAGCAATCCCATTAAAATCACTAAAAGAATGCTCATTCTCTACAACCACTCTGGAAATCAGTCTGGCGGTTCCTCCGAAAATTGGGCACCTCACTTCCAGAAGATCCTGCTATACCACTCCTGAGCATATACCCAGAGGATTCCCCACCATGTAATAAGGATACATGCTCTACTATGTTCATAGCAGCCCTATTTATAATTGCCAGATACTGGAAAGAACCCAGGTATCCCTCAACAGAAGAGTGGATGCAAAAAATGTGGTATATCTACACAATGGAGTACTATTCAGCCACTAGAAACAATGAATTCATGAAATTCTTAGGCAAATCGATGGAGCTAGAGAACATCATACTAAGTGAGGTAACCCAGACTCAAAAGGTGAATCATGGTATGCACTCACTAATAAGTGGATATTAACCTAGAAAACTGGAATACCCAAAACATAATCCATACATCAAAGGAGGTACAAGAAGAAAGGAGGTGTGGCCCCTTGTTCTGGAAAGACTCAGTGAAGCAGTATTCGGCAAAACCAGAACGGGAAAGTGGGAAGGGGTGGGTGGGAGGACGGGGGAGAGAAGGGGGCTTACGGGACATTCAGGGAGTGGGGGGCTAGAAAAGGGGAAATCATTTGAAATGTAAATAAAAAATATATCGAATAAAAAAAAGAATGCCCATTCTCCATATATAGTCAATATAGCACTCAAAGTTCTAGCTAGAACAATAAGACAACAAAAGGGGATAAATATTGGGAAAGAGGATATCAAGTTATCACTATTTGCAGATGATATGATAGTATATATATAAGTGACCCCAAAAACTCTACCAGACAACTTCTACAGCTCATAAACAACTTCAGCAAAGTGACTGGATATAAAATCAACTCAAATAAATCAGTAGCCTTTCTTTATACAAGTGATAAACTGGCTGAGAAAGTTATTAGGGAAAGAACACCCTTCGCAATTATGACAAATAATATAAAATATCTTGGGGTAACTCTAACCAAGCAAGTGAAAGATCTGTAGAACAATAACCTCAATTCTCTCAAGAAAGAAATGGGAGTAGACCTCAGAAAAATTTAGAGATCTCCCATGCTTATGGAATGGAAGAATTAACATAGTAAAAATGACCATCCTACCCAAAACAATCTATAGATCCTATGCAATCCCTATCAAATCCCAACACAATTCTTCAAAGACTTGGTAAAAGAAATTCTCAAATTATTCTGGAAAGGCAAAAAACACAGAATAGCCAAAAAAATTCTTAATAATAAAATAAGTTCTAGGGAAATCATCATCCCTAACCTCAAGAGCAATAATGATAAAAATTTCATGCTATCAGTACAGAGGCAGATACATTGAACAATGGAATTGAATTGAAAATCCAGAAAGAAAATCAGACAATTTGGACACTTGATCTTTGACAAAGAAGCCAAAAATATGCAATGGAAAAAGAAAGCATCTTTAATAAATGGTTCTGGATTAATTGGCAGTGTTTATTTACAAAAGTGAAATAGATCCACATTTCTCAACTTGCACAAAGCTCAAGTCCAAGTGGATCAATGGCCTCAATATAAAATCCAATAAAAAAAAATGTGGCATAAAATTAAACAGAGAATTCACGACAGAGGAATCTTGAATGACCAAGAAGCACTTAAATGTTAAAAGTCCTTAGTCATCAGGGAAATGCCAATCAAAATGAGTCCGAGATTTCACCTTATACCAATCAGAATGGCTACGAACAAAAACTCAGGTGACAACACATGGTGGCAAGGAAAGAGGAACACTGCTCCATTGCTGATGGAATTGCAAACTGGTAAAACCACTCTGGAAATCAATCTGTAGGTTCCTCAAAAAATTGGAAATAGATATACATGAAGACCCAACAATACCACTCTTAGGAATATACCCAAAAGACATCCCACTATGCCACAGGGTTGCATGTTCCACTATGTTCATAGCAGCTATATTTGTGATAGCCAGAAGCTGAAAACAACCCAGAGGTCCGAAAACAGAAAAACTGAATACTGAAAACAACCCAGATGTCCCACAACAGAAGAATGGATTCAGGAAAATATAGTTCATATATACAATGGAATATTACTCAGCTATTAACAACAAGGACATCATGAGATTTGCAGGCAAAAGAATGGAACTAGAAGCTATCGTTCTGAGTGAAATAACTCAGTCTCAAAAAGACATGCATGGTATATACTCACTAAAAAGTGTATATTAGACAAAAAATATTACAGAATACCCAGGATAAAATCTACAAAACTCAAGAAAGCTAACAAGCTGAAAGGCCCAAGTGAGGATTCCTCAGTCCCTCTTGGGAGGGAAAAGAAAGCCACCACAGGAAGGAGGCAGGGAGGGAGGGACAAGGGTGAAAAGGGGGACAAGGAGGGGAAGAGGAGAACATGATCAAGTACTGAGGGGTGGGAAGGGGAACTGAGGGCCAGCAGAAAGAATGCAAACAGGCAACCTCAGGAGGTAGGAAGTGGAGGAGCCCTCTAGAGTGTACCAGATATCTGGGAGCTGAAATTCTCTCAGATCTCAAAGGGAGGGACCTTAGATGAAATACCCTACAGTGGGTAGAAGAAACTTGAAGTCCACTGCCAGTAGAAACTCAGGGCATTAAATGGAGGGATAAGGTTGCCATCGAACAGTCAAAATCTCTGACCAAATTGTTCCTGTCTGAAAGACATGCAGGGACAAAAATTGAGAAGAGCTCAAGGAAAAGGAGGTCCAGTGACAGGGCCAAATTGGGATCCAGCTCAGGAGTAGGTTTCAAGGCCTTACACTATTACTGATGCTCTGGTGTGCTTACAAACAGTAGTCTATCATGATTGTCCTCCAAAAGGCTCTACAAGCAGGTGAAAGAGTCAGATGCAGTGATTGAATTAGGGAAAAGCTAGAAGAAGCTAAAAAGGAGGGTGACCCTAGAGGAAGACCAGCAGTCTCAACTAACTTTGAACCCTAGAATCTCTCAGACACTGAGCTACTAACCAGGTAGCATAAACCAGCTGATATGAGGCTTCCAACATGTTTACAGCAGATGACTGCCAGGCCAGGTCTCAGTCAGAGAAGCTGAACCTAACCCTTGGCAGACTTGAAGCCCCAGAGTGTAGGGAGGTCTAGTGGAGTGGGGATGGGGACATCCTCTTGGAGCAGGGAGCAGGAGGTGAGGGATGTCGCATAGTCCAAAAATTGATCAGGAGGAGGATAAAGTCTTGAATGTAAAAGAGATTTAAAAATAATTTTAAGTAGATAAGTTTCTTATCAAGATAATATGAAATTTATGTATTTTTCTTATTTTATGCTACATTTAAATACATAGTAACAATAGAAAGGAAATACAAACAATAGATGGAAAAAGATGAATAAAGATCTGTTTGAAAATGGATTAGACATTGTTTTACATCATTGCTGTAAAAAATATGACAAAAGAAAATCTACATATAATGCTGTGGTCATACCAGGTTGGATTGTATAGACAGTGCTGACCATAAGTGAAAACCAATTGGGAAATACTCATTTATGACCATAAAATATGATTTGATTCAATTCTTGTGGTCAGGTATGTAGAAAAGAATTAAAAAAGGAAGATGATGTCTTAAAAGTCAAAATATGTAGCCTGGAGAGATGGTTGGTTGCCATAGTACAGTTCAGAAAGGTGAAGAAAATAATTGCAGAAAAGTAGAGGGAGCAAGGGATCTGGGAGGGAGAGAAGAGGGGGAAGGTAAAAGAGGAGCCAGTACAGATATGGGAGGAGATGGGGGAGATGTGCAGAGTGTCAGAAATTTGTAAAGTGTATAGCAGTAGTGGTGTGGGGGAAAAATGGCAGTAGCTACTAGAAAGACTCAGATGCCAGGGACCCAAGTGTTTTCCAGGACCCAACATGGAGGACATTAGCAGAAATACACAACAAAGGGGAGATGGAACCTGTAGAGAACATATCCAGTGAATAGGCACAGCCCCTGGTTGAGGGATGGGGCCACCCACCCCCCTCAAAAATATTAATCTAGAATTGATCCTGTCAAAAGGAACTACAGGGACAAAGAATGGAGCAGAAACTGAAGGAAAGGCCATCAAGAGACTACCCCACCTAGGAATCCATCTATCTGTAGACACCAAACCCAGACACTATTGCTTAAACCAAGATGCACTTGCTGACAGGAACCTTTCATAGCTGTCCCCCAGGAGTGTCTCTCAGAGCTGGACCCCAAGGCATAGGGACCCCAATGGGGGAGTTGGGGAAAGGACTAAAGGAGCTGATAAGGATTGCAACCCCATAGGAAGAACAATAATAACAACCACCCCCCCCAAAAAAATATTCCCACTGATTAAACCAGCAACCAAAGAGTACATATGGGGGCACTCATGGTTCCAGCTGAATATGTAGCAGAGGATAGCCTTATCTGGCATCAATGGAAGGGGAGCCCCTTGGTCCTATGGAGACTTAATGACCCAGTGTAGGAGAATGCTAGGACACTAAGGGGTGAGTGTGTGGGCAAGTGGGGTAGCACCCTCACAGAGGCAGTGGGACAGGGAGGGGATAGGGGATTTGTGGTGGGGAAACTTGCAAGGCGATAAGATTTTGAAATGTAAATAAATAAAATAACTAATAAAAAATTTCTAAAACGTGAAAATAGGTAAACAACCAAACCTGTCAGTTAATTTTTTATGCTTCACCATATTAAAAACAAGGACAAAAACAAAGCAATGTGATGAAAGGAAAGGAGAAACAGCACCTTTAACTTAAATCAAATGGTTTACTCTTTCAGTGACTGTGTATACAGTGCTCTGCGCAGCAGTTACTGAAAAAAGCCCCCAATATTATCATGTTTGTAGGTCCTTGGGAAATCCAAAAAGCCTCTGAGCGGCTATGCCACCACTAATTGATAAGTTTGCATAAGCAGAAATAGAGAACAGAAATTTGCCCAGGTATCCCTGAACAGAAGAGTGGATGCAAAAAAATGTGGTATATCTACACAATGGAGTACTATTCAGCCATTAGAAACAATGAATTCATGAAATTCTTAGGCAAATGGATGGAGCTAGAGAACATCATACTAAGTGAGGTAACCCAGACTCAAAAGGTGAATCATGGTATGCACTCACTAATAAGTGGATATTAACCTAGAAACCTGGAATACCCAAAACATAATCCACACATCAAATGAGGTACAAGAAGAAAGGAAGAGTGGCCCCTTGTTCTGGAAAGACTCAATGAAGCAGTATTCAGCAAAATCAGAACGGGGAAGTGGAAAGGGGTGGGTGGGAGGACATGGGGAGAGAAGGGGGCTTACGGGACTTTCTGGGAGTGGGGGGGGCTAGGAAAGGGGAAATCATTTGAAATGTAAATAAAATTATATCGAATAAAAAAATTAAACATATTTTAAAAGAGGAAACCCTAAGAAGGATTTCCCTCTTAGGAAAGAGGAAACATAAATTGCAAGATGATATCATTTCAAATGAAAAAGGTTTCACTATATATAAGATTGCTGAAAGGATAGTATGAGTTCTGAAAAAGAAATGATCAAAGAGATAATAATCAATACAAACATAGAGAAGGAAAAACATAATGCAGATGTGGCTTCAAAATACTGACTATCCATATATTCTAAGTATTAAAAAAAAAACAAAAAAACAAGAAGGAAAGACTTTTTAAGTAGCACTTTTGGAAGAGAAAGAAGGTTTTTAACTTTTCAGAACTAGAGAAAGATAATGTATCTCAGACCTTTTTAAACACAGCATTTAACACAATAAACACACAGTTCTGAAGATGCAAACTATTAAAAGTTGCACAAACCTTAAAAGCTTCAGGCAGAAAAGAGATAACCTAAAGCCAAGCAAAACTAGATTGACAAACTTCTGACAGACTAGAGGAAATGAGGAGTATGGAGTGACCCTTCAATGCATGGAAATAAATTGGTTATAATCTGAAACTTATATTCAGATGAACTCACATTATACACCGAAGGTAGAGAGCAACTGCCACCTTATGGACTCTGAAAGTGTGAACATTCTCATAATTTTTTTCAAATTCAAAATGAAATTGAAAATTAAGCTAAAACAAGAAGAAAATCATCTTTTAAAAGTTTAAACTCTACTCAGTAATAGCATGATTTTGTGAATTTTAATTAAAGTTGCCTAAAGTCTCACATTCGAAAGGAAATAAATTCTGAATTAATTAAGTTTTTTATTCATTTTTTTTTATCATGAGTACATACTGGAGTTAAGCACAGTGATAATGTAAAGACTGTCACTAGCCAAACTCATGACTTATTTGTGTGTGTGTGTGTGTGTGTGTGTGTATGTGTGTGTGTGTTTATATACACACAGCCTGCTAAGTTCATTTAATATTGCGGGCATATGTATGTGTTTAGAGCTACCACTTGGGTTTTAAGATATCAGTGGGCTTATACCCAGAAAAGACTGATTTTCCCACATAATTTATACATAATGTTTTTAAGTCATGCAAATGGGGGCATTGTTCATGTGAAGGCAGGTGAGATAGACATCTTCAGTCTACACTGGAACTGGAGGTATAGGTGTTTTCTATCCTGAGAGTGCTAGGGAATGTACTTAAGTCCTCTGTTTAACTGCTTAGCTATTTCTCTGCCAGTGTTTCTATTTATCTAAATAGTTTTTATGAAATTTCTTACAATATCATTTTTAAGTGCTGGAAATTTTTACAATTTACTGTTTTTTTGTTCTCATTATGTTGAAATTTATCTGCATTACCTCTTTCATCCAATTACTAATTTTTCTGTATGAAAACTATTAATATTTTGACCTTGCTTCTGATGTCCATGTTGCATATTTTAATTATAGGTTGCCATTTGAATTAATACTTCTTTATAAAAGCTATCAAGTTTGCTGATGCAGTTGGATTTCTAGTTATCCTTACAACAGTTTTTTTTTACATATTTGACAATGGATATTGACTATTAATGAATGTATTTCAATATATTGACATCCTTATATTTTATTTATCTTTGTCGGGAACTTCTCTCAATGTTCCATGAGTAAATACTTTGAGAATCATTTGTTAAAGACTATTAACATTATATTTTACCAATTATTAATTCTTGCCCATCCCATGTTATACACTTCTGGAGAGAAACTGCCATATAATTCATAAATATCTCTTTCAGGTACCCTTGATATATTCTGATTGATTGTATATTTGCTTTTTTCAAATGTTTTATTATTTGTTTTTCTCAATTTTATCAATAATTTTGTCATAATACTTTGAGAAATGAACAAAAACATCAACTCTTTGGATTCTTCCCTACAAAACTCTGTTTTAGGGTTTCACTTAAGTAGGCTTAAGAAAACAAATATGTACTATATAGTTTGGGTTTGATTATCTTCATAATGTTGTGCACAGAAATATATAAGATATTTGTTTACAAGTTCTACCCTCAGACAGTTGCAAGTATCATTGCAATTTTATTATTTTCTTAATTTACATTTTGAATGTTATTCCCTTTTGCTTTTACCCCTCCAAAAAACTTCTATCCCACCCTCCCACCCCCTGATCACTAACCCACCCACTCCTGCTTCCCTGTCTATTCCCCTGCACTAGGGCAAATAGCCTCCACAGGTCGACGGGCCTCTCCTCCCATTGATGTCCAACAAGGTCATCCTCTGTCACACATGTGTCTGGAGCCATGGTTCCTCCATGTGTATTCTTTGGTTGGTGATTATGTCCCTGGGAACTCTGGGAGTTCTGGTTGGCTCATATTTTTGTTCCTCCTTTAGGGCTTCAAACCACTTCAGCTCCTTTAGTCTTTTCTCTAGAACCTCCATTGGAGCCCCTGTGCTCAGTTCATTGGTTGACTGACAGCATTCCCCTCTGTATTTGTCAGGCACTGGCAGGGCCTCTCAGGAGACAGCTATATCAGGCTCCTATCAGCAAGCACTTTTTGGCATCCACAATAGTGTCTGGGTTTGGTAACTGTATGTGGAATAGATCCCTAGTTGGGCCAGTCTCTGGATGGCCTTTCCTTCACTCTCTGTTCCACATTTATTCTCTCTATTTCTTCCCACAGGAACTTTGGTCCCCCTTCTAAGAAGGATGAAAATATCCACACTTTGGTATTCCTTCTTCTTGAGCTTCATGTTATCTGTGAATTGTATCTTGGGTATTCTGAGCTTCTGGGCTAATATCTACTTATCACTGAATACATACCATGTGTCTTCTTTTGTGTTTGGGTTACCTCACTCAAGATGATATTTTCTAGTTCCATTCATTTGCCTAAGAATTTCATGAATTCATTGTTTTTAATAGCTGAGTAGTACTCCATTGTGTAAATGTATCATATTTTCTGTATCTATTTCTCTGTTGAGAGACATCTTGGTTCTTTTCAGCTTCTGGATATTGTAAATATGGCTGCTATGAACATAGTGAGGCATGTGTCCTCATTACATGTTGATGTTTTTAAAATATTAGATATGTTCTGTTAATCTAACCAGACAGCTTAATCCAAATTCTGAGTTTATATATAAAAATCATTATATATATGCATACTCATATCAACACACAAACACACATTCACATATGTTTACGCAGTACTTAAAGCTAGAAACACTGATGGTTTCATTCATTGTAGAGATTAAAATGAACTTCTGATCTCAGATTTTGAACTATGGGCATTCTGCTGCTATTAACATCAAAATAAAGAGAATATTAAGATTGACACTTCAAAATAAATACTTCTATGATTCTAAAATACTAGCCAAGACACTTTTAACATAATGTTTGAAATTAACCTTGAAATAGATTCTATCTTCTGTTATAAAGTTGTTATTTAGAGATATTTTATTTTTGGAAAAAAGAAAGCACAGGACTATATAAGCTTCAGATGTGGAGATAAAGAAAATCTGCTTCCATTACAGAGAGGGATTTTTATTTTGTTTTGTTTTGTTTTTTCCTGCAATAACAACATTGGCAGATGTGTGATTGAGTATAGTATCAGCGAAAAAGCCAGACATTACAAGCTGGAAAGGCCATATATTGATTTAGCATGTTTGTTTTTATGCAACTAAGTTGTTGGTATTAAAGTGTCAACACCTAAAAACCACAGTTCACTAAAATCATAATTTGTTTGTGAAATAACATGGGTGCTTTTATGAGAACCTTTTTTAATTATTTGGGTACATTCATACATGATATCCATATTAGCAATCAGACTGTCAAAATTTAGCCCATTAAGTTTTCCACTTCTATAATGACTTGCATTCCTGAGTGTCTACGGTAGAGTATCATTAAGAATGTTTCAAGATTCTACTTGAATATTCACTTGTAAATAAGTACATCCTTCCTTTCCAACTATTCTGAGACTGAGCTTTTACTTATTCCACATAGGATTTTAAATGATTTTATGTTTTGTTATGATTTCCTGAAGAAAATAATAGATGGAAGAGGGAACAATAGGTAGAAAGGTTGTGATTATACCATAATAATGTTGAGTTGAAGAATAAAGAAAATGAAACATTGAAAATTATTTGATCAAAAACAAAGAAACACTGTAGGTGATGCCTTAAGTTAGCTACCCAGTGAACTACTGACACACTCCAAATATCTTTCTGACTAAGTATTCTCAAGTACAAAAGAAGACTGTATTTTCCGATTTGACACACGTCAAGTAGCTTTTATCTTTGCTACAATGTCATAGAACTTTGCTAAGCACTGGTGACAATCTTGGGAGTCCTCTCCTGTACAAACCTTGTACTTAGTGAGCTTAAAGTTTGGTTGAGGAAATGAAAATTATTGAAAGAGTGCACATGTCAATGACATAATTATAACATGGGCATAAGAGGAGAAAGCATGTGATCCTGGAATTAGAATGAAATACAGTAAAATTAGGTGAAATGTCATTAGAAACTAAATGCAATGAAAGCCCCATATATTAACATAAATGAATATGAACATACATTTTGTACATGTAGCATTTGTTTCATAATGATGCCTACTACTTTATATAATACATGATTTTTTTTTATTTAACCTTCCATCCTGCTCACTGCCCTCCTCCCAGCTTCCCCCTCATACAATCCTCTCCCAACCCCTGTGTATCCCCCCTCACCCTGGCACTTGAATTATCTGCCAGGCTAGGCTCTTGTTCTCCTACTGTGACCAGTAACAATAGCCCAGCTGAATGAACTCATCCTATATACAGACAACAACTTTTGGGATAGCTTCTGCTCCAGCTGTATAGGAACCACATGAAGGCCAAGCTCCACGTCTGTTGCATATAAATGGAGAAGGCTACATTCAGCTCATGTATGTACTTTGGTTCGTGATTCCAACTGAGGGCTCCAAGTGTACATCTTATTTGACTCTGTTGGTTTTCCTGTGGAGTTCCTATTTCCTACTGGCCCACAATCCTTCCTTCTATTCTTCCATTGGAGTCTCTAAGCTCAATCCACCATTTGGCTGTGGGTGTCTGTCTGTATGTTTCTGAGGCCCCTGCTGGGTGGAGCCTCTCAGAGGACAACATGTTTCTGTCTGCAAGCAAAACAGTATTTTTTTTTTTAATTAATTTTTTTTATTATTCGATATAATTTATTTACATTTCAAATGATTTCCCCTTTTCTAGCCCCCCCACTCCCCGAAAGTCCCGCAAGCCCCCTTCTCTTCCCCTGTCCTCCCACCCACCCCTTCCCACTTCCCCGTTCTGGTTTTGCTGAATACTGTTTCACTGAGTCTTTCCAGAACCAGGGGCCACTCCTCCTTTCTTCTTGTACCTCATTTGATGTGTGGATTATGTTTTGGGTATTCCAGTTTTCTAGGTTAATATCCACTTATTAGTGAGTGCATACCATGATTCACCTTTTGAGTCTGGGTTACCTCACTTAGTATGATATTCTCTAGCTCCATCCATTTGCCTAAGAATTTCATGAATTCATTGTTTCTAATGGCTGAATAGTACTCCATTGTGTAGATATACCACATTTTTTGCATCCACTCTTCTGTTGAGGGATACCTGGGTTCTTTCCAGCATCTGGCAATTACAAATAGGGCTGCTATGAACATAGTAGAACATGTATCCTTATTACATGGTGGGGAGTCTTCTGGGTATATGCCCAGGAGTGGTATAGCAGGATCTTCTGGAAGTAAGGTGCCCAGTTTTCGGAGGAACCGCCAGACTGATTTCCAGAGTGGTTGTACCAATTTGCAACCCCACCAGCAGTGGAGGAGTGTTCCTCTTTCTCCACACCCTCTCCAACACCTGCTGTCTCCTGAATTTTTAATCTTAGCCATTCTGACTGGTGTAAGATGAAATCTTAGGGTTGTTTTGATTTGCATTTCCCTAATGACTAATGAAGTTGAGCATTTTTTAAGATGCTTCTCCGCCATCCGAAGTTCTTCAGGTGAGAATTCTTTGTTTAACTCTGTACCCCATTTTTTAATAGGGTTGTTTGGTTTTCTGGAGTCTAACTTCTTGAGTTCTTTATATATATTGGATATTAGCCCTCTATCTGATGTAGGATTGGTGAAGATCTTTTCCCAATTTGTTGGTTGCCGATTTGTCCTCTTGATGGTGTCCTTTGCCTTACAGAAACTTTGTAATTTTATGAGGTCCCATTTGTCAATTCTTGCTCTTAGAGCATACGCTATTGGTGTTCTGTTCAGAAACTTTCTCCCTGTACCGATGTCCTCAAGGGTCTTCCCCAGTTTTTTTTCTATTAGCTTCAGAGTGTCTGGCTTTATGTGGAGGTCCTTGATCCATTTGGATTTGAGCTTAGTACAAGGAGACAAGGATGGATCAATTCGCATTCTTCTGCATGCTGACCTCCAGTTGAACCAGCACCATTTGTTGAAAAGGCTATCTTTTTTCCATTGGATGTTTTCAGCCTCTTTGTCGAGGATCAAGTGGCCATAGGTGTGTGGGTTCATTTCTGGATCTTCAATCCTGTTCCATTGATCCTCCTGCCTGTCACTGTACCAATACCATGCAGTTTTTAACACTATTGCTCTGTAGTATTGCTTGAGGTCAGGGATACTGATTCCCCCAGATTTCCTTTTGTTGCTGAGAATAGTTTTAGCTATCCTGGGTTTTTTGTTGTTCCAGATGAATTTGATAATTGCTCTTTCTAGCTCTGTGAAGAATTGAGTTGGGATTTTGATGGGTATTGCATTGAATCTGTATAGTGCTTTAGGCAAAATGGCCATTTTAACTATATTGATTCTGCCGATCCATGAGCATGGGAGGTTTTCCCATTTTTTGAGGTCTTCTTCCATTTCCTTCTTCAGAGTCTTGAAGTTCTTGTCATACAGATCTTTCACATGTTTGGTAAGAGTCACCCCAAGATACTTTATACTGTTTGTGGCTATTGTGAAGGGGGTCATTTCCCTAATTTCTTTCTCAGCCTGCTTATCCTTTGAGTATAGGAAGGCCACTGATTTGCTTGAGTTGACTTTATAACCTGCCACTTTGCTGAAGTTGTTTATCAGCTGTAGGAGCTCTCTAGTGGAGTTCTTTGGGTCACTTAGGTAGACGATCATGTCGTCTGCAAATAATGATAGTTTGACTTCTTCCTTTCCAATTTGTATCCCTTTGACCTCCTTATGTTGTCGAATTGCCCGAGCTAGTACCTCAAGTACAATATTGAAAAGATAAGGAGAAAGGGGGCAGCCTTGTCTGGTCCCTGATTTCAGTGGGATTGGTTCAAGTTTCTCTCCATTTAGTTTGATGCTGGCTACCGGTTTGCTGTATATTGCTTTTACTATGTTTAGGTATGGGCCTTGAATTCCTGTTCTCTCCAAGACTTTAAGCATGAAGGGATGCTGAATTTTGTCAAATGCTTTTTCAGCATCCAATGAAATGACCATGTGGTTTTGTTCTTTGAGTTTGTTTATGTAGTGGATTGTATTGATGGATTTCCGTATATTGAACCAACCCTGCATTCCTGGGATAAAGCCTACTTGATCATGGTGGATGATCGTTTTGATGTGTTCTTGGATTCGGTTGGCAAGAATTTTGTTGAGTATTTTTGCATCGATGTTCATAAGGGAAATTGGTCTGAAGTTCTCTTTCTTTGTTGGATCTTTGTGTGGCTTTGGTATCAGCGTAATTGTGGCTTCGTAGAAGGAATTGGGTAGTGTTCCTTCTGTTTCTATTTTATGGAATAGTTTGAAGAGTATTGGTGTTAACTCTTCTTTGAAGGTCTGGTAGAATTCTGCACTGAAGCCATCTGGTCCTGTGCTTTTTTTGGTTGGAAGACTTTCTATGACTCCTTCTATTTCTTTAGGCATTATGGGACTGTTTAGATGGTCTAGTTGGCCCTGATTTAATTTTGGTATTTGGTATCTGTCAAGGAAATTGTCCATTTCCTCCAGATTCTCCAGTTGTGTTGAGTATAGGCTCTTGTAGTAGGATCTGATGATTTTTTGGATTTCCTCAGTTTCCGTTGTTATATCTCCCTTTTCATTTCTAAGTTTGTTAATTTGGATACTTTCTCTGTGCCCTTTGGTCATTCTGGCTAAGGGTTTATCTATCTTGTTGATTTTCTCAAAGAACCAGCTCCTGGTATTGTTGATTTTTTGTATGGTTCTCTTTGTTTCTACTTGATTGATTTCGGCCCTGAGTTTGATGATTTCCTGCCTTCTACTCCTCCTGGGCGAAATAGCTTCTTTTTGTTCCAGGGCTTTCAGGTGTGTCATTAAGCTGGTAATGTATGCTCTCTCCATTTTCTTTTTGGAGGCACTCAGGGCTATGAGTTTTCCTCTTAGCACTGCTTTCATTGTGTCCCATAGATTTGGGTATGTTGTGTTTTCATTTTCATTGTGTTCTAAAAAGTCTTTAATTTCTTTCTTTATTTCTTCCTTGACCAAGGTATCATTGAGTAGAGTATTGTTCAGTTTCCACGTGTATGTGGGCTTTCTGTTGTTTCTGTTGCTATTGAAGACCACTTTTACTCCATAGTGATCAGATAGGAGGCATGGGATTAGTTCGATCTTCTTATATTTGTTGAGGTCTGTCTTGTGACCAATTATATGGTCGATTTTGGAGAAGGTACCATGAGGTGCTGAGAAAAAGGTATATTCTTTTGTTTTAGGATAGAATGTTCTATATATATCTGTTAAATCTAATTGGTCCAAAGCTTCAATTAGTTTCATTGTGTCCCTGTTTAGTTTCTGTTTTCCTGATCGGTCCATTGAGGAAAGTGCAGTGTTGAAGTCACCCACAATTATTGTGTTAGGTGCAATGTGTGCTTTTAGTTTTAATAAAGTTTCTTTTACAAAAGAGGGTGCCCTTACATTTGGGGCATAGATGTTCAGGATTGTCAGTTCTTCTTTTTGTATTTTTCCTTTGACCAGCAAGAAGTGTCCCTCAGGGTCTCTTTTGATGACTTTGGGTTGAAAGTCAATTTTATCTGATATTAAAATGGCTACTCCAGCTTGTTTCCTGAGACCATTTGCTTGTAAAATTGTCTTCCAGCCTTTTACTCTAAGGTAGTGTTTGTCTTTGACCCTGAGGTGTGTTTCCTGTAAGCAGCAAAATGTAGGGTCCTGTTTACGTATCCATTCAGTTAGTCTGTGTCTTTTTATTGGGGCATTAAGTCCATTGATGTTAAGAGATATTAAGGAATAGTGATTGTTACTTCCTATCATTTTTGACGTTATTTTTTAAATTTGAATGCTTAACTTCTTTTGGGTTTGATGAAAGGTTACTATCTTGCTTTTTCCAGGGTGAAGTTTCCCTCCTTGTATTGGTGTTGTCCTCCTATTATCCTTTTTAGGGCCGGGTTTGTGGATAGATATTGGGTAAACTTGGTTTTGTCATGAAATATCTTAGTTTCTCCATCTATGGTGATTGAGAGTTTTGCTGGATATAGTAGTTTTGGTTGGCATTTGTGTTCTCTTAGAGTCTGCATGAGATCTGCCCAGGACCTTCTAGCCTTCATAGTCTCAGGTGAAAAGTCTGCTGTGATTCTGATAGGTCTTCCTTTATATGTTACTTGGCCTTTTTCTCTTACTGCCTTTAGTATTCTTTCTTTGTTTAGAACATTTGGTGTTTTGATTATTATGTGACGGGAAGTATTTCTGTTCTGGTCCAGTCTGTTTGGAGTTCTGTAGGCTTCTTGTATATTCATGGGCATCTCTCTCTTTAGGTTAGGGAAGTTTTCTTCCATAATTTTATTGAAGATATTTGCTGGCCCTTTAAGTTGTAAATCTTCACTCTCCTCTATGCCTATAATCCTTAGGTTTGGTCTTCTCATTGTGTCCTGGATTTCCTGGATATTTTGGGTTACAAGCTTTTTGCATTTTGCATTTTCTTTAACTGTTGAGTCCATGGTTTCTATGGAATCTTCAGCATCTGAGATTCTTTCTTCTATCTCTTGTATTCTGTTGTTGATATTTGTATCTCTGTCCCCTGATTTCTTCCCAAGGCTTTCTATCTCCAAAGTTGTCTCCCTTTGAGTTTTCTTAGTTGTTTCTACTTCTGATTTTAGATCCTGGATGGTTTTGCTTAGCTCCTTCACTTGCATGTTTGTGTTTTCCTGTAATTCTTTAAGAGATTTTTGTGTTTTCTCTTTCATGAGCTCAGCCTGTTGACCAAAGTTCTCCTGTATTTCTTTAAGAGATTTTTGTGTTTCGTCTTTCATGACCTCAGCCTGTTGAGCAAAGTTCTCCTGTATTTCTTTAAGTGTTTTTTGCATTTCCTCCTTGTTGGCTTTTGTATTCTCCTGGATTTCTTTCAATGATTTTTGTGTTTCCCTTGCATGGGCTTCTAACTTTTGATCCATTGTCTCCTGAATTTCTTTATGTATGACCTTCATGTGTTCCTGTACCAGCATCATGACCAGTGATTTTAAATCCAAATCTTGTTTTACTGGTGTGATGGGGTATCCAGGACATGTTGGTAGAGGAGAATTGGGTTCAGATGTTGCCATATTGCCTTGATTTCTGTTAGTGACGTTCCTGCGTTTGCCTTTTGCCATCTAGATCTCACTGGTGTTAGTTTATCTTGTCGGTGCTGGACTCACCAGTGCAAGCTGCCCCTTCTCAGTTGGCCTCTGGTGCACAGCTTACCTCCTGCACTGCTTGTAGACAGTGTGCTGCTGCCCAGGCTGTTCAGATCCCAAAGCAGGCACCCGAAGGCTCCCGCTGGGGCCCGCTGGATTCACTGGAGCACACTGACTTCTCCCAGCTGGCCGCCCGGAAGCCCAGCTAGCCACTTGCAGGACTTGGAGATGTAATGCTGCCGCCCAGACTGATCTGGATCCGGAAGCGGAGAGAGTAGAGCTAAGGGCTTCTGCCTGAGGCCTTGCCCCAGATTGTGTCTGTGGAGCAGATGGAGCCCGTGTGCACTCCCAGGGAGTGCCGACGGTGTATGCTACTGTGACCTCCCCTGAGTTCCGCTCACTCCGCTGGGCAGCCGATCTGCCAACCGGGCTGTCGCACACAAGGTTAGCCTGGCCGCCCAGTCCCTGAGTCCAGGCAAAAGCCTGGGAGGCCAAGGTCCGAGCAAAGTTCCCCTACGGCTTTGACTGTTAATTGGGTTTGCCAGGTGACTAGGATGGCCGGCGTGTGCGCCCGCGCTCCCTGAAAGCGCCGGGAGAGTCTGCTTTGCTAACAATCACCTGGGCGGGTTGACTCACAGATGGCCCACCAAGCCGCCCAGTTCTTGGGGTCAGTCCTGTGCCTTTTGGGGCCTGGACCCCCGCTTTGTTAGCCTTAGGCTATGCCTAAAACAGTATTTTTTAAAGAATTAATGATTTATTGTAGGTGCAAGAATAGAAGATAAAATATTGAATGGGTTCATGTATACAAAATTTCAATTATAACTTACCCAAAAACTTAGGATTTTTAACTCTCCATGAACCTGTAGGAACCAGTACCAGAAAACAAATGTTTGGCAAATAATTATTCTTTTTTAAAAAAAAAAATCAACTTGTGGTTTTATTCAATTTGTCAATGTTAATTTCATCTTATTAATGTTCTCAATAAATATGTGCAAATGATATGAGAGTTTTATGTTTGTAGAAAATTTAATCCAATATGCTTAAGTCTTAAATCCTGAGGATGGCAGCAGAGAAAACATATCTCTTACTTTTTGTCTTTTGGGCAGAACTTTCTTCTGGTGAATAGAATTGAACACAATCTCTGCAGATCTTTCTTTTGCTCTATCTTCCCTTTTTAGAAGACAGAAGCATACTTCACCAAGGCATGTGCTTTTTCAACTTTTAATAGCTATAATTGCCTAATTATATGTTCTGATGCAATTATGAAACCTCTATTCCAAGCTTGTTTTCTAGGATGTGACCACTGCTGTATTTCTTAGTTTACTTTGCCACAAAATAGCTGAGACTCTGTCTCTCATGACAGCTTTTGGATGCTTCATTGTCATATGCTTTTAAGAAAACTGTACGACTTGTCACAGAGAAAGATAATAATAGAACTGGTTAAAGTCAAATACATTTTAACATATATTTGTCTTTTGTTTAATAGCATCCATTTTAGTTTAATTCTGGGAATTTAAGAAATAGTAATGTCTAAATATCTCACAATATTCTAGAACAAACAGTCTCTAAATACATTTGTGTCAATAAACTTTTCTATTTTTGGAAAGAAATGAAAAACAGATAATATACAAACTTTATCAAGGGTTAACATGTATTCAAATGAACAGTGAGTGAATTTTTTCTCTTAAATTGTAAGTTTTTTCACAGAAGCCTTATTTTCAAATTTTCATGTTTATATTACTTTTCTATTCTTACAATAAACACTATGCCTGGCATTCTCCTACAATGGGGCATCGAGACCAATTGCCTCTACTCTCGTTGATATCTGAAAAAGCCATCCTCTGCTACATATGTAGCTGGAGCCATGGGTCCCTCCATGTGTACTCTTTGGTTGGTGGTTTAGTCCCTGGGAGCTCTGGGGTTACTCGTTGGTACATATTATTGTTCCTCCTATGGGGCTGCAAACCCCTTCAGCTCCTTGGGTCCTCTCTCTTGCTCCTCCATTGGGGACCCTAGTCCATTGGTTGGCTGTGAGCCATGGGTATTTTGATCCCCCTTCTAAGAAAGACCAAAGTATCCACACTTTGTTCTTGCTTCTTCTTGAGCTTCATGTGGTCTGTGAATTGTATCTTGAGTATTCTGAGCTTTTGGGCTAATATCCACTTATTAGTGATTGTATACCATGTGTGTTATTTTGTAATTGTGTTGCCCCTCATCTGCCTCTTATGACTATTTTATTTTCCCTTTCTAAGAAAGATTCAAGTTTCTTCTCTTGGACCTTCCTTCTTTGTTAGCTTCTTTGAGTCTGTGGAGTGTAACAGAGTACATGAATTTTATTGCTAATATACACTTATACATACCATGAATGTACATTTGGGCTGGGTTACCACATTCAGGATGTTATTTTCACATTCCATCTATTTGCCTGCAAAATTCATGATGACCCTGTTTTCAATGGTGGAGTAGTATTTCATTGTGTAGATATAGCACATTTTCTGTATCCATTCTGCAGCTGAGATACATCTAGTTTTTTTCCAGTTTCTGGATACCACAAATAAAGCTTCTATGAACACAGGTGATCAAGTGTCTTTGTAGAATGTTGGAGCATCTTTTTGATATATACACAGGAGTGTTATAGCTGGGTCTTGATGTAGAACTAATCTAAATCTTGTGAAAAACCACCAAATTAATTTACAGAGTAGTTGTACAAATTTGTATTCCCATCAGCAGTGAAGGAGTGTTCCTGTTGCTCTACAACCTATCTAGCATGAGCTGTCCTTTGAATGTTTGATCTTAGCCATTCCAGTAAGTGTAAGGTGCAAGCTCATTTTGATTTGAATCATTTTGGTTTATATAACCTGATGACTAAGAATGAACCTTTCTTTAAGTACATCTCAGACATTGGAAATTCCTGTTGATATTTAGTTTTGTACCTCACTTTGTAATTGTGTTATTTGGATTGTTGGTGTCTGCCTGCTTATGTTCTTTGTAAATTTTGGGTATTAGACCTCTATCAATTATAGGGTTGGTGAAGATACTTTCCTAATATGTAGGTTTCTAATTTGTGCAATTGATAGTGTTCTTTGCAATTTCCTGAGGTCAGTTTATCAATTGTTTATCTTAGAGCCTTAGCAATTATTGTTATGTTCAAGAAATTGTTTCCTGTACCAATTACTATACAAATTTCAGGGTATTTCTAACTTTCTCTTCTATAAGGTTAAGTGTATTCAGTTTCATGTTGAGGTCCTTGAGTTAGACTTGAGTTTTGTGCAGAGTAATAAGTATGGTTCTATTTTAATTTTTTCTGCATATAATCATCAGGAGTTGAGCACGATTTGTTGAAGATGCTTTCATTTTTCTACGGTATGAGCACGATTTGTTGAAGATGCTTTCATTTTTCTACGGTATGGTTTTGGCTTCTTATCAAAACTCAAATGTCCATAGCTGTGTGGGTTCATTTTTATGTCTTCAATTCAATTCCTTTGTTTGTTTCTGTACCAATATTTTGTAGATTTTATCACCATTGTTTTGTAATACAGCTTGAGGTAAGGCATGGTGATTCCTCCTAAACTTTAATTATTGTTTTATTTATTATTGGTTATCTTGCATTTTTTGATTTAAAAAATTGTGTTGGAACTATGGCAGACATAGCAATGCATCTGTAGATTGCTTTTGGTAAGATGGCTATTTTCACTATTTTAATGCTATCTATCTATGAGCATGGGAAATCTTTCCATTTTCTTCAATTTCTTTCTTCATGGACTTGAAGTTCTTGTCATATAGATTTTTCCTTTGATTAGAGTTACACAAAGATATTATACTATTTATAATAGTAAAGGTAATGTTTCACTAATTTCTTTCTTGGATTGTTTACACTTTGTATAAAGAAAGGCTACTCATTTCTTTGAGTTAGTTTTGTATCCAGCCACTTTTTTGAAGGTGTTTATCAGCTGTGGGATTCTTCTGGTAGAAGTTTTGGATTTGATTATCATATCATCCACAAATAGCATTACTTTGACTTTTTCCTTTCCAAGCTGTATCCCCATTTAGTTGTTTCACTTTTAGTTGTCCTATTGCTCTTGCTAGTACTTAAATAGTATAATGAAGAGAGAGAGAGAGAGAGAGAGAGAGAGAGAGAGAGAGAGAGAGAGAGAGAGAGAGACAGAGAGAGACAGAGAGAGACAGAGACAGAGAGACAGAGACAGAGAGACAGAGAGACAGAGAGACAGAGAGACAGAGAGAGAGAGAGAGAGAACAAGCCCCTTTACTTGTTCATTATTTTAGTGGAAATCCTTTAAGCTCCTCTCTCTTTACTTTGATATTGGCAATTGCTTTGCTGTATATTGCTTTTATTATGCTTAGGTATGTGCCTTGTATCTCTAATTTCTCTAATACCTAATGTGAAGGGGTGTTGGATTGTATCAAAGGCTTTTTCAGTATCTCATAAGATAATCATGTAAATTTTTTCTTTCAGTTTTTTATAAGGTAGATTACATTAGTGGATTTTTGTATATTAAACCATCCCTGCATTCATGGGATGAAGCCTATTTGATCTTGATGCATGATGTCTTTGATGTGTTCCTGGATTCAGTTCGCGAGGATTTTATTGAGTAATATTTTGTTAGTTTGTAAGAGAAATCAGTTTGAAGTTCTCTTTCTTTGTTGAGTCTTATACTGTTTAGGTAATAGAGAGACTGTGGCTTCATAGAATGAGTTTGGTAGTGGTCAGTGTTTCTTCTGTTTTTACCTTGAAGAATATTGGTATTAGCTCTTCTTTTTCTTAATTAGGTATATTCTTTATTTACATTTCAAAAGTTGTCCCCTTTCCTGGTTACCCCCTCCCCTGAAAATCTCATAAGCCATCTCTCCTTCCCCAATCAACCCACTCTGCCTCCCTGTACTTGGAGTATTCATTACTTTGAATGTCTGGTAGAATTGTGTACTAAAACCATCTGTTCCTGTTTGTTAGGTTGGTTGGTTGGTTGGTTTGCTTTCATTTGCTTTGGTTTGTTTGGGTTTGTTTTGTTTTGTTTTCAAGACTGTTAATGACTGTTATATTTCTTTAGGAGTTATGAGGCTGTTAAAATAGTTTTCCTGATGTTGATTTAACTTTGGTAAGTGGTATCTGTTAGGAAATTGTCCAGTACATAAAGATTTTCCAATTTTGTGGAGTACAGGCTTTGAATTAAGACCTAATGATTCTTCTAGTTTTGTTGGTGTCACTTGATATGTCTCGCTTTCCATTATTGATTTTGTTATTTTGTTGTTGTTGTTTGATTGGTTATTTGGGGTTTTTTTGTTTTTTGTTTTTGTTTTTTTGTTTTTTTTTTTTGGATACTGTTTGTCTCTTGGTTTTCTCACTATGGGTTTGTCTATCTTGGTTATTTTCGCATAGAACCATCTCCTGGTTTTATTGATTCTTTGTCCTGTTTTCTTTTCTTCTAGCTGATAGATTTCAGCCCCCATTTCAACTTTTTCCTCCTTTCTACTCCTCTTTGGAGTACATGTTTCTATCCTTCTTCCTTTCTTTCTTTTTTCTTTCTTTCTCTTTTTTCTAGAGCTTTCCGGTATACTTTTAATTTTTTTTTATTTGAACTTTCTAATTTCCTTATGGAGACAATGATATGAATTTTCCTCTTAGTATTGATTTTCATTTTATCTGATACATTTAGGTATGTGCCTTCATTGAATTCTAGAAAGATTTTTATTTCCTTCTTTTCCTAGTCCCAGACCCAGAGATCACTGAGTTGAGAGTTATTCAATTTCCATGAGTGCATATTCTTTCTGGTGTTTATGTTGTTTTTGAAGACCAGCTATACTCTATGGTTGTCTGAAATGCAAGGCATTATTTCAATTTTCTTGTCTTTGAGGCTTGCTATGTGCCCGACTATACAGACACTTTGGGGCAAGGATCCATGAGGTCCTGAGCAGAAGGTATACTTTTTTATGTTTTGGTGAAATATTCTACAGATGTCTCTTAGATCCATTTGATAAATAATGTGTGTTACAGTCAATATTTCTCTGTTTAGTTTTTTATCTGGATGACCTGTGAATTGGTTAGAGTGGGGTGTTGAAGTCTCCCACTACTAATTTGGGAAGTTAAATGTGAGATTTAAGCTTTAGAACTATTTCTTTAACAAATGTGGATGCTCTACTGCCAGGCAGTGGTGGCGCATACCTGTAGTCCCAGCACTTGGGAGGCAGAGGTAGGTAGATCTCTGAGTTCGAGGCCAGACTGGTCTATAGAGTGAGTTCCAGGACAACCAGAGCTACACAGAGAAACCCTGTCTCGATAAAAAAAAAAAAAAAAAAAAAAAAAAAAAAAAAAAAGAAAGAAAAAAGAAAACCAGAATTAATATGCTGTCTAGGTAGTTTTTTTCCTTTGATGAGAATGAAGTGTCCTTCCCTTCCCTTTCTCTTTTGATTAATTTTGGTTGAAAGTCTATTCTACACAATATTAGAACTGCAGCTTGTTCTTGAGTCCATTTGGTTGGAAAACTTGTCTATCTTTATTGCTGAGGTGCATTTCTTGAATGCACCAGAATGATTGATTATGCTTTCACATCCATTCTGTTAGCCTGTGTCTTTTTATTAGGGAATTGTGTCCATTGAAGGTGAGAGACATTAATTACCAGTGATTATTATTTGCTGTTATTTTTATATTGGTGGTATTAATATGTTTATTCGTGTGTGAGAGTTTGTTTATGTGTATTTGTGTACCTGTGTGTGCAGATGTGTTTGTATCTATGTTTTGAACTTTCCTCTTAGTATACTGCTTTCATTTTGTCTAATACATTTGGTTATGGTTTGCTGGTATGGAATTTCTTATTTCCTGTGTAATCTTAGATGTAGTTATCCTTCCTGGGTTGGAGTTCTCCTTCTACTATTTTCTGTATGGCTGCATTTGTAGATAGAAATTGAATTCAGATCTGTCTTGAAATATCTTATTTTCTCTATCTATGGTGATTGAGAGTTTTTCTGAGTATAGTTGCCTAAGTTGGCACTTGCAGTTTTTTATAGGTTGCAAGATATCTGTTCATAGCTTTTAGAGTCTTTGTTGGGAAGTCAGGCATAATTCTGATAGGTCTGCCTTTGTGTGTTCCTTGACCATTTTCTCTTGCTGCTTTTAATGTTTTTTTCTTTGTTCTGTAGATTTTGTGTTTTGATTATTATCTGCTGGGAGGATTTTCTTTTCTAATTGATGTTCTATATGCTTCTTGCATGTTATAGGTGTTACTTTCTTTAGATGGGGAAAGTTTTGTTCTATAACTTTGTTGTGAGTGCCCTTAACCACTGAGCCATATTTCCTTCCCAGTTTGTGTTTTCTTTATTGCTCCTATTTCTACTTTCAGGTATTGCATAATTTTGTTTATTTATTTCACCTGTTTAATTATATTTTCCTGTATGTCTTTAGAGTTTTTTTCATTTCCTCTTTAAAGGCCTAAGATCCTCTTTATAATATTTTATTTAAGGTCATTTTCTTATGTGTCACTTGTGTTAGGTTATCCAGGGCTTGCTGTAGTGGAGAGTCTGTGCTTTGAAGGTGCCATATTGCCCTGACTCTTGTTGATTGTGCTCTTTCTAGGACCTTTATCTAGCTGGTTGGTTTTAGTGCCTGAATGATCTTGTTGTAATGGGTATTGGAAGAGGGATTAACCTCCATGATCCTGCTGTTGTAGGCCTCTGATGTGTATTCTTAGGCTTTGTAGGTGAGGACCTAGAGTTCTGTGTGGTTCAGGAACCTCAAGTCTGGTAAATGAGGGTGCGGAAGTGCCAGGACAGTGGAGGTCCCACTAGTACCCTTTTGGGTAGCAGGCTGCTCAGGGTAGCTTGTCTTGATCCAGAGAAATATGATATTTTTCAAAAGAAAATGGCAGAACCAAGATTTAAACATCTTTAATATTGAAGCAAAGATTTCCTAAGATTCAGTGTCCCAAAAGCCCATTTGAACTGTGGATAGTGAGTATGAGAAGTCAGAGAAAATAAGCATACCTGAGAAATGAAACAAGTTCCACAATGGACAAAGACTAAGGAAACATTAACTAATAAGAGAAGAGAAAGCTAAATTGAGGATTAGAGTTCAATTTAGTTTGTGCTCTTCTCCACTATAACTGTGTACACCTTGCATCAACTCTGCATTCAAGGTTGTCATATTGCTAGCTAAAAATCATTCTATGTGGTAGAATTGAGATTAGATGAAATGGTGATTTCAGAGGGAAATAAAGCCAGTAACATAACAGCATTAAGATAAGGCAGAAATTAGAACCCTGAAGGCTGGAGAGGTTTCCACCACTGTCTGTTTGTCAGATTATGTCAACAAACTTCTAAATGTTAATGAATCCCAATTTTTAGTTATTGTGAAAAAAGCAAGGTCATTGACTACGAGTAGGGAAGATATCTTAAGGATATTAACTGGGATTTCAGTGCAAACATTGTTGCTCTACCCTTGGACAGAAATAAAGGTTAGAGGTTTCCAACAGAAATAAAACATAGTTATAAAGAATGCTACAACAAATAAACATAGAGTGTTAGTAAGTAAATAAGCAGACCTAAAACAGTAGAACTTCTTAAATTATGTCAAAAATAGTAACAAATAAAGAAAAATAAATTGAGGGGGTAGCCTAAAGCAGAGAGAAGGGAGGTACTGTGAAGAAGAATAAAAAATGGAGTTCAGTTTAGACAAATGTCTCTGGAGTGAAAAAAATCTAAGATATCTCCATGGCAGCTAAATCCTGGCCAAATTCTCCATTTAACTTTGAAGCCTTTCACAACCTGTCCAGAGCTTGGCACAATTAGGGCTGGGAAAAGGGACAACCATTATTAAAATTTTGGCCAGGATGTTGTGCAGGTAGAGAGAAGAGAGAGAAATGAGCAACTGTGTAGCACTAAAGAAGCATTTGTAATGAGGTGGTAGCTATGACTTGAGAAAGGCTGCCTTACATTTCCCCAGATGGTGGCATCTAGATGAAAAGTGATGCCTTTTACATCTCTTCTCTTCAGATATTTTTTGCTTGAAGTTCTGTCACTATGCTTATTGAAGCTCCAGAATTCAATCCACAGGGATTTTCAGAGAAATGTGCCCTCGTATTTGACTTGACAGAATAAGAAAAGACAAAGAGAATATTTAGCTGATGGAGCCAGCAAAGTTCCTTGATGGTGCTCTGTGAGAATTTCCATTAGCATCAGGCTAATAAGAAAAGACAAAGAGAATATTTAGCTGGTGGAGCTAGGTGTGTTACTAGGTAGTGATCTGTGAGAATTTTCATTAGCATCACTCTATATCTCTGACATTTTTTCCTAAAATTCTGTACATTCTTCAGACCAATGGTATATATAAACATCATTTCCACAACTTTCTTAGAAGCAAGACATGTGTTTTAACTGTTAAAATATTCCAGACGTTTCAAAGACTATACCACTCACTATTCATTGAAAGTCTTATGTTTAAAATGTTCTGACAGGATTTTACAATGTGTGTTCTTTTCTTGTTCTATTCCTCCTTCTCTTCCTCCTCTTCTTCCTCCTCCCCCTTTCCCTCCTCCTCTTTCTATTTTGATGCTGCTGTAAAGGGTACACATTTGTAATCAACAATGTGACTTTTAGATAATATAATTATACAATAAAGGAGAGTTTATCACTTGCAGGTACTTGTAAACCTACTTCAGAAGTAGAGGCGGAAGGTGGATGAATTCAGGGTTTTTCTTCTAACTACATAGCACGCTTAGGGCCAGTCTCAGCTGCATAAATCCCAAAATGGAAAGAATGAATTAGATTAATGCCACCAAAATTCAAAATGTGAATGTTTTAAAATGTTATATGTGCATCAAAGGCTTGACTACAAATGCAAATGAATAAGATATCATTCTTAGTTGTGTGTGTGTGTGTGTGTGTGTGTGTGTGTGTGTGTGTGTAAGAGAGAAGAAGACAGAGAGAAAGAGGCAGTGGGAAAGGGAGAGAGAGACAGAGAGAGACATTGAAGAGGGAGAGAGGAAGAGAGGAAGGGAAGGAGGGAGGGAAAGAGAGAAAAAGAACAGGGAAGGAGGAGGAAAAAGGAGAGGGGAAGGGAAAAGGAAAGGAAGATGTAGTCAGGCATAGAAAATTTTTGTTCATGTCGATAGAAACACCAAGATAACTTATGGAAAATTAAGTTTTATATATACATATTAAAAATATTCACCAGATGGCCTTAAGATACATAATTTAAAAAGGAATTTTATGTGTGAGATAAATGAGATATTCCAAAATATTGAAAGGGTAACTGCTAACATGAAACCTATAAACAATTCAATCTTAATAAATTTTAACAATTCTTGTAAAGTTGGTATAGAACTCTAAACAAAACAATCAAACAAAAAATAATATAATGCCTTCTGAAGTTCAGACTGTTCTCAAAGTCACTGTGTAACCAAGGATAACCTAAAATTTCTGGTCCTAATGATTCCCTGCACAAGAGCTACAATTACACGTAGTTACTACCACAACCTAGTTATCTGGCAGTAAGGGTTGAACCTAGGTTTTCA
Organism: Apodemus sylvaticus; assembly: GCF_947179515.1. Classification (NCBI taxonomy): domain Eukaryota; kingdom Metazoa; phylum Chordata; class Mammalia; order Rodentia; family Muridae; genus Apodemus; species Apodemus sylvaticus. The sequence continues at coordinate 140,072,789 of NC_067477.1, read as the reverse complement.
AGCATACAGTGGAACTGAGCTGCATTCTCAGTCCATGTTTTTACATTGCTGAGTCTTTTTGTGTTCAATTATATTTCTCAGATTTTTACTAGAGGGATACTGTAGAAATTAGCCAGTCTTTGTTAATTAGTTCCATGATGTGATATAAACAAGCATGGTCTACAAATATGAAATGTCTAATAACAATATGTAATTTATAAGGCTTTTGTTTATTTAGGAAGATTGCTGTTAAATAGCCATGAACATGATTTTTCTTTAAGCTGATACATTCTTTAAATGTTTACTCATTGTGTTTAATACACTGACACCATTGAGAAGGTTCATTTGATGTGTCAACTTGACTGGGTTGAGGGATGCCGAGATTGTGATTCAGTTTCTAAATAAGTCCATATGAATGTTTTTAGAAGCAAATAACACACAGACTCATAGGTTGAGCAGGGGTTGTCACAGGCCTGTTATCCCTGCTGCTCAGGAGTAAAAGCACTCCTGTATACATTCAAGAATGTGTTCAAGGCTAAACTGATCATTTTCTTAAACTTAAAAAAAAGGGGGAGGGGTAAATGTAGATTATTGGTAGAGCTCTTGCCTAGAATGTGCTGAATCCAACATTCCTTCCAATAAATAATAATAATAATAATAATAATAATAATAATAATTTCAAACCAAGAAAATTAACTCTTATGTATTTGGATAACTGCTACAAAATGCTTTGCAAACCAGTTAGGAAAATAAAAGGCACAAGACAGGTTAATGTGTTCTCTGCTTAGTTTTCTCAGTTAGTGGAACTGCTTCTTAGTGAGCATTTGTAGCATGAAATGTTAAAAAGCTATCAATGCCACACAGGCAAGGTACTAGCAGACAGGCCAGCTTGGCTTGTTCTTATCTTGGTAGACTCTCTGACCCAGAGCTCTGAAATCTCTCCACCTGGCTGCTAAGTTCTTATGGTGGGTCTTTGCCACACCAGCCCCATGCATCTAAATTCCCATGGACTTTTGGGTTGGACTTCTCACAAACCCATCCTTTGCCATCACACCTTTCTCTCTGGAACTCAGTTGAGTTACTGCCTGAAAGAAATTACCACACAAACTTAGTTCAGAATTAACAGGTAACACAATCACTGGGAACAAGAACTACCATCATAATTTGTAAGCCATTATAAGTTATATCTTTCAGTAGACGATCACAAGGGATCCACCATCCAAAATGCCAACCTCCACTAGCTACATTTTAGCCTTCTCATCTCTGTCTTACCACCAAACTCTCTCTTCCCCTACCTCCATATTCCTCTCTCTGATCCAAAAGTCCAGCCTACTTCTTTCGCAGTGGTTGGTCCCCTAAAATCTTTATTTATTATTGGAAAGTTCTCCTGAATTCACCTGAGTAAGTGATTCAATCCCAGGTAGCCCCGCTTGGAGAAGTAGAATTAGTGTCTACAAACAGCACCAGGGCTATCCACCACAAACATTTGTACATTTTACCTCCATCATGGTCTGCATTACCAAGACTCACAAATAACAGACCCAGTTGACCATCAACTAAAATCTCTAAAACTGCATATTAAAATAAACCTTATTTCTTGCTTATCTCAAGTGTTTTGACACAACAATGAAAAGTGACAAAGAACTTAATACTCTTCATGTATTTCTTCCATTACTACTAAAATAGAAAAACATATTTGTGCACTCTTATAAAGCAGAAACTTGTGGGGGATAAATTGGTAAGTATCTTAAAAATTAGCTGATTTATCTTCCAGCCATAGTAGAGGTAGAAGTGATAATATGTCAGGGCCTATTAAAAGAAAGGAAATTATTACTATATTACTATAAAATATTATTACCTACCCTGCCTTTTCTGATGATTTCTAACCCTATATCTTGATCTAATTTGTAGTCTGACCTCAAAAGCTACAGTCACTAGCCTTGTCTACTCTCCCTTTCTTATGTTTTGGCCTTTATTCCTTTAGTCAGAATATGATCATCTGATCTTGGTTTATGATTTCCCTTTTTATTTTAAAATGTACGTTCATAAGACTTGTCCTTTAAATCCTCAAATCCTTATAGAAACTCTCCATAGAGTTTTTTCTGAAAGTCTGACTACCTATTATGGATAAAGGGACATAAGCATGAGTATACAAGTGAACTGGGAAAGGCCGTTATTGATTTTTTATCTGATCTCCTGGATTCCTATATACACTGAGAGGAGAATCTAGGAGAACTCATTTAAATTAGCTTGCTATTGTTATTACTAGAGCTCATTTTTATTGCATTCACTTAGGGAAAATTGGATAGGGTATAATTTCTAGAAATGAAATATTCAGGTCACAAACTACATTCCCTTTATTAAAAAGAACTTATTGTACTCTTTCAGAAATATGTTTCAAGGGTAATGCAGTAACTTGTTTACAGTGTGATAACTAATGGCTCTATAGATTCAATTCTAACTATGCTGAATTTGGAGTAAAGAAAGTATAAATATGATTATCATGTAGCAGTAAATATACACTATTCAATATTTGAATACAATGTTTTGAATGCACGATGTTTGTATATCAATGGATATCATTTTACTTGTAACTACTTATAGACTAACAAACTTTCCAGGCATAGATTACAGTAAAATTTAGAATCAAGTAGTCTCTTCTTCAGAAAATGTTCTACCAATTACTTATTTATTTTCCAATGGAAGAAAAAAATCTATTTTAAATCTAAGGATTAAATAGAACTCTATATGGAAAGAATTTGCTTTGACCCACCTAACTGCTAAAGAGATTAATATTTCCAGGGATGTGGGATTCTCTATCATGCACACCTATACATGCACACATCCTAAACATGCATATGCCCCCACACACACACACACACACAAACACACACACACACACACACACACACACAGAGAGAGAGAGAGAGAGAGAGAGAGAGAGAGAGAGAGAGAGAGAGAGATCTGCAGTCATTAATCTTATCTACTTTCTTTCATTGGTTATGTTTTACATATTAAAGTATAATGTTGAATTTAGAAGTATAATTTAATGTTGTATAAGAGTAAAGTTAATGCCTGCTTACAAAATAGTAGTGACTAAATGAGATAAGAATTAAAATTAATGTTCTTTAGATTCATTTCAGGCAGAAAAATATAGTATGTTTTATATTCAGTTGTTAGTTTTTTCTGAGTTGTTTGCAATTTAATGTTAATAATTTTTATATGGTTTTGTGGCAAGCTGACTTACAAATCCCTATGTAGATCAGTCTTCCATGAAAATCACAAGAGATCCTATGCCTCTGCCCCCAAAGTACTGAGTTTGAAGATGTCTGCCTCAATTTTATGCTTAATATTTATATGTGGAACAAGTGAAATGATCTCACAGTTTCGCAGCTCGATTAACATTCTGATTTCTATACTATATGCTCAGAAAATATTTCATAGGTTTGTAAATGTGATTGAAGTCAATAGTAGAATCTGCTAAATGCCAGCAAATCTAGTACATCCTAAATCTCATAGATGTGGGCATGTTTGTGGGCAGAATTTTTTATAGCCATAATTTCCAATCTTTGGGTGATAATGTTTTAGAACTAGGGGCCAGTTGACCCATGAAGAACATTTTAAGGTTAATATTTTTATGTATCTAAGTATTTACCTGCCTATGTATCTGTGCACCACATGTGTGTCTGGTCCCCAGGGAGGCCAAACATGCTACTCAGTATTGTCTACACAGAAGTAATCTTATTTTTATTGTTTTTCTTATCTTCTGTTGTGTAAAACCAAATTTCATTATTCAAATTTGTTCAGTAAACACCCCACCACCTCAGCTGTCATAACTAAAATCTAAAGGCAAAAATTGGAGCAAACTGCTCAATCCCATTTAGAAATACTTATTTTCAAATGTCAAAATTTCAATGTTTATATTTTGAGTAATAAACTGAACTATTCTTAGATGATAGAAACATGTTTCTTTCCTTAATACTTCTGATATATATATATATATATATATATATATATATATATATATATATATATCAAACACATGAAATATAAACAATATAACAAGAATATAATATGTTATGTCCTTTTACACAGAAATAATTCCTTTCCTTTTCTACCTCATCAGGTAAATTGGTAAGTTTTGATGAAAAGACCTAATCTCTTCACCTCAGGGGAGATATAAATAAAACATGATGGTGATCTTGTGCCTACTCCAGGCTCCAGACCCCTTAATGATTATACCATGTATGTATTCACAAGACTGAAACAATGATGGGAACCTCTGCCCACACCATTCCTGCACAGTTTTCCCTTCACATCTGAGCAGTAATTAAGGAGAAAAAGGAGTTAATTTGTCTTCTAACTCACTTTCTTTGGGATCTGTGGGCTGAAAATAATTCAGTTATTATCCATCACAACACTCATGATACCATACTTCAGTGAAAAATGAAGAGAAAAACATTCTCCCTGATCCAGCTGTTGGCTACATTTAACTCTGGTTTAATGTCTGGGGAGCTTATTGTTGGGGTATAATACTGAGTACATTTACACCATATGCATGTAACATACGTGTTTTTGCATTTTTCAATTAAACTCAGTGTTCTTTAGATAATCTGAATTATCTGTCTCTCATTATAGACCCTGATATATCTCTACACAGTGTTGTGTCAGCTTTTAGAGATAATACAATTTCAGTAAAAAAAAAAAAATGGGGGCATTTGCAGGCTTAAGAAAACATTAAGATAAAGAATATAGTCTCTGAATTAATTTTGTCTATGATTTGTTTCAAAAATGCTTTTTATAATGAGACAACCACCAAATGATAAGCAATTTTCTTTTCTTTCTTTTTTTTGGGGGTGGGGGGATTTTTTTGTTTCTTTTTTATAATTATTATTTTTTATATTTATTTTCTATATTCTTTGTTTACATTCTAAAAGCTTTCCCCTTTCCCAGCCTCCCTCCCATATATCCCATAAGTCCTCTTCTCTCCACCCATTCTCCTATGTTTCCCCCTCTCTTTTCTCTGTCCTGGTACTCCCCTACAATGCTGGATCAAGCCTTTCCAGAATTAGGGCCCTCTACTTCCTTCTTCATGGGAATCATTTGATATGCTAATTGTATCTTCAGTGTTCAGTGCTTCAGGGCTAATTAATATCTACTTATCAATGATTGCATTCCATGTGTACTCTTTTGTAATTGCGTTACCTCGCTTAGGATGATATTTTCCAGTTCCATCCATTTGCCTAAAAAATTCATGAATTCATTGTTTTTAATTGCTGAATAGTACTCCATTGTGTATATATACCACATTTTCTCTATCCATTCCTCCATTGAGAGATATCTGGGTTTTTTCCAGCTTCTGGCTATTATAAATAAGGCTGCTATGAACATAGTGGAGCATGTCACCACGGTCAAGTGGGCTTCATCCCAGGGATGCAGGGATGGTTCAATATAAGGTTATCCATCAATGTAATCCACTACATAAACAAACTCAAAGAAAAAATCATATGATCATTTCATTAGATGCTGAAAAAGCATTTGACAAAATTCAGCATCCTTTCATGCTAAAAGTCTTGGAAAGAACAGGAACTCAAGGCCCATACCTAAACATAGTTAAAACAATGTACAGCAAACCAGTAGCTAACATCAAACTAAATGGAGAGAAACTTGAAGCAATCCCACTAAAATCAGGGACTAGACAAGGCTGCCCTCTCTCTCCATATCTTTTCAATATAGTACTTGAAGTTCTAGCTAGAGCAATTAGAGAACATAAGGAGGTTAAAGGGATACAAATTGTAAAGGAAGAAGTCAAATTATCACTATTTGCAGATGACATGACAGTATACTTAAGTGACCCAAAAAACTCCACCAGAGAACTCCTACAGCTGATAAACAACTTCAGCAAAGTGGCAGGTTATAAAATCAACTCAAGCAAATCAGTTGCCTTTCTATACTCAAAGAATAAGCAGGCTGAGAAAGAAGTTAGGGAAATGACACACTTCACAATAGCCACAAACAATATAAAATATCTTGGTGTGACTCTAACCAAATAAGTGAAAGATCTATATGACAAGAACTTCAAGTCTCTGAAGAAGGAAACCAAAGAAGACCTAAGAAAATGGAAAAATCTGCCATGCTTGTGGATTGGCAGGATTAATATAGTTAAAATGGCCATCTTGCCAAAAGCAATATACAGATTCAATGCAATCCCCATCAATTTTCTTATTCATTTTAGGAATTACCAAATTTCCATTTATGCAAATAATTCTTAGATTTTTGGTTGTGAGCCTAGCCTTTAATAGCCAAGCCATCTTTCCAGCCCTATACAAATAATTCTTAAACTATAATAAATAATTCACTCGACAAAGACAACATTTTAGCTTCTACTGTGACCCAAAGGCTTGCTTTCTATACGACTCTTTATTCATCAATACTATATTATCACTGCATTCATCAATGGTAAATTGGTATAATATTATCTCAAGCCAATCACATCTATAACCAAAACCAACCTTCATACTTTAACTGAAATCCCTACACTCTGATATTATACACAGTGACATTCCCCCCATGCCCCATTCTGAACATTGTCAGTCAAGTTGAATTCCTCCCTTACATCAGTAATTACTGCACCTTACATGAAAAGCAGGTTAAACTAATGATTTTGCAGGCAGTACATCAATAATTTTATTAAGGGTACAATGCAAAATTAGGCATAAATACAATCATATTTAGGCTGATTATAAAATATTGCTGACATTCTAAAATTACATTTTAACATTTCAAGATTAAGAGGAAAATTAATAGTTCTGTACAGAAAACTACAGAGTTAGTATATTCCATATTTCCACTGTGTGGGCTAAAGGTATGTACCAGTTGGAGGAATTTCCTGGTAGAATTTTATGCTCACTTATTATGTAATCATATTATCTTATCTGCAAATAAATTTCCCTTCCTGTCTATGTCTATGGATCTAAAGGAAAGAGCAGATAGGAAAAATTATAAGAACTGTGGTGTGGTCTTTTCAAATACTTTTCCTTAAATTTAAAAATCTTTGCAACTTCAAAGAAACACAAGAAATTTGACAAAATGTACAGACAAACCTTCTCCATTATGCTGATTCTATATCCTCACCCAAGAGTTGTCAAATATTCATCTCAGTCCCTTAATCTATACCTACCCTCTGTGGTTATAAGTATGGTACTTACTGAAACCTATACAGCTAGCATTCTTATATAAATGAGTACATGCAATATCTGTCTTTTGGGGTCTGAGTAACTATACCATAAGTGACTTTTTGTATGTTTCCATATGAAACTGAAAAATGTCCTTTGCATTTTTTTGTGAAGAAATATGTTGGGAGTTTTGTTGAGAATTTCACTGAATATATAAATAGCATTGGAAGGATGGACATTTTACTATGTTAATACTACTGATCCATGAGTTTGGAAGATCTTTCCAGCTTCTGGTATGTTTCTTCAAAGACTTGAAGTTTTAGTTTTTTTGTAAAAGGTTTTGGTTTGCTTTGTTAGAGTTACTTTGAGGTATTTTATATTACTATTACGTGAGGCTATTATAAAAAATGTTGTTTTCTGTTCTCTTTTTTTTGCAGTCTGTTTTTCATTTGTATATAGGAAGACTACTGAATTTTGAGAGTTAATTTTGGATTCAGCTATATTGATGAAAGTGTTTCATCAGCTATAGGTATTTCCTAGAATAATTTGATAGTCACAGTTACATTATCTGTAAATAAAGACACTTGGTGTTGTGATCGTTAAAAAAGAAAGAGGCACAAGAATATGTTCTATGGGTGTGTGGGGGAAGGGGTGCCTCATCATGCCCATGCTGCGACATCCCTTCCCCCTGAGAGACCAGACATAGGACAGGACCATATAGTATAGAATAGAATTTATTTAGGGCCTGAGGAGGTGAGTTAAGAGAGTAGTAGAGGCAGAGAAAGGGAGAGAGAAGAAAAGAGTAGAGAAGTAGAGGCCTGCCATGACCACATGGAGAGAGGGAGAAAAGGAAAGGGGAAGGGAAGAACCCAAGAGGGTAAAAGAGAACAAGAGATCAAGAAGAAAATAGAGCAAGAGAGGGAGGAGGGGCCAAACATTCCCTTTTATAATGGGTCAGATCTACCATGCTGTTGCAAATCACTGTGGGGCGGGGCATACATAGCCTTTGTTAGGTAACTGTGTGATGGAGCTTAGACAGAATCCTAACACTTCAACTCCCTCCATTTCTATTTATATTCCCTTGATCTGTTGTGTTATTGCTCAAACTAAGACTTTAAGAACTATACTGAATAGGTATGACAGAGTTGACAATCTTGTCTTATTTCTGATTTCAGAAGAATTGTTTTGAAATTCTCCCCAATTATATTGATGGTGGCTGTGGGCTTATTAAGTGCTTTTATTATATTGAAGTATATCACTTGCATCCCTAATCTTTTCTACCAGGACTTTTTCCATGAAGGGGTGTTGGATTTCCTGAAAGGACTTTTATACATCTAATGAGATAATGATGTGGTTTTTGTCTTTCAGTTTATTTACAAAGTACATTACATTTATTGATATACATATATTCAACCATCCCTCCATCTATGAGATGAAGCATACTTGGTTATGGTGGATGATCTCTTTGACCCTGTTTTATTTGATTTGTAAAAACTTCATTGAAGAATTTTAGATATATTTTAGTAAATCAAATTGATCTGTAATTTTTGTCCTTTGTTAGATATGTATGTGTTATAGGTATCAGTATAAAATATTTGGGCAATGGCCAGGAAATTTTTTAATTTAAGACACATTCCTGTGTGGCTGAAAATTTTTGATCATTATTTGATTTAGCAGACCTGAAAAATTATCTTTTTATTTGATTTTTAATTTTTTAACTTAAATTTACATGACATTCCCCCTTTCTTCCTTTTTTGCAACTCCTCCTTTCAATCTTTAAATTCATGACTTCTTCAACCATTCAGGTATATATGCACAAAGTATACACACTCACGCACATGTACACATACTCACACACACACACACACACAGAGAAAGAAAGGAGAGAGGGGAAGGAAGAAGGGAGGGAGGAGAAAGAGAGAGAGAGAGAGAGAGAGAGAGAGAGAGAGAGACCTTCTCAATCCTTTTAGTGTTATTCAGAAGTACATGTTCTTAGATCTTACCAATTGGGACTGAATAACCTTCCAGAGGGATCAGCACTGGAGAAGACTAACTCTTATCTCAGCAGTCTGTAAAGCATAATATAGGAGTGGGCTCTTGTCAGATTTCCATCCATGTTAGCATGTGGACTGGTGTTTTTATTCTGCCAATATTGTTTAGACAATAAAATTGTTGAGATCCATTGGTGCAGTTTTCCTATTTCATGCAGGCTATTTAATTTCACAGCAGATATTATAGTCCTCTGTATTTTACAATTTTTCCAACCCTTCTTGTATAATACTCTCTGAGACTTAGGCATAGGACTCTATTTATCACTTCGGGTTGAGTACTATACCTTCATTTTTTCCCCACATTTGACTATAATGAATTTCTTTAACATCTCCATCCTCTTCAAATGAAGATTTCCAGCTAACTTCCACCTTAAGTCCAAACCTATCATGTACCTGAAGCATGTAGTATATTCACTGTGTGTGTGTGTGTGTGTGTGTGTGTGTGCATAAATTAAATATAAAGTAATATTTTCTGTGGATTTTTCAAGCACCTTTAATATGATTTATTCTCCCTCCTACTCCTTCAAACACCTTCTATTTTTCTTGCTTCCTCCTTTATAGTACTAATGTCTTAATATTTTCCCACCTTTGCCATTCTCTAACATGATCTCTTTTTACTTTCCTGACATCTGTGATTACACCAGGTTACACAGTAATACCTAAAGACTAGAGCTAGGATGCACAAACCAGAGAGCATTTGGGGTATTTGTCTTTCTGGTTCTCAATTTTCTCACTCAGTATAATATTTTCTAATCCATGCATTTGCTCAAAATTTTCATAATTTCAACTTCTCATAGCTAAATATCATTTCATTATGTATATCTATCCCAATTACATCTTACATGCATCATTGGAAGAACTTTTTCAACCTCAAAGCTATGCTGAGTAGAGTAGCAAAGAACATGGCTGAAATGTTTTTCATTTTCAGGATAATATTTTGAGGCCTGGGGGCATGTGTCATTGATTACAACTGGATTGTATGGTAGATCTATGTTTAGTATTGTGTCAATTCCAGAGTTGCTGCAGCAATTGGCTTAATTCCACCAAACTCTCTAAAAGTTTTTTTTTCATAGTTTCTTAATCTGCTGTTATTATTTTACCAGTCTATAGATCCTGACATAAACTCTAATGTTATAAACAAATGCTACAGATCTTGCTTTTCTCTTTTATCTCTCATTTCTGTGAGTTTTTTTTCTTTAAATAAAAAAGGGTGTGGGGGGTGGAGTTTGCTCTGAATGGAATAGGATCGTCTGTTTCCAATTCTAAAATTCTGAATAGGAATCCTTATGTGAATGGTTGCAAGAGCTTTGTTTGTTTATTTGATTGATTTTTGTTTTCAAATGTTTCCTTATGTTAGGTTAATGATTCCCATGCTCAGTTCTTTTTTTATAAACAAATATATTCCATTGGTTATTGTTTTTCTTGTTAAAAATTTCTTTGCCAAAATTTAATTATTTTTATATGTTAGTGTAGAGACAAGTACATTTATTAACTTCAGATCACCATTGATTTATATTTTTAGTCAAGTGCTAGAAATATTTGGATGAATTTAAGAGTTCTATATTGATCCTTTTACATGAGTGGTATGTTTTGTTGTCTTGCTAGAATAATATTCTGGTCTCAGAATCTGTTTCTAAATATTCACAGTTTCTGCCATCTGCTTCTGTCTTCTGCTTATAAAGACATAATCAAGGCTTTGGGGATGAGGAGGAGGGTACATGTGTTCATAAACATGTTTAATTCTAGAAGTGAATGAGAGGACAAAACTTTTAAATTCTATTGAAAATTTGTATCAATCCACATCAAAGATTTGGTATGTTCAGCTTCTCTTGGGTGACCATTATTGGACAGCGATAATCAAGCACATTATTTATCAGACATAGGGCACTGCCAACAGTTCAAAGAAAGATTTCACCCAAGTAGATCCCATAAATTTTTGGAGTGACTTAGAAAATATGGGTGAAGATTACAGAAGTGTGGATGACTCAAAGGGAGCTGCATCACGTAAATAGTGCACATCAGCAGGGTTGAAAACTCAGGAAAAGGGCAGCCTTGCCATTCCCTTCCAAATTGCAGGAAAAGCCTCTGAAGAGTATTATATCTCACAGAAATCGCTTGCTGCTTCTATAGCCTTGGAGAGATGGCCTATAAGTCTTGCAGTTTTGACCTTTGAGCCTTGTGATCCTTGTTAGTTTCCTCCGTCTTACTGATCTGTCTTCTCTGGAGGAAAGGATGGTTCAATTTGGAGGAAAGAGCCTAATAATAGTATTATTTTTACACACCTTCATTGCCATATTACAGAACACATTCTGAGCTGATAACAGAAGACAAACAACAATGGAAATGCCCCTTCATTGCTTATTAAGTACATACTAATTTACCCAAAATATGTACACCTTCATATTAGAGAAGATAAGAGCTTGGTACCTGTATCAACTGTCCCTTTCTAATGATGCAGGCAGGAGAACTCCTCGAGAGCCACTGTGTATTGGCACAGATTGGCAGCTGAGAAGCTGGGTTTTCTTGTCAGCCAGGAATATTCAGAGCAGGCATGGCAGCAGTGTTCTCCTGCAAGAGCTGATAGCAAACTGGACAATGGAAATTCTTCCTCCTATATCTCTTGACATCTGGTCTATCTAGAAAGTGGCCCATATGTAAATTTATTTTATTTTATTTTATTTTATTTTATTTTCATTATCCCCCATCCCATAGTTCATCATCCCATTCCTCCTTCCCCTTACCTCTGAAGGGTGTTTCCCCCCACCCCCAGTGACATCTCCCCTTTCCCTGAGGCCTTAAGTCTCTTGAGGATTAAGCACATCTTCTCCAACTGAGGCCAAACCAGGCAGACCTCTGCTACATGAGTGCAAGGGGCCTCGGACCAGCCTGTGCATGTTCCTTATTGGTAGCTCAGTCTCTAGGAGACCCTGGAGTCTGGTTTATTTGAGACTGATGGTCTTCTTATAGGGTTACTATCAGCTTCTTCCATCCTTCCCCTAATTCAACCATAGGAGGTCCCTGGCTTCAGTCCAATGGTTGCAGTCAGCTGCTGATAGGGACTTTCAGAGGACAGTCATGCCAGGTTCCAGTCTGTACACACATCATAACATAGTGTCAGGCATTGGTATTTCTCCATGAAATGGGTTCCAAGTTGGTCTGGTGATTGGACTGCCTTTCCTTGGGTCTCTTCTCCATTTTTGTCCCTTATGGTCTTTTAGACAGGAGCAAAACAAAGAATTCACAACAGATGAGTCTCAAATGGCCCAGAAGCAGCTAAAAATATGTTCAAAATCCTTAATCATAAGGAAAATGTAAATCAAAACGATCCCGAGTTTCCACCATACACCAAACAGAATGGCTAAGATCAAAATCTCAAGTGATAGTACATTCTGGGTAGGTAGGGGAGAATAAGGACCATAGCTCCCTTGCTGGTAAGATTGCAAACTGGTAAACGACTCTGGAAATCAATCTGGTGGTTGCTCAGAAAATTGGAAATAGTTATATTTGAAAACTCAGCCATACTACTCTTAGGTGTATACCCAAAAGACATCCCACTAAAGGACATAGTGCTTCACCATGTTCATAATAGCCTTATTAGTTATTCCAGAAGCTGGAAACAACTCAGATATCCCTCAACCAAAGAATCAATACACAAAATATGGTTCATTTACATATTAGAATAGTATTCAGTTATTAAAAATGAGGACATCATGAATTTTTCAGACAAATGTATAATACTATAAAACATCATCCTGACTGAGGAAATTCAGACCCAAAATGAAATGCATGGTATGTACACACTGATAAGTGGATATTAGTTAAAAAGCACAGAATATCTAGGATAAAACCCACATTTCGCTTAATGAAGAAAATGCTTCAAAGGCAGGCTAACCTAATCTAACTAGTTCCTCACAAATATGTTCAAAGTCTAGCATCCCCCAAGTTTCTAGTCTGTGAACTTGGCAATCAGTACTAAATATTACAATATTTTATTAGCAATTTTGATTTTTAAGTCAATAGATGTTGATGAAAAATCAAATAAGAAATTAGATTTCTGTGTAAAACGTTGCCTAGTGTTTAAGACTTGATATGGTATTCAGAAACACAAGCTGATAAAAAACCTTAAAATCCTAATATGAAGAACTGAAATGTATCATTATCCCAAGGATATCTCACTTTTGCTTTTGTAACTGATGACACATTAGCCAATAGTGATAGTTTCATTCTTTTATGAAAATGCAATTGATTCTGAATAGAATAATTTATAATTGTATAGTAATCATATTAATCATTATGTTGTTCAATTTGTTTAAAATTGGAAATAAGTTTAACTAACATTTATCAAATGTCTCCATATGCCACATGTATGTCCTTCTCATATCTAAGTACATTATCTTGGAATGCTGGTTTAAACTGCAGTTACTATCATTCTTGTTTTACAAATAAAGACACATGTTTAAAAGGTACATGCTGTACATGTTGACAATAAACAAATTTCATTTATAGCTCAAGGTAGATCACTTGCCAAGCATACAGAAGTTTCTGACTTCAATCCCAGGTACCTTAACATTTTTGCTTGAGTATCTCTGCGAGAGCATTTGCCCACTTGGCCAAAGCAAAAAGTATAGCTAGACCTTAGTTCTATATTTGGTCCTACAATTAATGAAACAATGCTACCTCACCTTGTGTTTAGGGCCAACACATAAGCCAAATTCTTGTACCCTGACTCATCATTTTTAGACTGTTTTTAGTTATCATGGTTTTCTATAATGTTATTTTCCCATAGAAATATGATTATCACATTATAGTGTGTGTTTTCCCTACATATGTAAGTGAAAATAGCCTCAAAATAGTGTTCAGACACAAGTGGATGTGTGTTTGCTAGATAAATATTTCAATGTGTATAATTCCATAAATATTTTTATGTATAACTTTACTTTAATAATGAGGAATTATTTCTTGTTGTGACACACTGAAACTGATTTTGAAGAGTATTATGAACAGAAAACGGAATATTAGGAATATACAATTATTCATAATTAAATTCTGTCTTTAGCTTTAATTGCTTGGTGATAAACTCAGACAAGATAATTACAAATATTCTCACATTCTCTAAGTTTTCGACTATTTAAAAAGCAAGTGCTCAGTGACTGGATGACTGGATGATGTCACTGAAACCAGAAAGCAAAAATGTGTATTTTGGACCCCAAGATTTGCTGAGCACATAGTATACAGGACAACTTAATAACATCTAGTAGATTAGATACATTTTTTGTAGGGAATTCATATGCTCCTAGTCTTTTCATCTGGAGATTTGTTGTACCTTGGGACTTATACATACAGATTAAAAATATAGAAAAATTTCTACTTATAAATACAAAGAATTTCTAGGAAATTTGTGAGATTCTGAGTATAATTCTTGCAATGAGAAATGCCTCACATAGTCTTCAGTCTTTGAAAACTTAGTCCTCAGATTTTATTTGTTCTTGATAGTTTTAGGACCTCTGTCATTGTTGGAGGAATTATGTCATTGGGAATAAATATGAAGATTTCAAAGCTTCTTATCCTTCCCAGTCTACTCTTTACGCTTGTGCTTATGGTTTAAGATGTGAGCTTTCAGATTTCACTCCATCATGCTTGTTTTCAGGGACTGCCAAGTCCCCAGCCATCACTGACTTTCAACCTTTGGACACATAGGTCCAAAAATACCACGTCGATAATTTTCTTCAGTTATGGGATTTTATTACAGCAATGGAAAGTAACTTAAACAGTTAAGACACAAAAACTAAGGAGCAAAAAGAAAGAAGTTATGACAAACTCTGTGCTTTGTGAAGAAATTATAAGATAAACTACTATATTGAGCAGGAGGACCATTCCAACTTCAGTTATTGTACCAAAGTACAGTCATCAGCTAGAAATAAGTGTTAGAACAACTTTCACATTTCTTTCAGAAGAGCAGTTCTCAACCATCCTAATGATGCAACCCCTTAATAAAGTTTTGCATGGTATGGTGAAACACAACCATAAAATTATTTTCACTGCTACTTCATAACAGTAATTTTGCTACTGTGATGAATAATACTGTACATATTTGATATGCAACTTATCTGATATGTGCATAGGACCTCCAAATGGGTCTTGACCCACAGGTTGAGAACTGCTGTTTTAGAAATTTATTAAGCCACTGAAAGAAATTTTATTCAGTTAATATGGGTTCAATCGCTGTTGTTATGAGCACAGCCACTCTGTGGATCATTGATGGATATAGGATGCCTGAGATTGAAGACAATATGTAAATCTTTCTTTAGAATCTCATCCACTTGACTCCATAACCTGATTTTCTACTCTAAAGTCATATTTTAAAATTATAATTATAGTAGTGACATTCTCATTTATTTTCCCAGACTTTCTGATATTAGGGAATATCTAAACAGTAAGAAAAGACTTCTAAAGCCATACCATGATGAAAGATAGACCAATATTTTCACATTATGCCTCAGAGATAAACTGGGGTCAACAGTTTTCAATAGCAAGTAGTATACAATATTAATGTTGTTCCTAAACAAAGATGAAACAATAGAAATTGCAGTGTTTTCCTAACTTGCCTTAAAACCCACCATTTTGTCAGGCATATAAGTATTATGGGCTAGTGAACAATTTTAGAAGATTTTCTGAGAATTTTAGAAAGTCACTAAGAAAAATTAAATCACTATGTCTTTCTATCTGAACCACTTTAAGATTTCTTTTAGAAGAAGAGTTCTCAACCATACAGTTTTGCATGTTCTAAGCACTTTTTTCTATATATTTGCTTTTCTAAGATTTCAGCATGCTTTACAGATAGTAAAAACATAATGAATATATTTGAAAAAATTGAATTGAATGTCGTTTTCTTGGAATATCACTTTAATTGGAAATTCATTACATTCAATGAAGCTTGGGATATAAATAAGGCTTAGAACACTACCCTTTTCTCATTGTTTCACTCTGCTTCTCTCACTTTCTTTACCCACAAGCCCTTTTCTTACTTGAAGTCTCTAACACACTGGTCACATTAGCCATTGTCCCCAGAAATTCTTATTCCAGTAATATTTGGTGATCATTCCTAAGTCAAGAAGGTTTAGTATCTATGGGGAAATGATACCATGAAAATAACCAATTGAAGACAATGATTGGAAGATCTATATTTCATTAATATTTAATTGTGCAAGAAAACTGATAGCCTCAGTAAGTGTATAATAAGTTAAAACTCTGACATATAATAATCAGTCAATATTCAGACCTTGGTAACTGGGTGTGTAGGTGAGGAGTCTGCTGCATTAATGTAGTCCTACTCACAACACTTCTAGAACATTTTCTACAATTGTAAGTTCACAGAATTGAAAATTACCTCAAATATTTCTGTTCCTGATGACAATGGGAGGTCCTATTAGACCCTGGGTGGTAGAATGTTTTTCATGCATTTATTTTTATATGCTTTTTTTTCTATAAATGAGAAGAAGCTATATAAAAAATATTGTCAAAGGGGGGCACTTATTTTATGTCCATTTTTGGAATCTCTGAATTACTATTTTTGAACAAAAGAGATATATATCATGATAAAATATTAACAACAAAAAATAGAAGTATTATTGTACAGTGAAAATGAAATAATTTTAAATTACAAAATTATTTAAACTGCTAGCAAGATCTACTTTAAAATATCACAGACAAAACAACACTAAGGCATTAGACATCTGCAACCTGCATTAATAAAAGTAGTTTAAAAAAACAGAATGAGACTTAAATATGCCAAAGATAACATATGGAACATTTAAACATTAAGAGAAAAGGAAACATTTTCAGTTCGTGCTGCTTTACCAGTGTTACTGTCTAATCTATTTTAGAAGTACATAGACTCCTGGTTGTCTACCAGGGCTGATTCAAATTTGAAAAGTTATAATATGCCACCAAAATGAAAAACAGTTATAATCATTTCTCTCAAGCTTTAATGCCTAGTGAAAGATAGAATTATGTGTATTGATTCGTACTTAAAATGTAGGCAGATCACACAGAGTAGATCAAACTTTAACTTCATTAGCAAGTTGTCATGTCTGCACTAAAGGTCAAGATTTAAAAGTCACAAACATTTTAGGCATTTTCCCCCTCATTTTCTTAGTAAGAAAACTAGTGCAGATGATGTATAATAATTCCTGATGGCACAAAACATTACTGATAATGATATCACTTTAAGGTGAGTCAGAGCATTATATCTGATAGCAGATATAGACACTAAGCACATCCCAGCCCAGGAAGTATGAGTCAATGAAACCTTGACATTTAATCCAGATTTCTGATTCTCCTTGGGGAATTTTAATAGTCTACTATTGTGATTAGTCTATTAAAGTTATTAGAAATATTTTCAGTTATCACAGTTCTTCAAATCACTTAAAAATTTCCTGAGAAGCTGGCTATGATGTAGAACAATCCTTGACTCGCTGCCACAGATATTCTGATAAAGAAGGTTTCCTCAGGATAAGATGCTGTAGTTGTAATGAAAATTTCCCATAGGCTCATGTATTTGCATTTTTATAGGCTCATAATTGCATTTAGTAGACTACTGAATGATTTTGAAGGTGATACCTGGTCCTTAGTCCTTTCATTGCCTTTGGCTTCCTGGCTACCCTGAAGCACATAACTGCTTCTCCAAATTGTCCCTATACATGATATTCTGCCTCATCATGGGTCCAGAAACAGAAGATCTCTCCATATTCAATGGAACCATACACCAAAACCTCTCTTTCTCCCTACAATTTTGCTTAGATGAGTTATCAAAATAACAGGAACAATAACTAATACAGAACAGCAACAATTTGTAGATATTTGGTTGAAATTCTAAGTATATGTACAGAACTTTGAATACCTTCTTTTAGAGTCACTGTTAGGTCAACGGCTATGCAGTTCCTTAAGAAGAAGGTGATGAATGATTGTGGAACTATCACTGACATTGAATTTTCCTCAACATCCTACCAAATATTAAACTTTATTTCATGCTGTCAAAATATGTGAAGATTCAAACATACTCCTGTAGGTCCACTTTGAATAGACATTCAGGAAGGAGAGAGAGGGAGCAGGATGGGAACAGGTATGGGGATGGCAATAGGAGTGATCAAGTATTTGAAGAGAAACTTGAGACTGGTTAATGAAGGTATCTATGGGACAAGCTAGAAACCTAAGACAAAGAAACTCTCTGGAATCTGTGAGGGTGACCCTAGGTAAGCCACCTGGCAATAGCAGATATACAACCTGAAATGACTACCTCTTGTAACCACACAAGACTTTCAATATCAGGGATAGGGACACCAACTAAGCCACAAAACCTTGGACTAAAATTTTTCCTAGCAAAAAGCAATGTTTAGTAATAAAGATGAAGTAGAAATTGAGTTAATGGACAATCAATGATTGGTCCAACTTGATACACATACCAGGAGAGAGCACCTACTAAACCTAGTATAATTGTCCTCTGTGAGATTTCACCTAGCAGCTGATGGAAAGGGATGGAAAGTCCCACACCCAAACCTTAGGCCAAGCTCAGGGAATCCTGTGGAAGAGGGACAAGAAGTATTGAATGAGCTAAAGAGGTCAAGGACACCACAGGAAAAGACTCAACAAAACTGGGCCTACAGGGACTCACAAAGAATGAACCAGAAACCAAAGAGCATGAATGGATTGGACCTAGACATATATTGGCAACAGATATGCAGCTTGGTACTCATATGGGAACCCTAACAACTACAGCAGAAGTTGTCTGCCTTTGGACACTTTTTCTCTAACTGGCATGTCATATCTAGGCTAAATAGGAGAAGATAGGCATAGTCCTACTGCAACTTGACATACCAAGACTGGTTGGTATCCATTGAGGCCTCTCCTCTGAGGAAAAAGAAAGGGTGGATTGAAGGAGTTTTTGTGAGAAGGAGAGATTAGGAGGAAAGGAGGGAGGTGAAGTAAATACATTATAACAAGTAAAATGAAAAGGAAAGAAAACATTATCTACCACTCATCTACTTTCTTCACCTTCCTTTCATAATATCTAAATGCTCAGAAACATTCTTTCCCTGTATGACTTTGTAAGTTTTAAATTATCCAATATTTTCCTTTACTTATATACTAGCCAAAGCCTTCACATTTTCCTACATCAGCATGTGAGGAAAATAATTGGAAGTTTGAAGATATTTGCCAGTAAAGTATGTGTTACGACTTACTTGAATTTAGACATGTTAAATTCTCTTAGAATTAGATAGAGGAACTTCTCAATGAAAGAGTTATACTGGTCCCTGATTTCAGTGGGATTGCTTCAAGTTTCTCTCCATTTAGTTTGATGCTGGTTACCGGTTTGCCGTATATTGCTTTTACTATGTTTAGGTATGTGCCTTGAATTCCTGTTCTCTCCAAGACTTTAAGCATGAAAGGATGCTGAATTTTGTCAAATGCTTTTTCAGCATCCAATGAAATGACCATGTGGTTTTGTTCTTTGTTTATGTAGTGGATTGTATTGATGGATTTCCGTATATTGAACCAACCCTGCATTCCCGGGATAAAGCCTACTTGATCATGGTGGATGATCGTTTTGATGTGTTCTTGGATTCGGTTGGCAAGAATTTTATTGAGTATTTTTGCATTGATGTTCATAAGGGAAATTGGTCTGAAGTTCTCTTTCTTTGTTGGATCTTTGTGTGGCTTTGGTATCAGTGTAATTGTGGCTTCATAGAAGGAATTGGGTAGTGTTCCTTCTGTTTCTATTTTGTGGAATAGTTTGAAGAGTATTGGTGTTAACTCTTCTTTGAAGGTCTGGTAGGATTCTGCACTGAAGCCATCTGGTCCTGTGCTTTATATATAAAGAACTCAAGAAGTTAGACTCCAGAAAACCAAACAACCCTATTAAAAAATGGGGTACAGAGTTAAACAAAGAATTCTCACCTGAAGAACTTCGGATGGCGGAGAAGCATCTTAAAAAATGCTCAACTTCATTAGTCATTAGGGAAATGCAAATCAAAACAACCCTAAGATTTCATCTTACACCAGTCAGAATGGCTAAGATTAAAAATTCAGGAGACAGCAGGTGTTGGAGAGGATGTGGAGAAAGAGGAACACTCCTCCACTGCTGGTGGGGTTGAAAATTGGTACAACCACTCTGGAAATCAGTCTGGCGGTTCCTGCGAAAACTGGGCACCTCACTTCCAGAAGATCCTGCTATACCACTCCTGGGCATATATCCAGAGGATTCACCACCATGTAAAAAGGATACATGCTCTACTATGTTCATAGCAGCCCTATTTATAATTGCCAGATGCTGGAAAGAACCCAGGTATCCCTCAACAGAAGAGTGGATGCAAAAAATGTGGTATATCTACACAATGGAGTACTATTCAGCCATTAGAAACAATGAATTCATGAAATTCTTAGGCAAATGGATGGAGCTAGAGAACATCATAATAAGTGAGGTAACCCAGGCTCAAAAGGTGAATCATGGTATGCACTCACTAATAAGTGGTTATTAACCTAGAAAACTGGAATACTCAAAACATAATCCACACATCAAATGAGATACAAGAAGAAAGGAGGAGTGGCCCCTGGTTCTGGAAAGACTCAGTGAAACAGTATTCAGCAAAACCAGAACGGGGAAGTGGGAAGGGGTGGGAGGGAGGACAGGGAAAGAGAAGGGGGCTTACAGGACTTTCGGGGAGAGGGGGGGCTAGAAAAGGGGAAATCATTTGAAACGTAAATAAATTATATTGAATAAAAAAAATTAAAAAAAAAGAAAGAAAGAGTTATACTGGAAAAGAAGTATAGAAATAGTAAATAACCCAAACCCAAGATTAGCAGAATATTATATCATGAATCATGCAAGCAATGGGGAAATACAGTATGTCTTTTGTGCAAAACAGAGTTCTAAACTGCATCAAGTATCTCTTCCTTTTGTTCACACACCTTTACTATCATTCAAATATCAGCCTGCATAATAATCTAAAGATATTTGAAGATGAAATCAAATTCCCAAAGGTACTGACCATAAAAGTACACATTATCTGTCTTAGGTGAGCCAGATCTATTGAAGTTATCTTTTATAGGAAAGTGTCAAGAGATTCCATGTTGAAGATAAAAAAATAACGGTCAGCCACGGCATCTGAGAACATCTCTGAATCATGGTCCACATGAAAACTGAGACTTAAAAACATAATTTACACTGATTGAATTTTTCAATAGAGCTGAGTGAGCTTAAAAGCATTCTTTCTTCTTTATGGAGATATATTAGCAGTTAAATAATCTTATAACATAACAAAAATTATTTTCACATAAGTACTTGTCTAATGAAGGACGTCAAACAAAACATAAGGATTATGCAGAATTCAAATTTCCAGTAATTTCATACGTCATATATGAGTACACACAGCCTCACACGTAGTTTTCGTCAAAATATTACAGGTTGTTCTGTATACTCACCCTTGTGGTTGACATTAACGGCCAACTATGTATCATATCCCTCAATATACTCAATCAGCTTAATGCAACTTCACAGTGAATTGGTGCAAAGCTCTCTTGCCAGTGCTTTCATTTATATTGTTTAAATTTATGTTAATTCCCACCTCTAGTTCTCTTCATTAACCAGTATCTATCTGCAGGTTATGGCTGATCATTTTAAGCCAAATGTCTTAATTTCTTCTTCTAATATTAGTCCCTTGAGGATGCTGTATTTTACTGCTAAAGATCTGAGTGGTTATATACCTAAATACTGTTTCTGTTAGCACTGGAATCAGAGGTTACCTATTCCCAATGAGAAAACAAAATGAAACAAACAACCAAAAAAAAAAAAAAAAAAAAAAAAAAGCCTGAAGATACAAAATAATGAAATGTTTTACTGACAGTTCATGGCAAAGTGAGGCTTGATTTTACATTTAGAAAACAGTTCTGGTTTTGAATGAAGATTTTGAACCATCCTGTCAGGTGATAGCAGAAAAGAGGGTTTGCATTTATTCTGTATAATTCTGTCTGCGAAAGACCACCATTTCTCTTACTCAAATGTCATCGAATCGAGCAAATTAGGTTCACATGATTCTCTCTGCTCAGTATGAAAGTTTCCTCGCAATGTATTTTATATTCAGATGAAAGCAAAATAAACATAACTTATAAAAATAAGGATACAGGCATTACATAGAAGAATTTTGTGTCCACTTCCACACCAGGCTAGGTCAAGGTTTCTAATGGATTAACCCAGAGCAGGATCATTGGATACTGAATTTCAATTGATTTTGCAGATCATTTCTTCTACAAGTGACTTGGAATATAAATATACTCCTTATCACATTTTCTTACTATAATATGAGAGCATCATTTCCCAAACATTACAAAATATATTATTTCTGTCTATATTTTTTGCAATTTTTATTATATCAATCCTTCTGATTGTAAAGGACTGAGCAAAACAGGTTACAGTGTCTTTTGCCTTTATTTTCCCTTGTATTTAAAAGAAATGGATAAGCCTCTTTAGATCACCTAGAAAATGATTAGTGCTCAGTCTAAATTGTCTGTATTCTGAATTCAAATTTTCTGAAGCTACATAGGAAGGTGTAACTAAATTTTATTCTGGGACACATTATTGGATTTTTTTCAGAGTTAAATTTTCTAGGCCGCCTTGATTTGCTATTTCTTTCCATTTTGAAACTTTGTCAATGACGGGGAGAAAATGCCAATAAAAATTAAATAAAATATAAGGCATTTGATACTGGAAGGTTTAAAAGATTAAAAGACTTTTATTGGAATCTCTATTCATTAGCTGCATTAGGAATAGATGCTGAGAAAAATCAATGTTTGAATTTTAATTTAGCCTTAAAATGTCATTAAATTCCACACATGAAAAGGTTGATGCAAACACCCTTTGCACTTAATTAACTGCACTCCCATTCTCTGTAGCATTTTGTTTGAAGAAGAAGAAGAAGAAGAAGAAGAAGAAGAAGAAGAAGAAGAAGAAGAAGAAGAAGAAGAAGAAGAAGAAGAAGAAGAAGAAAAAGGAAAAGATGGAAGAAAAGGAAAAGAGAAAGAAAAAAAGCCCCTGGAGACGCTGTAAGAAAGGTAAACATGCAACTTGAAATATTTATTGTTTAGATGGGAGGTCTTTAGGATTGTAGACAAACTTAATAATTAATTTTTATCCCTTCTTTGTAAAGTTTATTGGTATATATTATAGAATATTTGGATGCTTTTTTAGACTCTATTGCATTATTCATATTAAGGATTAAGATGGTGGCCTTCATCAATGGTCACTAAATCATCCCTTACCACTTCTCGGCATTCTGTGAAACAAAAAAGCCCACTTCTTTTGTCACACCTGGTCCTAACATAGTTCCAGTTTACAGTTGTTCTTGATGTTACACTTAAGAAAATAACTGAATATTACAGAAGAGAAGGTCAACTTATGGACAGTATTGGCTAAAATTAGACCATTTCCATGCTTTGTTAAAGATACAATATAATCTTTGTAGCTATGAAAATTAGTTTCAGTTTTAAAGATATCTCTATAAAACAATCCAATACTTGAATTTCTATTGGTAATTTATGATTGCTGGACACCAACTATACACTGAGTTTAACCTTTTCCTTTGTAGAAAGACTTTCTCGGGAAAATTTTAAATTTCAATGGGGCATTTTTCAAGTCTAATTCAAAAAGTTTTGTTAAAAACATATTGCAAAGGCACATTTATATTCTAAAAATATACTTCTCTATTTTTGCTAGAATGTCAGTAGACTATGATATTGGATTTCCTTTTAGATGTGCTAAAAGTTATATTTTGCCATTTATCAACTCTACAAATAACCTGAGGAACTGTAGTTGGCACTCACAGAGGCAGTTTTCTGCTTGCCAAATGCATGCACATGGAAGACATTTTATACCATATGAGAAAACATGGGGGAGATGGCAATCTCCAGAGCTGGTGGTACTCTCAGGGTACAGGGAAGGCTTAAATTAGAAGACAAGGGGTTGGTGGATTTGGAAGAATTTCCAGGTTTACCATTAAGCACTTATTATGTTAATATGGAGCTCTAGTGTTTCCCACTTTCAAAGTCTGGGGATTTTGCTTATAGTAGTAGTGGTGGTGATAGTGGTTCCTTGTTTGCTTGGTTTTGGAAATGTGTTGTGGTTTTGATTTTTACCTCCTATAGGAAGTTAAAATGTCTTCCTTAGAAATGATTACTAAAAATGACATAGGATATTACATAGCAAAGATGGTCCCCTAAAAATTTCCTTCCTAGCTTTACAAGCTTTCTTTTTAAACCCACATATCTGCACAGGTGTAAGAAAACTTATTGCATGTAGCCCAAGAAGCCTTTAAGAGACCATCCCCAAAGAAAATTGACCCTAGAACTTCTAGCAGTCATTATCCTCCCAATATCTCCTCACTGGGCATGGGACTTCATGACCTTACTCCCCATCCTCCCTCCCCCCCCCCCAACATACATTCCAACAGGACGGAACTGAGGAATAGGGAATTGAGATGGATTTGATCACAACATATAATATGTATGAAAAAAATTATCAAATAGTAAAGGGATGAGGGCAGAAGGAATCTAAGAGTCAGAAGACAGGAAGACCGGTTGTGAAATGTTGTCCTCTAGGACACATTGGACACAGGCATTGTAAACATGCATTCAAAGCAGTCAAGGTTTTCTGCACTGAACTAGCAAAAGACTGGGACTGTTAGTTGTTCTGTTAGATTTAACTCTGAAGTTGTCACAATTTAGAGTCAACTTGGGAAAGACTCTTAATGAGGCAAGAGTCTATGTCTGGCTGACAAAGGGACATGTCCTGAGATTTACCTTGATTATGCAAAATGACATGGGAAGAGCTGCTCCCTATGGCAAAGAATCCTGAACTATACTGAAGTGAGCTCAGGTCAAGTATTTGCATCTTTTCCCTCTTTTTGATTTTTAACTGTGGACTAAATGTGACTAACTGCTTCAAATTCCTTCTAATTTGATTTCCTTGTGAGCCAAGGAGACTTTATGTCCAATGGGGAACACCCACCAACTGGTAAACAGTAGATGCTCAAGAAACATTTAGTGTACTCTACTTGCTAAAAACATCAGTAATGTAAATAAGTTTGTTACTTACTTTTACATATATATTATTTACATATATGCAATAAGTATATATATTACATATATACAAAATATATAATAGAAGCTAGATAAAGACATCATGGGTAAGGTACTTTGTTGCACAGATCTGATGACTTGAGTTTAAATACCTAGAATCCATGAAAAGTCAGATGTACATCATGGGCTTCTGATCTGGGGCTCCTATAAGACAATAAGAGGCAGTCAGGAACACTCCTGGAAGCTCAAAGACCAGCTAGCCTAGCATAGGCAGCAGGGATGAGACTCATTTTAAACACAGAGGAAAGGAAGGCCCAAAACTTGTTATGGTCCTTTGACCTCCACGTATATATAGGCATTTACACACTCATGATTTTGCACAAGCACATGTACTATATGCCTGCAAAAAGACTGAAAATATGCCATTAGACAAATAAATATGCAAAACAAACATTTGATCTGAAGACAAAAGATAACTTGAATTACTGACAGTCTTGGGAGGGACACTTTGAAACAATGGATATTTGTGAAAAGATCTGAGCAAAGGACTGAATATTATAAAAAGGATGGCTTATCTCTGCATCTGGTTGCTTATTTTAAAATCAGCACCTATAAAGTATAAAAGCAAAAGAATTATTTTTGGTTCTTCTTGAGAAAATAGGCCCTTTCAAAGAAAGTTAGCATAGAAATTTGGAATGAAGCATGGTTTTCTGCTCAAGAAGACAGGAGAAAGGTAAATGTGATGTATAAGAAGTTAAAGCTCATAGCCATCTCCAGATATTAGGAGCAATGCTGTGGATGCTATTCTAAACCTGCATAGCTTCCAGAGGCTCTTGTCTACTGACTTGCTTTGTCTATGCTACTGGATGTAGTAAACATAGAAACTCATTTCTTAATTCAATCTTAAACTGCCCCCTTTTTTGTTGTTGTTTCTGAAAATACACATCTAAAAGATAACATGGAGATAAGTTATTAAACCCCTGCATGTCATCCTGGAGTGTATTTCTCCAACCAGCAGAGATATTAATAAATACAATTATTGTGAACAAATTAATATCTAGCTTCCATGGTAGCCCACAGCATTGATGACCCATTCATTCAAATTAGTTGAATATATTTCTTATACACACAAGCGATTTAGAAAGGTAATTGGGATACAAACCTGTGGTGGGTTGAGTGAGGAGGGATACCCTCGGCTCAAAGATTTGAACAATAGGTCACCAGGGAGTAAAACTATTTTAAAGGATTATAATATATGGCCTTATTAGATGAAGTGAGCCACTGGGGATAGACTTTGAAGTTTCAAAAGCCCAAGACAGGCTCAGTATCTCTTCAATTGTGCCTGTGGGTCCAGATATAGAACACACAGCTACTTATCCAGCACCATATGTGCTTGTGTGCTAATTTGCTCTCCACGATGATGAAAATGGATAAAACCTATGAACTATAAAAAAGAAAAATTAAATGCTTTCCTTTATAAGAGTTATTATAGCTATGTTGTCTCTTCACTGTGATAGAACACTAAAATCAGAAAGTGAGAAGAAGAAAAAGAAAAACTTTATTGATATTTAAGGGCTACCAATGACTGTGAACAAAAGAGGAGAGAGCAGAGTTGATTGTATATCCCAATACATCTCTTCAAACAAAGAATACAGTTAAATATAAAAATCTGTAATGATCATATTTCTTTTTCTTGTTAATGATAAACAGTTTAAATTTCTAAGTGATTCCATTTTGCTTATTTAGAAGCATTGATTAAATTGGAATTTGTTGTTTACTTAATATAATGTACACCTATTAAAAATAAAATCAATCACAATAAATTATTTTTATTTCACCTTTAAATGTAACAAATGTTAAAACTGACTAAAAGTGATCGAAGAGAAGCAGCAACTAATTTGAATGAGTAATTTTAAAATGAAAAAGAAGTAGAAAAGGAAGGAGGTATAAATGCAGCCATAGTTAACATTTTATTCCTATGAATTGACACTAGGAACAAGGCTCCTCTTATAAGGACAACATTTAATTGGGGCTGGCTTACAGGTCCATTATTATCAAGGCAGGAACATGAGAGTATCCAGGCAGGCATAATGTAGGAAGAACTGAGAGTTCTCCATCTTGTTCTACATTAGTACACAAGAAGACTGGCTTCCAGGGAGCTAGAAGGAGGGTCTTAAAAACCTTGCCCACAATGACCCACTTCCTTCAACAAGGCCATACCTACTTAAGCAAGGCCACATCTCCTAATAGTGCTATTCATGGGTCTAGCATATTCAAACCATGCCAAGTGTATACACTCCTAGAAGATTCATGAAAGATCCCTGCTCATGTGAGAATGCTGAGAAATTTTCTTCAAAATCTGAGTAGGATGGGTTTTGTGATTATGGTTCCTAAGTATGATCCATATTTGGAAACTCAAAAGAAGAATCATGGTATGCACTCACTAATAAGTGGATATTAACCTAGAAAACTGGAATATCCAAAACATAATCCACACATCAAATGAGGTACAAGAAGAATGGAGGAGTGGCCCCTTGTTCTGGAAAGACTCAGTGAAGCAGTATAGGGCAAAACCAGAACAGGGAAGTGGGAAGGGGTGGGTGGAAGGACAGGGGGAGAGAAGGCGGCTTATGGGACTTTTGGGGAGTGGGGGGCTGGAAAAGGGGAAATCATTTGAAATGTAAATAAAAATATATCGAATAAAAAAAGAAAAAAAGGTATAAAGCTGGAAAAAAGGGAAACAGCACATTAAATTTTAAAGCTAAACTAGCATTATGTTTAGGTTTCATTTAAAATATAATTCAATGGCAGAAAAAAATAGATGAGTGATAGAAAACATAAGACTAACAAGAAGCTAAAGTATGTAAAAAATTTTTAATGTTACTTAGTGATAGGTAACTTCCCAAAAGATTCCAATTCTGTATTATACATCTTCCAGCTATGTTCATTTCAATAAGCATGTTCCTACCAAGCAATATTCTCCTCTTTGCTTGAAAACGTGGAGTCAACAGGCAAATAAGAAACAAAGCTTGGATAATTGACTTGGAGTGAAGGAAAGATAAGTGGCCAAAGGAATGAAGTTGACAGATGTATGTGGTCACAGAAAACACAGTCAATGAGTAAGAACTGCCACATCTTCACATGCTTGTGAACTTAGACTTCAAGATGTGATGAACAGAGGGCCTTTAACATATGCTTCTAAAAACAAGCAGCTGCCTAACTGAAGTAACACAGCTTTAATCTATGCTGAGACCCACTGACAAGCACCACTCTTAACTATAAATATAGAACCCTCTCCTTGTAATAAACATGGATGCATGCAAAGACCTATGCCTGTGCAGGATTCTAAGAAGAAAGTTGGAAGCTGAGCCCTAGACAAGACACAGACATCATCATTTTGAGGGTAAGGAAACACTGCCGTGGTCAAAGAGACAAAATAAAATAAGAATGTAAGAAAGAATATAGCAGCCAGAAGATTGAGAGAACAATTGAAACAGGGCATGGCCACAATAATCATAAACTCAGAGTAACAATGCATACTAGAACTAGACATACAGAAGTAACCCCCACGTAACAGTCACCACTGGAAGGAAAGAGACTCAAAGATCCTACCACATATTGACAATCTTTTGGCAATTCACAGATTCTGAGATGAGAGATATTGTGTAGAGCTGTGTGCACAATGGTTAATCCACCTAACTCCAAAAACATGTTCTAAACCCAGGATCAAACAAATGACCTGATTTAAACTCTGTGAAACATTAAACATAACACAATCTAGTGAATGTGGGAAAGAGATTAATGGGAAGGAGGAAGAACTGAGAATGAGAGCCTGTAAAGAGGAGAGTCTGGAAACTGCTGCTGACTTTTGTTTTTGCTCATGCCAGGGGGTGGGACAGCTTCTGACTGGCTGACTGAAACCTGGCTATTTCTGTTTGGTAATTTCCCCCATAATAACTTGCTTGTTTAGGTTTATCTGGACTTACCCAATTCTTGGAAAGAGATATTTAGGCCTAGTCTCCTTAAATGCCAGATTGAAGACTATCATGGAATCAGCCTATCTCATCTCTTTCAAAAGAAACTTAGGAAATGGTTTTCAACTTGATGGTAGTTTGAATAAGACTGTCCCTCATAGGCTGATGTAATTCTCAGTGACACTGCGCAGGAAGTCTTAAGACGTGTGACCTTGCTGGAAGAGAGTTTGAGAGTTTAAACTCTTACCATCTCAACTCTTTTTTTCCCTCTTTTTGCTTTCTGTTTTGAGTTGTGAACCCTCAGCTCTCACTTCCAAGTCCATTTATGCCTACTGCTTCCATGCTTTACCAGACACTTATCCCTTTGTAACCATATTCTCAACATAGCTTTTGGTTCCTCTAAATTGTCTGGGAGTAGCAGTTTGCATGAAAATAGCCCTCATAAGCTCAATAGACAGTGGCATCATTAGTAGATGTGGCCTTGTTAGAGGAGGTTTGGTCTTGTTGAAGGAAGTGTGCCTCAAGCTGTTAGTTTGAAGTTTCATATAACTGCCTGCAGTTACATCAAACTGTTTCTGGGTTACCAGGAAGGAAAACTGGGGATAGAATGGGCTTGTAAAAGAAACATGAAGCCAAGACAAAAAGGTTTTCTGATCAAGGTTCAAAGTTTAATGGGGGTCTCCAAATATATATAGGTGGAGGGTGTGGGGGAAGAACCCTTTCCTCAAAGGCTGGAAACTCTTCAGCAGAATGGGTTGTTTCTCAGCAGGTGACTAGTGCCTGTCAGAAAACTGCAGGTCCTTGAAGGCTTCACCTTGGTTTGAGTACTCCATCCTAGGTGGAGGTGTTTATGGCTATACAGGTATTCCAGCTCAAAGGCTGGGGGAGGATCTTTGCCTTGGTCAATGTGAAGTCCCTACCAGGTGGCTTGGCACCCCAAAAAAGTTCTCTACAGTTTCAGAATCTTAAAATAGGCCCAGTGTCTCACTCTTCCTACTGCCTGCCAATCCAGATGTAGAACTCTCAGCTATCTCTCCAGATCCATAACTAACTGCATGCTGACATGCTTAATATCATGAAGTTATGGACTAAACCTCTGTATATGTAGGGCATTCCTAGATTGTTTTCCTCTATGAAGTTGCTGTAGTCATGATGTCTCTTCACAGTAACAAAAAGCATTTTATCACAACAATAGAAAAGGAATTAATGTAAACATTGAACCATTTTAACAAAGAAGGGCAATTTTTATTTGTAAAAAAAAATGCCATTTATTGTCTCTGCATAATGAGAAACTTACACACCTAATCTTGATTGATTTAAATCTCAGAAAATGATGCAATAGAAAATAAAATCTCATACAGATCTTTCACATGTTTGGTAAGAGTCACCCCAAGATACTTTATACTGTTTGTGGCTATTGTGAAGGGGGTCATTTCCCTAATTTCTTTCTCAGCCTGCTTATCCTTTGAGTATAGGAAGGCCACTGATTTGCTTGAGTTGATTTTATAACCTGCCACTTTGCTGAAGTTGTTTATCAGATGTAGGAGCTCTCTAGTGGAGTTTTTTGGGTCACTTAGGTAGACTATCATGTCATCTGCAAATAATGATAGCTTGACTTCTTCCTTTCCAATTTGTATCCCTTTGACCTCCTTATGTTGTCGAATTGCCCGAGCTAGTACCTCAAGTACAATATTGAAAAGATAAGGAGAAAGGGGGCAGCCTTGTCTGGTCCCTGATTTCAGTGGGATTGCTTCAAGTTTCTCTCCATTTAGTTTGATGCTGGCTACCGGTGTGCTGTATATTGCTTTTACTATGTTTAGGTATGGGCCTTGAATTCCTGTTCTCTCCAAGACTTTAAGCATGAAAGGATGCTGAATTTTGTCAAATGCTTTTTCAGCATCCAATGAAATGTCCATGTGGTTTTGTTCTTTGAGCTTGTTTATGTAGTGGATTGCATTGATGGATTTCCGTATATTGAACCAACCCTGCATTCCCGGGATAAAGGCTACTTGATCATGGTGGATGATCGTTTTGATGTGTTCTTGGATTCGGTTGGCAAGAATTTTATTGAGTATTTTTGCATCGATGTTCATAAGGGAAATTGGTCTGAAGTTCTCTTTCTTTGTTGGATCTTTGTGTGGCTTTGGTATCAGCGTAATTGTGGCTTCGTAGAAGGAATTGGGTAGTGTTCCTTCTGTTTCTATTTTGTGGAATAGTTTGAAGAGTATTGGTGTTAACTCTTCTCTGAAGAAGAAAATGGAAGAAGACCTCAAAAAATGGGAAAACCTCCCATGCTCATGGATCGGTAGAATCAATATAGTTAAAATGGCCATTTTGCCAAAAGCAATATACAGATTCAATGCAATACCCATCAAAATCCCAACTCATTTCTTCACAGAGTTAGAAAGAGCAATTATCAAATTCATCTGGAACAACAAAAAACCCAGGATAGCTAAAACTATGCTCAGCAACAAAAGAAAGTCTGGGGGAATCAGTATCCCTGACATCAAGCAATACTACAGAGCAATAGTGTTAAAAACTGCATGGTATTGGTACAGTGACAGGCAGGAGGATCACTGGAACAGGATTGAAGATCCAGAAATGAACCCACACACCTATGGCCACTTGATCCTCGACAAAGAGGCTGAAAACATCCAATGGAAAAAAGATAGCCTTTTCAACAAATGGTGCTGGTTCAACTGGAGGTCAGCATGCAGAAGAATGCGAATTGATCCATCCTTGTCTCCTTGTACTAAGCTCAAATCCAAATGGATCAAGGACTTCCACATAAAGCCAGACACTCTGAAGCTAATAGAAAAGAAACTGGGGAAGACCCTTGAGGACATCGGTACAGGGAGAAAGTTTCTGAACAGAACACCAATAGCATATGCTTTAAGATCAAGAATTGACAAATGGGACCTCATAAAATTACAAAGCTTCTGTAAGGCAAAGGACACCATCAAGAGGACAAATTGGCAACCAACAAATTGGGAAAAGATCTTCACCAATCCTACATCAGATAGAGGGCTAATATCCAATATATATAAAGAACTCAAGAAGTTAGACTCCAGAGAACCAAACAACCCTATTAAAAAATGGAGTACAGAATTAAACAAAGAATTCTCACCTGAAGAACTTCGGATGGCGGAGAAGCATCTTAAAAAATGCTCAACTTCATTAGTCATTAGGGAAATGCAAATCAAAACAACCCTGAGATTTCATCTTACACCAGTCAGAATGGCTAAGATTAAAAATTCAGGAGGCAGCAGGTGTTGGAGAGGGTGTGGAGAAAGAGGAACACTCCTCCACTGCTGGTGGGGTTGCAAATTGGTACAACCACTCTGGAAATCAGTCTGGCGGTTCCTCCGAAAACTGGGCACCTCACTTCCAGAAGATCCTGCTATACCACTCCTGGGCATATACCCAGAGCATTCCCCACCATGTAATAAGGATACATGCTCTACTATGTTCATAGCAGCCCTATTTATAATTGCCAGATGCTGGAAAGAACCCAGGTATCCCTCAACAG
Organism: Apodemus sylvaticus; assembly: GCF_947179515.1. Classification (NCBI taxonomy): domain Eukaryota; kingdom Metazoa; phylum Chordata; class Mammalia; order Rodentia; family Muridae; genus Apodemus; species Apodemus sylvaticus. The sequence goes on along the minus strand of NC_067477.1, from coordinate 140,039,956 downwards.
AAGAGTGGATGCAAAAAATGTGGTATATCTACACAATGGAGTACTATTCAGCCATTAGACACAATGAATTCATGAAATTCTTAGGCAAATGGATGGAGCTAGAGAACATCATACTAAGTGAGGTAACCCAGATTCAAAAGGTGAATCATGGTATGCACTCACTAGTAAGTGGATATTAACCTAGAAAACTGGAATACCCAAAACATAATCTACACATCAAATGAAGTACAAGAAGAAAGGAGGAGTGGCCCCTTGTTCTGGAAAGACTCAGTGAAGCAGTATTCGGCAAAACCAGAACGGGAAAGTGGGAAGGGGTGGGTGGGAGGACAGGGGAAGAGAAGGGGGCTTACGGGACTTTCGGGGAGTGGGGGGCTAGAAAAGGGGAAATTATTTGAAATGTATATAAATTATATCGAATAAAAGAAATTTAAAAAAAAAAACCAAAAAAAAATAAGAATCTTATATGCCCAGTCCACAAAAAAAAAAAAAAAGAAAAGAAAAGAAAAGAAAAAAAGAAAATACTTAAGGGGTAGGGGGACTTTTGGGAGGAGGTAATTGGGGTAATTGAGAAAGGTTTTACCATTGGCAATGTAAATGAAGAAGATACTCAATAATAAAAAAAGAAAATCATTAATCAAAAAAAAAATAAAAAGAAAAGAAAATCTCTTATGTCAGTAAGATAATGAGCCCAGGCTGGCAAGATTGCTTAATGGGTAAAGTGTCTACTACCAAGACTGATGAGTTACATTTCATGTAAGCCTAGTGGCAGAAAGAGAAAATCAACCACCCTATGTTCTCCAACCTTTATATGTGCTTCAGCATACTCTCCATTGATCCCCAAAAAGAAACACACTATAATAAATAAAGGAATATTTCAAATACATATTTTTGTTTAAAAAATAAAGACAATCTTCTTTCCCCAACCTCACCAATAGCTGTGGCATTATGTTACATTATAATGTTCAGAATTATCCCATGCATGGGGATACCTTATGTACTACAAAGAAAAGTTCAGATAGATGAAATTCAAATACAAGAATAGCTTAAAGAAAACCCAAAATTTGTATTTCTGTATATTTTACTCAAGTGTATCTGTGGCATTTGGTTGGTTAAATATTTTATATATTAATGAGAATAATCTTCAAATTATAAAGACATTTAAGACAATATAATGATTCTACTAAAATATATAAGAGTTATCTAGCTTGCCTAGAAAGGAATCTGAAATTGAATAGCATTCCATTCCCATATATAACACAAAATGAGAGTGTGACATGTGCACAGCAGTGTCTGGAATCTGAGGCCACAACAGTGAAAGGATGAGATGTTCATGCTGTGGATCTTAAAGATAGTGGGAGGTACAGACTAAATAAATGTACATATAAAGAGAAAAGGACATTAGCATTGCACAGAAGTCAGACAGAGAATAAAATGATATTTCATTTGAGGACTTCTGTCTCTGATATCTACATACGTGTTTTTTCAATGCCATTTTTAAATTATAATTCTGGTAGCAAGAAGATACCATGTAAATTTGAGCAAGGAGAAGTCTAGACAGAAAACAATAATGTCAATGTTTTCCAGCACACTACTACAGCTGATGGTCCGAAGAGCATTCTTCATCATGAAGCTACAGTAGCAATAAAAAAAAATAAATAAATAAAAAAAAAAAAAAGCACATCAAGGGCAGCTGGTAAACTTATTTGGGTTTTGATTTATCTGTAAATAAAACATTATTTTACAAGTGGATGTAATGTAAATGGTTTGGGGAACTTATATTTTAAAAAAATCAACTAGGGAAGCTAAGCAAAAAATTAGAGTTTTCATGACAGAATATAAGGAATATCAGAAAGTCACTCTATTGAAAGCCTTTGCTATTTACAGGCAATAATGCCAATGATGTGAATAGGGATAAGGAGTAGGTATTTAAAAAGAACCAAGCAGAAACTTGATGTGTAGAGTCACTGAACAAAAAAGAATCCAATACTGCAATCGTAGTATTCAGACATAATTTATTCCATTTAACAATCCTCTCACCAACCTCGAGGCGTCTTTAGATGAGAAAAATATAGTATCAAACTATCATAATTTGTTAATCTGGAAAAATAACTCAATTGATAAAGTACTTGGCATGCAAGCATGTGGAGGCAATTTCAGATGTAGAAAGCCAGTACATATGAGTAGAATGGATGGTGTGTGTCCTAGACAAATGCTGGGGTGGTGGAGACAAGAGACTCCCTAAAGCTGATGTGTAGCCAGCCTAGCCGAATCAGGGAACTTCAGATAAAGACACTGCCTCAGAAAGTAAGTTAGACAGAGACTGAGGAAGACACTGGACATTAACATTGTTTTTTACACATGTATACACATGTACATATGCACCAACATGGTTACCCTCACATGAGCATGTACAAACATATACATATAAAATTTACAATTATTTATATTGTCGTTCTGTTTGATTTGTCCAATTCTGATATGTTCATTTTTGTACTTCTGTATTATAATGATACATATTGTGTTATATTATGCATTCCTATAGAAGCCTGTTTGTTTTCTAGTGAGAGATAGAAAAGGAGCGGACCTGAATGGGAGGGGAGGTAGGGAAGAGCAGAGAGAAGTATAGGGAGAAGAAACTGTAATTTAGGATATATCTTATGAGAAAAAAATGCATGTTCAATAACAGAAAAATATTTTAATCACTTGCTTTGGTGTTCAAAATTAAACATAAATTTTAAATAAAAGTATTTATTGTAGAAGTAAATATTAAAAAAAAAAATGCTATCCACACTATCTCTGGCAAGGCACCAGCCGGCCTTGTTCTCATTTCATGGAATACTTTCTGATCCAAAATTCCAAAATCTCTCTACCTGGCTTGCTAAAGCCCCATGGTCACTGCCATGCCAGCCCCATATTTCCAAATTCCTATGGCTGGCTTCGGTGCCATTGTATCTTTTTTCTGGAACTCTGTCAAGTTACCACATGAAGGAAAATACCACACAATCTTAGTTTAGACTCAAAAGGCAACACAGTCGCTGGGCACAGTAGCTAGCATCTTAATAGTAAGCCATTCTAAGTTAAATCCTTCAGTAATGGATCCCATCAAATCTGCTACCTGAACCAGGGGTCTCTGCTACCTTAGTTTTGCTTCTTCATCCTTCCTGTCCAAAATCCCACTCTCCTTCTCCTGCATTTGCAGTACCTCTGTCGGACTCAAGTCCTAACTACAGTGAATGATTTTCTTGAAATCTTTATTCATTAGAAGGGTCACATGATTTCCTGCGTAAGTGATACACTCCTAGTCCCAGGCAGCTACTCTTGTGGAAGCAGAATTAGCATCAAAATACAAACAACACCAGGGTTATCTATAACTTAATCCTATGGAAAAATAATTTTAATAAAACCAGAGATACATTAATCATTTAGCACTGTAATGCCCAATCTTTTATAATTAATTTATTTATTTCCTTTACAATCCAGTATCAGCCCTTCCTCTCCTCCAGTCAGTAGCCTGTGGCTTAAGTCCTTCCTCTATTTCCCTTTCTGTATTGGTCCAGATCTGGCGGAGCCTCTCAGTGGACAGCTATACCAGGCTTGTGTCAGTAAGCACTTCTTGGCATCAGCAATAGTGTCTAGCTTTGGTGTCTGCAGATGGAATGCATCCCCAGGTGGGGCAGTCTCTGGATGGCCTTTCCTTCAGTTTCTGTTCCACTCTTCGTCCCTGCATTTCCATTTGACAGGATAAATAGTAGATTAATATTTTTGAGGTGCATGGCTGGCCCCATCCCTCAACCAGGGGCCGTGCCTATCCACTAGATATGGTCTCTCCAGGTTCTATCTCCCTTTGTTGGGTATTTCAGCTAATGTCATCCCTGTTGGGTCCTGGGAACATCTTGGGTTCCTGACATCTAGGACTTTCTTGTGACCACACATCGTTCCCACTCCCCTACTGCTACTCAACTAGTTTCGATTTCCTGACCCTCTGTAAATCTCCCCCATCTCCTCCCATATCTGAACTGACTGCTCTCTTTTTTCATCCCCCTCCTTTCTCCTTCGAAGATCTTTCTCTACCTCTCCTTCATGAAGATTCTCTTCCCCCTCCTGACTAGGAGTGTAGCATCTGCACTTAGTTGTGATCTTTCTTCTTGGGTTTCACATGGTCTTCGAGTTGTATCATGGGTATTCTGAGCTTTTTCTTTTTCTTTTGGCTAATATCTACTTATCAGTGAGTACAATCCATGTGTGTTCTTTTGTGACAGGGTTACCTCACTCCAGAGGATATTTTCAAGTTACAACCATTTACCTGAGAATTACACGAAGTCACTGTTTTTAATAGCTGAGTAGTACTCTATAGTGTAAATGTGCCACATTTTTTGTATCTATTACTCTGTTGAGGGACATGTGGACTATTATTAGCTTCTGGCTATTATAAATAAAGCTGCTATGAACATAGTGGAGCATGTGTCCTTGTTATATGTTGGAGCATACTTTGGGTATAAGCCTAGGAGTGATATAGTTGGGTCCTCAGGGAGAACTATTTCCAATTTTCTTTTTTTTTTATTTGATATGTGCTGTATTTACATTTCAAATGATTTCCCCTTTCCTGAATCCCCCTTTCCCAAAAGTCCCATAAGCCCTTGTCCTGTTCCCCAATCCACCCTTTCCCAATTCCCTGGCCTGGTATTCCCCTACTCTGATGCACTGATCCTTTCCAGGACCAGGGGCCACTCCTTCCTTCCTCTTGAGCATCATTTCATATGTGAATTATGTCTTGGGTATTCCAAGCTTTTAGGCTAATATCTCCTTATCAGTGAGTGCATACCATGAGTGTTCATTTGTGATTGCGTTACCTCACTTACGATGATATTCTCCAGTTTCATCCATTTGTCTAAGAATTTCATGAATTCATTGTTTTTAATGGCTGAATAGAACTCCATTGTATCCATTTTTCTGTTGAGGAACATGTGAATTTTTTCCCCGCTTCTGGCTATTATAAATAGGGCTGCTATGAACATAATAGAGCATGTATCCTTATTACATGCTGGAGAATCCTCTGGGTATATACCCAGGGGTGGTATAGAGGGGTCCCCAAGAAATATCATTCCCAGTTTTCTGAGGAACCACGAGACTGATTTCCAGAGTGATTGTACCAGCTTGTAATCCCATCAGCAGTGGAGGAGTGTTCCTCTTTCTCCACATCCTCGCCAGCACCTGCTGTCTCCTGAGATTTTGATCTTAGCCATTCTGACTGGTGTGAGGTGAAATCTCAGAGTTGTTTTGATTTCCATTCCCCTAATGACTAAAGATGTTGAATATTTCTTAAGGTGCTTCTCACCCATTCGAAATTCTTCAAGTGAAAATTCTTTGCTGGCTCTGTACCCCATTTTTAATAGGGTTATTTCGCTCTCTGGAGTCTAATTTATTGATTTCTTTGTATATCTTAGATATAAGCCCTCTGTCAGATGTAGGGTTGGTAAAAAAAAAAAAAAAAACTTTCCCCAATTTGTTGGTTGCCATTTTGTCCTTTTTACAATGTCTTTGTCTTGCAGAAACTTAGTAATTTTATGAGATCCCATTTGTCAATTCTTGATCTTAGAGCATAAGCTATTGGTGTTCTCTTCAGAAAATTTTCCTCTGTGCCATGTCCTCAAGGGTCTTTCCCAGTTTCTTTTCTATTAGTTTTAGTGTGTCTGGTTTTATGTGAATGTCCTTGATCTACTCGGACTTGAGCATAGTATAAAGAGATAAGAATGGATTGATTTGCATTCTTCTGCACGTTGACCTGCAGTTGAACCAGCACCGTTTGTGGAAAAGGCTATCTTTTTTCCACTGGAGGGTTGTAGCTCCTTTATCAAAGACCAAGTGACCATAGGTATGTGGGTTCATTTTGGGGTCTTCAATTCTATTCCATTGATCTACCTGCCTGTCACTATACCAATACCATGAAGTTTTTGACACTATTGTTCTGTAGTACTGCTTGAGGTCCAGGATACTGTTTCCCCCATAAGTTCTTTTACTGTTGAGAATAGTTTTAGCTATCCTGGGGTTTATGCTGTTCCAGATGAATTTGAGAATTGATCTTTCTAACTCTATGAAGAATTGAGTTTGGATTTTGATGAGGATTGCATTGAATTTGGATATTGTTTTTGGCAGGATGGCCATTTTTACTATACTAATCCTGCCAATCCAAGAGCATGGAAAAATTTTCCATCTTCTCAGGTCTTCTTGGATTTCTTTCTTCAAAACTTGAAGTTCCTTCATACAGATCTTGCGCTTGTTTGGTTAGAGTCACACCAAGAAACTTTATATTGTTTGTGGCTATTGTGAAGGGTGTCATTTCCCTAACTTCTTTCTCAGCCTGTTTATCCTTTGAGTATAGGAAGTCTACTGATTTGGTTGAGTTGATTTTATATCCAGCCACTTTCCTGAAGTTGTTTATCAGCTGTAGGAATACTCTGTGGAGTATTTTGGTTTGCTTAAGTATACTATCATATCATCTGCAAATAGTGATAATTTGACTTCCTTTCCAATTTGTGTCCCTTTGATCTCATGTTGTCTAATTGCTTTTGCTAGAACTTCAAGTATTATATTGAATAAATATGGAGAGAGCGGGCAGCCTTGTCTAGTTTTAGAGAGATTGCTTCAATTTTCTCTTAATTTAGTTTAATGTTTGCTTCTGGTTTGCTGTATATTGCTTTTATTATGTTTAGGTATGGGCCTTGAATTCCTGTTCTTTCCAAGACCTTTAACATGAAAGGATGCTGAATTTTGTCAAATGATTTTTCAGCATTTAATGAAATTAAAATGTGTTTTTTTCTTTGAGTTTGTTTATTTAGTGGATTATATTGACAGATTTCTGTATTTCCAGTTTTCTGAGGAACAGCCAGACTGATTTCCAGAATGGTTGTACCAGCTTACAATCCCACCAGCAATGGAGGAATATTCCCCTTTTCCCACATCCCAGCAAGAATCTGCTGTCACCTAAGTTTTGATCTTAGTCATTTTGACTGTTGTGATACGGAATCTCATGGATGTGTTGAATTACATTTCCCTGATAACTAAGGATATTGAACATTTCTTTATGTGCTTCTCAGACATTTGAGATTCCTAAATTAAGAATTCTCTGTTTAGCTCTGTACCACATTTTTAGTTGAGTTATTTGTTTGTGTGGAGTCTAACATCTTGAGTTTTCTATATATTTTTGATACTAGCCCTCTATCAGATGGAGGTTTTGTATAGTTTTTTTGTTTTTTTTTTTTGTTGTTGTTGTTGTTGTTATTTTTTTGCAATGTGTGGGTTGCTCTGTTGTCCTATTGACAGCATCTTTCACCTTAGAGAAGCTTTTCAATTTTGTGAGGTCCCATTTGTCGATTATGCTTAAAGCATAAGACTTTGCTGTTCTGTTCAGGAAAATTTCCCTGTAGATGACTATGTTTTTAATGGCTGAGTAGTATTTCATTGTGTAGACACTCCATATTTTCTGTGTACATTCTGCAGTTGAAAGACATGAATTTTTTTGCAATTTCTATCTATTACAAATAACAATATTATGGATATAGTTGAACAAGTGTCCTTGTGGTGTGGTAGGGCATATTTTGGGTGAATGTCTAGGAATGGTATAACTGGATCTTGAGTTAGGACTATTGTCAATTTTCTGAAAAGAACAAATTGATTTCCAGAGTGGTTTTATAAGTTTACACTACCACCAGCAATGAAGGAGTATTCCCTTTTCTTCATGTCCTGGACATTCTGATGGATATAAAGTAGAATTCAAAATTTTTCTGTTGAGAATTGCATGTTTAGCTCTGTACCCAATTTTTTTTTAATTTGTCTGTTTGGATAGGCAGGTCTAACTACTTGAATTCTTTATATATTTTGGATTTTATCCCTCTGTCAGATATAGGGTTAGTGAAAATCTTTTATCAATCTGTAAATTGTCATTTTGTCCAGATGTCAATGTCATTTTACTTTAGTTTTAGGGTTCATGAGGTCTCATTTATTAATGCCTGACTTCAGTGTTTTATTAAAATTAAAAATATCTTTAATAAAGTTAGAAGTCCATCAGTTGTTTGGCATTGTAATACCCAATAATTCTCATGTGCAAAATCACCTCCAGAATTGAGAGAAATCAAGGATTATTTCATGAAACTATGTACATATACATTTTATATCTTTTGCAGAAGAAGATGAGGAACTAATTCTAAACCTAAAAATTACTTTTGGCAGAGGTGAGAAATTATACTCAGAGACATAAAATAGTAATTGCAACTCTACCTGTCCTATGGCAATTTAGATTTTAAAAAAATACAATCTTCACTTAACTGCCAACCTTTCTAACCCTGGAAATTTTAATAATTCTTTGTTAAAAAGAGATATCAGCTTTTCTTAATGGACAAATTATTAACTTTTAAATTATATATATATATATATTAAATTATATATTATACTATATAATATATAGTATATTAACTATATATTAATATATTATATATTAAATTACATATAGATTATATATTAAATTTGAAATTATATATAAATTATATATTAAATAATAATATGAGCCTAAAATACAGTAGTATATGAATTTCCATTATACTGCCTTTGTTATCAGCAAATAGCCAATAATAAAAAATTTTGTAAGAGCTAAGATGATTGTAACAGTCCCTAAGGCTTAATATATTAAATTATATATATTATACTATATAATATATAGTATATTAATTATATATTAATATATTATATATTAAATTACATATAGATTATATATTAAATTTGAAATTATATATAAATTATATATTAAATAATAATATGAGCCTAAAATACAGTAGTATATGAATTTCCATTATACTGCCTTTGTTATCAGCAAATAGCCAATAATAAAAAATTTTGTACCAGCTAAGATGATTGTAACAGTCCCTAAGGCTTAACCAAACTTTAAACAGGTATCTGTCTGCTGAGAGATGTCATGAAAGAATGAGGTCCCTAGGTACACTGTTTGAGCCCAGAAAAGCACATTTTAAAAAGCCACTCATGGTACTATACATTTTTAATCTCAAGACTGCAGAGACAGAAACAGGTGGGTTGTTAGAGCTTACTGACCAACTTTCTAGGCAAGTTCCAGGTCCAAAACTCAATATCAAAAGGAAACAAATTATTGGGTAGATAAAAGATAGTAACTGAAAAACAACACCTGACTTTAAGTTGTGCTCTCTTTTTCACAAGTATCTACATACACACATGAGCACTATCTCTCTCTCTCTCTCTCTCTCTCTCTCTCTCTTTCTCTCATTTACACCTAGGAATTTTTACTCAGTTTTGGGGCTAGTAAAGTACCAAGTTTTTCCCTAGGTGAAATAGTTTCAAATATAATTTTGCAGTTACTTGATTAATTTATATGCTGAATGACCCATGAGCAGCTCTATTTAGAGAAGGAATGCTGATTACTGGCTTGGTTATCACAGCTTACTCATTACTAACCTGGAGGTTACAGCACTTTCTGTCAGATGGACCTTCTAACATCAATCATCAATCAAGAAAATGTTCCTCATATTTGCCCACAGGCCAATCAGTTAAGAGAATTTTCTCAATTGAAGTTTCCCCTGACAAAGTGAATCTAACCTGTACAAAGTTGACATATAACCTAGCTGTCACAGGAAATATGAAAAACATGATATTCAAGAGTGGTAATGAACCACGGTGAAAGACCTGAACTAAGCCATAAAGCATCATCTGACCTCTAGGAAGGAAGCAGTAGGAAAGTGAGTTGTAGGCTAGCCTGGGTTACATTGGTAAACTTCTCTGTCTAATGTACAGCAGAGAAAAAAATGATAAGAGCAACAAATACATGATAAATTACAATTATTTATTGGCCATTTCTTCTTTGATCCAATTTTTTTTCACTACAGTGGGCTACATTTTATTAAAATACCCATTATAGACATTTGAAATAAAATTATTAGACTTGAAAATAACTGGTACCTATACACAGTCACCATGGAGAAACAAAGAAGAAAACTAGCTATGTGGCTTATATTTAAATTTACTTTTATTATTATTATTATCATTATTATTGTTATTATTATTATCAATATCATTGTCATCATTATTATTTTCGCTAGTATTTTACACTCCGGATAGTTTAGAGCATAAATATTAGCTTAGAAATGTTATTTTCATCTATATTTTGGTAGAATAGGATGGCCATGAAGGACTTAACCTTAATCCAGATCTTAGGTAAAACTCAAGAATTCATATCTCTAAAATATTCATTGTAAAATGGATGACAATGGCAACAGAAATGCTAAATATTCTGTTATAGGTACAGGGTCATTCAGAGACTCATCATTCTGACCACGAATATATTTTTTAACAAAGAAAACATTTTATTCATATACAGGCACCAGATACTCATGGATCCAAGCCTTCATCCCTCAGTACTCAAAATAGGTAGCTTCTAATTTCATTAGTGATGGCTTTATAAAGGTAAAACTGACATGGCTACCTACTTCCTGCCACTATTCAAACAGGATCAAGAACATATACTGATGTAATTTCTGCCTGTTCATAATCAGACACATACTATGCCTAAGTGCATCCAAGTACACATCCTGCCTATTAATTGTAAGGGGCAAGCAAGCTTGTTTGCAGAAGTGAAAATGCAGAGTTTGTTATCTTACATGAACAATTCTGCAATTCCAGTGCTTAGGAAACTGAAGTAGAAGAATTGCCAGTTAAGTTCAGTCTTGTCTAGGCTACAGAGCATGATCCTATGATAAGGTTATGGCTTACCATGATCTGAAAACTAAAGACATCCAAAGACATGTTAACATGGATGAGGAATCCTCATGAGACTTCAACAATAAACAAAGACTTACAGGTAAATAAGTTCTATTGAGAATACAAGAAAGTTTTCCCCACAGAAGAGAACACTAGTTTTTATCTAAGATCAAACAGTAATCTCTGAAAACATATATGGATAATTAATTATATGGACTGAAAAGGTTGTACTTTTAGATTTAGAAGAGCACATATGTATGTGAAAAACAATTTAAGAAAAGAAGCCTTGTATTTAAAAGGGAGTGAGTATGGGAATCTATGGATATATTTGTGGGAGGAAAGGAAAGGGAAGGGAAAGAGAAGAAATGATGTCATTCTAATCTTAAATAATAAATATTATTGGTTAAAAAAGGAGAACAACAATAAAAATTTCTGTATTTCAAAATTGATTATATTGATTACATACTTATTATGCTATTACATAGCTTATATGCAACAAATTATTGAATAAATCCTTTCACAAGTATGAAGCTAGCATTAGAACAAGCATATTTTTAAGAGAAATGTTGCAGAAGTTATAATTGCATTATTTACATTTGGAAGTGTGAAAAACAATATAAAGACTGTTATATATAAAATGAAAAATTCATTTCAATTACTTCTTAGATGGAAATGCAGTGATTGGAGCCCTGGAGCAGAATACTATGGTTGTAATGTTATACATAAATAATTTTCAAGAAGCTGGTGATAAATACAGGAACATTCTTTATACACTTCTCTAAGCCTTTATATTTAGTGAATTAAGATACTTTTTAAATAAAAGGCAAAGGAAAACCAGCAGATCCTAAGGCAAAATGGTAATAAGAATTCCCATATCAGCATAAGCCTTGATAGAAACAATAAGACAAAAGACTATAAGAAGGAAAAGAATAAATCCTAGCACACACTAAACATGCAATACATATTTTCACTTCTTGGAACTTTGAAAAGCTTAAATGCAAAGGAACAGCAAGGGAAGTATTGAACTAGAGCCAATGTAAAAGGCAAGTTTAGATTCATAAAAGGAGAGAAGGAAACAAAAGACATTTTTGAGGAAAAGCCATCTTATAACTTGAAATGTGTAGTTATGACTTAAGTGCTTCCTGCCTTGAGTTGTTAGCCAGCTTCTGATTCTAATAGTTTAATACTCATCAGTCTAGTCCCATTTTACTACAAAAATGAGTGAGAAATGTCTCAATGTATAGGTAAAAGTGTACTGGAGTGCTGAGTATGGGAAGTTTTCAGAGCCTATATAAAAGTATACTGAACTCCTCCATTGTTGGTGGGATTGCCAATACAACCACTCAGGAAATCACTTTTGCAGTTCCTCAGAAAAATGGAGATAGTACTACCTGAGGACCCAGCTATACCACCCCTAGGTATACACCCAGAAGATGCTGCAACATGTAATAAGGACATGTGCTGCACTATTTTCATAGCACCCTTATGTTTAAAAACCCAGATGTCCCTCAACAGAGGAATGGATACAGAAAATGTGGTACATTTACACAATGGAATACTACTCAGCTACTAAAAACAGTGACTTCATGAATTTCTCAAGCAAATGGATGGAACTACAAAATATCATCCTGAGTAAGTTAACCCAATCACAAAAGAACACACCAGTTATGCAGCCACTGATAAGAAGACATTAACCCAGAAACTCAGAATACCCAAGATACAATTCACAGACCACATGAAGCTCAAGAAGAAGGAAGACCAATGTGTGAATACTTTGGTCCTTCTTAGATGGGGGATAAAAATACCCATGGGAGGAGATACAGAGATAGTCTGGAGCAGAGACTGAAAGAATGGCCATTTACAGACTCCCTCACCTGGGGATCCATCCCATATACAGTTACCAAACCCAAACACTATTGTGGGTGCCAACACGTGCTTGGTGAAAGAAGCCTAATATAGCTGTCTCCTAAGTAGCTCTGCCAGTACCTAACAAATACAGAAGTGGAGGCTCAAAGCCATTCAATGGAGAGTCACAGGATACCCAAAGGAGGAGCTAAAGAAAGGATCCCAGGAGCTGAAGGGGTTTGCAGTCCCATAGGAGGAACCATAATATGAACCAACCAGTACCCCCAGAGCTCCCAGGGACTAAACCACCAACCAAAGAGCACACACTGAGTGACCAATGATTCCAGTCATATATGTAGCAGAGGATGGCTTTATTGGACATCAAGGAGAATAGAGGCCTTTGGTCCTGTAAAGCCTTGATGCCCCAATGTAGGGGAATGCCAGCAAAGGAAAGCAGGAGAGGGAGTGTTGGTGAGCAGTGGGAGAGGAGATGGAATAGGGGGTTTTCAGAGGGGAAATCAAGAAAGGGGATAACATTTGAATGTACATAAAGGAAACACCTAATAAAAATAAATAAATAAAAATACAAAAAATAAAATGAGAAAAATAAAGTGTACTAGACTGCTGAGTGAGGAATGTTTTCAGAATCTATGTAAAAGTATATTGGAGTGCTTTCACAAACTAACACTCCATTTTTAAATTAATTATCTTTTTCTTATTTTTTCACACTTTACCTTACATAAAGAACACTGAAGCAAAGCAGATTAAAACCCCCATAATTCAGAAATGATATCCTTTACATAACTGCATCTTAATAATTTACTAAGGAAGTCATTCTTTTTCATATTCAGACTGATTTATCTCATGAAGGAAGATTGAAATATTTGTTTTTCCCATCCAATATGACTTCTCTTATTTACTTTGAAACATTTACTTTTCCCAGAGTAACTCTAATAGATATTATTCTACTTCTCTGTTTCAAATGTCAAGGTGTTGAAACTGTCAGAATTTTCATTCCCCATTTGTGAGGTTTTATGTTATAGTTGCTCTTATCTACATGTTATTTAATTATTTAATAATATTATTCTACCTTTTATTGTTAGTCTATTGATGCTTAATATTTTATAGCTTACAATTTTCTTTGTGAGAAATTGTCAATAGGACATGACCTTGTCACATCCTCATGTAAAAGAGGTCTTTAGATACATTATCTTATCTGTAGGTTTGATAACAACAAAACTAGATGATTGCAATAAAATGATACTGTATTTCTGCTGGTATCAGTGATGACCAGGTAGGACTCTGCCCCATGCTCCCTGACCACAAGGTTCCCTTAGGTATACCCAGTACCAGCAAACTAAGCCCTGAAACTCTGCACACCATTTACAGTCCACAATTCTGCCTGCATTTTTGGAGGCCTGACAGTACCAGTAAGTATCATGTAACACCCCCCCCCCCCAGTGTCTCCATAAAGCACACCCAACAGTGGGAACTGCACCTGCTCCCATGTGCTTTGTTTTCTGATGCACAATTGTGGCTCCATCCCTAGTGGCCTGCCCGCACAAGGGACAACCATGTAGCTAAAGGACAGCATAAAATCACACTCAAAATGAAAAAGGGCATTGTGGTACCATCAAAGCACAGATTTCCTACTACCACAATCCAGGATATCCTAATATAGGTGAAATTCAAGAAAATGACCTAAAGTTAAATCTTTGGAGCATGAGATCATGGAGACCTTTAAAGAGAAAACGAATATATTCCTTTAAAAATATAGGAAAATACATTAAAACAGGTGAACAAAATTAATAAAACTGTTCAAGACCTGAAAAAGGAAATTTTCATTGAGGAGAGTGGAGTGTTGAAGTCACCCCCAATTATTGTGTTAGGTGCAATGTGTGCTTTGAGCTTTAGTAAAGTTTTTTTTATGAATGAGGGTGCCCTTGCATTTGGAGCATAGATGTTCAGAATTGAGAGTTCTTCTTGGTGGATTTTTCCTTTGACCAGCAAGAAGTATCCTTTGTGTCTCTTTTGATGACTTTAGGTTGAAAGTCAATTTTATCTGATATTAGAATGGCTACTCTGGCTTGTTTCCTGAGACCATTTGCTTGCAAAATTGTCTTCCAGCCTTTTACTCTAAGGTTTCGTTTGTCTTTGTCACTGAGGTGTGATTCCTGTATACAGCAAAATGTAGGGAACACCAGGCGGCTAGGCATGGGACCATCCTTCTTCAGCTCCCAGGCTGGCATGACTTCGAGACAAGGATGAAGAAGCAGTTTAGCCACATGTGCCCTGGACTTTGGGTAAACACCTAAAAGCCTAGGTAAAAGCCTGTAAAAGCCTAGCTAGCCTTTTACAGATGTATATGATGCTTAATTTGAGATGTTAACTTGACTGGACTTTGGGAGATACCAGAAAATACATTCAGATTCTCTGTGTGTGTGTGTGGGGGGGGGGGGTTCTGTCTGTTATCTCAACTGGACCTGTGCCTTCCTGGACCAAAGAATCCTGGTTACCCCACAGCAGACCCACAGTCTGTAACAGTGGAGGCTAGATGCCTCAGTGTAGGGGAATGCTGGGACAGGGAAGCAGGAATTGGTAGGTTAGTGAGCAGGGGTTGGGGGTGAGGGTACAGGAATTTTGGGGGAGAATCAAGGAAGGCAGATAACATTTGAAATGTAAATAAATAAAATATCTAATAAAAATGTAAAAAAAAAACATCAAGTTTCAGTAATGCTGGAGAGAATGTGGGACACTTCTACATTGCTGGTGGGAGTGCTAATTGTACAACCACTTTGGAAACCAATTTTGTGGTTTCTCAAAAAACAATGAGACTAGATTTACCTCAAGACCTAGGTATTCCATTCCTGGGCATATACCCAAAAGATGTTCTACCATACCACAAAGACACTAGCTCAACTATGTTTGTTATAGCTTTATTTGTAGTAGCCAGAAATTGGAAATAACCTAGATGTCCCTCACCTGAAGAGTTGGTAAAGAAAGTGTGGAAAGTTTATACAATGGAATATGACTCACATATTAAAAACAAGAACATCATGAAATTTGCAGGAAAATGGATAGAAATAGAAAATATTATGCTGAATGAGGTAACACAGACCTAGGAAGTCTTGTATGGTATGCACTCACTTATAAGTGATATTAACTGTAAATTATAGGATAATCATGCTACAACCTACAGACCCAAAGTAATAAGGACCTAAGGGAGGATGCTTGAATCTCTTTGAGAGAGAGAGAATAGATATTAAGGTGGGTGGATGGAGGGAACTAAGTAAGAGATGGGGTGGAGAGGGGAAACAAGAGATATCTAGTGTGGGCATGATAAAGGCAGAGAACAAAAAGTGAGATTGGGGGTTAAACACTATGATGAACTAAAAACCCAGGAAAGGGAAAATCTCAGGAACCTCTGACAATGAACTGAGATAAGACTCATAACAATAATGAATATGGAACTGAGAAGGCCACCTCTTATAACCAGGCAGGACTTCCAATGGAGGAATGATGCACTGGCTGATTTTGTGTCAATTGACACAGGACAGAGTTATCACAGAGAAAGGAGCTTCAGTTGAGGAGATGCCTCTGAGATCCAACTGTGGAGCATTTTCTCAATTATTGATCAAGGGGGGGGGGATAGTCCATTTTGGGTGTAGGAATAGAAACCCTGACTAAGACAAATTGGTACCAGCATAGTGGAGTATTCCTGTGATAACATGACCATGTTTTAGGGAGGACTGTGGAAGGACTTTGGAACTTTTTGCTAGAAGAACCATTGGGGTTTTAAAAGCAATGTGGGATGTTGTGTAGGAACTTGGAAGATAATATTGAAAACAGTGCTGGAGATGGAGGTATAGCTTGTGAAATTTCAGAAGGAAGATTAAAAACTCTTTTCAGGGCTGTTGGTATTGTGAAGATTATGTGGTTTTGGTTAGCTGGGGCTGAAGAATCAACCGTGATTAACAAGATACCAGAACTACTTAAGTGAAACCTTTGCGTTACTGGTATTATTGAAGCTGGTTAGCTGGAGCTAAGAAAATTAATGGTGATTAAGATGAGACAAGCATCAATGAGGTGAAATCTTCTGGGAAGTGTTTTCTGAAAGCACAAAGAGGTTGTGTTTCAGAGATAGCCAAGGTTGTACCTCATGCTGTGCCTGAACTTAGTAATAATGTGTAAGAGTCACCCAGGTGGTACTGGCTTTGAAGGCATGAAGGGGTCATAAAGAGCAGCTTAAGCTTGGCACTGTGAGAGACAATGGAAGGCCATTGATGAAGATGCAGCCTCAGTTGCAATTGACTGCCCAAGACTGAAGGGGTCATGCAAAGGAGTTGAGGCTTAGCACCAAGAAGAGAGCCTATGAGAGGCTTTTGGTGAAGCCTAGTTATGGCAGAAGACAGCAGTGTTTTATAGATGCCAGCACAATGAGATGCCACACAAGAACACCAGCAGCAGTGGAGTACGGGCAGCTGGAGCCTAGAAAACAAGTTGTGTGCTACGAAGAGCATAGCTGGAGAAGTGATCTAAGCTCTTGGAGGAGCCCAGAAGATCATGAGTGGATCCCAGACATTGGATGGTCAATGTTTGGTTTTGATTGTGATTGTGCCCTGATATTTTTCCCTCCTGAAGTATTTTAGTGGAGCCCACAGTTAAGAGACTTTGAATTGTAAAAAGACTTTGAATTTTAAGAGACTGAATATTTTAAAAGGATTGAAATGCTAATATATAAAAATTTGCAAAGATTGTGGGACTTTTAAAGTTATTTAGATCTTGGGGATGAATAAGAAAGTAAGGGTTGAGGATTAATAGTGTAATGTTTGTGTGTCAAGTTGACAAAGGGTCAATTGTAAAGGTTGGTTTTATGAGTCAACTTGACAAGGCTGGAGTTACCTCAGAGAAAGGGGATTCATTTCAAGATCTCATGATTCCATGAGATCCAGCTGTGAGGCATCTTCTCAGTTAGTGATCAAGGGGGAGGGCCCATTGTGGGTCGTGCCATCTCTGGGCTGGTAGTCTTGAGTTTTATAAGAAGGCAACATGTGAACGAGGGAGCAAACCAATAAGGAATATCCCTCCATGGCCTCTGGAAGAGCTCCTATTTCCCAACCTGCTTGAGTTCCAGTCCTGACTTCCTTTGGTGATAAACAGCAATGTGAAACTGTAAGCTCACTAAACCCTTTCCTCCCCAACTTGTTTCCTGCTCAGAATGTTTGTGCAGGAACAGAAACCCCGACTAAGACACATGGGCATAGCAACCCAGTCACAAAATCTTACACACTCAATGTGTCCTGCCTACATGATGTACTAGGATAAAATATTAAACTGAAATTGAGAGAATGGTCAACCAATGACTTGCCTAACTTGAGACCCATGAGAGAAAGCCTACCCCAGATACTATTAATCACATTCTGCTATACTTACAGACAGGAGCCCAGTATAACTGTCCTCTAAGAGGCTTTATCCAGAAGCTAATGGAAACAGATACAAAAACCCACATCCCAGCCAAGCATGAGGTAGAGCTCAGGAAATCTTGTAGAAGAGAGAGGGAAAGGAATGAAGGAGCCAGAGTGCTCAAAGACATCACAAAAAAACCTATAGAATCCACTAACCTCAGCCCATTGGTACTCAGAGAAAGAGAAACTGAACTAACAACTAGAGAACATGCATGACTTAAACCTAGGTCCCCTACATATATGTAACAGATATGCAGCTTGGTCTTCATGTGGGAACCCTAATACCAGGAACAGGAACTGCCTCTGACTGTATTTCTTGCCTTTGGACTCCTTTCCCCTATATGAGCTTTCTTGGCTAGGCTCAATAAAAGAAGATGTGCCCATTCCTACCGAAGCTTGATATGCCAAGGTAGATTGATATCCATGGATGGCCTCATCCTCTTTGAGGAGGAAGTGAAGGGGAAGTAAGGGGATGATAGGTAAGATGGAGGGATAGGAAAGAGAAGAGGGAGAGCCTTTGACTAGAATGTAAAGTAGATAAATTAATTTAAAAAGTAAAATGATACTGTATTATATCTGCAAATATTTATCCCAGATAAAACAACTTCTACCTGGTCCTCTCTTAAGAAATTAACTACTCAAAATTCAAGTCACAATAAACAACAAATCCTAATAGTCACAGTGATATCCCAGGAGACAATTACATGTTAGAAAGCCGCAGAGATGACCTCAGCTTCCCCATGTCTGTTGTCAGCCATGTGGATGACAGCAAAACTAAACAAAGTCAGGTTCAATAATGAATAAAAGCAATTGGCTGTTACCATCAGTCACTAACTTTGAGGCAATTTGTTCACAGCTTCTACAACCAGAGCAGCAGGCTGCCACTATAATAAAACCCACACCACATGGTGCTTCCATTATGGTGTGATAGAGGCAGTAGTTGTGAGTGTTTGAAACTATTAGCAGGAGCCCAGAAAACTTCACAATCTCTAGGAAAATTCAGAAGAAAGTGAGAAAGCATCATTTAGCAATGGAAAAGGACAAATTACTTAATGGGAGAGAGGTCAGCAACACTATTACCCAAGACAATAAAACATATATGCATCTAAATAGACATAATTATAATGCTATATGCAAGCTTCTTATGATGCTTACAACAGGAGAAACAAATCATTAAGTGAAAGGAAGAATGAATACTTACAAAGGAGTAAGACTTTTAGAACTGACAGTACAATTACTTCTTACTTTAATCTCTCTACATAACAACAGATTCTCAAATTAATAACTGGGTTCTTCATAAAGCACCAAATCATATGTTCTCTCAAAAGCATTAATTGCAGTTCAAACACAAAGTTGAGTCTGTAAAGGCCTCTGTTAAGACCTAATGCAGAGTATGCTTTTAAGTACACATTGAAATAAGTGTACCCTTTAAAAATCTCAAAGGCATGCACATGAAATTAAGCTACTCAGACTGCTAGAAATATCATCTCACAGAAATCTCAACACATACACACATACACACATGCATACACACACACACACCACACAAGAAGAAGAAGAAAGACTCAAACCAACGAATGTTAAGGTATAGCTATTTATAATAAATTAACCTCCAAAGATACAAGGACCTGACAATTTTTCAAGGCAAAGATAAAAATACTGTCACTAGACACTAAAATTTCATGTACTACAAATTAAAATAGCCTTCAGATTCTTAAAAGTTGTCTGAATAAACAGGTATCAGTGCTTAAGATAATAAAGGATAATACTGACTGAAGCTACAGGAATCCAGAAGATGAAGCTATGCAAAAAAAAAAAAAATCATGTATGTGAGTGCAACACAGGAAACTAATCTCAAACTGTCTTTCAGAACTTCCACACGCCAGACAGTTCCACATGTTTGCCCACTCTATGGCCGTGTGTCATTCTCCTTCCTCTCACCACTGTTTGTCGAGTGCAATGTTTAGGATAATTTGCCCATGAAAAAAATCATTACTGCACAGATCTAGAGGAAAATCTTCTGATGAACAATCAATAGAAAACAAATGAACAAAGAACAAACAATCCATTAGAAAAAGTCTTTGACACTTCAACTTGCTTTCCATGAAGCAGAGGCTGCTGTAACAATGCAATAAGAGCTGAGTGTGTGTAGAAGAGTTAAGTGTATTTGTCACACTGGAGCAACATGAATTCTTGTGTTCAGAGGAAATACTCAGGCAGATTTTCTTTCCCAAAGAGATTGTGTCAATATCTTCCAAGCTATGTGTCCTGATTAAAATGTGGCCTTGGCATGTAATAGTAGTCCTTGACCAGATTTAACCTTTATTGTACTCATAGTGCAAAATATAATTTCTCTATAGAAAAGAAAATACATTTAGGTTTCTGAAGATCTTGGGTCTACAACTTGCACTTTTACAGCATTATATGACCTTAAGCAAATGCCTTTTACCTTTCTAGCCCAAAGTTATAAAAATGTGAAATGGAGGGCTTGAATTTGGTTAGGGAGTTTAAAGTATGGCTTTCTGGGCTACAGAGGGTTCCCTTGTAGTCGCCAGGGGACCAGAGCTTCAGTGGCTGCCTATTCTTCATCTCAATGAGCACTTCTTCTCTTTTATGTCTTACATTTAGGACTTTGACATAGAATTTTATTTGAAGAAAGACTTATACAGCTTTACAAAGTGAAGCTAAAAGCAGTGCTTCTTTGATGAGGCATAGTGTTCCTTTCAACTGCAAAATTCTGAAAGTCCTTTGTTTTGCCAAGCAGATAAACCATTAAATCCAATTTCTTTTAGAAATGATGCTTTATCCTCCTAATCTATTAGGGAAGGTCAAAGAAATCAATCTGCTACCCAAAAACAGTAGTAGAAGGAATAAATGGTTTACCTAATGTTATTTTCTGATTACATTGAAGACAGATATGGGAAACCATGAAAAATTACCAACTTCAGAATGAGTTTCAAACAACTAGAATTATATGCCATTATTTTTAAAGTGTTATTTATTTGTAGAAAATATTAGAAATTTTTATTGGATATATTTATTCTGCACTGGTCTTTGCTTCAGATAAGCATCAAATATGTCTTCCCATTTCATTAGAATATGTAAACTTTCATTACTACAGAGAGTAAGCCAAAAGATGTTGTGTGGAAAGACAGGGTTTAACTATTTTTGTTGTTATGAAAAAGTAAGAGGTGCAAATGAGCCAGAGAATTTCTGACAAAAATCTGAAAAGCAGTAAGTGACAAATGGGACTTAAACCTAGCCTACAAAATTCTTATTCTTGTTTTATCTGTTCTAGGTTGTCTATTGTACAAGCTTACAATATACTAAGCTAGCTTTCTCCTCTTTTTTCCCTCACCTCCATCCCCTACCTGAATATGGATACAATGTGACCAACCACTTTAAACTTCTGTCATCCTGCTTTGTCTGCCCCAGTAGATACTATGAGCATAAGTAAATATTTCTTTGTTTAGTCGGTTTTATCCAGTACCTTAACATAGCAATAAAAATTAATTAACATAAACATGAGTTACAAAATAAATGTTGGGCAGCCAAATGGGGTAAACTTTTGGTCAGACAGCCACCAGATAATTGGCCCACAGAGATTTAAATATTATCAAAGTCATTAACAATAGAGCAAGACCCAGAAGTAGCCTTAAAGCATGAAGGAGGCACCCTATGAAACTGTTGAAAAGGAAGCTCCTGGAGACCATTGAGTAGTTGTTCTTTTCTTGTCTGTCATTCAGGTCTTTGAAAAACCTTCTCCTTCAATGTTTTTCAGTATACTCTTATTTGTAATCCTCCTACCAACCCAGCTAACAACAACAAAATTCTAAAATCCACCTTCCAAATCTTATGAATTTTGTTCTTTGTCAATCTTTCCAAAAATATTTCTCCTAAAATGAATAAGGACTCACTAACATCAAAAGGCAAAAAAATAAAATAAAATAAAAATAAAACAATGTTTGTGAAATGCTTCTGATGGTAGACAGTATGTAGAACATATTCTAGAGACTTAGGGCCTTCCAAGTAACCCTCAAATCATGGTGCACTGGTACTTATTAATTATCCCTGTTTTAAAGAAGGCCTATGGCTCATAAATCAGAGATCATTTTTTTTTAAGTTTTCTGTAATAGCAACATATTACATACAGCTCAGTCTTCTTCATCATAAGTTTCAGTTTTTAGGTACAATCCAGGACTTATTGATGGGCTTCAAATACCATTCCCTAACTGAATTATATGCAAAAAATAACTCTTCCCAAGTGAGATTCGACAGTTTTATAATGACTACCTAGTGCCCTTATAAACACCACCACAGAGAAAAGCAGGCTACCTAACACCTGTAGTTCTTTATTACTAGGAGAACCTTCAAAAGGGAAAAAGTATAATAATAGCAATTTCTAATCTCCACATATCCACTGTTGCACACCATTCAGAGGCCCCACATGAAATAAAAGTATTTTGTAGACTAAATAAACCTCATAATAAGTGTAGGTATGAAAGGAAATACTGTAAGTTGAGTTTAATATATATTGTATTATTAAAGAAAGGCCAGGAGCAGTAGACAACAAGGAAACATTGTTTAAGCCCTACAATAAGTAGATTTGTGGTGAGTAAAATTCTTATACGTCCTATTAAATCGGCCATTTGGCTTCCTCTGAATAGAATCGGTAATATTGCACTTTTAGTCTGAAATGCTCTTATTTATTTCACAAAGAAAGTAAATAAAGTGCTGGAATTCTACACGTTTTTGAAAGTGGAACCAGATAGGCTAATAGCTTTAAATTGAACTGGGATTTACTCCTCCACAATAGAACTCATTAGAAAATTTCAAATTCTTTACCAATTATAATTGAGAAGAAAAACCAAATACACTCGGAAGTTTTAATATATATTTCTGCTATACACTTTTGGCTGTTACTGTGTGTGTGTGTGTGTGTGTGTGTGTGTGTGTGTGTGTGTGTGTGTAAGAGAGAGAGAGAGACAGAGACAGAGACAGAGACAGACAGAGACAGAGAGAATTAAATGATTAGCAGAAGTTATGCAATAATCCAGTTGGGAAAACAAATTCAGAACCTAGAAATCCTAAATCATTAGTCATTATGAAAAACAAAGTAAAACAACAGTGAAAATACATATAAAAATAATGTTTTGGAATGGATCATACTGTCCTTTTTATATGAAATGAATGCCCCATTTTTCATAAAATACAGTAAAAAATAAAGTTTATTAACTTTTAAATTAGTATATCCTGTTCATCATTACTTTGGTTTTGTCCTATATGATTGCCTTTCAGATGGTGTAAAGTAGTCTTAAATGGACTTCATTGAGTCACATAAAGAGAAACCTATTTCCTTGTGAGCACAAGAATGGCCTCTACTTCTCACCTTATGTGATGACCTAATATTACAAGCTACCTCAGACCTAAACATTAATCCAAAACCTAAATGATAATCACTGGTAGAGACCATCTATCAAGTATGCTGATTTACCAGAAGCCATACTGAGGAGACTGAAAATATAATTACCCTTGTAATGGCACAGTGTCCTTTTCCTTCCAGGAACCCCGCCATTATGAAACTCCATTTATTTGTCAGTGATACTCTGCCTCTTTCTGGATTACTCATAAAAATTTAGCTTACTCTTCTTTCTTTGTACTCTCTTTTTAAATCCAACACCAGTCATAGACTAGGCATCTTTGCAGAACTCTGGACACCCCACTCCTCTTCTTTATCCCACTGTATTGTGCTAAGCAACTGCTTAGCCCATATTGCTAACCTCCACGACTAACTCAAAAGTCACGATTTTCTCTGTTCTGTGTTCCTCTTTCCATCCAATGAAAGATTCTCAGCTTGTCTTCCCAGCAGTTTTTCCTTTTTACTTTATTAAAATTTTCCTTGTGATTCATCCTGGATCCATGTACAAATTATTTTGTACATGTATGAAAGAAAAACAATCTTAAGAAGGGACCCCAATTTCCCTGATAACTTTCTAGGTTGCTTATACTTCTAGTAACCCTATGATAAAAGAAAGATTCTAAGGATAATTGAGTAAAATATTTTTGTACATATATAATACATATACATACATGCATGTCTGTACACTTCAATCCAAGATTTCTAATAACAACAGAAAGCACCTTTTCTTGTCTTTGTTTGTTTGTTTGTTTCTTTCTTTCTTTCTTTCTTTCTCCTTCTCCTCCTCCTCCATCTTCTTCTTCTTCTTCTTCTTCTTCTTCTTCTTCTTCTTCTTCTTCTTCTTCTTCTTCTTTCTTTTTCATACGATGCTTACTCTTAGACTCTTACACATGCCCTAAATAATTACACTAAATGTAGCTCCATCTCCTATGTTCTTTAAATTAATTTCCTCTGAATGCAACCATCTTTCTTATTAGCATAGAAAGTAATTGATTTATGAAAAATAATTGAAACATCCCAAATGTTACAGAACTTGCCAAGGCTACTGGTTGCTCTCCACTACTTGAAGGTACCTATTGCTGAACACAATACTCATGTCACTGAGCACAGAGGAGTACAGTTGGGATCTAGCTAGAAGCTTCACCACTCTTCATTAGTGTTAATGAGGCTGGAAGGTACTCTGCATGCTCCTGTAGGAGAAAAGTAATCAACAATATTACACAGCTAAAAATCCTGCCTACAACAGAAATCTGCCTACAAGTTACACTGAAAAAATAGTGGTACAATTATAATGCTGAATAACCAATCACGTTTTTTTTTTTATTTGGATTTATCATCCAGTATGGATGGAAGAAATATATGATAGTGTTAAACTGGCCAAGACCTGAGACTTGATGAGTCATGGGCCCAGGAGAAAAGGTGATACTATCAATATACTAAAGGAACATATTAATAAAATGATTTCTAATAACATACTGCTATACTCTTAGATCCGTGCCTTACTTTACTCACATTGGAGAATCTTCTTCTTACAGAATATAGGAATTAACACAAGGAACCAGAACTATAAAGAGTACACTTCAGAACTCAGATATAAATGGAATCTCTTTAACCAAGTCCTTCTCTCTCCAGTAATCTATAAGGAAGTGAAGGTATAAAGATACTAAGGACCAGAAATGATGGATGAGCAAATGATATCTTGCAGACACAATAGGACTAATGAACTCACAGAGACAACAGCTGCATGCACAAGAGCTGCACAGGTTTAAGCTAGAGAGGGTCTCAGTGCTGAGAGGGGTAAATGGCTGTAGAGTTAATACTCTACCCATGAAGCTGTTTTAATTGATACCTACTGGCAAAGGGGAAGTCAGTTTTCTCTAATAGAATGCCATTTGGTATATCAATTATCCTCCAAGGAAACCCCACACTCCAGAAGTTTTGAGTTGTACACACACATTTTTTTAAGGAAAATAAATATTTGTTTAAACAAGTAATCAAAGAGTCTGTGTTGTGTCCTATATGACTTGGTGCAAGAAACCCAACTTTGACTGTGTTGGCATGAAGAGGAAACAGGCCAGAAGAAATGACAGACACTACACCTACAAGGAAAGTTGCAATCTAGAAACTTGTGCACTCTCTGAAAGAGGACAGATACTAAGCAACCTTGAAATTCAGCACATTTATGATGTAAAACACTAGAAAGAGGCATATTTAGTATCAATATAAGATTTGCGCAGGAGAAAAATTCAGGCTACAAACTGTGAGGAAGAAGCTATAGTTGATAATATTTTCTTCAACTGATTTTAGCTCATGGCCAATTATTGTCAACTGTCTTATACCAGATGAAGGCTTTGCCATTCTTTGAGCCTGCATCAAGGAGAGTTGTTATTGCAATGGGTATGAGGCATTGGGATCCTTGGCATTTCTATGTTCACATAAACAGCATACATTCACTCAAGATTCATCTGATTCCCCCCACCGCCCCCGCCCTCCAAACCTGTTTCTTGGTTAAAGCTGTCTAAACCAAGGAAGCTTTGGAGATGTTTGACAAAAAGAAGATGGTTCTTTAGTTTTAGGTCACCACAGGCACCACTATCAATCTCATTATCTGGGACAAAATAGGCCACACATAACATGGCTTTTTCTTATTCATATTAATGCAAATTGTGTAGAACTTAAATACCTAAGCCCCTGTTCTTGGCCTGAGGTTGCTATAGTAAAATACAAACTTTCATAAGAAAAGTTCTCATGACCTTACTCTCCTACTAATACAAATATTTCAAACATCTTCCAAAAAAATTAAAGAAGAGTTTTCTCTCTGAAACAATACTGTATCAGGTTGAAGGTATGAGGATTGAGTAGAAAGTATTCTGCAATTAAGAACAAATCCTAATATAGTAACTGATCTACTAACTCAGCATACAGAATCTATCTGACTTCCAGCCATATGTTATGTTTGCATAACTATGTAGATTTTTATATTGGAGGGAACATTATGCAAATGAACTACATTCCAGAAGAGTGTCTCACTTTGCTCAGAGAGAAGAAGAATGTCAGGTTTTTCACACCAGCTGTGTGATACTACTGAATCACACTGAACCAGAGCTCAGAGCTGAGTCATTCACAAGTGTGGATATGCTGAACCTCACTCCACCTGCACTGTCAGTATTGGGCAGAAAGAAAGTATGTACTCACTGTGTAGTTTGAGTGATTTCACCCACAAAGCATCAATATAATTGCTTATAAGAAATTGATGAAAGTCATTCATAGCATCCCTGTGGGCATTTATATTGAAAGAGGAGAGCAATGAAGAAATATAAGCATCCAAGATTTCACAAGTGGTTGCAAACTACTCAAACTCCTCTCTTTCCAAGTGCCATGCAATTTAACACATCAGAAACCAGTCAGTTTGGATGTGTGTCGTGAACACAGACAGCACTTTTCTGAAAATGTGGTATATTTACACTATGGAATACTACTCAGCTATTAAAAATAATGCATTCATGAAATTCTTAGGCAAATGGGTGGAACAGGAGAATGTCATCCTGATTGAGGTGACCTAATCACAAAAGAAAACACATGGTATGCAGTCACTGATAAGTGGATATTAGCCCAGAAGTTTGGAATACCCAGGAAACAATACACATATCAGATGATGCCCAAGAAAAAGGAAGGATAGGCCCCTGGTCCTGGAAAGGCTCAGTGCAACGGGGAATACCAGGACAGTAAAGCAGGAAGGGGTTGATTGGGGAACAGGGGGAGGGAAGACGGCTTATGGGACTTTCGGGGAGGGGGGATCCTGGAAAGGGGAAATCATTTGAAATGTAAATAAAGAACATATTGAATAAAAAAATCAAAATGACAAAAATATCTTAAAATAGCTATTTTGAGCACATAACATAATTTTCTGTATTCATTCTACTGGACAATAAGATATCAGAAGGATGAGGAAGTACTTGAGTATAGAAAGTTTTTTTTTTCTTTTCCACAGCAGTCCCAAGGCGTTGCTTAAGTCCTCTCGGTATTAAATGAAGCCATACTTAGAACAAAATACTACTCAAAAGTTGGTGATTTGTTAATATGATTAGTATGAATATAATAGTTGTACATGATGCAGCTATTTTAAGCATTCCACAAGTTTAAGGAGAATTAATAGGGAGACAATAGGTCAGACCATAAAGAATCAAGTCATTTCTTGTAAAACAGAAAAGTATTCTACTATGTTATGGTCTTAATATCATCTCACCACGAGAAAACTCCATAGCAGAATTCAAAATAACAAGCAGGATTTAATGTGTTTAGTTGAGAACTCTGGGAATAATATTAATAAATCTTAAACATTAAGCAATAGAAAACCAACCCCATTTTTTGGAACACAATCAGATTAAGCTTAAAACATAAAGCACAATATAATCTTCAAGTTTTCAGATGAACATTTGAAAGCCTACAGCAGAAATGCAGCATGTTTTTTAGTAGCATTTAACTTGCAACCAGTATGCCTTTTGGAGGAGGAGTCTACAAAGGATGACACACTATGTCAAATAACCAAATATTCATCCTTCTAGCCAGATCATTTCTGTTTCAGTTCTCCAGCTCTTCTAGGATATCACTGAAACATGTACATTCCAAGTGTATATCAGTAAATGAAACTCTTGTGTTTGAAAGCTCAATTAACAAACACTGGCATTCATATTCAATGTAATTTTCATATGTCACACTTTCTAAATTTATTTCAATCATTACATTAAAATTTTAGCTTAAACAGAGATACAAACTAAGGTATTAGGCTGATTTGAATTCAGGGCTGTCATTTGCAAATTTATTCTACACTATGGACTAAATATAGAGTAAGACAGTAATACGCAATATGTAAGTGCAAAAGGCCAGTTATGTAGTAGAACCTATGAGAGTGAAGCCATCTCACCTATAACTGATAGATGAGTAACTTCCAAATTAAATACAGAAAATTGTATCCTTATTTTGACTAGTTTTATGACTAAGCTGACTAGCTTTAGTCAGCTGAGAGGATGTAACCCCAGTAAGATTGGGTTATGGGGAAGCCAGTAGAACACCCTTCTTTAAAAAAAAAATTAGTGACTGATATGGAGGGACCAGTTTATTGTGTGTGGTACTATCCTGGTCAGGCTCTACTGGGTTCTATAAAAAAGCAGGTTGAACAAGCCATAAAGAGCAAACTAGTAACTTCCTTCTTTCATTTTCTCTGCATCAGTTCTGCCTCCAGATTCCTGTCTTGCCTGAGTTCCTGTCCTAATCTCCTTCATTGATGAATTATGATGTGAAAGCTTAAGCTAAAGAAACACTTTCCTCACCAAGTCACTTTTGGTCATGATGTTTCACCATAGCAATGTAACTAAAACAGAAATATACATGTATACCTTTAGAATGCATAATTATACATACAGACACAAAAAAGTCATACATTGTCTATGTAGACATGTGTACATTCAAGCCTAGTTAGAAAAACTGAAGTTTGGATAGGTTATTAGTTCAGACTGTATTAAAAATGAAATAAACCTCCTAGATGTTTTTACACTTATATATTCAAGTAAAACCCATAGTTTCCCACTCTGCTTCTTACTAATCTCACAATTCAATTACATTCAACATTCTAACATAAATATGTGCAAAGCAAGAAGCAATGAAGATGCTACACTTGCACTTCTCTTTATAAAGTTTCTCTCATTTGTTCACTGAAAATCATTATCAAGAAGGTCAGTTGTTTAGAAATTTCTAAATATATGAAGGCATAAACATTTGTGTTTAAAAACTCAACAGTCTAATCAAGCAATTTTTCCACCTTGTTCTCATTAACTGCCCTTCTAAATGACAGGGCTTCCTATTTTAAGTATTCATTTAACATCTGAAAATTGATTGCTCATTATTGTGATTAATGCATTATTATAAATAAATTATACTTCAGTCTGTTTACAATTTGAACAGTTTCTGTGCAGATAGAAGATAAATATAGGCAATGGGTTATATTTTCTCTCTTAAACATTCTGGCCATAAATGATAAATTGTCTAGTTTATGCATTGCCGTTTATAATTGTATCTTGAGTTTACCTAAGTTGTAATTGCTTTGTTAGAGGTTAAATGTAATTGCTCAGGAAATAAAAATTAAAGGTCATTAAATACAGGGTATTTAGATCAAAAGTACTTTCCACAGCTCTAGTTATTTGTTAGGAAGACCTGTTTTCTTAACACACATGCAGAAAGGAGAGATAGTGTACATTTTGATATTACACAAAGCCAAGAACACAAAGTCTATTCTTGTGTAACATGTCTAGTGCCCTATAACTTCTGAGAAGGATCTATCCTTGAACTTAGTTTACATGCTTACAAATAAAACGTATCTTTTTGTTGTTGCTGTGTTTGAGGGTTTAAATTTACTATAAAAATGGTTCAACAGTTAAGAGCACTTGCTGATCTTACTGAAAACTGACACTAAACTTCACATTCCACATGGAGGCTCAAACCTGGCTCTAATTAGCATGGTTGAAGGTGCTCTACTTTCTTGTAGTCCCATCATGCCCCTGTATACACAGTGTACACATACTCATATGCATACATTCACAAAAATAATCTGTATTATCTCACTTAATCTAATAAGGTAATAATAAAAACAGAGCTAATGGGACATAGCAATCTGGGATTATTGAGAATGGCAGTTTTTAAATATTCAAAGCTTAAGATGAAGAGGAAGAATAAGTTATGAGATTTATTGCACAGCATAGTGACAATCAATAATGTTACACATTACTAAACATCAAAAAGTAAATTGCAAATATCTCCTGGTAAAAAAAGAAGTAAGTAAATGAAGCTAATGAGCATATTCATCCCTTTAATGTGTTCAAGCAACATGGTATATAAGTATCAAAATGCCATTGTCTTATGTAATCTGTTGGTATTATGAGATACTTTGACAAAAGCTCCTGGAGAAAGTAAGTTTTCATTTAGCTGACAAGTCTTGGTAATGCAGAGGTCAGTTCAGGACCTTTTGGAAAATTCCATCAGACCCCTCCTATAGATGGGGGAGGCCTTGAGCAGGTAAACACATTCTCCATGGCAGCCTAACCATCTGCCACTGATGGGGCTAGGGAACAGTGAGGCCTATAGCATGTAAACATATTTTTCACACAACAGACACTATCACCTCATTCTCTAAAGACCAATCAGTTTAAAAGTCAATCTGTTCTGCCAATCACATTGTGCCTAATGGCTGCTACTCTAAAAATATGTGTAAAGACTAACCAAATGGATTTGGGGTGGGGGGTCACCACTTCTCCTTTGGGTGTATGACAGCCCTAACAAGTTGGAACAATAAATTCTTCTTGCTTTTTGCATAGATTTCCACTCCATATTGTTTACTCAGGGGTCCCCAGTAAGCTAACGCTTGCCAGAGTTTTACATTTGGTGCATCTACTGAGAATCTAACCTCCTGTGGGAATACATCAGAGCAGTGAATCAGAGATCTGGAGCAGGTACCTCAGTTTGTTTTCTTCCTGCATGTTTCATTGTTCATCAAAGACTGAGTCTTTACGCCTGTTTGAACTTTTGGTTTGAATCTGATGGGACATTTTTTCCCACCAGGCTGTAATCTATAGCAGGTTCCCTTTGACTAGACCAGAATTTAACATGGGTACAGATAAGGAACACCTGAAGGTCTAATGCCAGGTCCTATTTGCAGGTCTCGAGCACACTGCAAAATGACCCACCAATTTGACCAAGGTAAGGGAGGTACAGCAGGGCCCAGAAATGTTACCCTCAGCCTTCCTTGAACAACTAACTCATGGAGGTATTTTGCCAATATATACCCTATGACCCCAGTACAAAAGAGCACAAGGCCACTGTGACCATAGCATTCATAGATCACGCTTCTAGAGACATTACAAAGAAACATCAGAGAGGAGAGGGATTACAAGATAAGTCTTTGAGAGAGTCAGTGGAGGTAGCTGAGAAGGTATATAATAATAAGAAAACTGACTGAATCAGGCCTCACATTCCCAGGATCCTAGAACAAGGGATGCTACAGAAGTACCAATCAGTTTGGAATACTCCCTTCCTGCCTCTGGAGAAACCTGGGACTCAAGACTATTGCCTGGTACAGGACCTATAAGAGGATGCTTTCTTTTGCTTGACATTGATGCCCCAAAATCAGGACTACTTTACATTTGAATGGAAGGATCCTGAGAAGGTGGCAGGGCAAGTCACATGGCCCAGACTGCCCTCAAGGATTAGTGAACTCACCCACCCTCATTGATGAAGACCTACAATAGGACCTCACCATTTACAGTGAGTCCAATCCACAAATAACCATTGCCCAGTATGTAGATGACCTTTTGTTTGCAGCTGAAACCAAGGAGGACTGTCTAGAAGAAACTAAACAGCTCTTGGAGAAACTGGGAGGATTCGGATACAGAGAATCAGCCAAGAAAACCCAAATCTGCCAGAGAAAAATATCTGGGCTACCTGCTGAAAGATTGCCTGTGCTACTCGGTCTCCAATACTTGAAAAGAGACCATCTTACACATTTCTCCCACAGAGCCCAAACAGGTACAGGAATTCCTGGGCATGGCCAGGTTCTGTTGGCTATGCATTCCAGGGTTTGCTGAGTTGGCTGCCCTCCTCTACATCCTGACTAAAAATAGACAGTCCTTCCATTGTGAGGAAGAATAGCAATGGGCTTTTGATGCAATTAAGCAGGCTTTGCCCAAGGCCCCTGCTCTAGGATTGTTTGATACCAGCAGACTTTTCCAACTTGTTGTGGCATAGAACATGCAGGATACCCAAGAGAGTGCTCAGTCAGTAGCTGGGCCCCTGGAAGGGCACAGTTGCTTATCTGTCAAAGAAATTAGGCCTCATTCCTGCTGGGTGGGCAGTCTGTTTGTCAAAGGATAGTGGTGATGATGATGATAAATTAATTCTGGGTCAAAATCTGAGTGTGACAGCTCCCCGTGCCTTGGAGGGCATTATTCACCAGCCCACAGATAGATGGCTGGCCAATGCCCACAAGACTCATTATCAGATTCTGTTGCTAAATTCAGATAGGATGACATTCATGTCACCAGTGACCCTCAACTGCATCCTGACCCTACTTTAATCTGCCAGCTCATGATTGCCTGAAGATTCTAGCTGAGGACCAGGGATGTCGGAAAGGGCCTGTCAGAACAGATCCCCAAAGCCAAGACAACCTGGTTATGTGATAGCAGCAGCTACCTGGTAGAGAGACAATGCAAGGCAGAGGCTGCCATTTTGAATGTGTGCTCAGTGGTCTGGGTAGAACGTCTTCCTCTGAGAATGTCAGCACAGAAGGCAGAGCTAATAACTCTGACCAAAATTCTGGACCTCGGGGCAGGCAAAAAGATCAATATCTACACTGACAGCAGCTATGCCTTCTCCACCGCACATATACACAGCAATTTAACAACAGAGGGGACTTTTAACATCAAATGGAAGGGAAGTTAAGAATAAGGCTAAAATCAAGGCCCTACTAAGTGACCTCCTTAGGCCAACCAAGGTGAGCATTATCCACTGTCCTAGCCCCAGAAGGGGAAGAGCCATATAGCTAGAGGAAACAACCTAGCTCATAAAGCAGCCAAGGAGTTACAGCCTTAAAGACACTGTATCTCTACTGATCCAATGGTAAGAGCTTAACAAACCAACCAGCAGAGAAATTAAAGAATAGCCCCATTAGGCCAGACTCTGACCCCCTCCCTAGTTTACAATAAGGAGGAGGAGGCCCAGATCTTTAGCTACCCTACTGTACTGACTGGTTTTGTGTTTCAACTTGACACAGGCTGGAGTTATCACAGAGAAAGGAGCTTCAGGTGGGAAAGTGACTCCGTGAGATCAAGCTGTAGGGCATTTTGTCAATTAGCAATCAAGGGGGTAGAGCCCTTTGTGGGTGATACCATCTCTGGGCTGGTATTCTTGGGGTCTATAAGAAAGCAGGCTGAGCAAGCCAAGGGAAGCAAGCCAGTAAGAACCATCCATCCATGACTTCTGCATCACTCCTGCTTCCTGACTTGCTTGAGTTCCAGTCCTGACTTCCTTTAGTGATGAAGAGCAGCATGGAAGTGTTAGCTCAATAAACCCTTTCTTCCCCAACTTGCTTCTTGGTCATGATGTCTGTGCAGGAATAGAACCCCTGACTAAGACACTTATGAACTACTATTTCAAGCATGAAGGTCAATGGAAAACCCAAGAGAGAAATATCATCCTCCCTGGGGACCAGGCCCAAGACCTGCTATGACAGATGCATAAATAACTCACTTGGGTGGTAGAAAGCTGATAGAAGCCATTAAGGGATCCAGGACCTAAGACACCTGGTAGAGGAAATAGTAGAGAACTGTAATGTCTGTCAACAGTCAAATGCCTGCCACACCAATATAGGCACAGGGAAAAGACCTAGAGGAAATCAACCAGGAGTCTTCTTGGAGGTAGATTTTATAAAAGGTATAATTAGAAAATATGGTTATCATCATCTTGGCTCCTGTGAAAAAGCAGCCAGCTCAGCCAGGTACACAGAGAACACCGGAGTGAAGGATTACTTAGGACACAGCCTGCCTTCTGCACTTGGGAGATGGGTAGCTCTACAGTTGTCTGGGCACTTATCCTGCAGGGGAGCATCTGACCTGCAGGGAGTCCTGCAGTTAAAGGGAGCCCTGCACTCTGAGGTTGCCACCATCTTGGCTCCTGTGACCAAGCAGCCAGCTTGGCTGGGTGCACAGTGAACACCAGAGTGAGAGATCCCTTGGGACAAAGCCTGCCTGGGTTCCTTCTGTACACAGGAGCTGGGCAGCTCTATAGCTGTCTGGGCCCATGTCCTGAGGGGGAGCTTCTGACCTGCAGGGAGTCCCACTGTTAGAGGAAACCCTGCGGTCTGAGGTCGCCACCATCTTGGCTCCTGTGTCCAAGCAGCCAGCACAGCCAGAGACCTGTGTCACATCTGACACAGGAAAGATATGACTTTCTGATACTCTCTAGAGAACTGGCAGGAGTAGGTTTATCACTACTGCCCTGTTCCATCGGAAGGGGGAGACCTGTTCCACATCTGACACAAGGAAGATCCTACTTCTTGATACTCTCTTGAGAATGGACAGGAGCAGGTTATTCAGTAGAAGTAATGCATTCAAGAACTAGCATCAGAAATCCTGCAACAAGCCTTGTCCTCGGCCTTTTTCACTACACAGTGATCGGCACTTGGAGGGGGTCCTCGCTGCATCCACCATCTTGCCGACCAGGTGGACACAGGCAACACCAGGTACACAGAGAGAACCTGAGCATAGCATTGCTTGGGAAAAAGCACATCATTGCTCCAATGGCAACCAAGACTGGGGCAGCACATCAGCAATCCGTGCCAGGGGAAACCCCGTCATCCAGTGGTGTGGAAAGTCTTACAGGCCCACAGGAGGTTCAAGTACCAGCCAGTGACAGCAGGACCAACTAACACCAGAGATAACCAGATGGCAAAAGGCAAACCTAGGAACATTAATAACAGAAATCAAGGCAATATGGCAGCAACTGAAAGCAATTTTCCAACAACAGCAAGTCCTGGATATCCCAACAACCAGAAAAACAAGATTTGGATTTAAAAATCACTGGTCATGATGCTGTTAGAGGAACACAAAAAGGACATAAATAAATCTCTTAAAGAAATACAGGGGAAGGTGAATAAAGTAGAAGCCCTTACAATGGAAACACAAAAATCACTTAAAGTAATTCAGGAGAATATGGGTCAACAGACAGAACCAATGAAGAGTAAACACAAAAATCACTTAAAGAAATGCTGGAGAAACACCAGAGTGAAGGATTGCTTAGGACAAAGTCTGCCTGGGTTCCTTCTGCAAGTGGGAGCTGGGCAGCTCTACAGCTGCCTGGGCACTTACAGAAGTCATGGAAGAGGAAACACAAAAATCTATTAAAGAAGTAGAGGAAAACACAAACAAACAAGTTAAGGAACTGAGCAAAACCATCCAGGATCTAAAAACAGAAATAGAAACAACTAAGAAATCACAAAGGGAGAAAACTTTGGAGATAGAAAAACTTGGGAAGAAATCAGGGACCATAGATGCAAATATCAACAACAGAATACAAGAGATAAATACAAGAAGAAAGAATCTCAGATGATGAAGATACCATAGAAACCAGTGACTCAACAGTCAAAGAAAATGCAAAAAGCAAAACGCTTGTAACCCAAAACATCCAAAAATCAGGACACAATGAGAAGCTCAAAACTAAGGATTATAGGTATAGATGAGAGGGAAGATGTACAACTTAAATGGCCAGCAAATACCTTCAACAAAGTTATGGAAGAAAATGTCCTTAAACTAAAGAGAGAAATGCCCATGAATATACAAGAAGCCTACAGAACTCCAAACAGACTGGACCAGAACAGAAATAACTCCCATCACATAATAATCAAAAAGTCAAATGTACAAAACAAAGAAAGATTATTAAAAGCAGTATGAGAAAAAGGCTAAGCAACATATAAAGGAAGACCTATCAGAATTACACCAGACTTCTCACAAGAGACCATGAAAGCTAGAAGATCCTGGGCAGATTTCATCAGACTCAAGGAGAACACAAATGCCAGCCAAGACTACTATACCCAGCAAAACTCTCAATCACCTTAGATGGAGAAACCAAGATATTCCATGACAAAACCAAATTTACACATTATCTTTCCACAAACCCAGTACAGAGCCGTATTGGGGCAGTCATGCACTTGGTTTGAATTTGACTTTGCTCAAGGACAATCCCTGGCTTTGGGCAGGAATCTGCCTTTAGGACACAATAGGGAAGTAGGTTAGAGCAGGAATTTTTATCCTAGAGTGGAGAAGCTCAGTGAAGGTTAAGTTCATTGTTCCTCCAGGTCTAGGAATTCCTGAATTAAGCAGGTGACCCACCCAGCTGCCAGAGCAGTCTAGACAAGGACCTCCAAGAGAAGCTAGACAACTTCCACCAGAACTCAGCCTGGAGTCTGGGGGGAATGGTTTGCCCAAACTGTTAAAAGGTCTGGCACCATTAAAGTTTCTTCATTGTGAGAACCAGGCTTACCTCAAACTCATGAAAACTGATTCCTCAGTTTCTCCAATGTTTACTTTACAATAATTAGTGAATTTAAATGAACAATACAAAACTTGGAATTTTCATTTATAAAATGTTTTTTTTTCTCTTTCCAAAATGACAATCCCATGATGTAAAAACAAAATCACTATCAATATGGTCATATATATCAATATGAATATCAATATCATCTAAGTAGTGAACAATATATATATTTTATTTGGTTTCCAACATGTTCATAAAATTATTTATCGAAAGGGGAGATGCTGATACTAGGTCTAGTTCCCTAATTGGTTCTTGATTTTGTCGATAAAGTGGTCCAGAAGCCAATTACTGGGCAGCAGGTACATGTGGGACTTACGGGTCTCAGGAGGAACAGGAAGATGCAGGGAAAGAGAGGAGCTTCTTTGTCATGCTTTAGAATGAAAAGCACCCAGCAATCATGAAAAATCTCAGGCTAGCCAGGGTCTGTGCCCTGTAGTGGGTGGGTTTGCGAGAAATGTTTGGGAAGGGTTGATTGGAAGAAGCAACTAATTTTGGACCAAAAGGAGATATGGAAATGGTGGTTTGGTAAGGGCACACATTTGCAAGCAGGGGATTATGGACCCAGCAATTGTCCAGAGCTGCCAAGTTTTAAAATAATAAAACTAACTATGTGTCTTTTATCCACAGATTCTAGGGTCTCAGGAGTGGGCTGATAACACAACCTCTCCCAGATCATAGGTGGGTAGAAAGAGAAGCTGAGTTGGAGATGATTGCGATTTATCCTGAAAGTAAACTAAGTGGAACAAAAGGGAGCCAGGAGGAGCTCCTAGGGAAAGGCTGTTGCTTGTTTTTATAAAACTACAGACAACATGTTATCTCATAATTTACTGGGTAGAAATTTTCAAAACTAAGTAAAGACAACATCTCGTGCATGGCCAATCATGACACTTTTTATGTCATTAAATATTCATGAAAAGTATACATGCTATTTACTCTGTATTTCAGTAAATATAAGCAAAAGGACTACAGTTAATTAAATTTCAGTATATGGTTAAAAGTCACCTACTACAGGAGAATGACTTGGATTAAAGTTTAGAGATTTTCCTCCTGAGATTTTTTAAGTTTATGTGAAAAGAAGCCATGTCTGTATACATGTTGCTTCAGCAAGGATTACATCACAGTAAATATTTGTAAAGTAGGGATTTCTATCATACATAATCTTTCTCAAATATGCCACATTCACATTCCTGTTTAAAAGCCATAATTTCAAAATGGGTCACATAATACACTTTACCTGTCTCTTGAGTCCCAAATTAATGTGAGGTTTGCTGAGACACTGGGAGATATTGTCCAATTGTGGAAACAAGATCATAATTCTTAATCTAAGATATCATGTGGGACTTTCTTTCCATTTTGCTTCCAGTAACATGTAATGTGGTAAAGACACATTCATTTGCATGAGTCACTTGCTTTAGTTTCACTTTATTTGCTTTTATGGTATACAAGCTTCAAAATGTCATAGCCTTACTTATTCTGTATCTATGATAAAAGATTGACAAAAGCAACTTCAGAGAGAAAGGTTTTATTTAGCTGAGTTACAGTCAACCATAGCAGAGAAGTTATAGTCGTAAAGCTTGAAAGAGCAGCTTACAACACGTCTGCATTCAGAAGGCATGCATGGTTTTTGCTTCAAATTTTTGCTGCAATCTAAATTATTGTCTTTGGACTGATTCCTCTTCTTTTGCTGTAAAGATTATAATCCTCTTATTAATGTAACTCTCTCCCACTCCTCTGGTTGAATTTCCTTAGCCTTTATCCTGACACAACACAGACACTTAGACACTAGTTAATTCCATTCAATATATTGTTCTCTCATGTAACAAACTCTAAAGTTAAGTCAATCTGGTTAACATTAACTCAGTGACATTTCATTTGACATTGCTACAACCCCCTCTTGCTACTGTGCCAGTTATCATTTTTTGTTTATGGAACTTTACCTGTTTTTCCTCAGCTGAAAGCTCATAATATGTGGTGGAGCTCATAATAGACCCAGCTAAAGCAATTTGGCAAGCAAAATTATTTCTGGCATTGTGTGAAATGTGCTACAGGCACTCAACAGATCATCTCATTTTTGTTTCCCATGATTCAACTAAAGTAAAAGAAAGGTTAAAAAATTCAGCCATTTGCGTAATTGTTACAAGTCTGAAAGGTACTCCCTAATATTGGCAGATATATCAAACTGTATATGCAGCTGTCTCAGCAACCATAAAAAAGAAGAGATTTTATCAGCATTTGTAATCATATTACAAAGAAATTGTAATTGTCTGCTCTAGAAAGTTAAAGCCACTTTGATAAATGTTTGAGGGAACCCAAGCAGAGAAATAAAACTACCAGCTTATGAGAACGAGACACACAAATAGATAATATTTACTTTCTTTTTTGCCTTTCATTAAATCTCTCTCTCTCTCTCTCTCTCTCTCTCTCTCTCTCTCTCTCTCTCTCTCTCTCTCTCTCTCTCTCTCTCTCCCTCTCTCAGAATAGCAAAGTGTCTGTTTTGTATCAGGATAAAGGCTAAGGAAATTCAACCTGAGGAGTGGGAGAGAGTTACATTAATAAGAGGATTATAATCTTTACAGCAAAAGAAAAGGAATCAGGCCAAAGACAAAAATTTAGATTGCAGCAAAATTTTGAAGCAAAAACCATGCTTGCCTTCTAAATGCAGAGGTGTTGTAAGCTGCTCTCTCTCTCTGTCTCTCTCTCTCTGTCTCTCTGTCTCTCTTTCTCTCTCTCTCTCTCTCTCTCTCTCTCTCTCTCTCTGTGTGTGTGTGTGTGTGTGTGTGTGTGTGTGTGTGTGTATTGGTGTGTTCACATGTACACGCACTAGCATACACAATGTATGTATTTATGCATATGTACGCATCCTGTGTGTAAATGCAGACAAGTGTGAATGTTGACATACTCTTGCCCTGGAGCACACAGGGAAGTTTGAGGATAACTTCTGATATTGGTTCTCTTCACTTTGCGATAGGATTTTGTTTCATTTTAGTTTGTCCTGGTTTCCCTGCTATATATTCCAGTATAGTTGGTCCATAAACTTCTGGGAGTTTCTCTATCCCTACAGTAATCTCATAATAGGAATGCTGGAATTGCAGACATACACACTACCACATCTGACTTTAAATGGATTTGGAGGATACAAAGCCAGCTTCTCATACTTGGATGCCAGGATTTTTTACCCTTTGAGCTATCACCCTGTCTTGTTCTTCACTGTTTCTCTGTCTCTCTGTCTCTCTGTCTCTCTGTCTCTCTGTCTCTCTGTCTCTCTGTCTCTCTCTCTCTGTGTGTGTGTATCTCTCACTGCCTGTCTCTGTCTCTCTGTCTCTCTATCTCTGTCTCTCTCTCCCTCTCTGTAGTCCATATGACTATATGCGATTGTGCTTGCCTTTCAGAGGTTGATGGTATGTTTCCATTGTTGCAGATATCACACACTACAGGGTATGCCCCCATTGCTGAAGATATGATATACTACAGATACAAGAATAACATTACAGATAATGAGTAAATACTATGATGCAGATACTGAGATATAGATACCAGGAGTCACTCATATTTATTTTCTTGAAGTTTCATCCCTTTCTCACCTCTTTCTGAGGGTTCTCTTCATTAGATAAGATTTTATTTTTATTTATACTTTATCTTAGACAGGAACTCACACGGAGCAGGATCTGATGCAGAAGCTATAGAGGCATGTTGCTTACTGGATTGCTTCCCCTGCTCAGTTCAGCTTGCTTTCTTATAGAATCCAGACTAGCAGCCCAGAGATAGTACCACCCACAATGGGCCCTCCCATCCTTGATTGCTAATTAAGAAGATTCCTAATACCTATGTCTTAGTTTGGGTTTTACTGCTGCGAAAAGATATCATGACCAAGGCAATTTTTATAAGGAGAGCATTTAAATGAGGCTGGCTTACAGGTTCAGTCCATCATTGTCATGCCAGAGTCTAGTCAGGCATGGTACAGGAGGACCTTAATGTTCTATATGTTCATCTGAAGGCTACTAGCAGAAGACTGACTTCCAGAAAGCTAGAATGAGTATCTTAAATCCCACACCCACAGTGACACACCTACTCCAACAGAGCCACAACTACTGTGACAGGACTACACCACTGACTGAGCCAAGCACATACAAACCATCACA
Source organism: Apodemus sylvaticus (assembly GCF_947179515.1). Taxonomy (NCBI): domain Eukaryota; kingdom Metazoa; phylum Chordata; class Mammalia; order Rodentia; family Muridae; genus Apodemus; species Apodemus sylvaticus. Next base: position 139,999,178 of record NC_067477.1, on the reverse strand, counting down.
AAGTGTTATTCTTATACTTCAGAAAGAAATACACTCCAAACTCCCTTCTCATTTTCTTTTATCCATTTGTTTTCTGTATATCCTTGAACTCTCAGATATGGTAAAAGGTGATTATATCTGCTTGCTGATCTTCCCTAATTTCAAGAAATCTTAAAAATAAGTTAGTAAAAATGTGTGTGTGTGTGTGTGTGTGTATACGTGTGTGTGTGTGTCCCCAGTAATGTGTATATTTGGAAGGAACACGACCAAGAGAAATCTTAAAATTCCTCTTGTACAAAAATTTTTATGCTTGTATCTCCATTCAATATTAAGAAACCTAGAAAATTAATTGTAACTTAAAAGGTTCCTTGAATATTTTTAGTAGTTAATATAAAAATGGACAAAATAGAATAGTTTACATTTAATTCCTGAATAGGGATTTTGGCTGAAATAATATGATTTGCCACATTTTCTTTTTTTTTCTTTTAAGTCTTTTTTATAGATATTCGCTTTACTTACATTTCAAATGTTATCCCCCTTTTCTCCTTTTTCCTACAAATGCCCCATATCCAATCCCCTTTCCCCTGCTCACCAACACACCCTTTGCCACTTTCCTGACATGGCATTACCTTACACTGGGACATCACGCTTTCACAGAACCCATGGCCTCACCTCTCATTGATGTATGAAAAGCCCATCTTCTGCTACATATACACCTGGAGCCCTGGAGCCCTCCATGTATACTCTTTACTTGGTGGTTTAGTCCCTGGGAGTTATAGGGGTACTGGTTTGTTCATATTGTTGTTCCTCCTAAGAGGGTGCAAAATCCTCAGCTCGTTGGGTCCTTTCTCTAGCTCCTCCATTCGGGACCCAGTGCTCCATCCATTGTTTGGCTATGAGCATCAGCTTCTGTATTTGTCAGGCGCTGGCAGAGCCTCTTAGGAGACAGTTATATCAGGCTCCTGGCAGCTAGCACTTGCAGGCAGCTGTAATAGTGTCTGGGTTTTGTAACTATATATGGGATGGATCCCCAGGTGGGACAGTTTATAAATGGCCTTACCCTCTGATCCACATTTTGTCCCTGAATCTCCTCCCATAGGTATTTTGATCCACCTTCTAAGAAGGACCAAAGACCCATACTTTGGTCTTCCTTTTATTTGAACTTCATGTTGTGAATTATACCTTGGCCATTATGAGCTTTTGGGCTAATATCCATTTATACATGAGTGCATGGCATGTATGTTCTTTTGTGATAGGGTTACCTCACTTGGGATGATATTTTCTGGTTTCATCCATTTGCACAAGAATTTCATGAATTCATTGTTTTTAATACCTGAGAAGTATTCCTTTGTATAAATGTAGCACATTTTCTATATCCATTCCTCTGTTGAGGGACATCTGCATTCATTCCTGCTTCTGGCTATTATAAATAAGTCTGCTATGTACATGGTAGAACAGGAGTCCTTATTACATGTTGGAGCATCTTCTGGCTATATGCCCAGGAGTGGTATTGCTGGGTACTTAGATAGTACTATATCCAATTTTCTGAAGAACTGCCAAACTGATTTCCAGAGTGGTTGTACCAGCTTGCAATCCCACCAGCAGTGAAGGAATGTTCCTTTTTCTCCACATTCTTGCCAACATTTGCTGTCCCCTGGGTTTTTGATATTGCCACTTTGACTGGTGTGAACTGGAATCTCAGGGTTGTTTTGATTTGCATTTCTCTGATGATTAAGGATGTTGAACATTTCTTTGGGTGCTTCTCAGACGTATGATATTCCTCAGTTGAGAATTCTTTGGTTCTGGTTCCCATTTTTAAGAGGGTAATTTGACTCCCTGGACTCTAACTTTTTGAATTATTCATATATATTGGATATTAGCCCTCTATCAGGAGTTGGTAAAGATCTTTTCCCAATTTGTTGGTTGCCATTTTGTCCTATTGACAGTATACTTTGCCTTATATAAACTTTGCAGTTTCGTGAAGTCCCATATGTCAATTCTTGATCTTAGAGCATAAGCAACTGGTGTTCTGCTCATGAAACTTTCAGCTGTGCCCATGTGCTCCAAGCTTTTCCCCAATTTCTAGTCTAATACATTTGGTGTAGCTGGTTTTATATGGAGGTCCTTGATACACTTGGATGTGAGCTTTGTACAGGAAGATAAGAATGGATTAAATGCAGTTTTTATCAAAATTGCTCTGTAACATAGCTTAAGGTCAGGGATGGTGATTCTGCCAGAGCTTCTTTTATTGTTTAGAATAGTTTTCCCTATCCTATGTTTCTTGTTTTTCCAGATGAATTTGGAAATTTCTCTTTCTAACTCTATGAAGAATTGAGTTGGAATGTTGATGGGGATTGCATTGAATCTGTAGATTGCTTTAGGCAAGATGGCTATTTTTACTATATTAACCCTGCAAATCCATGAGCATGGGAGATCTTTCCATCTTCTAAGATCTTCAATTTCTTCCTTTAGATACTTTTAATACAGAGCTTTCACTTGCTTGGTTAAAGTCACAGCAAAGTGTTTTATATTATTTGTGACTATTGTGAAGGGTTTTGTTTCCCTAATTTCTCAGCTTCTTTATCCATCCTTTGATTAGAGGAAAGCTACTGATTTGAGTTAATTTTATATTCAACCACTTTGCTGAAGTTGCTTTTCAGGTTTAGGCGTTCTTTGGTTGAATTTTTGGGGTCCCTTAAGCTTACTGTCATATCATCTGCAAATAGTAATATTTAGACTTATTCCTTTCCAATTTGTATCCCTTTGACGTCCTGCTGCTGTCTAATTGCTCTGGCTAGTACTTTGTGTATTATATTTAACAGGTAGGGAGAGAGAGCACAGCCTTATCTAGATCCATGAATTCACTGGAATTGCTTGAAAGTTTCCAACATTTATTTTGTTGTTGACTACTAGTTTGCTGTATATTGCTTTTTACTATGTTTAGTGATGGGCCTTGAATTCCTAATCTTTCCAAGACTTTTATCATGAAGGGGTGTTGGATTTTGTCAAATGCTTTTTCTGCATCTAATGAAATTATCATTTTTTTTGTTTGAGTTTGTTTATGTAGAGGAGTATATTGGTAGTTTTCCACATATTGAACCATCCCTGCATCCCTGGGATGATGCCTACTTGATCATGGTTTGATATGTTCTTTGATTCGGTTGGCAAGAATTTTATTGAATATTTTTGCATCAATATTCATAAAGTAAATTGGTCTAAAGTTCTCTTTCTTTGTTGGGTCTTTGTGTTGTTTAGGTATCAGAGTAATTGTGGCTTCATACAACAAATTGGATAGTGTTCCTTCTGTTTCTATTTTGTGGAATCGTTTGAAGAGTATTGTTATTACATCTTCTTTGAAGGTCTGATAGAACTCTGCATTAAACGTATCAGGTTCTGGCCTTTTTGTGGTTGAGAAACTATTAATGACTGCTTTTATTTCTTTAGGGCTTATGGGACTGTTTAGATCATTTATCTGATCCTGATTTAACATTGGTATCTGATATCTGTCGAGAAAATTGCCCATATCATCTAGATTTTCTAGTTTTTTGAATATAGACTTTTGTGGTAGGACCTGATGATATTTTTTGGATTCCCTAGCATCTGATTTTATGTCTCCCTTTTCATTTCTGATTTTGTTGATTTGGATACTGTCTCTGTGGCCTCTGGTTACTTTGGTTAAGGATTTATCTATCTTGTTGGTTTTCTCAAAGAACCATCTCCTGGTTTTGTTGATTCTTTGTATTGTTATTTTTGTTTTTATTTGGTTGTTTTCAGCCCTGAATATATTTCCTACCATCTATTCCCCTTGGGTGTATTTGCTTCTTTTTTCTCTAGAGCTTTCAGGTGTGCTATCAAGCAGCTAGTGTATGCTTTTGGAGTTTCTTTTTGGAGCCGCTCAGAGCTATGTATTTTTCTCTTAGTACTGCTTTCATTGTATTCCATTAATTTGGGTATGTTGTGCCTTCATTTTCATTAAATTTTAAAAAAGTCTTTAATTGTTTTCATTGTTTCTTCCTTGACTGAATTATCATTTAGGAGAGTGTTGTTCACATTCCATGTGTATTTGGGTTTTCTGTTGTTTTTGTAGAGTCCAGAGAACCAAATAACCCTATTAAAACTGGGGAACAGAGCGAAACAGAAACTTTTGAACTGAGGAAATCCAATGACTGAGAAGCACCTAAAGAAATGTTCAGCATCCTTAGATATAAGGAAAAGACAACTCAAAATAACCCTGAGATTCCACTTCACACCACTTAGAGCTATGAGTTTTTCTCTTGTCACTCCTTTCATTGTGTTCCATAAGTTTAGGTATGTTGTGCCTTAATTTGGACTAAATTCTAAGAAATCTTTAATTTCATTCTTTATTTCTTCTTTGACCAAGTTATCATTGAGTAGAGTGTTGTTCAGTTTCCATGTGTATGTGGCTTTCTATTATTTTTGTTGTTATTAAAGACCAGCTTTAGTCCTTGGTGAGATCTGATAGGATTCTTGGGGTTATTTCAGTCTTCTAATACCTGTTGAGGCCTGTTTTGTGACCCTTTATATTTTGGACTAGGTATCATGAGGTGCTGAGAAGGTATTTTCTTTTGTTTTAGGATAAAATGTTACATATATATATATGTATATATACATACATATATATACATATATATATATATGTAACATATAATATATATGTTAAATTCATTTGTTTAATAATTTCTGTTAGTTTCACTATTTCTCTGTTTAGTTTCTGTTTCCATGATCTGTCAATTGATGAGAGTGGGCTGTTGTAGTCTGCTATTACTGTGTGAGGCACAATGTGTGCTCTGAGCTTTAGTAAAGTTTCTTTTATGAATGTAGGTACGCTTGCATTTGGAGCATAGATTTTCAGAATTGAGAGTTAATCTTAGTAAATTTTTCCTTTGATGAGCATGATGTTTCCTTCCTTATTTTTGATAACTTTAGGCTGGAAAACAGTTTTATTCGATATTAGAATGATTACTCCAATTAGCTTCTTGGGACCATTTGCTTGGAAAACTGTTTTCCAGCCTTTTACACTGACTTAGTGTCTGTCTTTGTCACTGAGGTAAGTTTCCCATATGCAGCAAAATGTTGGGACCTATTTAAGTGTCCAGTTTGTTAGTCTATGTCTTTTTATTGGGTATTGACTCCAATGATATTAAGGGATATTAAGGAAAAGTGATTGTTGCTTCCTGTTATTCCTGTTATTAGAGGTGGAGTTATGTTTATGTGGCTCTCTTCTTTGTGGTATGTTAAAAGAAGATTGTTTTTGTGCTTTTTCTAGGGTGTAGTTTCCCTCCTTTTGTTGGTGTTTTCCATTTATTAACCTTTCAAGTGCTGGATTTGTGGAAAGATATTGAGTAAATTTGTTTTTGCCATGAAATACCTTGGTTTCTCCATCTATGGTAATTGAGAGTTTTGCTGGGTATAGTAGTCTGGGTTATCATTTGTGTTCTTGTAGGGTCTATATGACATTTGCCTAGGATCTTCTGGCTTGTATTGTCTCTGGCAAGAAGTCTGGTGTAATACTGATAGGTCCACCTTTATATGTTTCTTGATCATATTTCCCTTACTGCTTTTAATATTCTTTCTTTGTTTAGTGCATTTGGTGTTTTAATTATTATGTGACTGGAATAATTTCTTTTCTGATCCAATCTATTTTAGGTTCTGTAGACTTCTTGTATGATACTGGGTATCTCTTTCTTTAGGGAGATTTTTTTTCTATAATTTTGTTGAAGATATGTACTCTCCCTTTAAGCTGGAAATCTTTGCTCTCTTTTACACCTATAATCCTTAGTTTTGGTCTTCTCTTTGTGTCCTGGATTTTCTGGATGTTTTGGGTTAGGAGTTTTTCACATTTTGCATTTTCTTTGTCTGTTATGTTTATTTTTTTTTCCTGTGGTATCTTCTGCACCTGAGATTCTCTCTTCTATGTCTTGTATTCTGTTGTTGATCCTTACATCTATGACTCCTGATTTCTTCCCTAAGTATTCTATCTCCAAAGTTGTTTGCCTTTGTGATTTCTTTATTGTTTCTACCTGTATTTTTAGATCCTGGATGGTTTTATTCAATTCCTTCACCTGTTTTGTTCTGTTTTCCTGTAATTCTATCAGGAATTTTTGTATTTCCTCTTTAAGTACTTCAACCTGTTTACCTGTATTATCCTGTATTTATTTAAGGGAATTATTTATGTTCTTCTTGAAGTCCTCTATAAGCATCATAAGATCTGATTTTAAATCTTGCTCTTATGGTGTGTTGGGGTATCCAGGACTTGCTGTTGTGAGAGAACTGGGTTCAGATGATGCTATGATGCCTTGGTTTCTTTTAGTAACATTTTTGTGTTTGCCTTTCTCCATCTGGCTATCTCTAGTGTTAGTTGGTCTCAGTTGCCTCTTGCTGGATTGTTTTTCCCTCCTGTGACTACAATTGAGGACTACAAGCCTGTTTCACCACCCCTGGGATACCAGCTTTCCCTGGCACAGAGGACTGTGGGACAGTTCAGCTCCTGTGTGCAGACAGGGAACAGAATGTACCTAGGTGCTGTGCCACACTTGTGCCCTGTGCTCTCCTGGCTAGAAACACCTTGTATAGTCACTGGAGAGAAAATTGTGATCTCACTTCCAAACCTGGGAGACTTCTGACAGGACTGGTGCACAAAGTGTTGTGGAACAGCACAACTCCTAAGTGCAGATGGCGACTGATTAACCACATTTCTTAAAACAAAAATGGCTATCCCATAGACCCAAAATTTAATAAAAATTCAACTGAAATTCATGTTATACTACAAAAACACATTCAAAAAATAAATGATGGACCTCAGTCCCAGTCCCCTGGAAACTCAAAGGCTCCTCTAGCCAAGAAAGAAAAAGAATCGCTGCAGTCCTTCACTGCTACTTTGGGTTCTCCAAATGAAGTTCCCAGTCTTAGCTCTGTAGCAGACTACATGCTTCAATCTCCCTTCACCCATTCCTGCATCTCCATTGGGTCAAACACATTTTACCTCCAAAATTTCTTCTTCTAGCTCATTGCTTCTGATTCTCAGCAGGCATTCCCTGAAATGTTGCATTCACTCTCATCATCAAAGCATGTAGGCTAACTGCAGAACTTCACTTCTTCCTCCATGTTCAATGCCCTAGTGTCATTCCCAACTCCATAACAAATACCCCAATTGGGCCTCTTCTTACTTTCTACCCTTATTCCCAGGAGACTAAATAGTCTTTACAGAATACATGGTTCTTCTTATTTCTGCTGACATTTTCAGATCCACTTTAAGACTATTCTTGTTCTAAGACTCAGTTCCCAATACCTATAAACTTTTTTGACTACAACCTTCAGTGGCCACATCTATCAGAAACTCAAAAGAATTTCCTACCAGGCAACTCACAGCTACCACATTTCCCTAACAAACAGAGGGGAAAACAATAACTAATCAAGAAAACATCCTCCCAGCAAAGACAAGATAGGATGTAGCACATAGATTTACAATCTTTCCAAATCTACGCCCCCAGATGCCAGCATAAAAATAATCAATATGCTTCCATGAGCTCAGCAACTCCAACACAGTCGGCACTGAGAATTGCAATGAGGACATTAAAATAGCATTTATGAAGGTAGTAAATGTTCATAAAGACGAATTAAAGTATATAAAAACAAAAACAGTGGAACGAATTGGATAAAACAGTTCAAGTTCCCAAAGTATCAGTAAAATCACAAGGAAAACCAAAACAGAGAAATTTGTAAGAAAAAATTTAGGAACCCAAATAGAAAACTTAGAGAAAAATTTCACCAACAGATCACAAAAGATGGAAGAAAGAATCTCAGGCTTGGAAGACTCAATAAAAGAAATAGATACCAGTCAAAGAAATTGATAAAGCTAAATAATCATTGCACAAAATATTCTGGAAATCTGGGTCACTGTGAAAAGACAAAATCTGTGACTAATACAACAAAAGATAAAGTAAACAAAGAAGAAAACAAACAATCAAAAATGCAGGTTAAGGACACAGAAAATATTTTCAAAAAAATAATAGAAGAAAATTTGTCTGATCTAAGGAAGAATATAGCTATCAAGATACAAGAATCATACATAAAGCCAAATAGAATAGACTGAAAAAGAAATTCCCTTTGACACAAGATAATCAAAAAAAAATGGCAAACTTATTAGAATAACACCTGAGTTCTGCTTCACTGTCTGTTTGGTCCTACTTATGCTCTTTCAAACCATCACATGTCCTCTTGCAGGTCTGCTTCGGCAAAACATCACACTACATAACCAGAAATTTTCACCTCCAGGTTTTTGTTCTTGTTTTTGTTTTGTTTTTAGAATAGTATTATTTGGTTTTAACTTTGGCTATCTTGTGTCATATTCTTGGTCACCCAAACACTGATTTGTTCTTTCTCATGCAATGGGCCTAAGATCAAATCAGATATGTGTTGTTTAGTCCACAAATTTGTGCCACCATTGTACTAGCATATGTTGCAGGTAGGATACATTTGCTGATCCAATGAATTGTGATAGGCTTTGCATTTCTCTTTTCACAGTGTGCAGAGTATCCTCATTTACTAAAGATCCTGGAACATAGAGATGAAGGCTTCATGTTGGCATTAGCTTGCTTTCTCAGTGTTCAATGTGCTGTAGTGTTGAGTTGTGTGCTATCATAAGTAATGGGGTCTTACTGTCAGTTTGTAGAAAGCATTCTATATTCTTATTGGAGTTCATTATTATTCCTTAGAAGACTTTTCTAATAAGATACCCAAAGGGAGTAAATAAAGATGGTAGAAGAGGTATGCAGGAACTGAGAGGAGAGGAAGGAAAAAAATATAATCAGGATATAATATGTAAGAAATATTTATTTTCCCCAAAAGAAAAAATGATAGTAATATTTTGACAATAATTGCTTTGAATTTTGACTTTAAAATTAGCTTGAGCAAAACAGGTGTGCAAAACTCTCAAAGAATTTTTAAAATTATGATATTAAATAACATAAGTTGAAGCCAAATTAAATTCACTAAATTTATATTGATGTACAAAAAATACTATGTAAAGAAGCTAAATTTTAATTTTTTATTTAATTTTTTTTTTACTTATTTACATTACATCCCACTCGCTGCCATTTCCCAGTCACTCCCTCCCACACCTATCCCCTTCCCCTTCTTCTCTGAGAGTGTGGGCCACCCTGTGTAGCCCCCCACATGCAACTTGGCACTTCAAGTCTCTTCAAGGCTAACCACTTCCTCTCTTACTGAGTACTGACAGGGAAGCCCAGGTAGAAGAACATATCCCACATATAGGCAACAGCTTTTGAGGTAGCCCCTACTCCAGTTGTTTGTAATCCACATGAAAACCAACCTGCACATCTGAGACATTTATGTGAGGAGGCCCAGCTCCATTCCATCTTTGTTCTTTTGTTGGTGGTTCAGACTCTGAGAGCCATAAGGGATCAGATTAGTTAACTGGGTTGGTCTTCCTGTGGCATTCCAATCCCCTTTGGGATCATAATCTTCCCTCCTAATCTTCCATGAATACCCAGGCTCTCTCCACTGTTTGGCTATGGGTGTTTGTATCTATCGGAATCAGTTATTGGGTAGAGCCTCTCAGTGATCATGTTCCTCCCTGCAACCATAACAGAGTATCATTAATAGTGTTAGAGATTGGTGCTTGACCATGGGATGAGTCTCAAGTTGGACACGTTATTGGTTGGCCATACCCTCAGTCTCTGCTCCATCCTCCAACTATGAATTTCTTGTAGATAAGATATATTTTGCATTCAAAATTCTGAGAATATGTTGGTGCTTATATTGCTTAACTGGAGTTTATCCCAAATCTAGTGATTCACAACTAAAGCTATCCCTAATGATTTTTAGTACTTCCCTTATCCCAGGTCTCATCCTTGAGATTATCCCCCTCCTTCTTAACCCTCTCAGTTACAGATTCCCATTCATTTTCATTGCCATCTAGCCATCTCTCCTGACTTTCCTTTATATTCTTTTCTCTTTTTTCTATTCTTTTTATTGCATATATTCTTTATTAACATTTCAAATGTTGTACCCTTTCCTGCCCACCCAGAAAATCTCATAACCCATCTCCCCACCCCCTGTTCCCCAATCAACCCCTCTCCTGTTTCCCTGTCCTGGTATTCCCTTACGCTGCTGCACTGAGCCTTTCTAGGAACAGGGGCCTCAACTTCCTTTTTCTTGTGCTGTATTTAATATGTGAATTGTGTCTTGGGTATTCCCAGCTTCTAGGCTAATATCTGCTTATCAGTGAGTGCATACCATGTGTGTTCTTTTGTGATGGGGTCACCTCACTTAGGATGACATTCTCCAATTCCACCCACTTGCCTAAGAGTTTCATGAACTCATAGTTGTCATAAGTAGTATTCTATAGTGTAAATATACCACATTTTGTGTATCCATTCCTCCATTGAGGGACATATGGGTTCTTTCCAGCTTCTGGCTATTATAAATAGGACTGCTATGAACATAGTGGTATATGTGTCCTTATTACATGCTGGATAATGCTCTGGTTATGTGCCCAGGAGTGGTATAGCAGGCTCCTCCAGTAGTATTATGCCCAGTTTTCTGAGGAACCGCCAGACTAATTTCCAGAGTGGTTGTACCAGCTTGCAACCCCACCAGGAGTGGAAGAGTGCTCCTGTTTCTTCACATCCTCGCCAGTACCTGCTCTCTCCTGAGTTTTTGATATTAGCTATTCTGGCTGGTATGAGTTAAAATCTCAGTGTTGTTTTCAAGCTTTTCCTTGATGACTAAGGATGTCAAACATTTCATTAGGTGCTGCTCAGCCATTTGATATTCCTCAGTTGAAAATTCTTTTTTTAGCTCTGTACCCAATTTTAATAGGGTTATATGGTTTTCTGGAGTCTAACTTCTTGAGTTCTTTGTATATATTGGATATTAACCCTCCATCCAGTGCAGAGTTGGTAAAGATCTTTTCCCAATTTGTTGGTTGCCATGTTGTCCTATTGACACTTTCCTTTGCCTTACAGGAACTTTGTAATTTTATGAGGTTCCATTTGTCAATTTTGATCTTAGAACATAAGCTATTTGTGTTCTGTTCAGAAAATTTTGCTCTGTGTCCATGTGCTTCCCCAGTTTCTTTTCTCTTAGTTTCAGAGTGTCTGGTTTTATGTGGAGGCCCTTGATCTGCTTAGACTTGAGCTAAGTAAAAGAAGATAATAATGGATTGATTTGCATTCTTCTGCATGCTAACAACCAGTTGAACCAGCAGCATTTGTTGAAAAGGCTATTTCTTTTCCACTGGATGGTTTTAGCTCCTTTGTCAAAGTTCAAGTGATCATAGGTGTATGGGTTAATTTCCTGGACTTCAAGTCTATCCAGTTGATCTACCTGACTATCACTGTACCAATATTATGCAATTTTTAACGCTATAGCTCTGTACTACTGCTTGAAGTCTGGGATACTGATTCCCCCAGACTATTATCTTTTACTGTTAAGAATAGTTTTAGCTATCCTAGGTTTTTTGTTATTCCAGATGAATTTGAGAATTGCTCTTCCTAACACTATGGAAAATTGAGATGGAATTTTGATGGTAATTGCATTGAATCTGTACATTGATTTTGGCATGATGGCCATTTTTACTATATTAATTCTGCCAATCCATGAGCACGGGAGATCTTTCCATCTTCTGAGGTCTTTTTTGATTTCTTTCTCCAGAAACTTAAAGTTCTTTTCATACAGATCTTTCACTAGTTAGGTTAAAGACACACCATCTTTATACTTTACACTGTTTGTGATGATTGTGAAGGGTGTCATTTCCCTAATTTCTTTCTCAACTTCTTTATCTTTTGAGTAGAGGAAGGCTACCGATTTTTTTGATATAATTATATATCTGACCACTTTCCTGAAATTGTTTATCAGCTCTAGGTGTTTTCTGGTGGAGTTTTTTTGGGTCACTTAACTATACTATCATACCCTCTGCGAATAGTGATAATTTGACTTCTTCCTTTCCAATATGTATCCAATGACCTCCTTTTCTTATATAATTGCTCTAACTAGAACTGCAAGTACTAAGTTGAATAGATATGGAAAGAGGGGGCAGCCATGTCTAACCCCTGATTTTAGTGGGATTATTTCATGTTTCTCTCCATTAAGTTTGATATTGCCAACTAGTTTGCTGTATATTGCTTTTATAATGTTTAGGTATGGGCCTTGAATTACTGTCCTTTCTAAGAATTTTAACATGAAAATTTAAAATGCTGATTTTTTTCCAGTGCACTTTCAGCATCTATTGAAATGACCACATGGATTTGTCTTTGAGTTTGTTTATGAACTTGATTATATTGATGGATTTCCATATACTCCAACATCCCTGCATTCCTGGGATGGAACCGACTCGATCATGGTGAAAGATCATTTTGATGTATTTTTGGATTCAGTTGGCAAGAATTTTATAAGTATTTTTGCCTGGATAATTTATAAGGGAAATTGGTCTAAAGTTCTCTTTCTTTGTTGGATCTTTGTGGTTTTGGTATTAGCATAATTGTGGCTTCATAGAAGGAGTTGGGTATTGTTCCTTCAGTTTCTGTTTTGTAGAATAGTTTGAAGAGTATTAGTGTTAGGTCTTCCTTGAAGTTCTTATAGAATTCTGCTCTAAATCCATCTGGTCCTCTGCTTCTTTTGGTTGGGAGACTTTCAATGACTGCTTCAATTTCATTAGGGGTTATTAAACTGTTTAGATGGTCTAGCTGATCTTGATTTATTTTGGTATTTGGTATCAGTCTTGGAAATTGTTCATATTATTCAGATTTCCAGTTGTTTTGAGAATAGGTTTTTGTACTAGGAAGTGATAATTTTTTTTTTTAATTTCCTCAGTTTCTGTTGGTTTATCTCCCTTTTCATTTCTTATTTTGTTGATTTGGATATTCTTTCTATGCCCTCTGGATAGTCTGGCTAAGGGTTTATCTATCTTGTTGATTTTCTCAAAGAACCAGCTCCTGGTTTTGTTGATTCTTTGTATAGTTCTTTTTGTTTCTACTTGTTTGATTTCAGCCCTGAGTTTGATGATTTCCTGCATTCTATTCCTCTTGAGTGTATTAGCTTCTTTCTGTTCTAGAGCTTTCAGTTGTACTGTTAAGTTGCTAGTGTATGCTCTCTCCAGCTTCTTTTTGGAGGCACTCAGAGCTATGAGTTTTCCTCTTAGCACTGCTTTCACTGTGTCCCATGAATTTGCTTATGTTGTAACTAAATTTTTGTTAAATTCTAGAAAGTCTTTGATTTCTTTCCTTATTTCTTCCTGGACAAAGGTATCATTGAGTAGAGCATTGTTCAGCTTCCATGTGTATGTTGGCTTTCTATTGTTTTTGTCTGCTATTAAAGACTACCCTTTCTCCACAGTATTCTGATAGGAGGCCTAGGATTAGTTGAATGTTCTTATATCTGTTGGTGTTTGTTTTGTGACCTATTATGTGGTCAATTTTGGAGAAGCTACCATGAGGTGTTGAGAAGAGGTATAATCATTTGAATTTGATTTAGGATGAAATGTTCTATAGATATCTGTTAAATCCATTTGGTGCGAACCTTCTGGTAATTTCACTTTGTTTAGTTTGTGTTTCTCTGATCTGTCCATGGAGGAAAGTAGGGTATTGAACACACCCACAATTATTTTGTGAGGTCCAATGTATGCTTTGAACTTTAGTAAATTTTCTTTGATGAATGATATTGCACTTGCATTTGCAGCAAAGATATTGAGAATTGAGAGTTCTTGGTAGACTTTTTTCTTTTTGGATGAATATAAAGTGTCCTTCCATGTCGGTTTTTTTTTTTTTTTGATGACTTTTGGTTGAAAGTCAATTTTATTTGATATTAGAATGGCTACTCTAGCTTGTTGCCTAGAACCATTTTCATGAAAAATTATTTTCCAGCCTTTTATTCTGAGGTAGTATCTGTCTTTGACACTTAGATTTACTTCCTGTATGCAGCAAAATGCTGGGTCCTGTTTATGTATCCAGTCTGTGAGTTTATGGGGAGTTAAGTCTATTGATGTTAAGAGATATTAAGGAATCGTGATTTTTGCTTCCTGTTTTTATTTTTGTTTTTTTTTATTATATCTTTATGTTTGTGTGGTTATCTTCTTTTTGGTTTGTTGAAAAAAGATTACTATTTTCTTTTTCTAGGGTGTAGTTGACCTCCTTATATTGGTGTTTTCCAACTATTATCCTTAGTAGGGCTGAATTTGTGGAAAGATATTTGTAAGTTTGGTTTTAACATATGTCTTGTTTTTTCCATGTATGGTGATTGAGAATTTGGCTTGGTATAGTAGTCTTCACTGGAATTTGTGTTCTCTTAGGGTATGTATGAGATCTGCACAGGATCGTCTTGCTTTCACGGTCTCCGGTGAGAAGTCTGGTGTAATTCCGGTAGGTCTTCCTTTATGTTTCTTGGACATTTTCTCTTCTTTTAATATTTTTTCTTAGTTTAGCACATTTTGTACTTTGATTATTATGTGACAGAAGGGATTTATATTCTGGTCAAGTCTATTTAGAGGCCTGTAGGCTTCTTGCATGTTCATGAGCATCTCTAACTTTTGGTTAGGAAAATTTTCTTCTATAATTTTGTTGTTGATATTTACTGGCCCTTTAAGTTGTAAATCTTTACTCTCTTCTATACCTATACTCTTTAGGTTTGGTCTTCTTATTATGTCCTGGATTTCCTGGAGCTTTTGGGTTACAAGCTTTTTGCATTTTGCATTTTCTTTGACTTTTGAGTCAATGCTTTCTATGGTTTGTGAGCACCTGAGATACTTTCTTTTATATCTTGTATTTTGTTGTGGATGTTTGCATCTATGACTTCTGATTTCTTTCCAGAGTTGTCTCCCTTTGTGATTTCTTAGTTGTTTCTACTTCTGTTTTTAGATCCTGGATGGTTTTGTTCATTTCCTTCACTTGCTTGTTTGTGTTTTCATGTAACTCTTTATGGGAATTTTGTTTCCTCTTTCTGGGCTTCTGCCTGTTAACCAATATTCTGCTGTAATTCTTTAAGTGATTTTTGTGTTTCCTTTTAAGGACTTCTATGTATTGTCACACATTCTCCTTTATTTACTTCTTTAAGGGATTTTGTGTTTTTAGGGCCTTTTTAAGGACTTCTACCTGTTGACTCATGTTTTCCTGTATTTCATTAATGGAGTTATTTATGTCCTTCTTGAAATCTTCTAACAGCATCATGAGATGCAATTTTAAATCCCAGTCTTGCTTTTATGTTGTGTTGGAGTATCCAGGACTTGCTGTTGTGGAAGAACTTGGTTCAGATGGTGCCATGTTGCCTTGGTTTCTGTTGGTAATGTGCTTGTGTTTGCTTTTGCCATCTGGTTATCTCTGGTGTTTGCTGGTGTTGCTTTCCCTGACTGTAGCTTATCTGTCATGCAAGCCTCTGTATCTGTGCTCCTGGGAGACCTGTTCTCTCTGTGTACATAGGTACACCTGCCAGACCCACTCTCTTTTGATTGTAATTCGGTATATAGCTCTGTGGGTCTGATCAACTCTGGGTACAGGCAGAAATCAGAAGACTCCTGTCCCAGCCTGCTCCTAGGCTCTTGTGTCCTTAGTGTTTCAGGTTGGTTCCTCTGAGCAGCAGGGGATCCTACCGATGCTGTCTTACCTCTCTGCACTCTTGAATTATTAGCTACCTCCATGTGCCACTTAGATATGGTGAGCTGTGGGAAAGGATATTCCCAAGCTGGAGACAGAAACAGGAGGTCTTCTGCCAGGGATTTCTGGGTGGGATCCTCTGAGCATCAGGGGAGGTTCCAACTATGTTGACTGTCTTCTCTGCACTCCTGGGTTCTTAGCTACCTACCTGGACTACTTGGATATGGTGTGCTTTGGCAGAGGTTGGTCCCAAGCTGGAGACAGAAACCGGAAGTTTCCTGTCTTTTCACACACCTGATCCTGAACCCTACATTCTGTTCTCCAACACTCTTCCCTTCCAATTCCCTTCCTCCATCTGTCTCTTATTGATTTTATTCCCCCTTCTAAGTGATTTTCTACCATTCTCACTTGGGCCTTCCTTCTTGTATTGCTTCTTTGGGACTATGAATTATAACATGGTACCTGTATTTTAAGGCTAATAGTCACTTACAATTGAGTATATACTATGCAAGTCCATTGAAGAGTGGATTGTCTCACTCAGGATAATATTCTTAAGTTCCATCCATTTGCCTGCAAAATTCATGATGTCTTTGTTTTTAATAGTTGAATAGTATTCCATGAAGTATATGTGCAGCACTTTGTGATTGATTTTTCAATTGAGGGATGTCTGGGGTTTTTTTGTTTTGTTTTGTTTTGTTTTGTTTTGCTTTGTTTTGTTTTTTTTTTGTTTTTTTAGTTTTTTGACTTTTACAAATAAAGCTGCTATGAACATAATTGAGCAAGTATCTTTTTGGGATGTTGGAGCATCTTTTATGTATACTCCCAGAAGTAGTATAGCTGAACCTTGAGATAGATCTATTTGCAGTTTTCTGAGAAACACCAAATTGATTTCCAAAGCGGTTGTACAACTTTGAAGTCCCCCCAGCAGTAAAGAAGTATTTCGTTTGCTCCACATGCTTAACAACATGTTCTATCTCTTAAGGTTTTGATATTAGCCATTCTGATGGGTGTAAGATAGACCTTCAGAACTGTTTTGGTTTGCATGTTCCTGCTGACTAAGGACTTTAAACATTCCTTTAAGTGCTTCTTGGCCATTCAAAATTCCCGTGTTGAGAGTTCTCTGGTTAGTTCTGTACTACACTTTTTAATTGAGTTATTTGGGATTTGATGTCTAACTTCTTGAGCTCTCTGTAGATTTTGGAATTAGTCATTTGTCACATATAAGATTGGTGAAGATATTTTCTCTTTTTTTTATTCGATATATTTTTATTTACATTTCAAATGATTTCCCCTTTTCTGGCTCCCCACTCCCCGGAAGTCCCATAAGACCTCTTCCCTCCCCCTGTTCCCTCATCCACCCCTTCCCACTTCCATGTTCTGGTATTCCCCTATACTGCTGCACTGAGTATTTCCAGAACCAGGGGCCACTCCTCCGTTCTTCTTGGATATCATTTAATATGTGGAGTATGACTTGGGTATTCAAAGTTTCTAGGCTAATATCCACTTATTAATGAGTGCATACCATGATTGATCTTTTGAGATGGGGTTACCTCACATAGTATGCTGTTCTCCAGCTCCATCCACTTGTCTGAGAATTTCATGAATTCATTGTTTCTGATGGCTGTACTCCATTGTGTAAATATACCACCTTTTTTATCCATTCCTCCATTGAGGGAAACCTGGGTTCTTTCTAGTTTCTGGCTGTTATAAATAGGGCTACTATGAACATAGTGGAGCACGTACCCTTATTATATGCTGGGGAATACTCTGGGTATATGCCCAAGAGTGGTATAGCAGGATCCTCCAGAAAAGATGTGCCCAGTTTTTTGAGGAACCGCCAGACTGATTTCCAAAGTGGTGTACCATCTTGAAATTCCAGCAGCAAGTGGAGAAGTGTTCCTCGTTCTCCACATCCTCATCAACACGTGCTGTCTCCTGAGTTTTTAACCTTAGCCATTCTGACTGGTGTGAGGTTAAATCTCAGGGTTGTCTTGATTTTCCTTTCCCTAATGATGTTGAACATTTCTTAATGTGCTTCTCAGACATCCGAAGTTCTTCATGTGAAAATTCTTTGTTTAACTCTGTATGTCACATTCTAATAGGGTTATTAGGTTCTCTGCAGTCTGCCTTCTTGAGTTCTTTGTATATATTAGATAATAGCCCTCTGTCGGATTTAGGATTGGTGAAGATCCATTCCCAATGTGTTGGTTGACATTTTGTCCTTTTGACACTGTCCTTTGCCTTACAGAAACTTTGTAAATTTATGAGGTCCCATTTGTCAATTCTTGATCTTAGAGCATAAGCTGTTGGTGTTCTGTTCAGGAGCTGTTCCCCTGTGCCCAGGTCCTCAAGGGTCTTCCCCAGTTTCTTTTCTATTAGTTTCAGTGTGACTGGTTTAATGTGGAGATCCTTGATCCACTTGGAGTTCAGCTTAGTACAAGGAGATAAGAATGGATCAATTTGCATTCTTCTGCATGCTGACCTCCAATTTAACCAGCATCATTTGTTGAAAAGGCTATCTTTTTTCCACAGGATGTTTTTACCACCTTTGTCAAAGATCAAATGACCATAGTTGTGTGGGTTCATTTCTGGGTCTTCAATCCTATTCCATTGATCCAATTACCTGACATTGTAACAATACAATGGAGTTTTTATCACTATTGCTCTGTAGTAATGTTTGAGGTCTGGGATACTGATTCCCCCAGAAGTTCTTTTACTGGTGAGAATAGTTTTAGCTATCCTGGGATTTTTGTTATTCTACATGAATTTGAGAATTGCTCTTTCAAACTCTATGAAGACCTGAGTTGAAATGTTGATGGGGATTGTGATGAATCTGTAGATTGCTTTTGGCAAGATGGCCATTTTATCTATATTAATCCTGCCAATCGACAAGCATGGAAGATTTTTCCATTTTCTGAGGTCTTTTTTGATTTCCTTCTTTAGAGACCTGAAGTTCCTGTGTTATAGGTCTTTCATTTGTTTGGCTAGAGTCACCCCAAGATACTTTATGCTGTTTGTGGCTATTATGAAGGGTGTCATTTCCCTAATGTCTTTTTCAGTCTGCTTATCCTTTGAGTATAGAAAGGCTACTGATGAGTCCAGCAGGCCCCGGAGGGAGCCTTCAGGCTTTTGCTTTGAGATCTGAACAGCCTGGGCCACAGCACTCGGTCTCCAGGAAGTGCGAGAGGCTTGGTGTGCACCCGGAGGCAGACTGGGAGCACACAGCTTGCTCTGGAGGCACGGAGCTTAGGTTCCAGTCCAGAGGCTTCTGGCAGGAGCCCTCACATCTCTGCTTTGGGATCCAGAACAGCCTGGTCTGCAACGCCACATCTCCAGGTCCTGCAAGGGGACAGAGGGGCACCTGGGAGGCCAGCTGGGAGGAGCAAGCATGCTCTGGTGAGTGCAGCAGGCCCCAGCAGGAGCCTTCAGGTGTCTGCTTCGGGATCTGAACAGCCTGGGCCACAGCACCCTGTCTCCAGGCAGTGCAGAAGGTCAGATGTGCACCAGAGGCCACCTGGGAAGAGGCAGCTTACACGAGTGAGTCCAACATTGACAAGACCAACTAACACCAGTGAGAACTAGATGGCAAAAGGCAAACGGAGGAACGTCACTAACAGAAATCAAGGAAATATGGCAGCATCTGAACCCAATTCTCCTTTAACAACAAGTCCTGGATACCCCATCTCACCAGAAAAACAAGATTTGGATTTAAAATCACTGTTCATGATGCTGGTACAGGAACACATGAAGGGCATACTTCAAGAAATTCAGGAGAAAACGGATCAAAAGTCAGAAGCCCTTACAAGGGAAATACAAAAATCATTGAAAGAAATTCAGGAGAATACAAAAGCCAATAAGGAGGAAACACAAAAATCACTTAAAGAAATACAGAAAAACTTGGGTCAACAGGCTGAGGTCATGAAAAAGGAAACACAGAAATCTCTTAATGAATTACAGGAAAGCACAAATAAGCAAGTGAAGGAGCTAAGCAAAACCACCCAGGATCTCAAATCAGAAGTAGAAACAACTAAGAAATATCAAAGTGACACAACTTTGGAGATAGAATACCTGGGGAAGAAATCAGGGGCCATAGATGCAAATATCAACAACAGAATACAAGAGACAAAAGAAAGAATCTCAGATGCTAAAGATACCATAGAAACCATGGACTCAACAGTTAAAGAAAATGCAAAATGAAAAAGCTTGTAACCCAAAATATCCAGGAAATCCAGGACACAATGAGAAGACCAAACCTAAGGATTATAGGCCTAGATGAGAGTGAAGATTTACAATTTAAAGGGCCATCAAATATCTTCAATAAAATTATGGAAGAAAACTTCCCTAACCTAAAGAGAGAGATGCCCATGAATATACAAGAAGCCTACAGAACTCCAAACAGACTGGACCAGAACAAAAATACCTCCTGTCACATAATAATCAAAGCACCAAATGTACTAAACAAAGAAAGAATATTAAAGGCAGTAAGAGAAAAAGGCCAAGTAACATATAAAGGAAGACCTATCAGAATCACACCAGACTTCTCACCTGAGACTATGAAAGCTAGAAGATCCTGAGCAGATCCATGCAGACTCTAAGAGAACACAAATGCCAGCCAAATCTACTATACCCAGCAAAACTCTCAATCACCATAGATGGAGAAACTAAGATATTCCATGACAAAACCAAGTTTACCCAATATCTATCCACAAACCCAGCCCTACAAAGGATAATAGGAAGAAAACACCAACACAACAAGAGAAACTTCACCCTGGAAAAAGCAAGATAGTAACCTTCTTTCATCAAACCTAAAAGAAGTTAACCAATCAAATTTAAAAAAATAGCATCAAAAATGACAGGAAGTAATAATCACTATTCCTTAATATCTCTTAACATCAATGGACTCAATGCCCCAATAAAAAGACATAGACTAACCGACTGGATACATAAACAGGACCCTACATTTTGCTGCGTACAGGAAACACACCTTAGGGTCAAAGACAAACACTACCTTAGAGTAAAAACCTGGAAGACAATTTTACAAGCAAATGGTCTCAGGAAACAAGCCAGAGTAGCCATTCTAGTATCAGATAAAATTGACTTTCAACCCAAAGTCATCAAAAGAGACTGTAAGGGACACTTCTTGCTGGTCAAAGGAAAAATACAACAAGAAGAACTCTCAATCCTGAACATCTATGTTCCAAATGCAAGGGCACCCTCTTTCGTAAAAGAAACTTTATTAAAGCTCAAAGCACACATTGCACCTAACACAATAATTTTGGGTGACTTCAACACTGCACTTTCCTCAATGGACCGATCAGGAAAACAGAAACTAAACAGGGACATAATGAAACTAATTGAAGCTTTGGACCAATTAGATTTAACAGATATATATAGAACATTCTATCCTAAAGCAAAAGAATATACCTTTTTCTCAGCACCTCATGGTACCTTCCCCAAAATTGACCATATAATTGGTCACAAGGCCGAACTCAACAAATATAAGAAGATCCAACTAATCCCATGCCTCCTATCATATCACTATGGAGTAAAAGTGGTCTTCAATAGCAACAAAAACAACAGAAAACCCACATACACGTGGAAACTGAAGAATATTCTACTCAATGATACCTTGGTCAAGAAAGAAAAAAAGAAAGAACTTAAAGACTTTTTAGAACTTAATGATAATGAAGACACAACATACCCAAATCTATGGGACACAATGAAAGCAGTGCTAACAGGAAAACTGGGGAAGACCCTTGAGGACATGGGCACAGGGGAAAAGTTCCTGAACAGATCACCAATAGCTTATGCTCTAAGATCAAGAATTGACAAATGTGAACTCTTAAAATTACAAAGTTTCTGTAAGACAAAGGACACTCTTAAAAGGACACAACAGCAACCATCAAATTGGGAAAGGATATTCACCAACCCTACATCTGATAGAGGGCTAATATCCAATATATACAAAGAACACAAAAAAGTTCGACTGCAGGGAACCAAATAACCCTATTAAAAATGGGGTACAGATCTAAACAAAGAATTTTCACCTGAAGACATTCGGATGGGCGAGAGGCACCTTAAGAAGTGTTCAACATCATTAGTCATTAGGGAAATGCAGATCAAAACAACCCTGAGATTTCACCTTACACCAGTCAGAATGGCTAAGGTCAAAAACTCAGGAGACAACAGGTGATGGTGAGGATGTGGAGGAAGAGCAACACTCCTCCACTGCTGGTAGGGCTGTAAGATGGTACAACCACTTTGGAAATCAGTCTGGCAGTTCCTCAGAAAACTGGACATGACACTTCCAGAGGACCCTGCTATACCACTCCTGGGCATATACCCAAAGGATTCCCTGGCATGCAATAAAGACACATGCTCCATTATGTTCACAGCAGCCTTATTTATAATAGCCAGAAACAATGAATTCACAAAATTTTTAGGAAAATGGTTTGATATGGAAAATATCATCCTAAGTGAGGTAACCCAATCACAAAAAATACACACGGAATGACATCTGATAAGTGGATATTAATTAACCCAGTAGCCCTGAATACCCAAGGCACAAATCGCTTAACAAATGACTCCCATTAAGAACTATGGAGAGGGTCCTGATCCTGGTAAGGATTGATCTAGCATTGGAGGAGAATATAAGGACAGAGAAAAAGGAGGGAGGTGATTGGAGAATGGATGGAGAGAAGAAGGTTTATGGGACATGTGGGGGAGGGGGGATCTGGGAAAGGGGAAATCATTTGGAATGTAAACATAGAATATTAAAATAAAAATATTAAAAAAGAAAAAGAAAAAGAAAGGCTACTGATTTGCTGGAGTTGATTTTGTAAACAGCCACTTTGCTGAAGTTGTTTATCAGCTGTAGGAGTTCTCTGGTAGCGTTATTTGGGTCACTTAATTATACTATATTATCATCTGCCAATAGTGGTAGTTTGACTTCTTCCTTTCCAATTTTTATCCCTTTGACCTCCTTATGTTGTCTAATTGCTCTAGCTAGGACTTCAAGAACTATATTGAAAACATATGGAAAGAGGGGACAGCCTTGAGTATTCCCTGATTTTAGTGGGATTGCTTCAAGTTTCTCTCAGTTTAGTTTGATGTTGGGTACTGGTTTGCTGTATATTGCTTTCACTATGTTTAGATATGGGCCTTGAATTCCTGTTCTTTCCAAAACTTTTAGCATGAAAGGAGGCTTAATTATGTCAAATGCTTTGTCAGCATCTAATGAAATGATCATGTGGTTTATTTCTTTGAGTTTGTTATGTAGTAGATAGTATTTATGGATTTCAGTATATTGAACCATCCCTGCATCCCTGGGATGAAGCCTACTTGATCATGGTGGATGATCATTTTGATGTGTTCTTGCATTAGGTGGGCAAGAATTTTATTGAGTATTTTTGCATCAATATTCATAAGAGATACTGGCCTGAAATTCTCTTTCTTTGTTGGACCTTTGTGTGGTTTTCGTATGAGCGTAATTTTGGCTTTGTAGAATGGAGTTGGGTAGTGTTCCTTCTGTTTCTATTTGGTGGAATAGTTTGAAGAGTATTGTTAAGCTTTCTTTGAAGGTCTGATAGAATTCTGCACTAAAACCATCTGGTCCTGTGCTTTTTTTGGTTGGACGGCTTTCTATGACCCCTTCTATTTCTTTAGGGGTTATGGGTCTGTTTCTATGATATATTTGATCCTGATTAAATTTTGGTATTTGGTATCTGTCTAAGAGACTGTCCGTTTCCTCCAGATTCTCCAGTTTTGTTGAGAATAGGCTTTTGTAGTAGGATCTGATAATATTTTGAATTTCTTCAGGTTCTGATGTTATATCTCCTTTTCATTTCTAATTTTGTTAATTAGGATACTGTGTCTGTGCCCTTTGGTTAGTCTGGCTAAGGGTTTATCTATCTTGTTGATTTTTTTCAAAGAACCAGATCCTGGTTTTGTTGATTCTTTACATGGTTCTCTTAGTTTCTACTTGATTGATTTCAGCCCTGAGTTTGATTATTTCCTGTCTTCTCTCCTCCTTGGTGAATTAGCTTATTTTTGTTCTAGGACTTTCAGTTGTGCCATTAAGCTTCTGGAGTATGCTGTCTCCAATTTCTTTTTGGAGGCACTCAAAGCTATGAGTTTTCCTCTTAGCACTGCTTTCATTGTGTCCCAAAGATTTGGGTATGTTGTGCCTTCATTTTTGTTAAATTCTAAAAAGTTTTTGATTTCTTTCTTTATTTCTTCCTTGACCAAGTTATCATTGAGTAGAGTATTGTTCAGTTTCCATGTGTATGTGGGCTTTCTGTTGTTTTTGTTGTTATTAAAGACCAGTTTTACTCCATAGTGATCTGATAGGAGGCATGGGATTATTTCAATCTTCTTTTATTTGTTGAGGTCGGTCTTGTGACCAACTATATGATCTATTTTGGAGAAGGTACCATGAGGTGCTGAGAAAAAGGTATATTCTTTTGCTTTGGAATGAAAAGTTCTATATATATCTGTTAAATCCAATTGGTCCAAAGCTTCAATTAGTTTCACTGTTTCCCTGTTTAGTTTCTGTTTTACCGATTTGTCCATTGAAGAGAGAGGTTTGTTGAAGTCACCCACAATTATTTTGTTAGGTGCAATATGTGCTTTAAGCTTTAGTAAAGTTTCTTTTATGAATGAGAGTGCCCTTGCATTTAGAGCATAGATGTTCAGGATTAAGAGTTCTTCTTGGTGGATTTTTCCTTTGACCAGCAAGAAGTGTCCTTCCATGTCTCTTTTCATGACATTAAATTGAAAGTCAATTTTACCTGATATTAGAATGGCTACTCTGGCTTTCGTCCTGAGACCATTTGCTTGTAGAATTGTCTTCCAGCCTTTTACTCTAAGGTAGTTTTTGTCTTTGACACTGAGGTGTGTTTCCTGTATACAGCAAAATGTGGAGTCCTGTTTACGTATCCAGTCTGTTAACCTAAGTCTTTTTATTGGGGAATCGAGTATATTGATGTTACAAGTTAATAAGGAGCAGTGATTATTGCTTCCTATCATTTTTGATGTTAATTTTATACTTGTGTGGGTATCTTCTTTTGGGGTTGATGAATGAAGGTAACTGTATTGCTTTTTCCAGGGTTTAGTTTCCCTCCTTGTATTGGAGATTTCCTCCTATCAATCTTTGCAGAGCTGGGTTTGTGGAAAGATATTGTGTAAATTTGGTTTTGTCATGGAATATCTTGGTTTCTCCATCTATAGTGTTTGAGAGTTTTGCTGGGTATAGTAGTCTTGGCTGGCATTTGTGTTCTCTTAGAGTCTGAATGAGATCTGCCCAGGATCCTCTAGCTTTCATGGTCTCTGGTGACAAGTCTGGTGTGATTCTGATAGGTCGTCCTTTATATGTTACTTGACCTTTTTATCTTACTGCCTTTAGTATTCTTTCTTTGTTTAGTACATTTGGGGTTTTGATTAGTATGTGACAGGAGGTATTTCTATTCTGGTCCAGTCTGCTTGGAGTTCTGTAGGTTTCTTTTATATTCATGGGCATCTCTCTCTTTAGGTTAGGGAAGTTTTCTTCCATAATTTTGTTGAAGATATTTGCTGGCCCTTTAAGTTGTAAATCTTCACCCTCATCTATGCCTATAATCCTTAGGTTTGGCTTTCTCATTGTGTCCTGGATTTCCTGGATATCCTGGGTTACAAGCTTTTTGGATTTTGCATTTTCTTTGACTGTTGAGTCCAAGGTTTCTATTGTATCTCCGGCATCTGAGATTTTTTTCTTCTATTTCTTGTATTCTGTTGTTGATATTTGCATCTAAGGCCCTGATTTCTTCCCAAGGTTTTCTATCTCAAAAGTTGTCTCCCTTTGTGATTTCTTAGTTGTTTCTACTTCTGCTTTTAGATCCTGGATGTTTTCGCTCAGTTCCTTCACTTGCTTGTTTGTGTTTTTGTGTAATTCTTTGAGAGATTTTTGGTTTCCTCTTTCATGACTTCTGCCTGTTGATCAAATTTCTCCTGTTTTTCTTTAAGTGATTTTTGCATTTCCCTTGTAAGGGCTTCTTGCTTTCGATCATATTTCTCCTCAGTTTCTTTAAGAGATTTATTTATATCCTTCATGTGTTCCTCTAACAGTATTATGACCAGTGATTTTAAATCCAATTCTTGTTTTTCTGGTGTTTTGGGGTATCCATGACTTGCTGGATTGGAGGATTCAGTTCAGATGCTGCCATAATGCCTTGTTTTCTGTTAGTAATGTTCCCACATTTGTCTTTAGCCATCTAGTTCTCACTGGTGTTAGATGATCTTATTGTCACTGGCTGGTGTTTCAATCTCCTGTAGACCTTTAAGGCTATTTCTGCTGCCTTACATACACTGAATGCCTGGTTTTCCTCTAGCCCAGATTGCTGATGTGCTGCCTTCCTCTTTTGTGCTGTTGGAACCCTGCTGAGTCTTGCCCCAAGCAATGTTATACTTGGGTTGTCTCTGTGAACCAGGTGCTCTCAGACTGCTCTTTTGTGGCGCTAAGATAGTGGTGGAGAGTCACTCCCTCTGCTGATCCCCATTTAGGACACAGGCCCCACACCAGGCTGGCTGGCAGATGAAATGCCTCTGTGCTCAGGTCCTGGGCACAGGCAGACCCCTGGTGGTTTGCATCCCCAGAGATCTTAAACTCAGAGTATCTTAGTACCTGGGGCTACTTTTCTGCCCTGGCAGTCAAGGAAGATGTGAAGATCCTTTCTCAATCTACATACTGCCAATTTGTCCTATTGCCATTGTCCTTTATTTTCAGTTTCATTAAATATGTTAGTTGCTGATCTTAGAGCATGAGCTATTGATAAGAACATAAAATGTTACACAATAAATATAGCATTTAAAAAAATAGGACTATGATATTAATATTTACTTTTTAATTGATAGTTTGTTCTTGTCATAATGAAAATTAGGAAGCATTAGATTAAATGACATTGATGTCATTAAGCTCTGAATCAGATCTTTTCTCTGATTGTTTGTCCCTGTAGTCAGATTCATTTGTGCTAATTTTTAATGTCTAGGTGATCTTTACTGAAAATATTTTTATTTAAAATTTTATTAATTTAAAATTTTCCCAAAGAAGCAGCACTCAATATGATTATAATGAATGTCTCCAATGACCTTTAAATGGCTACTTGACTATTCCAATCACAGAATTTTATTTTTGCTTTAAAATCCACCTTTTACTCTCAAATTGCTAAATGTCATCAATGAAACTAATATCAGTACAACAAAAAAGATTAAATTAATACATTTCCAAACCTTATGGCTTCACTTACTAGACCACGGCAAACAGACATGAAAGGGTTGTCACACAAAGTTCTTCTTCATAACACTGAAATGGTGGGGTATTACATATGCCATGGTTTTAAGTATTAGTTTATTTCAGTAGATAAGTGTTAAGAGCAGATTACAAAACAATTGGTTCAAATATATCTCATATGTTAATCAGCGTTCTCTAGAGTCAGAGAACTTATGCAATGTCTCTATATATTAAAGGAATTTACTGGAATAATTTACAGGCTTCAGTCCAACTCATGACTAATAATGGTCAGTTGTGAACCTGGATATATTAGATGGGGATGGATCTTAGCAGTGGTAAAAGACTGGATATTATTAATAAAATTTAATGAACAAAATTATTAAATAATTAATCAAGATATCATTTTATATCATTTATATTTAGTCAGAACTAAAAGTTTTACAAATAAAAACAATAATTCTCATCAAACTTCATTCAGTTTAATAGAGAAATATAGAAAGTTAAAGGATCAGTTTGTGTGAGTAACTAAATGGCTTAAGAATATATATATAAAATAATTAGTTATCTACCTTAATGTAGTCACCAAAACATAGATATAAAATTAAGAAAAGGTAAGATTAACTCTGAGATCCACATACTCCACTGAAAAAATATTGAACAGTCATGGAAATTAAGTTCATATATTAAAAAAGAAACTACAGTCAATGCATGTAAACACTTCCTAATTTGGTAAAGTTAATTTATACAAAAGTTAATAAGTAAACTTAAAGGATATTATTAAATTTATACATAAATTCTCTTTCTCTATAATTAAAATTGCCTGATTCTTAACTGGGCTTACAGAACAGAATTTTTTTTAAATATAGAAAGTGAAAAGAATAACAGGAGAGTGGGGCATAGAATGAACTCAAGAGGATGAGAGAGTAGACAGACACCGGTGCTAAGGAGAAAGAAATGGAGACAAGGTCAGGGGACTTTTAGGTGAAGAAAAGAGGCTACCACAGGTAGCAAGGGAGAGATGGATAACACTAGCAATTTTAGGAAAAGTCTTATGTAAAAATGCTTATGGACATACCATTTAAATAGAGTTATTTCGCATGGAATGTTAATGCTCTTCATAGAGTGTCTAAGAAATCTCTCAGTAGCAGCCATAGGAAACCTCCCTTTAAATTTTTAATCAAGGAAATTCAAGACACAGCAAAAAAAGTTATAAGCTGTGCCTCCCAGTACATAAGATCTTACTGCTGAAGCCATCATATATTTGGAGGCAGAAATTGGATAAATTCACTGGAACTAATCTGGAATCATCTATCATGAAAATCATCTCTCATAGTATTCAAAGATTTTATTCAGTTTGTCGAGAAATAAGAGATGTCAATCGTCCTAGCCAACTATAAAGCTTCAGAACCACAATAATAACTGCTCTGGCAAGAGATCTTCAATTTTGGAATAGTGACAAATTTAGGAGTAACTAACAGCTGTCTACTTTGACTAAAAAAACAGCTCAACAAGATGGAATCCATGCCCACCAATGTAAAGAGCCAAAAACCTGTGGATGAGCAGGGCATAAACTAGAGAGGAGAAGATACTCCTATCAATTTTCTAAAACAATATAATTTCTAACTATTACTTTCTAACTAATATAAATTTATAAATGCTTATACATGCAGTTACATATAAGTGTTGTACTCATACTTCATCAGAAAACCAACACAGTCAAAACATAGCAAAACAAAATAAAACAAAATTAAAAACTCGTTTTTGCAGCAAAGACCATTACAGAAATTTACAATAGTCAAACTGCAAAGAATAAATGACTGTGGAGTAATCAGTCCCAATAGGCAGTAAATGCATCTATAATGCAACTCCTCCACCTAAGACTTAGAGAAAATCAAAGGTTTTTGAGTATCATAGGAACAGGACACCTGTTACTGGACAGTGTCTCCTAAACATGACAGAGAAGCTGCAATGGTAAAATCCAGCAGCATATTTGCCTAAACAAATCTGAATATTGATACATGTTGACATGGAAATATTATTATGGAAAATTTCACTAAACCTCAGTTCTAGATGAAATGCTAGAGGTAATCAGTGGCTGCCTGTGAGTAGGAGAATCATTTTCTTCACAGATGATCTCTCTGATAGGTTAAACACAATTTGTCAGTTGTAAGCATAAGGAAACATGACAAATATCTTTGCTAAATAGACATCATTTATTTTTTCTTGATTTATTTGTGTATTTCGTTATTATGAACAGATGTGGCTTTAATTCAATTACTAATCTCATTTTTATATAAAAGTATTTTATGTAACCTTTAACACTTCTGGTAAATGAAGATATCAAGAAATTTTCAAAGATATGTCTTCCTTTATACATATTTCATAGCCAATATTCATTGTAATCCCATAACTATATTTTTAGGCTGCTTTATAGAAATTACATCATTCAAGAAATGTTGTACTGATGTGAAGAGGTTACAATGTTACAGAAAGCCCTATCTTTCAAGCATGTTAATAGTTGCATGATTAAAAACTTATCTGAAGTTACTTTAAAGCTTGGAGACACTTATTTAAGTAGATACTTACAAATAAATAAAATGTAATATTTACTCATTCATGTATGTGAACAAGGGACATTTTATGTATTTGGGGCAACAATTATTTTACTTTGTTTATTATTTGCGGCCTAAGGTTGAGCTCAGTTCTGAAGCTAAGGTCCTGTTTCACAATTGGTTCTAGATTGGTCAGAAAAGAAAAAAAAAGACAGGGAACAAATGCTATGTGGAAGAGATAGGTGGGAGTTCTGGGTCTCAGAAGGACACCGAGAGTCACAAGGGAGGAGAAGGAAGAGAGGAGAACCAACCAGGTAATTATGTGGAATCTCAAAATGGAGTAGGCATACTGGCTGCTCCTACAGGCAGGTCATCAGGGGACTTTAACAACTGAAGTTTAGGACAGGTGGAGAGATGGAGATAACAAATTAATAAGGGCATGCATTTCTATGCTGGAGATAGCAGCATCCATTAATAGTGTCCAAATGCATATTATGAAAGGATAAACTGTCTACCTTACACCATTCAGAATGGCTAAGATCAAAAACCCAGGTGACAGCAGATACTGGTGAGGATGTGGAGAAAGAGGAACACTATTCCATTGTTGGTGGGATTGCAATGGTACAAACACTCTGGAAATAAGCCTGTCTCTGAAAGAAGACTGATATAGTTGTCTCCTGATAGGCCCTGTCAGAGCCTTGCAAATATAGAGTCAGATGCTCACAAACAACCTTTTCACTGGGTACTGTGTGAGGGAGGAGGGAAACCCAAAGGAAGAGTTAGAGAAAGAACTAAAGGAACTGAAAGGATTTGCAATCCCATAGAAAGAATAACAATATCAAACAACCAGAACCACCATCCACACCCCCAGAGCTCCCAGGGACTAAGCCAACAACCAAGGAATACCCATGGCTCTGGCTGCATATGTAGCAGAGGATGGCCTTGTCATGCATCAGTGGGAGGAGAGTTCCTTGGTCCTAAGAAGGTGAGATAGATGCCCTGGTGTAAGGGAATCTAGGGCATGGTGGGGAGTAGGTAGGTGGAGGAGCACCCTCATAGAAACAGGGGGAAGGGGGATGGTATAGGGAGTTTCTGGGAGAGGGGGAAATCGGGTGAGTAAGGGGATAACACTTGAAATGTAAATAAATTAACATAAATTAATTAATTAAATTTTAAAAATAGTATCAACAGTGTTTATGTCTTTTATTCCAGGATTCAAGGAAAGCTGGGATGGGGCTGGTACTGCAGTGGTCACCTTCAGGATCAAAGGTAAGTAGAGAGTACAACTACATGCAACAGCTCAGAGCATTTATTATACTTTCCTCCACACCATATATTCTATTAATAGATACAAGTTACCCAGACTCCCATGATGAGCCCAGTTCACTGAGAGTGAATTCCCAGCACATACACCTGGAAAGCCACATCCCCACTTGCTATGGCTGCGGCTTAAGTGTTAAGGAATTGAAGAGGAAAGGGATGTGAAAAATCAATAGACAGAAAAATTACTATTCCTTGACCTGTTCTAGATGTCTACATCACCAAAAGTGAATGAAAATGAAATCATTTCCAGCCAGATAGGATAGTATATATAAATCCTAAAGGTCCAATAGTTTGTAAGCCATTCACAATAACTTTAAAATGGTATAAAATCCTGTTGTTTTAGGAAGCTTTTACTTTCATGTTTAAAAATATATTTCCACGTGCAAAGATATTTTCAATGATTATGAATAGAAATTATTAGGTATTTATACTAGAAGCCATATCAATTTTTACTTTTTATAGAGAAAACTACACTTCATATTGAGAATCATTTTTTTGTTTGCAAGAGTGTTTTCATTATTATTCACTAACAAAGTAACAATTGGATATCTACTCTTATTTCTTGCTCATTCATTCCCTAGGTTAAAACACAGCAGAGCTGAGATATGTGAGGCAAATTCACAAATGAGGAAATAGTAAACTGTCTAGTTGATGAACATTTTCAGAAAACACCAATAAAGAATATAAAATTTCTTCACCCACCTACCCTATCTCTTATCTCTCATATTTGATTTTTTTTGTAATGGGATTTTACATTACGGATTGTTGTGGCCAATTATGGTTAATTTATGATGATAATCACACTAAACTTAGATGCATAGAAGATAATTTAATGTAAAAATGCAATTTGGACAAGAAATTGAATTGAAAATGATTCTCAACTGAATGCTGAATTAATTTTAGTTGTAAACTGTACCAGGCAAATTGATTAGAGCAGCAAAGAAACACCACCAATTTAATCCTGAATTGATTTAACTGATTATTACAACATAGAGCCTAGATGTATTAAGGCTGGGAGACTTCCACAGTGAAACCAAAGAATCTGGGAAAGTAATATTTCTGTTTAGAGGTTGCTTTGCCACAGCCCTCACAGCATATGATAAGATGGAAAGAATCATAAACAGTCTTCAACTGATAAAGATTTTCATTCATGTGAGTGCTTGGTATAGGGAGATATTATCTGATGATTCTTCAGTAAATTTTTACCCAGTTACAATGTTCTCTTTTTTGTAGCTTCGGACATTTCCTTTTTTTTTCTATATTCTTTGTTTATATTCCAAATGATTTCCCCTTTCCACCCTCCCCATATGTCCCATAAACCTTCTTCTCTCGACCCATTCACTAATCACCTCTCTCCTTTTTCTCTGTTCTGGAACACCCCTCCAATGCTAGATCAAGCCTTTCCAGGATCAGGACCCTCTCCTTACTTCTTCATGGGAATCATTTGTTATGCTAATTGTGCCTTGGGTATTCAGGGCTGCTGAACTAATTAATATCCACTTATCAGAGATTGTATTCCATCTGTATTCTTTTGAGATTGTGTTACCTCACTTAGGATGATATTTTACAGATCCAACCATTTGCCTAAAAATTGAATGAATTCATTGTTTTTAATTGCTGAGTAGTATTCCATTGTGTAAATATACCACATTTTCTGTATCCATTACTCCATTGAGGGACATCTGGGTTGTTTCCAGCTTCTGGCTATTGTAAATAAAACTGCTATGAACATAATGGAGCATGTGTCTTTATTGCATGCCAGGGAATAATTCGGGTATATGCCCAGGAGGGGTATAGCAGGGTCCTCTGGAAGTGTCATGTCCAGTTTTCTGAGGAACTGCCAGACTGATTTCCAAAGTGGTTGTACTATCTTACAGCCCCACCAGCAGTGGAGGAGTGTTCCTCTTTCTCCACTTCCTCGCCAACACCTGCTGTCTCCTGAATTTTTGCCCTTAGCCATTCTGACTGGTGTAAAGTGAAATCTCAGGGTTATTTTGATTTGCATTTCCCTAATGACTAATGATGTTGAGCACTTCTTAAGGTGTCTCTCAGCCATCCGAATTTCTTCAGGTGAGAATTCTTTGTTTAGATCTGTACCCCATTTTTAATAGGGTTATTTGGTTCCCTGGGGTCTAACTTCTTGAGTTCTTTGTATATATTGGATATTAGCCCTCTATCAGATGTTAGGGCTGGTGAATATCCTTTCCCAATTTGTTGCCGTTTTGTCCTTTTGACAGTGACCTTTGCCTTACAGAAACTGTAATTTTATGAGGTCCCATTTATCAATTCTTGATCTTAGAGCATAAGCTATTGGAGATCTGATAAAAAAACTTTTCTCCTATGCCCATGTCCTCAAGGGTCTTCCTCGGTTTCTTTTCTATTAGTTTCAGTGTGTCTGGTTTTATGTGGAGGTCCTTGATCCACTTGGAGTTGAGCTTAGTACAAGGAGATAAGAATGGATCAATTCACATTCTCCTGCATGCTGACCTCCAGTTGAACCAGCACCATTCATTGAAAAGGCTATCTTTTTTCCACTGGATGCTTTCTGCTCCTTTGTCGAAGATCAATTGACAATAGGTGTGTGGGTTCATTTCTGGATCTTCAATTCTATTCCATTGGTCCACTTGCCTGTCACTGTGCCCATACTGTGCAGTTTTTAGCACTATTGCTCTGTAGTATTGCTTGAGGTCTGGGATACTTATTCCCCCAGAAGTTCTTTTACTGTTGAGAATAGTTTTAGCTATCCTGGGTTTTTTGTTATTCTAGATGAATTTGAGAATTGCTTTTTCTAACTCTGTGAAGAACTGAGTTGGGGTTTTGATGGGGATTGCATTGAATCTGTAGATTGCTTTTGGTAAGATGGCCGTTTTAACTATATTAATCCTGCCGATCCACGAGCATGGAAGCTATTCCCATTTTCTGAGGTCTTCTTCGATTTCCTTCTTCAGAGTCTTGAAGTTTTTGTCATATAGATCTTTCACTTGTTTAGTTAGAGTCACCCCAAGATACTTTATATTGCTTGTGGCTATAGTGAAGGGTGTCATTTCCATAAATTCTTTCTCAGCCTGCTTATCCTTTCAGTAAAGGAAAGCAACTGATTTGTTTGAGTTGATTTTATAACCAGCCACTTTGCTGAAGTTGTTTATCAGCTGTAGGAGTTCTCTGGGGGAGGTTTTTGGGTCACTTAAGTAGACTATCATGTCATCTGCAAATAGTGATTATTTGACTTCTTCCTTTCCAATTTGTATCCCCTTGACCTCCTTACATTGTCTAATTGCTCTAGCTAGAACTTCAAGTACTATAATGAAAAGATAGGGAGAGAGAGGACAGCATTGTCTAGTCCCTGATTTTAATGGGATTGCTTCAAGTTTCTCTCAATTTAGTTTGATGCTGACTACCGGTTTGCTGTATATTGCTTTAACTATGTTTAGGTATGGGCCTTGAATTCCTGTTCCTTCCAATACTTTTAGCATGAAAGGATGCTGAATTTTGTCAAATGCTTTTTCAGCATCTAATGAAATGATCATATGGTTTTTTTCATTGAGTTTTTTTATGTTGTGAATTGCATTGATGGATTTCCTTATATTGAACCATCCCTGCATGCCTGGGATGAAGTCTACATGATCATGGTAGATGATTATTTTGATGTGTTCTTGGATTCGGTTGGCAAGAATTTTATTAAGTATTTTTGCATCGATATTCATAAGGGAAATTGGCCTGAAGTTCTCTTTTTTTTACTGGATCTTTGTGTGGTTTTGGTATCAGCATAATTGTGGTTTCATAGAACGAGTTGGGTAGAGTTCCTTCTGTTTCTATTTTGTGGAATAGTTTAAAGAGAATTGGGATTAGGTCTTCTATGAATGTCTGATACAATTCTCCACTGAAGCCATGTGGTCCCATGCTTTTTTTAGTTAGGCGACTTTCTATGACCCATTTTATTTCTTTAGGGGTTATGGAACTGTTTAGATGATCTATTTGATCCTGATTTAATTTTGATGTCTGATATCTGTCTAGAAAACTGTCCATTTCCTCCAGATTCTCCACTTGTGTTGAGTATAGGCTTTTGAAGGAGGATCTGATGATTTTTTTTAATTTCTTCAGTTTCTGTAGTTATATCTCCCTTTTCGTTTCTAATGTTGTTAATCTGGATACTGTCTCTGTGCCCTAAGGTTAGTCTGGCTAAGGGTTTATCTATCTTGTTGATTTTCTCAAAGAAGCAACTCCTGGTTTTGTTGATTCTTTGTATGGTTCTCTTTGTTTCTACTTGATTGATTTCAACCCTGAGTTTGATGATTTCCTGCTTTCTAATCCTCCAGGGTGAAATAGTTTCTTTTTTTTTCCAGGGCTTTCAGGTGTGTCATTAAGCTGCTAGGGTATGCTCTCTCCATTTTTTTTTTTTTTTTTTGAGGCACCCAGGGCTATGAGTTTTCCTCTTGGCACTGTTTTCTTTGTGTTTCATAGATTTGGGTATATTATATCTTCATTTTCATTAAATTCTAAAGAGTCTTTGATCTCTTTCTTTATTTCTTCCTTGACTAAGGTATCATTGAGTAGAATATTGTTGAGTTTCCACTTGTATGTGGGGTTTCTGTTGTTTTTGTTGCTATTGAAGACCACTTTTGCTCCATAGTGATCTGACAAGAGGCATAGGATTATTTTGATCTTTTTATATTTGTTGAGGTCTGTCTTGTGACCAATTATATGATTGATTATGGAGAAGGTACCATGAGGTGCTGAGAAAAAGGTATATTCTTTTGCTTTAGGATAAAATGTTCTATATATATATATATATATATCTGTTAAATCTAATTGGTCCAAAGCTTCAGTTAGTTTCCCTGTGTCCCTTTTCAGTTTCTGTTTTCCTGATTGGTCCATTGAGGAAAGTGGGGTGTTGAAGTCATCCGGAATTATTGTGTTAAGTGCAATGTGTGCTTTGAGCTTTAGTAAAGTTTCTTTTATAGCATTTATAGCATAGATGTTCAGGATTGAGAGTTCTTCTTGGTGCATTTTTTCCTTTGATGAGCAAGAAGTGTCCCTCAGAGTCTCTTTTGATGACTTTGGGTCATCAATTTTATCTGATATTAGAATGGCTACTCCGGCTTGTTTCCTGAGACAATTTGCTTGTAAAATTGTCTTCCAGCCTTTTACTCTAAGGTAGTGTTTGTCTTCGACACTGAGGTGTGTTTATTGTATGCAGAAAAATGTAGGGTCCTATTTATGTATCCAGTTTGTTAGTCTATATCTTTTTATTGGGGAATTAAATCCATTGGTGTTAAGAAATATTAAGGAATAGTGATTATTACTTCCTGTCATTTTTGATGTTATCTTTTAAATTTTATTTGATATCTTCTTTTATGTTTGATGACAAAGGTTACTATCTTGCTTTTTCCAGGATGGCGTTTTCCTCCTTGTATTGGTGTTTTCCTCCTATTATCCTTTGTAGGGCAGGGTTTGTGCAAAGACATTTGGTAACCTTGCTTTTGTCATGGAATATGTTAGTTTCTCCATCTATGGTGATTGAGAGTTTGCTGAGAATAGTAGTTTTGGCTGGCATTTGTGTTCTCTTAGAATCTGCATGAGATTTGCCCAGGATCTTCTAGCTTTCATAGTCTCTGGTGACAAGTCTGGTGTGATTCTGATAGGTCATCCTTTATATGTTACTTGACCTTTTTCTCTTACTGCCTTTAATATTCTTTCTTTGTTTAGTACATTTGGGGTTTTGATTATTATGTGACAGAAGGTATTTCTGTTCTTGTCCAGTCTTTTTGGAGTTGTGTAGACTTCTTGTACATTCATGGGCATCTCTCTCTTTAGGTTAGGGAAGTTTTCTTCCATAATTTTATTGAAGATATTTGCTGGCCCTTTAAGTTGTAAATCTTCACTTTCTTCTATGCCTATAATCCTTAGGTTTGGTCTTCTCATTGTGTCCTGGATTTCCTGGATGTTTTGAGTTACAAGCTTTTTGCATTTTGCATTTTCTTTAACTGTTGAGTCCATAGCT
Source organism: Apodemus sylvaticus (assembly GCF_947179515.1). NCBI lineage: Eukaryota > Metazoa > Chordata > Mammalia > Rodentia > Muridae > Apodemus > Apodemus sylvaticus. The sequence goes on along the minus strand of NC_067477.1, from coordinate 139,962,434 downwards.
TCTATGGTATCTTCAGCTTCTGAGATTCTTTCTTCTATCTCTTTTTTCTGTTGTATTAACAACAGAATATTAATTTGCATCTCTGACCCCTGATTTCTTCCCAAGGTTTTCTATCTCCAAAGTTGTCTCCCTTTGCAATTTCTTGGTTGTTTCTACTTCTGATTTTGGATCCTGGATGGTTTTGCTTAGCTCCTTCACTTGCTTGTTTGTGTTTTCCTGTAATTCTTAAGAGATTTTTGTGTTTCCTCTCTCATGACCTCAGCCTGTTGACAAAATTCTCCTGTATTTCTTTAAGTGATTTTTGTGTTTCCTCCTTATTGGCTTCTGCATTCTTCTGAATCTCTTTCAATGATTTTTGTGTTTCCCTTGTAAGGGCTTCTAACTTTTGATCCATTTTCTCCTGAATTTCTTTAAGAAATTTATTTATGTCCTTCATGTGATCCTGTAACAGCATCATGATCAGTAATTTTAAATCCAAATCTTGTTTTTCTGGTGTGATGGGGTATCCAGGACATGCTGTTAATGGTGAATTGGGTTCAGATGCTGCCATGTTGCCTTGATTTCTGTTAGTAACGTTCCTATATTTGCCTTTTGCCATCTAGTTCTCACTGGTGTTAGTTCGTCTTGTTGTCAATGCTGGACTCACCAGTACAAGCTACCTGTGCCCAGCTGGCCTCCAGGTGCACAGCTGGCCTCCTGCACTGCCTGGAGATGGGGTGCTGTGGCCCAGGCTGTTCCATATCCAGAGGCAGAGACAGGAAGGCTCCCACCAGAGGCCTCAGGACTGGATCCTCCACTCTGCAGGGCTGAACTCACCAGAGCATGCTGCCTCCTTCCAGCCTGCCTCTGGGTGCACAGCTGGCCTCTTGCACTTCCTGGAGATGGGGTGCCATGGCCCAAGCTGTTCCGGATCCTGAAGCGGAGACCAGAAGGCTCCTGCCAGAGGCCTCAGGACTGGATCCTGTGGCCCAGGCTGTTCCAGATCCGGAAGCAGAGACTGGAAGTCTCCCACCAGAGGCCTCACGACTGGATCCTCAGCTCTGCAGGGCCGGACTCATCAGAGCATGCTGTTTCTTCCCAGCTGGCCTACGGGTGCACAGTTGGCCTCTTGCACGGCCTGGAGACAGGATTGGAGAAAATATCTTAATAGCAGTAATTCAATTACTATCTACTTTATATTCCCCAGTATAAAAAAAACATACAAAACCTAGAAAGTACTTAAGACATTAGATCATTTCTTTCTTTAAGAACTAAGTGTAAGTGTGAAAATGTTACCTCCTAGCACTTAAGATATATGTGCACTTTTCTGCCCATATGTGACAATTTACTATTTAATGTTGAGAGTAGTTTCAGTTTCCTTTATAGTAGATGAAAGGAGTGCTTTGAGGAAATTATAGTATGGTGGAGAAATGGAGAACTAGCAATCTCTGAGCAGATAAGACCAACTCGGAGTTCTTGATTAAATTTCATTTAAACATTTCAGACTTGATTTTCAAGGTGGTCCTACAAAAACTAAATTCTGGATTTCTCTGTTTAAATACTGTTTTTTAAAAGATGAATATTATCCAGACTCCAATTATTATTTAGTTTTAATATTGACGAACTGAGGCTTTGGGGAGTATTCAGTTTACATAGCCAAGTTTTGTACTAGCATATGGCATTTTTCCATGGGTAGAACAGTATAGCAAGTGGTGGGGAGAAAGTTCATAAATGCTTGACTCATGCATGTCCCAATGGCATATTTAATTTCTTTTTTTCTTTTTTTGTTAGATAAAAGTTTTATAGCAAAAACCACTTAAACACCTCTTTTGCTTTCTGATTGCCAACTCTCTACCAAGGCCAATCATACTTGAAAAAACTGTTTTGGAATTGTATACAATTTCTCCTTATAGAATTAGATAGTTGGGAAAGCTTTTTAATAACAAGATATGCACTTTTTAATAAGAATATTTGTATTTTATCACTTTAAAATATTCTTTTTTCATTAAGTTATATATTTATATGTTTTATGTCCTAATAAAAGCCCCCTCCTCTCTTCTAGTCCCACCCTTACTCACCTCTCCGATCCCTTGCCATTATCACCTCTCCTCCTCAGAGAAGGGGAAGCACTACTGAGTACAACCCTGCCTTGGGATATAAAGTTCCAAAAGGACAAAGCACACCTCTCACTGATGCCTAGCCAATGAGTCCAGGTAGTGTAAGGGCATCCAATGGCAGGCTGTGGAGTTAGAGACAGCTGTGGCACAAAATGTTAGGGGTCCTACATGAATCCAAAGCTGAAAATCTGTAAACAAATATGTAGGAGCCTTTAAGTTCAGCCTCTGCATGCTTTTTCGTTGGTCATTAAGTCTTTGTGAGGCCCCATGGGTCCAGGTTAGTTGACTCTGTATGTCTTCTTGTGGTTTCATTAACCCATCCAGCTTAGTCAGTCCTATTCCCTACTCTTCCATAAGGCTGTCTGCATCCGTTTCCATCCACTGAAGGATGAAAGCTCCAGGAGAGAGTGTTGCTAGGCTCCTGTCTGCAAGTACAGCAGAGTATCATTAATACTGTGTCAGGTGTTGGCTCTCTCATAGTTTAGCAGTTCCTACAAGCTCTAATACCTCATTATCCCTGTGCATCTTGTAGACAGAATAATCTTTGTGTCAAAGGCATTGTGGATATGTTAGTGTTCCCCTTGCTCTACTAGAAATCCTGCCTGGCTTCAGAAGATGGCCACTTCAGTCTCTATATCCTCAGCTGCTACAAGTCTCAGCCAGGATCACACCCATTGACACCCTGGAGTCAACCCCATCCGAAGTCTCCAGCTAGTTTCAGAAATGCTGCCCAATGATTTACCTCCTCACTCCAAGCCCTCTCCCATCACTCCTCTGCCCAAACCCAATCCCTGTCCCAATCCCCTCTTTACTCCCTCTTCTAGCCAGTTCCCTCACTCCATAACCTCCAATTACTATTACATTCTGAGGGACAATAATGCACTTGGACATCCCTCATAATTCAAGTTCTTTGAGTCTGTGAATTGTAACATGGTTGTCATGTACTTCATGGCTATTGTCCACTTATTAGTGAATACATGCATGTCTTTCAGGGTCTGGGTTACCTCAATCAAGATATTTTCTAATTCCATCAATTTGCCTACAAATTTCATGTTGTTCTTGTTTTTAAAAGATAAATAGAATTCCACTGTGTAGATGTACCACAATTTCTTATCAATTCCTCAGTTCAGAGGCATCTAGGCTGTTTTAAGTTTCTATTACAAATAAAGGTTCTATGAACATAGTTGATTAACACTCTTTGAAGTACAGTGGAACATCTTTAGGGGAAATGGCCAGGAGTGGTATAGCTGGTTCTTCAGATAGAACTGTTACTTCTTATACCTATATATTATCTATTCAGGTAGATATATATTGGATATTAGTTCTCTGTTGGATGTAGGGTTGGTGAAGATCTTTTCCATTCTGTGGGCTGCCATTTTTTTCTACTGAGGCAAAAGCATTTCGGTTTCATGTGGGCCCCATTTATTTATTTATGGTCTTATGGCCTGAACTACTGGTTGAGGAATTTGTCTCCTGTACCAATGTGTTAAAGCCAGTTATATACATATTCTGTTTTGTTGTTGTTGTTTTTTATTTTTTGTTTTTTGAGACAGGATTTCTCAGTGTAACCCTGGCTGTCCTGGAACTTACTCTGTAGTCCAGGCTGGCCTTCAACTCAGAAATCCACCTGCCTCTGCCTCCCAAGTGCTGGGAATAAAGACGTGTGCCACCACCACCCAGCTACACATATTCTTTTATTGAATTTAGTACACCACGTTTTATGTTGAATCAAAATCCCTTCTTTGATTCGCTTGAGTTTGGGTAGGATGTGAGTTCTGTGAAGGAAGGATGATAGATGTGGGTCTGTTTGAAATCTTACATACAGAAATCCAGTTAGACAAACACAATGTTTTGAAGATGCTTTCTTTTTTCCATTATATGGTTTTGACTTCTTTGTCAAAAATCGAATATTCATAGGTGTGGGAATTTATTTTGGGAACTCCTATTCTGTTCCATGATTAACTTGTCTGTGTGTTTTGTTTTGTTTTGTTTTGCCAATACTGTGTGGGTTTTATTACTATTATGCTGTAGTACAGTTGAAATCAGGGATTATGATAACTTCTTTTATTGCAGGGGATTGTTCTAAATATATTGTTTTTATTTTTCTAGATGAAGTTTAGAAATCCTCTTTCAAGGTCTACAAATAATTTTGCTATCATTTTGAGGGTAACTACATGCAATCTGTAGATTGCTTTTAGCAAGATGGTCATTTTTTAATGTTAATCCTTCTGATCTATTAGCATGGGAGAGCTTTCCATTTTCTGATATTTTCATCAATTATTCTTTAGAGGCTTAGAGGTTTTGTGATACATGTCTTTTCACTTGCTTTCACTGATATAGGTGTTATGAATTGAGAAGTCAAATTGGCATATTTTTCCTTTGATGAGTATGGCATATTTTCCTTTCTCTTTTGATTAATTTTTTATTTAAATTGACTTTATTAGATAATAGAATGGCTACTCCAGTTTGTTTCTTGCCGGGAGCCAAACTGACCTTACTTTATATTTAGAGTTCATTTTAAAGATAGGTTTAGGTTTTGACTTCTCCTCAGCTACAGACCTTGGAGAGATCGGGGTGGTCAATGGTCAAGAAAACATCTTACAGCTGCCAGAGATTCACTTTGGCTGAATGCCCAGGCTACGTGAAGAATCCCACTTGCCTCACTTCTTCCCCTGCCTGTATAACTGAGGCAGTTTACAGTTTAGGTGGTCTTGAGCAGTTAATTTGTCTTGACCTCATTCTTTGCATCTCCGGTCTCTGTTTCTCTGCCCTTGTCTTCGAGGGTCCCTTGTCGAAAACTCCTGCGGGCTGGGGCAACTGGTGCCCAATGAGAGGCCCCTTCCTGAGTAAGGATCACAGAGAACGTCATCTTATAGGAGCGGCCACTCATCATTTGGAACCACAGACTCATCAGGTCGTGGTCGATCACCACAAAAACTCTGATTTATAGGAGATCCAGGATAATTGATCATCACAGAAACACCCATCTATGGGAGATACATGGTAAGTCAGGTGATACATTATGGGACAGGTATTAGATAAGCATGAGACTTTTCTTAATGGTCTCAAGGAGACCCTCACGGTGCAAGGAATAAGGGTTAAAAAGTAAGATGTTCACAAATGTTTTATTTTTATGTAAAATAAAATAAAAAGACTAAAAAAATGATAAAAATAAAAAAAGAGGTTGCTAGAAAAATTCTTAGTGCAAGTATATACTGTGTATAGCTCTCAGAAGGAAAATGGTAAATATATAAATGAAAAACTTATACATGTTGAGAAGAAATTTGAGAGGTTAGAAAAGCAGAGCACTGGGGAGCAACTATCAGTAGCTGCCTCTGTGCCTCCTCTCCCTTCTCTGGCAGAATTCCCAAAAGAAGAAGGAGAAAAAGAGTTAGATATTGAACAAGAGAGAGAGAGTAGGTTGCAGAAAAGCAGTTGTTCTGCATCTGGGATGTTGTATCAAAAGAAGGAAAATAGTTATAAGCTATTTCAGGTGTCTCCTGGAGAAGAGAAGAAAGCAGGAGACATCCTGCTTCCTCTCTGGATCCTTCTGGAGATATCCTTAGTTCTAGTTAGGATATCTAGATCTCTTTGGGACATCAAGTTCTCTTCCCTCATTATTTTCTGTCCTTGGTGTACCATATGTCTATCTGTCTGTCAATTTATGTTTGTTTTTGTTGTTTGAATGATTGATTGTTGTGTGTTTCATGTTAAAAAAATGGTTAAAACTTTATCTACTGGCTGTACATGGTTTGATTTAGTTTAACTTGTTTAAAAGGCAGTCTCAATTTGCACAGTAGAAACTGATAAGTTACCCTGCACTGTGGTTGTATATGTGAAAGTAATGCTCTTGATATTAATTTTAAAGAAAATAGATTATTTAAAACTGAGTTTTGTTCTTCAAAATTATGGGCATGCTTAATATTACAAAAAAAATTTAAATATAGTTAAACTACCAATGTTCCATTAGTTTCAGTTTATAATTCAATCACAAGCTCAGGATTTTAACTCATCCATATTTGTAACTAAAAAAAAAAAATCAGACAAGACAAGTGGATCAGTTATATCCTAAACAAACTATGGCACAGAAAATTAAAAAAAAATAAAGATAGTTTATTTAATTTAATTTCCAAAATCTTTAAGAAAATGTTAATTTGTTAAGACCTCACCTTAAGCTTGCCACAGGAGAATTTAAACCTCTGTTTTGTAGTCTCAAGGGGAATGCAAATCCTAATCCCCTAGACAAGTAACTGATGAGAGATAAATAACAGTACAAAAAAAAAGTCAATTGTTGGCTGTTTCACAGCCGTCTTTTCGCAAAAGAGACCATTAATGTAAATTCATATTTCTTCACCTCCAAGTAAAGTTTGAACACCCTGTTATAAATCTGTTGCTATGTCAATACAAAATTATAAATAAATAAATAAATAAATAAATAAATAAATAAATAAATAAGGGAGAATCATATCTCCATACATCACAAAAATTTTAAAATTTCAGTTCAAAAAAAAAAAAAGAATGAACCCTCTCTTGAGGGTGGGGAAGAGGGCATGTTTGGGTTTTTTCTGCAGGTTGCTGAAGGAGCATGCTAGCTGCCAGAGTGGTTAACAAGAGATGCTGATCATTGAAGGACCACCGCTGTGGTCCTTGACACCTTTAGACTCCTCCTGCTAATGCTGACATTACAGACATCTGCAGACTCAACAACCCCCTGCAAAAGTTTTTATGTCTTCTGAACATTTCAGAAGAGAAAAATGTGCATTATTTTTGCCCTTTGTAATTGGCCTTTGCCTTATTGGGCAAAGTGGCCGCTGGATTGGCAGGTGGATCATTGGGACATTCTATTGTAGTCACCAATAAGTTAGCTGAACAATTTCAATTAGCTATAGAGGCTTCTGCTGAATCTCTGGCTTCCCTGCAAAGGCAAATAACCTCACTTGCCCAACTTACCTTGCAGAATTGCTGTGTCTTAGACCTTTTCACATCTGAGAACGGTCGAACCTGTCTTTTTCTTAAGAAAGAATGTTGCTATTATGTTAATGAATCTGGCCTGATAGAATTACAGGTGCATAAACTCCATAAGCTGAGTGAGGATCTACAGAAACAGAAATTTTCTAGAGTTGCCACTGATTGGTAGCATGTTTTCCCTCCTGATGCCCCTTGTTGGGCCCTTGCTTTGTGTACTTTTGATAGCTACTTTAGGACCCTTTATTTTAAATCGATTGATAAGATCCATTAGACAGCAGTTTGATTCTGTGGCATTCAAAAACATACAAGTACATTATCATCAACTTAATTTGGGTGACAGAAGCCTGGCTGAGCCATGAGATGACATCGCCCCGACGAGGGATGCATAGCAACTCAGAACTGTGCACAATGACTGGTCCACTGGTTCACAGTTTGAACTAAGTGTGGGCACCTTCAAGGGGTGTAGAGCAAGGCATTGCAGATTGAAGCAAAGGTTACAGAATAATGCTGCTTCCATGCTTTTTCTCCATGGCTCATTTTGCTTCCTATCTTATCCAACCCAGAACAACATTCCCAGAGATGGTACCATCACAGTATACTGACCCTACCTCATCAGTCATTAATCAAGAATATGTCCCATAAGCTTGCTTAGAGGTTAAGATGAAAGATGCAGTACCTGAATTGACATTGCTTTTTCCAAAACGACTCCAGCTTTTATCAAGTTGAAAAAACAACAACACCAAAAATATGCAAACCAAAGAAAGAATGTAGGGTGTGATGTAGACATTCTTCATAGTGATTAATAGTGCCAAGTATGGCCTTCAACTTGTAGAATGTGACATAGATCCAATTATATGATGGCTGGTTATTCCAGGAATATTGCTCCACTGTTGAGCCAGTGAATTTTGCTAGATCAGTCACTGTTATTGTTTGCAGCATTCACATCGTGGAGTGATCAGTAATTCATTTTTGCTTTCAGTAATATGCACATCACATACCCATGTTATGAAAACTACCCTGTAGCGATGAATTGTCCAGGAATGTTCAAGCTTGTGTTCTCCATGTAATATGATTCAAGTAGGTGCTATCTTCAGTTCAGTTCTCCTGTCAAGTTCTGGAGATTAACACAGAACATTATCAGTAGTCTGCAAAGTTCAGAGCAGTGTCTATGAAACCCCACTTGCCAGCATTTCCAAGAGCAGTCACTTATTCCTGGAAGCAGGGTTTTATTTCTTATTCTGTAGTGGCTAGAAATGCAATTATTGCACCATTTCAGGACAACTTCATTTTGACTCATTTCATATGCATGTGTATGTACAATTTTAGAGGCTTCTAGACATTTTCAAAATCTCTTTAATGTCAGTTATACCTCCCTATCTTCCCTCTTTTGGCATGTTTTTCCATTAATCCATTTTTTCCTTTAATATTTTTATGCCTATGCCCTATATGTCCCTTGGTTATCATACATCTACACACACACACATGCAAACACATGCACACACATGCACACACACACATGCACACACACACATGCACACACACACCCTGTTCCCTTACAGATTTCCTGACCAATACAGGTACTCAAATTAGCATGGGAGAAAATGGATATGCATCTGGGCCTCTTCATTCAGTATGATTGTTTCCACACCCATCAATTTACCTGGTATTACTGGCTAGTTTTGTGTCAACTTATACAAGTTAGAGCCATCAGAGAGGAAGGAGGCTCAATTGAGAAAATGCCTACTTTTTTAAATTAATGGTCATTGAAGAAGTGGTGGGTTGTGGGTTTTAACAAAGCTGCCTTAACAAGCCATGAGAAGCAAGACAGTAAGCAGCATACAGGATGGCTTCTGCATCACTTCCAGATTACTGCCCTGCTTCTGCTCCTGTCCTGACTTCTTCCGGTGGTGAACAATCAAATAGAAGTATAAGCCCAATACTTCTTTTCCTCCCCAGCTTGATTTTAAGTCATGGTATTTTGTTGCTGCAATAAAAACTGTAAAATGTAATAATATAAATATAATAAAAACCTAATAACCTAAGATACCTGGCAATTTCATTTTCAAAACACTGGATTAATATTTCATTGTGCAGATGTGCCACATTTTATTACTAATTCCTTGGTTGATTGATATGAGAATGTTTGAGTTTATCTGTTGTAAATATGTTGATTTATCTTTTATTCATCTCCCTGTTCTAGGAATTGATTTTCACCTTACACTGTGTAGGCATTTAAGATTGAGCTCAAGTTTTCAGGTTTGTACTGGAGTTTCCTTTCCTCACTGAGCCATCTTGGCAGTCATAATTTATTTTGAGATTTGTTCATATGTATAGTTGATTTTTCATATCTAGCTAGTATAATGTCTAATACAATGCCATGCCACATAACAGTTTCATCAATTCCAGGAGTATATATGGCAGTGATAACATCAGATTATAATGTAGCTGAACTAGCTACCACCAATGACATCAAAGTCAAAGTCAGCACAACATTATAGTGTAACATTACTATTGTGTTTGTGGTGCTGTTGTATAGCAAAACAAACACAGTGCCAATTATAAAAAATCTTACCAATTACATAATGTTTTATAACAGTAACAGAGAACTATATTCTGGTTTGCATGTGTGTTACAGTAGGATTTTTTTGTGAATATTTTAAAGCATGCTTAGCCTGTTTCTTACAAAAGAAGATTATAGATCAATAAACTTGCAGAATTTCTTTCTCAAAATGCAGGGTCCTTCACCAAGTTAAGACATATATGGCTAATAGAATTTAGAACAGAAGAAAATTTAATGCTGAGGAAAATCTGAGCCAGTATGCTCCTCCAATCTTCTTTGAGAAATCTATGGCATCTTTACATTTAAGAATAAGTGTTAGTAGAAATAAAGGGAGAAATGAAGATGTGTCAGGCACTTGTTGTTGTCATGACAACACAGGTTTGAGACCCTTTGAGTTCAAGGGATAGTTAGAGAGGCGTGATAATAACGGAAAAGCATATAAGAGCTGAGGAGAGATGAAAAATCTCAAATATTTTAAGAGGTTAATATTTGTTGGCAAAGAGACGCGAAGAATAGAGAGGTAAAGTGTATTGCTCTGCAGTATTGCTTGAGGTCTGGGATACTGATTCTCCCAGAAGTTCTTTTACTGTTGAGAATAGTTTTAGCTATCCTGTGTTTTTTTTTTGTTTTGTTTTGGTAAATGACCTGGTATAAAATATATAACTTATATTATTTGATACAGTTTCAACAGATGTCAGTCAAAAGCACTATAAAACATCAAAGTAACATATAAAATATTGACTAAATGGAACATACATCAACATTTTAAAAATTAACTGTTACATTGCCTACAAGCTTACTGAATAATGCTAAGGGACTAGACATTCTAATGAGACTTATTTTATAAAAAGATAATTTTCACAGCCTTTTGGTAATGTAATGAGATTTTATTTTGTGAATTTTAAATAATTAAATAATTCAGCATATTCAGGTCTAACAGATAGCATGGTCAGCAAATGCCTTAGAAGTACTTGACTAGACATTAGACCTGTTTTCTATCCTGGGTGCGCAGTTTTTCAAAAACATGGAGCATGTCATAGTCCCAGTGTTGAAGGTAGAAAAACAGTGATCATGGCTCATTGATCATGTATTTAGTCTACTTATTCAAATTCCATAACAAAGAGAACAAGGTGGACAGTGCCTAAGCTTGTACATACAGGTATGCACAAATACCATACGAATGCACCCATCTACATATTCACCTTAACAGATGTGAAATCTTGTGTAACTAAACACACATATATTTCAATAGTGGAATTATTTGATAAATGATTATGATAAGCATGTTTATATATTTTTCTTATTAAAGATCAATAAAATAATTCCTATATTGAATTGTAGAGAAAAAAATCTTTTTGAAAAATAAATTGAAAAAGTATTGGTTATAAGACTTTAGAGTTTGTAATTCTCTCATGATATAATTTGATAAAGGTTAAAACACTAGAGCTTTCATCAGATAGACAAATTATTTGTCCATCTGTATTGGTTTCTGTTAATACTTTCATGAATGTAGAAATCACAGGTAGAAGTGCCACATGAGATCATGACCTATAACTACTGTTAATTTCACATTTGGAGTAGTCCTATGCCACAAACATCATACGTATAAAGGAATAGTATGGTTCAGAATGAAATAGAATGCAGAAGTTTATATTCATTTGAATGGTTGACTAACTTTCATCGAAGCTCAGAAAAACTCTCCCAGGTAGAACTGTCATTTTTTTTTTCTAGAATTGAATTCATTTGAGTAAATACCTCTTCAAAATAAGTTGAGCCATATCTTGGGGTGGGACAACTTGTAAAGAGATGTGAGTCATGCTTCTTTTGTAAAGAGAACTCTCTTAACAAGTCTTATTTCCCTGACCATTTAGGTTGAAAGTTACTACTTCAAATATGCATTTCTGTCAAGTATAAGGGATTATTTATAGCCAAATCAATTATGCCTGTACATCACATCACTGCCTTTTTTAAAAGTCCCTAAATTAGAAATCTACAGAGAATGCATGTGTACTTGCTTTCCTAAACTAAATTCAGCCACAATAGTCTGGTCCCATGAAAATAATAAAATTAAAACCCTCTTCCACTGTATCCCAAGTGACTAATATAGTCTGATGAGACAATCTGACAGCAAATTGCTTCATTAACCAGTAAATTGAAGCTGTACTCACAGAAGGTCAATGTCCACTTCTTGATGCATATTTAGTGGGGAAATTCAGTAGGCATCATCCTTATCTTTTCAAGAGACAGCAACCTTCCATGCTGATAATTGAGCCTACTTTATCCCCAAGGAAATTACAAATAAACGCTAACTCCCAGGTCAGCCTCTGCATGTACAAGAATTCCAGCTTTGCCAGGATTCTAGATTGTAAAGTGCCAGTGGAAAATGGAAGACTTTTGCCACCTGAAAGCAAAATTTGTCAAAATAAAAACCCCTATAAACTATCATCATTGGTCAGGGAGTACCCTCCAGATGGGTGAAAGCCCTTTCCACACTTTCATGTCTCCTGGTTGTACTGTTTAGCAGTACAGTGTTACCTGATTTTGGTTATATGCATTAAGCAATTCCTATTGCAAATAGACTACTTAATCACTGAGACTCTGACATAGATCCTAAGGCAATGTATGTGTGTTGAAGCTTATAATCTTGAAAAGACAGTTATATCTAAAGGTCCTGAGCCTTTTTTTAAAACAATATTTCCCAAATAACCACAAATGGAATTGTGTGTTTCAAAATTATACAAAAGCTCTCAATGAATGTGTATTAGAAAGGGTGAGTACTTTAAATTATTAAATACAATGTGTGAATGGATTTACTCACTGGATTTCCATTTATTTTCACAACAACATGGAGCAGCAGAAGAACAATTTCACACAGAGTCAACTCCTGATGAATCTGATGTTTCTAATTACATATAAATATTCAGGAATATGTAAGAGTCTCATTTATCAAGACAGTGGACAAAATGTTCTCCTGATACGAGAAGAAGAGTAGAGGTTGGATAATTTATTTCATGTGTATTATTTTTCTATTCCCTCATGTACAAAGCACATAAAAATTTCAAACAGATACATACATACTTAGAGATCCCTTCTACTAAACCCATAGTTTTAAGAAAACTTAAGAACAGAATCTCAATATTTATTGAGCTTTACTATGTTCTGGAACTTGTATTTAGTGTTAAATATCAAATGATACACCTGTGCAGAAAGGTATAGAATAAATAGTGTCAATTACTTTATACAAAGCAAAACACAAAACAAAACAAAACAACAATAACAACAGCAAAACCAGATTCTCTATGTATTTAGGAGGTTCCAGCTGGGTCTATAAAGATGAATTTATTCCATGTTAGCAGCTCAATGGTTCACTTAGATTTCACCAGTATTTATTATAATGACTTCTTGGCCAGGCATTTAAAGGAATCATGGAATCAGCCTAGACAAGATGACTTGAGAGCCAGTTGTCATAGATTTTTTTAAAGTTTGAGTCCATGACTTCTAGTGCACTGTGTGTCTTTTGGTTGATGAGAAACCAAGGCACTTTCTCAGGCAGTGAAACACACAGGCCACCTGTTTTTTTGTTTTGTTTTGTTTTGTTTTTCTGTGTTTCTTAGAAGATAATGAGGCATAAGCATATTGCTAGATATTAATCTCATAATTTATAAAGCTTACAACTCCCATTGTATCATAGCAATCACCTTTGGATTCTGTGTTACATGAATAAAGTCTGATTGCTTAAAATAAACTTGTCTCAACTTTAGACTTGCTGAGACCCCACCAATCTGGACTACTTTTAATTCTCACAAACCATATCAAGAAACCCTGGTTTAGTAAGTAAGTCCTAGCACTTAGCAAAGCATAATATTTTCATATGCGTTTAAAAGAAAAATGATGAGGTTAAAAAGAGAAAGACCATGTCTACTGACTGCAGATCTTATATTCTTGCTTTCACTCCCATTTCCTCTTATATTTATTTTCAGGGGAAGGGAAAACAAATGTATGAATAGATATCAGCGCCAAGATAGATTTAATAGCAGATCAATATGAATAGAATAAATGATGTATGGCTGGGATATACTTCTATAATAGAATGGTTAACTGGCATGCATGGCCTAGGTGTATAACAAAACTAAATAAGTAAATGAACATTAAAACATATATTAAGTTAGTAGAATGATAATCTCTACTTAGAAGAGAAAAATGTTACCTGAATGCATCAAAATTTCATAAATATTATAACTTTATATTGAATAAATTTCATATACACATGGAAGTTTAAATAATGGCATACTTATATGCCCATATACATTTTATATAAGAATAGCTCCTATGTAAATCAATGACACATGAATAAAATGTTAGTGCTTTTAAGTTGCTGAGAGACAATGTAAAATAGTAGATTCTGAACTACTTGAATTATGCAGCATTATGTGTTTAAAGTTAAAAAAAACAATGAGTGAAAATTTAATGATAGCTAAAATTGGCAGAAAATGTTTCTGATATTTCTTGGAAAAGAACACTAAGCAGATGGCAAGTTTCTCGCTTTCCCAGAAAAATGAGCCGTCAGAACTGCAAAAAAAGGAGGTAGGTGAGTGATGATGGCAGAGAAATTTATCCCATGGAGGCAGTCACCTGCCTCCCGTGATTCAGAGACAGCCAAAGATGGTTTGAATGTGAAATAGAAAAATCCTTGTAAGTTTCCACAGCAGGTACAAACTGAAAGCAAGGTATTGCAACATCTTTTAAGCAGATACATTTTTAAGAAAAAAACAAATTTTATCATTTTTATGAATATACCTTACATGAGTATAAAGTGATATATGATAGAGGTGGTTAGAGATCAGGAAAACCTGGATCTAGATTTTTCTCCAAAAAAAATAAATTAGAAGGTTAGACATATGGCTTAGTGGTAGAACTGTGATCTTACACAACAAATCTCTGAGTTCAGCATCAGAAAAATAAATAAATGAGAATGTCTCTTGAACCTTTGCAATGCACACATTCTGTAAAAGAAAGAAAGGAAAAAAATCTCTATGATACAATAATTGCTCTTTAAAACAACTTATTTGTACACAAGAAGAAAAAGATTATTGATACCCATAAACCTATTAATATATGTATCTTTCTGAATAAAAACATAAAACTATATGTGAAAAGTTTACAAACACTAGTGACAGTATAGCATATACACACTTCATAATATCCATGAAGAAGTGGAGGGTTGTATGAAGTGAGAGGGAGAGGAACAGGAAGGGAAGGAGAGAGGGAGGAAGGTAAGGAGGAAAAAACAAGAATAAATAGACAATGAGGTGATTTTTTGAGTCAATTCCTACCTTAATGATGACTACTAATTATTAATTTATCTATGTTTTGCAAATGACTCCAGATGGATTTTTCATGCAATTCTTATTTAATATCATATGAACATGTAGTTTTATCCTAATACAATGATAAAGAAATGGATGCTTGACAAGGGAGCTAATAACTATTTTATAATTATCAAAGAGTGTACTATAAAGACATGATACCTTCCTTTTTCTTTATTCATTAGATATATTCTTTATATACATTTCAAATGTTGTTCCCTTTCCTTGTTCCCCATCCCCAAATTTCCATAAGCCGTCTCCCCTCCCCCTGTTCCCCAATCAACCCTCTCCCACTTCCCTGTCCTGGTATTCCCCAACACTGCAGCATCTAGCCTTTCCAGGACCAAAGGCCTCCCTCCCTTTGATGTCCAATAAGGACATCTTCTGCTGCCTATGCATCTGGAGCCATGGGTAACTCCATGTTTACTTTGGTTTTGATGATTTTTGTCCCTGGGAGCTCTGGGACTACTGGGTGGCTCATATTGTTGATCCTTCTATGGCGCTGCAAACCGCTTCATCTCTTTGGGTACTTTCTCTAGCTCAGCCATTGGATAACCTGTGCTAAGTTCAATGGCTAGATGAGAGTGTCCCCCTTTGTATTTCTCATGCACTAGAAGGACCTCCCAGGTGACAACTATATCCAGCTCCCACCAGCAAGCACTTTGGGGCATCAATAATAGTGTCTGGGCTTTGTAACTCTGTTGGGAGCCACAATGGGAAAAGCTAATATACTAGCAGGTGATCATCCTAAAATGCTTGCTTCAGATTATTACATAATCTGAGACAGGTGAGCCCCCATTCAGCAAGGCTGGGGGGGACTAATTTTAGGAAAGATTCCTGTTCTTAATATGCTTTTCCTGTTATTATTATACATATATGATAATCAGTAAGTAATAGCACACATCATTGGAGCAGATCTCTGCAGAACCACAAAGATGTACTGTCTTATAGTGATGCTATGTAGACAAATAGATGACTGAAGTTTTAAAGATGATCCTATAAGAATTCCTAAAATTATATTTGTGAGTTATAAGCTCGCTTATAATGGGGCTGCTACTAGATCATTTTCTGATAGTCAAAACTGTAATGAGAACTCTGCCAGTCTCCCAAGTATCACAAGTTAATTCCTCTTAGATGGCAACCAGACTTTCCGCTATTCAGAGCACATTCTAAGAGGTTTTTAAAACAATTAACCACAGACCATAAAAAGGTAACTAATGATTTATTTTAGGCTATGACAGAAGATAAAATATTGTCTGGGTTTATCTATACAAAACTTCACATATAACTTAGTTATGGTTTTAAACTTTTGAAGAACCTGTAGAGAAGACAAATGATAGATGATTACTCCTAATGGATATGCATGTAAACATTCTCTGTTGTAAACTTCTATTTCAATTTATGACTTGGTATTTTGTGTGAACTTATGATGAACCTTGTAATCATGTATTCTGAAAGATATATACCTACTGAGGACAAAGAGATGAGAGAGAATTGGAGTAGAAAATTTTCCCCTTCCCAAGTTAGAGTAGAATTTTTGCCTTTCTCCTCTTAGAAGAATATTCCCCTTTCTCCACTTAGGGTCTTTCCATTTTTCCTCTTAGATAGCTTTCATAGGAATCATTTTATGACTTAGTAATAAACTCATTACCCACTCCTCTAAGTGTCCCATTATTTCTACCTGCAACTTCTAGCAGGCTGAAAGGTAGAGCCCAGCCATTCCTGTGGAGACAGTAGAAAGGCAATTTACCTAATCTTTAGCAGTTTGAGGAAGAAGTGCTAAATGTCAGAAACTGCAGTTTCTGGCCTCAGAGGATTATAGAAGACAGGTCAGCTACATTAGCAAAGTAACTTAGATTTAGAAAAGTAAACCTTTTAATTCACAGCAACCCTAAATTTTCTATAAGAAAAAGTCTTATCCCTGCTGAAGATCTTTCCCCCTCCACTGCCTCAAGAAGAACCAAGAAGAAAGAAACACCTCTGCTGGGGCTGGCTCCTGGAGTAACTTTACATAGGATGGATCCCTAGGTGGGGTAGTCTCTGGATGATTTTTCTCACAGTCTCTGCTCCACACTATGTCTCAGTATCTCATTTTGTGCAAATCGTCATGATTTTACTTCTTCCTTTCCTATTTGTACCTCTTTGACCTCTTTTTGTTGTCTAATTGTCCTAGCTAGGACAATTAGCTATTTTGAATATTTTGAATAGATATATATAGAGAGAGGGCAGCTGTGTCTAGTCCCCGATTTTAATGGGATTCCTTCAAGTTTTTCTCCATTTAGTTTGATGTTGGCTACTGGTTATACTGCTTTTATTATGTTTAGGTATGGGCCTTGAATTCCTGATCTTTCCAACACTTTTAACATGAAAGGATGCTTAGTTTTGTCAAATGCTTTGTCAGCATCTAATGAAATGACCGTGTGGTTTTTTTTTATTTGAGTTTGTTTATATAGTGAATTGCATTGATGAATTTCCATATATTGAACCATCCCTGCATTCCTAGGATGAAGGATACTTGATCATGGTGAATGATCATTTTGATGTGTACTTCCCTTTGGTTGGCAAGAATTTTATTGTGTATTTTTGCATCAAACTTCTTAAGGGAAATTGGTCTGAAGTTCTCTTTCTTTTTTGGATCATTTTGTGGTTTTGGTATCAGCATAATTGTGGCATCATAGAACAAATTGGGTAGTGTTCCTTCTGTTTCTATTTTGTGGAATAATTTGAAGAATATTGGTGTTAGGTCTTTTTTGAAGTTCTGATAGAAGTTTGCACTAAAACCTCTGCTTTTTTTTTGGTTGGGAGACGATCAATGACTGTGTCTATTTCTTTAGGGATTATGGGAATGTTTACATGGTCTAGCTAATCCTGATTTAACTTTGGTATTTGGTATCTATCTTGGAAATTGTTCATTTCATCCAGATTTCCAGTTGTTTTGAGTATAGGCTTTTGTACTAGGAAGTGATTTTTTTTTAATTTCCTCAGTTTCTGCTGTTCTATCTCCCTTTTCATTTCTGATTTTGTTGATCTGAATACTCTTTCTGTGGCCTCTGGATAGTCTGGCTAAGGGTTTCCCTATCTTTTTGATTTTCTCTAAGAACCAGATCCTGGTTTTGTTCATTCTTTGCATAGCTCTTTTTTTTGTTTTCTACTTGGTTGATTTTAGTCCTGAGTTTGATGATGTCCTGCCATCTACTACTCTTGGGTGTATTAGTTTCTTTCTATTCTAGAGCTTTCAGTTGTGCTGTTAATGTAATAGGGTATGCTCTCTCCAGCTTCTTTTTGGTGGCACTCAGACCTATCAGTTTTTCTTTTAGCACTGTTCCCATTATGTCCTAAAAATTTGGGTATGTTGGGCTTTCACTTTCATTAAATTCCAAAAAAAATTTTAATTTCTTTCCTTATTTTTTCCTTGACCAAGGTATCCTTGAGTAGAGCATTGTTCGGCTTCCATGTGCTTGTGAGATTTCTGTTGCTTTTGTTGTTATTGAAGAACACCCTTACTCCACATTATTCTGATAAGAGGCCTAGGAGTAGTTAAATGATCTTATAGCTGTTGAGGTCTGTTTTGTGACCAATTATGTGGTCAATTTTAGAGAAGCTACCATGAGGTGCTGAGAAGGTATATTCTTTTGATTTAGGATGAAATGTTCTATAGATATCTGTTAAATACATTTGGTCCAAAACTTCTGGTAGTTTCTCTTTGTTTAGTTTGTGTTTCCCTGATCAAGAGATCAAGGATTTGCATCTTAAAGAGCCAGCAAATATCTTAAACAAAATTATAAAGGAAAACACCTCTAACCTAAAGAAAGAGATGCCCATGAGCATACAAGAAGCCTCTAGAACTCCAATCAGACTGGACCAGAACAGAAACTCCTCCAGACACATAATAATCAAAATTCCAAATGCACTAAACAAAAAAGGATTTTAAAATTAGTAAGGGAAAACAGTCAAGCAACATATGAAGACAGACCTATCAGAATTATACCAGATTTCTCAATGGAAACTATGAAGGCTAGAAGATCCTGAGCAGTTGTCAGACAAACCCTAAGAGAACATGTCAGCCAAGGCTACTATACTGAGCAAAACTCTCAATTACCATAGAGGTAGAAAACAAGACATTCCCTGACAAAACCTAATTCACACAATATGCTTCCACAAACCCAGCTCTATAAAGGATGATGGGTGGAAAATACCAACACAAGAAGGAAAACTATACCTTAGAAAAAGCAATAATGCAATCTTCTTTCAACAAACTCAAAAGAAGATAGACACACAGAGTGCCACATTTAACAACAAAAATAACAACAAGAAACAATCACATTTCATTAATATCTCTTAACATCATTAGTCTCAATTACCAAATAAAAAGACATGGACTAACAGACTGGACAGGTAAACAGGACCCAATATTTTGCTGCATACAAGAAACTACCTCAGTGACAAAGACAGTCACTATTTCAGAGTCAAAGGATAGAAAACAACTTTTCAAGCAAATGGTTGCAAGAAAAAAGCTGGAGTGGCCATTCTTATATTGGATAAAATTGACTTTCAAACAAAAGTTGTCAAAAAAGATAAGGAGGGATACTTTATATTGTTCAAAGGAAAAATCTAGAGAGATTAACTCTCAATTATGAACGTCTATGCTCAGAAGGCAAGAGCCCACATTCATAAAAGAAACTTTACTAAAGTGCAAAGCAGACATTGCACCCCACACAATAATAGTAAGAGACTTCAACACCCCACTCTCAAAAATAGACAAATCATGGAAACAGAAACAAAACAGTGAAATTAACTAAAGTTATGGACCAAATGGATCTAACAGATATTTATAGAACATTCCAACATCAAGCAAAAGAATATACCTACTTCTCAACACCTCACTTTCTCCAAAATTGACCATGTGATTGGTCACAAAAGAGGCCTCAACAGATGCAGCAATATTGAAATAATTCCATGCACCCTATCAGATCACCACTTTCTAAGGCTAGCCTTGAGTTCAAACAAATACAATGGAAAACACACATACACATGGATATTGAACAATGCTCTACTGAATGGTAGCTTAGTCTAGGAAGAAATATAGAAAGAAATGAATTTTAGAATTTAATGAAAATGAGAACACATTATACCAAAACTTATGGGACACAATGAAAGCGTTAAGAGGAAAACTCACAGCTTTAAGTGCCTCCAGAAAGGAAATGGAGAGAACTTTAAATGTACCTGAAAGCTCTTGGACAGAAAGAAGCAAATACACCCAAGAGGAGTAGATGGCAAAAATAGTAAAACTAAGGGCTGAAATCAACCAAACACTAAAGGAACTATACAAAGAATCAACGAAACTAGGAGCTGCTTCTTTGATAAAATCAACAAGATAGGTAAACCCTTAGCCAGACTAACCAGAGGGCACAGAAGTACTACCCATATTAATTAAATAAGAAATGAAAAAGGAGACATAACAACAGAAACTGTGGAAATTCAAAAAATCATCAGATCCTGCTACAAGAGCTTATACACAACAAAATTAGAAAATCTGCATGAAATGGACAATTTTCTAGAAATATATCTGGTACCAACATTAAAACAGGATCAGATAAACTATCTAAATATTTCCATAAGTCTTGAGGAAATAGAAGCAGTTGCTAATAGTCTCCCAATAAAAAATAATAATAATAAAATTTAAAAAACAGAACTGAATTGGTTTAGTGGGATATTCTATCAAAACTTCAAAGAAGAGCTAATACCAATACTCTTCACACTATTCAACAAAATAGAAACTCATGGAATACTACCTAATTCATTCTATGAAGCCACAATAACCCTTGTACCTACCAAACAAAGACCAAACAATGAAAGGAAATGTCAGACCAATTTTTTTATCATCATTGATGCAAATATACTCAACAAAATTCTAACAAACAGAATACAAGAATTCGTCAAAATGATAATTCACCACAAACAAGTAGGCTTCATTCCAGGGTTGCAGGGATGGTTCAATATACAGATATCCATCAATGTAATCCACTACATAAACAAACTCAAAAAAAAATCCACATGGTCATTTCATGTCAAACACTTTTGACAAAACTCAGCATTACTTCATGATAAAAGTCTTGGAGAGATCAGGAATTCAAGGCCAATACCTGAACATAGTGAAAGCAATATACTGCAAACAAGTAACCAACATCAAAATAAATGTAGAGAAACTTGAAACAATCCCAGTAAAATTGGGGACCAGATAAGGCTGCCTGCCCACTCTCTCTCTCTCTCTTCATTCAATATAGTACTTGAAGTCTGATCCAGAACAGTTAGAAAACAAAAGAAAGTCAAAGGAATACAAATTGAAAAGAAAGAAGTCAAATTATCACTACGTGCAGATGATATGATTATATATCTAAGCAACTCCAAAAATTCCACCAGAGGATTCCTAAAGCTGATAAACAACTTCAGCAAAGTGGCTGGATATAAAATTAACTCAAACAAATCAGTAGCCTTCCTCTACTCTAAAGATAAGCAAGCTGAGAAAGAAATTAGGGAAATGACACCCTTCACAATAGTCACAAATAATAGTACATACCTTGTGGTGACTCTAACCATGCATGTGAAAGATCTGTATGACAAGAACTTCAAGCCTTTGAAGAAAGAAATCGAAGATCTCAGAAGATGGAAAGATATCCCATGCTCATAGATTGGCAGGATTAATATAGTAAAAATGGCCATCTTGTCAAAAGCAATCTACAGATTCAATGAAATCCCAAACAAAATACCAAATCAACTCTTCATAGAGCTAGAAAGAGCAATCTACAAATTCATTTGGAATAACAAAAAACCCAGGATATAGAAAACTATTCTTCACAACAAAAGATCTCCTGGGGGAATCACCATCCCTCACCTCAAGCTCTACTACAGAGCAATAGTGATTAAAAACTGTATGGTATTGGTCCAGAGACAGGCAGGAAGATCACTGGAATAGAATTGAAGAACCAGAAATGAACTCACACTCCTAAGGTCATTTAATATTTGACAAAGGAGCTAAAAATATCCAGTGGGAAAAAGACAGCATTTTTAACAAATGGTGCACTATCAACTGGAGGTCCACATGCAGAAAAATGCAAATTGACCCATTTTATCTCCTTGTACAAAGTTCAGTTCCAAGTGGATCCATGACCTCCTCATAAGGTCTTATAGAGAAAGTAGAGAAGAACCTTCAACACAAGGACAAAGGGAAATTTCCTCACTAGAACACCAGTTTCTTATGCTCTAAGAACTAGAATCAACAAATGAAACCTCATAAAACTGCAATGCTTCTTTTTTTTTTAATTTTTTTTATTCGATATAATTTATTTACATTTCAAATGCTTTCCCCTTTTCTAGCTGCAATGCTTCTATAAGGCAAAGGACACTGTCAATAGGACAAAATGGCAACAAACAGATTGGGAAAATATCTTTACCAATCCTGCCTCCAATACAGGGCTAATATCCAAGGTATACCAAGAACTCAAGAAGTTAGACTCCAGAGAGATAAATAACCCTACGAAAAAATGGGGTAAAGAGCTAAATAGGGAATTTTCAACTGAGGAAACTCAAATGGATCTGAAACACTCAAAGAAATGTTCAGCATCCTTAGTTTTAATGGAACTGCAAATCAAAACAACCTTGAGATTCCATCTTACAACAGTCAGAATGGCTAAGATGAAAAACTCAAGGTAGAGCAGATCCTAGAGAGGGTGTGGAGAAAGAGGAACACTCCTCCACTGCTGTTGGGATTGCAAGCTGGCAAAACCACTCTGGAAATCAGTTAAGCTGTTCTTCAGAAAATAAGACATAGTACTACCTGAGGAACCAAACACTCCTAGGCATATATCCAGAAGATGCTCCAACATGTAATAAGAACACATGCTCCACTATGTGCATATCTGCCTTATTTATAATAGCCAGAAGCTGGAAAGAACCCAGATGTTCCTCAATAGAGGAATGGATACAGAAATTGTGTTATATATATATATATATATATATATATATATATATATAATGGAGTACTATTCAGCTATTAAAAACAATCATTCATGAAATGCATAGACAAATAGATGAAATTAGAAAATTTCTTCCAGAGTGAGATAACCCAATAACAAAAGAACACACATGGTATGCAATCACTGATAAGTGGATATTAGTCCAAAAGCTCAAAATAAAGAAGTTACAATTCATAGACCATAGGATACTCAAGAAGAAATAAGACCAAAGTGGGGGTGCTTTGGTTCCTCTGAGAAAGGGAACAAAATACTCACAGGAGCAATTATGTAGTATGGAACAGAGACTGAAGGAAAGGCCACCCAGAGACTGTCCTACCTTGGGATTCATCGTATAAACACTCACCAAACCATGACACTAGAATGGTTGACATGAAGTGTATACAGAAAGGAGCCTGTTTTGTTTGTCTCCATAGAAGCCCTGCCAGAGCCTCACAGATACAAAGGCTAGCAGGCAACCATTGGACTGAGCATGGGTCCCCATTGGAGGAGTTGGAAGGCAGACTGGAGGAGCTGAAGTGGTTTGTAGGCTCATAGGTAAAAGGCGATATTGGCCAACTAGATGCCCCAGGGCTCCCAGGGACTAAACCATC
Source organism: Apodemus sylvaticus (assembly GCF_947179515.1). NCBI lineage: Eukaryota > Metazoa > Chordata > Mammalia > Rodentia > Muridae > Apodemus > Apodemus sylvaticus. The sequence continues at coordinate 139,938,821 of NC_067477.1, read as the reverse complement.
AACCAAGGAGTACACATGGTTCTAGTGAAAATAGTGGCAGAGGAATGCCTTGTTAGGCATCAGTGGGTAGAGAGGTTTATGGTCCTATGAAGACTCAATAGATGCCCCAGCACAGGGAAATCGAGGGAGGGTAGGTGGGAGTGGATTGGTGACAGGGCATATTCTTGGAGGCAGGGGATAGGAGGATGGGTTGGGGTTTTTCGGAGGGGTGGGGCAGGAAAGGGTATAACATTTGAAATGTCAATGAAGAATATGTTCAATAAAATCAAAAACTTTGGAAAAAAAAAAAAGAAAATGACCTGTATTCCCAGTTTCTATATCATGTGTAGTCTGTCTCATTGGATATTTTCATGACCTTTTGTTACATTAGTCTCTATGCTCTAGTGAAATCTTGGATTTACATCATTGTAAAATAGACCCATCATTTTGGAATGTAAGGATAATTAATGTAAAGCCCCTCATTTTCATAAAGTTCAAATTCAAACTAAACTTTCAAAGACAACTAGAGCTAGATGGGCAATGCTAAAGAAGGGGGTGTTAACTATATTGCTATATATTCTGAGTTTCATAAAATTTCAGTAACAAAGCCGTGAATCCTTTCTGGTTTATCAGCATACTTTAGTTCAGTCTCACAATTTGGATACAGAAGCATGTCATAGATGTGTTAATAGAACACAATTAATTTATTTGTACCATAGTGGATATGAAATGAACTGGAATCACTGTTTGAGAATTAGTCAGTAACCTGTACCCAGCATTCATATCTTTGATCTTTGATCATTTTCATATACAAATTTAATATCTTTCTGAAATATGCATAATCCATAAACCAATTCTATTTATTGTTGCTCTGTTGAGAAGACAAATAAAGGCTGTAAGCTATAATGTCATTGACTTAGTCAGGGTTTCTATTCCTGCACAAACATCATGATCAAGAAGCAAGTAGGGGAGGAAAGGGTTTATTGAGCTTACACTTCCATGTTGCAGTTCATCACTAAAGGAAGTCAGGACTGGGAACTGAAGCACATCAGGAAGCAGGAGCTGATCCAGAGGCCATGGAGGGATGTTTTTTACTGGCTTGCTCAGCCTGCTCTCTTATAGAACCCAAGAACACCAGCCCAGGGATGTCACCACCCACAAGGGGCCCTCCCCACTTGATCACTAATTGAGAAAATACCCCACAGTTGGAACTCATGGAGGCAGTTCCCCAACTGAAGCTCCTTTCTCTATGATAACTCCTGCCTGTGTCAAGTTGACACACAAAACCAGCCAGTACAATTGACCCCTTGTCAACTTGACACACAAACACACCACTATTTTTTTTATATTTTTATTTTCTATATTCTTTGTTTACATTCCAAATGATTTCCCCTTTCCCGGATCCCCCCTCCCCATATGTCCCATAAACCTTCTTCTCTCCATCTGTTCTCATTTTTTTTCTCTCCTTATATTCCCCTCCAATGCTAGATCAACCCTTTCCAGGATCAGACCTTCTCCATACTTCTTCATGGGACTCATTTGTTATGCGATTTGTGCCTTGGGTATTCAGGGCTTCTGGGCTAATTAATATCAACTTATCAGAGATCGCACTCCATGTGTATTCTTTTGTGACTGGGTTACCTCACTTACGATGATATTTTCCAGATCAAACCATTTGATTATAAATTTTGTGATTTCATTGTTTCTAATTGATGAGTAATATTTCATTATGTAAATATACCACATTTTCTGTATCCATTCGTCCTTTGAGGGGCATCTGGGTTCTTTCCAGCTTCTGGCTATTATAAATAAGGCTGCTATGAACATAATAGAGAATGTGTCTTTATTGCATGCCAGGTAATCCTTTGGGTATAGGCCCAGGAGAGGTATAGTAGGGTCCTCCGGAAGTGTCATGTCCAGTTTTCTGAGGAACCGCCAGACTGATTTCCAAAGTGGTTGTACCATCTTACAGCCCCACAAGCAATGGAGGAGTGTTCCTCTTTCTCCACATCTTCGTCAACACCTGCTGTCTCCTGAGTTTTTGACCTTAGCCATTCTGACTGGTGTAAGATGAAATCTCAGGGCTGTTTTAATTTGCATTTCCCTAATGACTAATGATGTTGAGCACTTCTTAAGGTGCCTCTCTGGGATCCGAATTTCTTCAGGTGAAAATTCTTTGTTTAGATCTGTACCCCATTTTTTAATAGGGTTATTTGGTTCCCTGGGGTCTAACTTTTGGAGTTCTTTATATATATTGGATATTAGCCTTCTATCAGATGTAGGGTTGGTGAATATACTTTCCCAATTTGATGGTTGCCATTTTGTCCTTTTAACAGTGACCTTTACCTTACAGAAACTTTGTAATTTTATGAGGTCCCATTTCTCAATTCTTGATCTTAGAGCATAAGCTATTAGTGATCTGTTCAGGAACTTTTCCCCAGTGCCCATGTCCTCTAGGGTCTTCCCCAGTTTCTTTTCTATTAGTTTCAGTGTGTCTGGTTTTACATGGAGGTCCTTGATCCACTTGGAGTGAAGTTTAGTACATGGAGATAAGAATGGAACAATTCACATGTTGACCTCCAATTGAACCAGCACCATTTGTTGAAAAGGCTATCTTTTTTCCACTGGATGTTTTTGGCTCATTTGTCGAAGATCAAGTGGCCATAGGTGTATGGGTTCATTTCTGGATCTTCAATTCTATTCCATTGGCCCACTTGTCTGTCACTGTGCCAATACCATGCAGTTTTTAACACTATTGCTCTGTAGTATTGCTTAAAGTCAGGGATACTGATTCCCCCAGAATTTCTTTTGTTGTTGAGAATAGTTTTAGCTATCCTGGGTTTCTTGTTATTCCAGATGAATTTGAGAATTGCATTTTCTAACTCTGTGAAGAACTGAGTTGGGATTTTGATGGGGATTGCATTGAATCTGTAGATTGCTTTTGGCAAAATGGCCATTTTAACTATATTAATCCTGTCAATCCACGAGCATGGCAGATTTTTCCATTTCCTGAGGTCTTCTTCAATTTCTTTCTTCAGAGATCTGAAGTTCTTGTTATATAGATCTTTCACTTGTTTGGTTAGAGTCAGACCGAGATACTCTATATTGTTTGTGGCTATTTTGAAGGGTGTCATTTCCCTAACTTCTTTCTCAGCCTGCTTACCCTTTGAGTATAGGAAGGCAATTGATTTGCTTGAGTTGATTTCATAATCAGCCACATTGCTGAAGTTGTTTATCAGCTGTAGGAGTTCTCTGGTGGAGGTTTTTGGGTCACTTAAGTAGACTATCATGTCATCTGCAAATAGCGATAATTTGACTTCTTCCTTTCCAATTTGTATCCCTGTGACCTCATAACATTGTCTAATTGCTCTAGCTAGAACTTCAAGTACTATATTGAAAAGATATGGAGAGAGAGGAAAGTCTTGTCTAGTCCCTGATTTTAGTGGGATTGCTTCAAGTTTCCCTCCATTTAGTTTGATGTTGGCTACTGGTTTGCTGTATATTGCTTTAACGATGTTTAGGTATGGGCCTTGAATTCCTGTACTTTCCAAGACTTTTAGCATGAAAGGATGCTGAATTTTGTCAAATGCTTTTTCTGCATCTAATGAGATGATCATATGGTTTTTTCTATGAGTTTGTTTATGTAGAGGATAGCATTGATGGATTTTATTATATTGAACCATCCCTGCATCCCTTGGATAAAGCCTACTTGATCATGGTGGATGATCGTTTTGATGTGTTCTTGGATTTGGTGGCAAGAATTTTATTAAGTATTTTTGGATCTATCTTCATAAGAGAAATTGGCCTGAAGTTCTCTTTCTTTGTTGGATCTTTGTGTGGTTTTGGTATCAGCGTAATTGTGGCTTCATAGAACAAGTTGGGTAGAGTTCCTTCTGTTTCTATTTTGTGGAATAGTTTGAAGAGTATTGGTGTTAGGTCTTCTATGAAGGTCTGATAGAATTCTGCATTGAAGCCATCTGGTCCCGTGCTTTTTTTGGTTGGGAAAAATTCTATGACCCTTTTTATTTTTTCCAGTGTTATGGGACTGTTTAGTTGATGTATTTGATCCTGATTTAGTTTTGGTGTCTGATATCTGTCTAGGAAACTGTCCATTTCCTCCAGATTCTCCAGTTGTGTTGAGTATAGGTTTTTGTAGTAGGATCTAATGATTTTTTGAATTTCCTCGGTTTCTGTTGTTATATATCCCTTTTCATTTTTAAGTTTGTTAATCTGGATACTGTCTCTGTGCCCTTTGGTTAGTCTGGCTAAGGGTTTATCTATCTTGTTGATTTTCTCAAAGAACCAGCTCCTGGTTTTGTTGATTCTTTGTATGGTTCTCTTTGTTTCTACTTGATTGATTTTGGCCCTGAGTTTGATGATTTCCTGATTTCTACTCCTCCTGAGTGAAATAGCTTCCTTTTGTTCAAGGGCTTTCAGGTGTGTCATTAAGCTGTTAGTGTATGCTCTCTCCATTTGCTTTTTGGAGGCACTCAGGGCTATGAGTTTTCCTCTTAGCACTGCTTTCATTGTATCCCATAGATTTAGGTATGTTGTGTCTTCATTTTTATTACGTTCTAAAAAGTCTTTAATTTCTTTCTTCATGTCTTTCTTGACCAAGGTATCATTCAATAGGATATTGTTCATTTTCCACGTGTAAGTGGGTTTTCTGTTGTTTTTGTGGCTATTGAAGACCACTTTTACTCCATAGTGATCTGATAGGAGGCATGGGTTTAGTTCGATCATCTCATATTTGTTGAGGTCTGTCTTGTGACCAATTAAATGGTCGATTTTGGAGAAGGTACAATGAGGTACTGAGTAAAAGGTATATTCTTTTGCTTTAGGATAGAATGTTTTATATATATATATATATATATATATATATATATATATATATATATATATATATATATATATATATATATATGTATATATATATGTATATATTCAATCTAATTCGTCCAAAGCTTCAATTAGTTTCATTGTGTCCCTGTTCAGTTTCTGTTTTCCTGATTGGTCCATTGAGGAAAGTGCAGTGTTGAAGTTACCAACAATTATTGTGTTAGGTGCAATGTGTGCTTTGAGCTTTAATAAAGTTTCTTTTATGAATGAGGGTGCCCTTGCATTTGGAGCATAGATGTTCAGGATTGAGAGTTCTTCTTGTTGTATTTTTCCTTTGACCAGCAAAAAGTGTCCCTCAGATTCTCTTTTGATGACTTTGGGTTGAACGTCAATTTTATCTGATATTAGAATGGCTGCCCCAGCTTGCTTCCTGAGACCATTTGCTTGTAAAAAGGTCTTCCAGCCTTTTACACTAAGGTAGTGTTTGTCTTTGACCCTGAGGTGTGTTTCCTGTATGCCGCAAAATGTAGGGCCCTGTTTATGTATCCAGTCTGTTAGTCTATGTCTTTTTATTGGGGCATTGAGACCATTGATGTTAAGAGATATTAAGGAATAGTGATTGTTACTTCCTGTCATTTTTGATATTATTTTTTAAATTTGATTGGTTAACTTCTTTTGGGTTTGATAAGAGAAGGTTACTATCTTGCTTTTTCCAGGGTGAAGTTTCCCTCATTGTATTGGTGTTTTCCTCCTATTATCCTTTGTAGAGTTGGGTTTGTGAATAAATATTGGGTAAACTTGGCTTTTTCATGGAATATCTTAGTTTCTTCATCTATGGTGACTGAGAGTTTTGCTGGGTATAGTAATTTTGGCTGGCATTTGTGTTCTTTTAGTGTCTGCATGAGATCTGCCCAAGATCTTCTAGCTTTCATAGTCTCAGGTGAAAAGTCTGCTGTGATTTTGATAGGTTATATGTTACTTGGCCTTTTTCTCTTACCGCCTTTATATTTCTTTCTTTGTTAATATTCTTTCTTTGTTTAGTACATTTGGGGTTTTGATTATTATGTGATGGTAGGTATTTCTGTTCTGGTCCAGTCTGTTTGGAGTTCTGTAGACTTCTTGTATATTCATGGGCATCTCTCTCTTTAGGTTAGGGAAGTTTTCTTCCATAATTTTATTGAAGATATTTGCTGGCCCCTTAAGTTGTAAATCTTCACTCTCATCTATGCCTATAATCCTTAGGTTTGGTCTTCTCATTGTGTCCTGGATTTCCTGGATATTTTGGGCTACAAGCTTTTTGCATTTTGCATTTTCTTTAACTGTTGACTCCATGGTTTCTATGGTATCTTCAGAATCTGAGATTCTTTCTTCTATCTCTTGCATTCTGTTGTTGATATTTGCATCTATGGCCCCTTATTTCTTCCCAAGGTTTTCTATCTCCAAATTTTTCTCCCTTTGTGTTTTCTTAGTTGTTTCTACTTCTGATTTTAGCTCCTGGATGGTTTTGCTTAGCTCTTTCACTTGCTTGTTTGTGCTTTCCTGCAATTCTTTAAGAGATTTTTGTGTTTCTTCTTTCATGACCTCAGCCTGTTGACCAAAGTTCTCTTGTATTTCTTTAAGTGATTTTTGCGTTTCCTCCTTATTGGCTTTTGTATTCTCCTAAATTTCTTTCAATGATTTTTGTGTTTCCCTTGTAAGGGCTTCTAACTTTTGATCCATTTTCTCCTGAATTTCTTTAAGTATTTCCTTCATGTGTTCCTGTGCCAGCATCATGACCAGTGATTTTAAATCCAAATCTTGTTTTACTGGTGTGATGGGGTATCCAGGACATGCTGTTAAAGGAGAATTGGGTTCAGATGCTGCCATATTGCCTTGATTTCTGTTAGTGATGTTCCTGCGTTTGCCTTTTGCCATCTAGTTCTCACTGGTGTTAGTCGGTCTTGTCAATGCTGGACTCACCAGTGCAAGCTGCCTCTTCCCAGGTGGCCTCTGGTGCACAGCTGACCTCCTGCACTGCCTGGAGACAGGGTGCTGTGGCCCAGGCTGTTCAGATCCTGAAGTAGACACCTGAGGGCTCCCACAGGGGCCTGCTGGACTCACCAGAGCACACTGACTCCTCCCACCTGGCCTCCCAGGTGCCCCTCTGGCCTCTTGCAGGACCTGGAGATGTGGTGTTGCAGCCCAGGCTGCACTGGATCCGGAAGCGGAGATCTGAGGGCTCCTGCCAGAGGCCTCAGGACTGGAACCTAAGCTCAGTGCAGCCAGAGCAAGCTGTGTGCTCCCAGTCTGCTTCCGGGTGCACACCAGGTCTCTTGCACTTTCTGGAGACTGAGTGCTGTTGCCCAGGCTGTTCAGATCATGAAGCAAACACCTGAAGGCTCCTGCAGGAGCCTGCTGGACTCACCAGAGTACACTGACTCCTCCCAGCCTGCCTCCCGGATGCCTCTCTTGCCTCTTGCAGGACCTGGAGATGTGGCATTGCAGTCCAGGCTGTTCTGGATCCTGAAGAGGAGATCTGAAGGCTCCCGCCAGAGGCCTCATGACTGAACCTCCAAACACATCACTATTAAGCCTCAACCCTTACTTTCTTATTCATCCCCAAGATCTAAATTACTTTAAAAGTTGCACAGTCTTTACATATTAAAAGTTCAGTCAGTTTAAAATGTCCAGTATCTTTAAAATTCAAAGTCTCTTAACTGTGGGCTCCACTAAAATACTTTCTTCCTTCTAGAGGAAAACATATCAGGGCACAGTCACAATCAAAAGCAAAACTCAAACTCCAATGGTTCAATGTCTGGGATCCAACTCACAATCTTCCAGGCTCCTCCAAGGGCGTTGGTCACTTCTCCAGCTCTGCCCTCTGTAGCACACAGCTTGTCTTCTAGGCTCCAGCGGCCTGTACTCCACTGCTGCTGCTGTTCTTGGTGGTCATCACATGGTACTGGCATCTCCAAAACACTGTTGACTTCTACTGTAATTAGGCTTCACCAATAGCCTCTCATAGGCTCTCTTCATGGTGACAAGCCTCTGCTCCTATGCATGACCTCTTCAAGTCCTGGTCTATCAATTGCAACTGAGGCTGCACCTTCACCAATGGCCTTACGTGGCCTCTCACTGTGCCAAGAGCCTAGCTGCTCTTCATGACCTCTTCATGCCTTCAAAACCAGTACCATCTAGGTGACTCTTACACAATACCACAGCTGTCCAGCCACAGCACAAAATACAACTGTGATGATCTCTGGAACACACTCTGTGCTCTCAGAAAACACTTCCCAGAAGATTTCACCTCAGTGATGCTGGTCTCTTCTTAATTTTTTAGCTCCAGCTAACCAGCACCAATAGTCCCAGTAACACAATGGTTTGCTTTAGTGGTTCTGGTATCTTGTTACTTACAGCTGATTCTTCAGCCCCAGCTAACCAAAACCACAGAATCTTCACAATCAAAACATGGCCATTTTAAGAATGTTTAATCTTCCCTCTGAAATTTCACAAGCCAGGCCTCCATCCTCTTAAATTTCACAAGCCAGGCCTCCATCTTCTGCACTGTTCGTAACATTGTCTTCCAATCACCTACAGAACTTTCCACAGCTTTTCTAGCTCAAAGTTCCAAAGTCCATCCACAGTCCTCCCCAAAACATGGTCAGGTTGTCACAGGAATACCCCACTCCTGGTACCAATTTGACTTAGTCAGGGTTTCTATTCCTGCACAAACATCATGATCAAGAAGTAAGTTGGGGAGGAAAGGGTTTATTGAGCTTACACTTCCATGTTGCAGTTCATCATTAAAGGAAGTCAGGACTGGAACTCAAGCAGGTCAGGAAGCAGGAGCTGATGCACAGGCCATGGAGGGTTGTTTCTTCCTGGCTTGCTTCCCCTGGCTTGTTCAGCCTTCTCTCTTATAGAACCCAAGAACACCAGCCCAGGGATGGCACCACCCACAAGGGGCCCTCCCCACTTGATCACTAATTGAGAAAATGCCCCACAGCTGGATCTCATGGAGGCACTTCCCCAACTGAGTCTCCTTTCTCTGTGATAACTCCTGCCTGTGTCAAGTTGATACACAAAACCAGCCAGTACAGTCATCATCCAGCATTTTCACATATAACCAACCATATCATATCTTGCTTTAAAATCACAACATATTTTGCTTTGCTGCATTAGTTGAGTAACCTGAAAATTATATTAAGAGAGCAGGATTCGAAATTTTTCTCATAGAAATTACAGATCAGCATGATAATGTCAACAATGTTATTATGAAAGCAAAACTCGTTTGAAAGCAGCCAATGTAAACTAGGATGAGCTCCCATTGTTACTATTTGTTTTTCAGATGTGGTGAACAGAAAAAGAAAGATTAAAGTTTATGCTGATGGAGGTAGAGAAATGCCTTACCATTCTGGATTACTTCCTCTACAAATATTAAGACTAGAGTTTAGATCCCCAAACTCATGTAACGAGCTAGGCACTTGTCATATGCCCTGTACCTGGGTGCAAAGGAAGACCGACTTCAGGGCTTCCAACTTAGTCAAGAAAATAAGTGTGGAAGGTTTGGTGAAAAACAGGATCTCAAAAGCAATAGGCAAAGAGTCATACAGAAGAACAAAGAACAATCATCTGGCATCTGCAAATGTACAAAAGTGCATTGGTTTGTTTGGGGTGTCAACTTGGCATAAACTAGAGTCATCAAAGAGGAAGGAGCCAGAGTTGAAGAAATATCTTCATTAAATCCAGCTGTTGGACACTTTATTAGTGACCAGTGAGGAAGAGACCAGCCCATTGTGGGTAGTGCCATCCCTGGGCTGCCAGTCCTGAGTTCTATAAGAAGGCAGGTTGAGCAAGCCAAGGAAAGCAGACTAGTAAGCAGCACTCCTCCATACCCTGTGTATGAGCTTTTGCCTTGAGGTTCCAGCAATACTTCAGTTCCTGTACTGAATGGTCTGTGATCTGGAAGTATAAGCCAAATCATTTCCTTCCTTCCCAATATGTCTTTTGGTCTTGATGTTTCTTCTCAGCAATAGAAACCCTAACTAAGATAAGAAGTATGCACACACATACATAATGGGCACATAAACTTATACAAACACCCACAAATACTAAATAATAAATGATATTTTAAAATCTAGTCATGAACATTATAGTTTACTTTAAAAATAAAAAATATATTTGAATCACTTGATGGAAGGAAGTTTTCTTACATTACCCTCACAATATCATGTTATCAATGTAATGCTCACTAAATAGTCAGATCAAATTAACCTCAAAGTAACTAGAAAATAAAACTTTAAAAACAGAAGTATTTTGTACAAAATCAATACTTTTAATACACAAGAGAATTAAAATTGGACCAGTGTCTATTAAAGGTGCCTTGCAAACAAGGGTTTCTACACTTTAAAACACTTTACTGTGTATTTTTACCATTAAATACTATGCTGTCAGCATAAATTTTATACTTACTGAGGAAATTCTATTTTCTCCATCACAAGCATAACATATATTTATCTATTCCAAGTATGGAAGCTAAGGATGGTGCAATGTCACTAACCTCACCCATGGTCATAATACAACTGTTTCCTGAAGGTAATATTAGTATTTTTATTCTATTTTCTAAAAGGTATGTCTATGTACTCTTTCTACAATTTCGGAAATACATTATAAGAATGCCTTCCCTTTGTCAGCTTGATTGAGGGTTCTCTTGATATTGCCCATTTACATTTTGTTAAAAAGTTGCCTTGAGTGTTTTTATTTTCTGTTCATGTGTTAGGGGGAAAAAAAGCAAAGACAGAAACATTCTTAATAGCCCATTCAAAGGCACTACTATTTGAATTTGTGACATTATATTTAGGAAAATTTGCTTTTTTGTTTACCTAAATGTGCTATTGTTAAATGCCACAGCTGCCATTGCTTAGATGAAAGATGTTTGATAAACTGTCTTCCATCTGTATGTAGAAAATGCATGTATATTAGAAGCCTCACACCTCCCTACACATTTCACAGCTTATTAGAACAGCATCCTAAGTGTGGGTGTTAGATCCTCACTCTTCACAACAATGATGTTTGTGATTCAATATAATATTGCTAGTCATGAATCTCAGTTCTCTTGGAAACCATAGGAATAAAAAGCATCCCTGTATGTTTGGGATCTCTCTAGATTACCGATGGTTTGATGAATCTTTAAAAAATTATTTTCCATTGATATAAACTATTTTAAAAGAACTTCCTCAATGGAACGCTTTGGTTGAATTAGTGCTTCTCTCTGACCCCATGGGAGTGGGAAATAGGAGTAGAAAGATTTAAGATTAAAGTAAACTTTTACTGCCTGAAAATGGAACCTGTTAATGGAAAAAGTTCTCATCCATGCTACAGGTCCACTAGCAAAACATCATAAACAGCTTTGGAGTTTTAGTAATTACCATCCAGATTCTCAAGGAAAATAGTCCTGAAATTACTGTTGTTTGAGCACAAAGAAAAGTGTAAAGATTCTTTTCAAATTTACTTCAGCTCTGGCCAAAGATTTGTGGTGAAAGACCACCATTGATAAAAGATATGTTATTTCAAATATCTTTCAAATAGTTCTTCAAACCAATGAATCCATACACAACAATTCTTCATCATGTGGGGCCACATATGAATATAAATACAATAAATCAATATTTCCTTTTCAACCAAACATATTTCCTTCTTTGGCCTATTAAAACTCAAATCTCTAAAGTTTTCTGCTGCTTTCATTGTTTATTCTGGTTTATAATAATTGCTATCATATGTTCAAACTCAAGATATAGTATTTTATTCTACAAAAGCTTTTGTAATATATAAGCTAAAACTCATAAACTTTACATTGGCTCTTCCACTGTGAATGAAATGAGTTTACTGACATTTCTAAACTGCTGTTTTTTTGAGTTTCAGTGATGCACTGTCTGATTTACCAATAAAGTGAAAAAACATTTTTTGTAGTCTATTGTGCCCAGCCTCAACCCGCAAGGAAAGTCGCAACTCGACCAGGTTCTTCTCTGCAATGCTTTATTCAGGATCTTTGCTTTCTTCTCTTACTGGAGGCCCCAACCTTTTCCCTGCCGCCCTTATATAGCCATCCAGCCCTGTCCGCAGGAGATAGATAGTGGGCCGCTTCCTGGTAGGTGAACTAAGTGAATTCTTCATTAGCATATATGTGCAATAACATACACAGCACACTGTGCATGCACTAAAGTTGTTTACCACCAGAGAGCAGCATCCGGTTGGCGCCATCTTGTAATGGTGATGATCAAAGGCGGCTTACCACAGCAGTCATTAATTCACTCTTGATTTTCAGTTTTGTAACTCTGATGTACCTTTGTCTTAATAAGAAAAACTTGTCTTTCAGTCATTTCTTTTTTACCTTCTCTTTTACCTCCTTAACCTAGAACCCCAAATTTCACAGGAACACTGTTTCTGTCAACCCTTCCCTTGAAATCAGTTTATCCTGTACCCGAATTCTATGTCATATCCCATGATTAAAATTGCTTCAATTCAAAAGGACATGAAAAAAAAACACTTCAGACCAGAACCTCCATAATTCAATTAATATTTTCTTTTCATTGCTTCCATTTTAACCATTTCTGCCCTGGCTCTGTACCCTTGGCAGATGCTTTTACTGTGATTACTTCCACCAACTCACTGCACATAACTTGCACGTTCTATTTCAATCTGTTTGCCAGGGAATTGGATCCATGATCTTTGCATAAATACAGTGTCTGGAAGCAAAGGGCTTTAGAAATGAATCAATGTCCAGGACTAAAGATGTCATCAGTACCTTTGATTTGAGGGCTAAGAACTCCTCCACACATTTCTGATGTAATGTTGGAAAATTAGCAGTAGTAAATTAGGCCAGGAATGTGGGACCAGCGGGAAAAAGCAAAGTACATATGTTAGGTAGCCAGGATACTGGATAAGAATAAGTTGATATAAATTTAAATTTGAAAGGATTATTAACATAACACTGACAACAATCAATGGTAGGCCCTGGGAAAGGACCCTAGTCCTCTGTTATATTGTTTCTTCCACATTCAGGAAAATTAATATCTCACATTTATGATAGAGAAATGTTTTTTAAAACCATTAGAAATGATAGAGAAGAATAAAAATCCTCAAAGAATTGCACATGTTAGAATGAATGTTCCATATAATGGTCAAAAATCTTATTAAGTGGTTGCTTTGGTATAAGGCCATGAAAGTGGTACAGTTTTCAAGATAGCAAGAAAATACTGTTTCAAAGAAATACTAATATTTATACAAAGTTCAGTGGTGACAGTCTTGTATAAGCCATGGTTAAAGTGGAAATTCTCAAACAAATAGCTTTTAAATAGCAATGAGAAGTATTGCATTTCAAGAAGTAGAGGCTATTTGGGTATACTTACAAGGCAATGGTAAGAAGTTGCAAATATTGTTTTAAACACTAAGTGAGAATAAGAATCATAAGGGCTTCACTTGCAAAGATCTATGAGATATTGAAACAGTGTAGCCATGAGAATAAGATAGATGGGCACTATTAACTCAATTAATTAAATCAATAATTGATCATTAGGAAGACTAAGGAAACTGCTTAAGTAAAGACATGTTCTTATATCCACTATTTGCATTTAAGATATCAAACAAAAAACCCATTTCTCAATGAAAAGGTTAATTACATATGAGGAAGAATCATATGTATTTATGGCAGATAAATGCATAAGAATTTTGCTATTTTCCAAAAAAAAGTCATATAAATATTAGGCAACTATTCAAGATCTTAAGAGCTTCCTCTGAAATCTATGCAGATGTATATAAAGAAATCAGGAGCTCCCTCTTAGTAAACAATACATAAAACATAGTAAATATGAATAAGTCACTAAAAAGAGGTTAGTGTAGGAGGTTAGTGTAGGTTTTCTGGGGGGAATTTTCTATGAGTATTTCACAAAGTTGATGATAGTCATTGTTCAAGCCAAGATGATTACAATAATAAAACATTAGGTAAATTAAAAAATTTCATAAAATTAAAGTACATAGACTAAAATCTAATGAGAGGAGAAAATAATAGGAAAGACCCTAATAGATCAAGGACAAATGGGGGTCATGTCTGTTTGGTGTAGACTCTGTCACAGGTGTGCTCTTGTCATAAACAGACCACTGGCAACAAAAATAATTATGCCCAAAGCAAGGATAGATCTGCAGATCTATATATCTCATGTTACCAGAGTACACTGGAACAGAGGCAGAACAGTTCTACTGGGAACAAGACTGAAATGCAAAGGATTTGAAATTTAGATGCTACATGTAGTGTTTGCAAACTCAAGTAGCATGGACTATGACTAATTTTCAAATCTAGCTTGCTGTGTTTAGAGGTTATTCAACAATAAGTGAGAATAAGCAGGAACTATAATTTGTATGTGGGAAAAATGGTACTTTGATCTCCATTCCAGATTAAAATGTGTAAAATAGGAAATTTATAGATAAGGTATTTATTGGTTTGGGACTGACATGTTCACATGTTCAGATTCTAATTCCTGTACCCCGGAATAAAAATATACTTGAAGAATGAGTTTATAAGGAAGATAATTGAAGTAACAAGGTCAAATACCACACTTACTACCAAGGATGTGAAAACATATTGAGATATATAAACTGCAGACAAAAAATAAAGTTCACAGAGAAACTAACCTGACAAATGGTCATTAACTAACTTTCTCTGGCACTTAAAGAACCTACTCTGAAACATTATGTTTTGGAGGCTTTCCTACTAAAGAACAATTTGCTAATGTGCAGGTAGCTAATTGACTGCTTTGGATAACTGAATTAAATAAGATATTACCTATGAACTGGGAGACATTAACATCGTGATTTCTCAGAATATCTGTGCTTCTGATGAAATGAAATATATCTGTTGTAAATATCACTTTTATTTCCTCGGATGAAGTGATGACATGGACAGCTGTTCCAAAAGTGTAGTAATATACTGCTTCAGTTGATCCCAGAGTTTCCTTCTCTATTCTCTCTATCTCTATGCCAAACCTGGAAGGTTCTAGCCTCTGTACAATCTAATCGTCCAAGAATACTAATTCAATCCAGCTGTTCTCAGCTTCTGACTGAATTCTATACCTGAATTCCATACTCTGGAAATTGGTTTAAGTCTTCTGGCTCCTTCTCATTCTCTGGCTTTTCCTGTGTATATCTTGTTATCTTTATAACTTTCTCTGTAAAACTGTCCCAGTAAAACTGCCAAACACAAAGACCACCTACCATATATCACAACACACCACATTTTTCTCTCTCATTTCTTTGAAATAGCCTTGCTTCCTCTCTGTTCTAATGTGAGTTGGGCATATCCTAACTCTGACTCTTTCTATCAAATCCTTCTCTGATTTATTTTTTTGTCTGCCCACCAATCAGATGAAACTTTCAAATATGGCTACATTCTTCTACAAACTAGCCTTATCTTCCTTGTTAAGGATTAAATGTATTTATTAAGGGCATGTTTGTATTTTGGCAAGATTATACTATAATTCTAGGCATGTTTGCATTCCATCCAGATCATATCTTTGGATATGCTCAGTTGCCAAAGCACCCATGTCCCTGGATTAAAATTAGACTTAATTGTTTTGAAAAGAATGCTTAGGTATCATGTAACACTCAAATGGCTCTTTGAAATATTTCCTTCATTATAGTTAGCATGGTTGTAGGGGAGAACTGCTCCCATATCTGGCATGAGAAAGGCACTTGAGATAGCATTACTACTACAGGGGAGTTATCTTTTAAAGTGGACAGACACATATTCTGTGAAAACTTATGTACTATTATAGGTGTGTTCCTGAGAAAAACAGAGCTATAATATCAAGAAGTAGCACTCTGCCCAAAACAGGTAACTTTGATTTTAACAACTCTCATATTTTTACATTTTTAAAAATTAAAATGTAATTACATCATTTCCTTAACACTTTTCATGCAACTTCCTTGCTCTATCAAATGAATGACCCTTATTTTTAAAATTGTTGTTTAAATATATACATATATATATACATACATACATATATATGTATATGCATACATATATATAGAGACTTTTTGGTTTAGTTAATTTATGTGTTTATGTATATGAGAGGTTTGGCGATATGTATGTCTGTCCTCCATGTGTGTGCTGCCTGGGCACCCATATAGACCAGAAGTAGGTGTGGATCCCCTTGAGTCATAGACTGCTGTGAGCCACAAAATGAGTATTAGGAATCTTACCCAGAATTCTAAAAGAACAGGTAGTCTGACCACTGAGGCATCTCTTCAGCCCTGTATTTCCTTTTATTAGTCTCCTTCCCAAAATGGGGAAAGGGTCAGGAAGCTTATATACTAAAAGAGTAAATTGTAGTTCTAATTCCTCTGCAGGAATATATACACTCACAGAGCACTCACTGTGATATGCCTGTCAGTTATAGACAACTTGCTACTTCACTGTCTATGTAAATGTTGTCGGAACATTCTAAATGCTAGAAGTAGATTCACTGCTTCTTCTCTGAAGCTTTTCCTTTTTTTCTTATTATTTTTCTTTCTAATTCTTTTCTCTCAGTTTGTTTTTCAATTATTTGTGGTTATACTGCCTGCTATCCATACACATAATTGTATTCTAATAAAAGAGAGAAAGATGACTCTCCATGCATTAGATTTGTGGTGAGAAGTAAGGTGATCAACTATTTATGATAGACTGTAACAATAGAAGCATTCACACTCAGGGTGCAGCTGGGAATGCAGAGAACACCCAAATGTAAGATTACTTGGGACACCCTCAGCCAGGGCCCAACCTACACCCAGGAGCTGGTTCATAGCCTTCTGTGAACCTCTCCTGCCAGGGGATATTTGCCCTGCAAGGAGTCCTGCATTTAGAGGTGAGGCCTCCATCTTTGCTCCTGTGACTGAGCTGAAGGGTGCAGCTGGGAACACAGAGAACACCAAGTATAAGATTACTTGGGACACAGCCTGCCAGAGCCCCATATGATAAATAAACAGGACTCAGCATTTTGCTACATACAGGAAAAGCATCTCAGTGTCAAAGAAAAATGCTGCCTCAGAGTAAAAATCTGGAAAATAATTTTCCAAGCAAATGGTTCTAGGCAACAAGCTGAAGTAGCCATTCTAATCAGATAAAATTGAATTTCAACCAAAAGTCATCAAAAAAGACAAGGAAAGACACTTTATACTCATCAAAATATATTACCAAGAAGAACTCTTAATTCTGAATATCTATGCTCCAAATGCAAACACACCCTCATTCAAAAAAGAAAATTTAATAAAGGTCAAAGCACACATTGCACCTCACACAATAATTGTGGGGGTATCCTACACCCTACTCTACTGGATGGACAGATCAGGGAAACACAAATCAAACAGAGACAAAGTGAAACTACCAGAAGTTTCGGACCAAATGGATTTAACAGACATCTATAGAACATTTCATCCTAAATCAAAAGAATATGCCTTCTTCTCAACACCTCATGGTAGCTTCTCCAAAATTGACCACATAATTGGTCACAAAACAGACCTCAACAGGTACAAGAATATTCAACTACTCCTAGGCCTCCTATCAGAATACTGTGGAGTAAGGGTGCACCTCAAGAGCAACAAAAGCAACAGAAAGCCCACATACCATGGAAGTTGAACCATGCTCTACTCAATGATACCTTGGTCAATGAAGAAATAAAGAAAGAGATCAAAGACTTTTTAGAATTTAATGAAAATAAGCAAATTTATGGGACACAATGAAAGCAGTGCTAAGAGGAAAACTCATAGCTCTGAGTACCTCCAAAAAGAAACTGGAGAGAGCATACACTAGCAGTTTAACAGCACAACTGAAAACTCTAGAATAGAAAGAAGCTAATACACCCAAAAGAAATAGATGTCAGATAATCATCAAACTAAGGGCTGAAAGCAACCAAGTAGAAACAAAAAGAACTATACAACGAATGAACAAAACAGGGAGCTGATTCTCAGAGAAAATCAACAAAATGGACAAACCCTTAGTGAGACTATGCAGAGGGCACAGAGAGAATATCGAAATCAACAAAATCAGAAATGAAAATGGAGATATAACAATATAAAGTGAGGAAATTA
Source organism: Apodemus sylvaticus (assembly GCF_947179515.1). NCBI lineage: Eukaryota > Metazoa > Chordata > Mammalia > Rodentia > Muridae > Apodemus > Apodemus sylvaticus. Next base: position 139,920,905 of record NC_067477.1, on the reverse strand, counting down.
AAAAAAAAGTCACTTCCTACTACAAAAGTCTATATTCAAAACAACTGAAAATCTGAACGAAAGGAACTATTTCCAAGATAGAGACCAAATACCAAAGTTAAATCAGGATCAGCTAGACCATCTAAACAGTCTCATGACCCCTAAAGAAATAGAAACAATCATTAAAAGTCTCCCAACCAAAAAAAGCACAGTACCAGATGGATTTAGGGCAAAATTCTATCAGACCATCAAAGACGATTTAACACCAATACTCTTGAAACTAATCCACAAAATAGAAACAGAAGGAACACTACCCAACTCCTGTGAAACCACAATAATGCTGATACCAAAACCACAAAGATCCAACAAAGAGAACTTTAGACCAATTTCCCTTATGAATATCCATGCAAAAATACTTATAAAATTCTTGCTAACTGAATCTAAGAATACATCAAAATGATCATTCACCATGATCAAGTAGGCTTCATCCCAAGAATGCAGGGATGTTGCAGTATATGGAAATCCATCAATATAATCAAGTTCATAAACAAACTCAAAGAAAAAAAAAACCATGTGTTCATTTCAGTAGATGCTAAAAAGCATTGGGCGAAATTCAGCATCCTTTCATGTTAAAGGTCTTGGAACGAACAGGAAATCAAGTTCCATACCTAAGCATAGTAAAAGTAATATACAGCAAACCAGTAGGCAGCATCAAACTAAATGGAGAGAAACATGAAGTAAGTCCACTAAAATCAGGGACTAGACAAGGCTGCCCTCTCTCTCCATATTTATTCAATATAGCACTTGTAGTTCTAGCTAGAGCAATTAGAATACAATGGGAGGTCAAAGGGATACAAATTGGAAAGGAAGAAATCAAATTATCACTGTTTGCAGATGATATGATAGTGTACTTAAGTGACCCAAAAAATTCCACCAGAGAACTCTTACAGTTGATAAACAACTTAAGCAAAATGGCCAGAAATAAAATTAACTCAAGCAAATCAATAGCCTTCTTATACTCAAAGGATAGACAGACTGAGGAAGAAATTATGGAAATGACACCCTTCACAATAGCTACAAACAATATAAAGCATCTTGGCGTGATTCTAACCAAACAAGTAAAAGATCTGTATGACAAGAACTTCAAGCCTCTGAAGAAAGAAAACAAAGAAGACCTCAAAAGATGGAAAAGTCTTCCATGCTCATGGGTTGGCAGATTTAATATAGTAAAATGGCCATCTTGACAAAAAGCAGTCTACAGACAATCTCCATAAATATCACAACTCAATTCTTCATTTTGTTAGAAAGAGCAATTCTCAAATTTATCTGAAATAACAAACCCAGGATAGCTAAAATTATTCTCAACAGTAAAAGAACTTCTGGAGGAATCAGTATCCCAGACATCAAGCAGTACTACAGAGAAATAGTGTTTAAATGTGCATGGTATTAGTACAGTGACAGGCATGTAGATGAAATAGAATGAAATAGAATTGAAGACCCAGAAATGAACCCACACACCTATGTTCACTTGATCTTTGAAAGAGGAGTTATAACCATCTAGTGGAAAAAAAGATAGTCTTTTCAACAAATTGTGCTGGTTCACCTGGAGGTCAGCATGCAGAAAAATTGATCCATTATTATCTCCTTGTACTAAGCTCAAGTCCAAGTGGATCGAGGACCTCCACATAAAACCAGATACACTGAAACTAATAGAAAAGAAACTGGGGAAGACCCTTGTGCACATGGGCACAGGGCAAAATTTCCTGAACAGAACACAAATAGCTTATGATCTAAGATCAAGAAGTGACAAACTACAGTTTCTGGAAGGCAAAAGACATTGTAAATAGGACAAAATGGCAACCAACAAATTGAGAAAAGGTTTTAACCAACCCTATGTCTGACAGAGGACTAATATCCAATATATACAAAGAACTCAAGAAGTTAGCCTCCAGAGAGCCAAAACCCTATTAAAAATGGGGTGCAGAACTAAACAAAGAATTTTTACCTAAGGAATATCAAATGGCTGAGAAGTAAGTAAAGAAATGTTCAACATCATTAGTCATCATGGAAATGCAAATCAAAAGGACCCTGAAATTTCCCCTCACACCAGTCAGAATCTCTAAGATCAAAAACTCAGGAGACAGCAGGTGCTGGTGAGGATGTGGAGAAAGAGGAACACTCCTCCACTGCTGGTGGGATTGCAAGCTGGTACAACCACTCTGGAAATCAGTCTGGCAGTTCCTCAGAAAACTGGGCATGACACTTCAGGAGGGCCTGTTATACCCTCCTGGGCATATACCCAGAGGATTCCCCAACGTGTAATAAGGACACAAGCTCCACTATGTTCATAGCAGCCCTATTTATAATATTCAGAAACTGGAAAGAACCCAGATGTCCCTCAACCCCTCCTGGGAGGAGTGGATAGAGAAAATGTAGCATATTTACACTATGGAATACTACTCAGCTATAAAAAAAAAAAACAATGAATTCATGAAATTATTAGGCAAAAGGGTGGAACTGTAAAATATCATCCTAAGTGAGGTAACCCAATCACAAAAGAACACACATAGTATGTATTCACCCATAAGTGGATATTAGCCCAGAAGCTCTGAATACCCAAGACACAATTCACTTATTAAATGATAGCCAAGAAGAAGGAAGGAGAGGCCGCTGGTCCTGGAAATGCTGGATGCAGCAGTGTAGGGGAATACCAGGGCAGGGAAGTGTGAGAGGGTTAATTGTGGAACTGGGAGACAGAAGAGGGCTTATGGGACTTTCAGGGAGGGGGGAACCAGGAAAAGGGAAGTCATTTGAAATGTTAATAAGGAATATATCTAATTATTATTTAAAAAAGAATCAATTTAAATAGTTATCAATAAAGACATTAAACAAATTAGGCATGCCCATATAATAGCCAAAAGGCCATTGAATAAATGATCACGAGTAATATTTGATCTACAGAGATACGCAAAGTTGTTGATTGGGTGAAAAGGACTCATTGTAATTTGGACTATGGATTAAAGGCCCCTAGTTTATAAATATCTCTTTAATATTTACCATACATATGTGTGTGAAAAGCAATCTAAATAGCAGTGGTAACTTTTATTAAATATCTTATCAGAGTCAGATATGGTGCTTAGAGTGTTTTCTGTGCCATATAACAGCAGCCCATCTATCAAATCATGAGGACCTTGTTACTGTCTTTCCTTTCAGATGAAGTAATATTTGTCAGGTATTATTAAGTCATAAGATCAAGGGTCAAACATCAGAGCATGTTAGAACGTATTTAGTGTTTGTGTTATTTTATCACTGTTATACTATTTTATACATGTGGAATAAATATCTTCCATTGGACAATAATAATTGCCTTTAAATGGTGGAATGCTTTTTTTAATCACATTCTTCTGCATCACCACACTTTGAATATATACATAGATTATGACAACAAACAGAAAAGGAGGCGGCTGGAGAGATGGCTCCATGGTAGAAAACACACATTACTCTTGCAGGGATACCAGCACTCAAATCAAGCACCACACAGCTGCCTTTAACTCCTAAACTTAAGGGATACAAAAGAGACATCTATACCTTGTAGGCACTGTACTCATATGCACATACTTTGCACAAGCAAATTCTCAGGAAGTACTTTTTTATTTTGTTCATATTTGTAACATATTTTAAACATATAATAATGTAAGAGAGTGTACTATCCAGATTTGTGTGTCAACTTGACACAGGCTGGAGTTATCGCAGAGAAAGAAGTTTCAGTTGGGGAAGTGTCTCCATGAGATCCAGCAGTGGGGCATTTTCTCAATTAGTGATGAAGGGTGGAAGGCCCCTTGTGAGTGGTACCATCTCTGGGCTGGTATTCTTGGGTTCTATAAGAGAGCAGGCTGAGTAAGCCAGGGGAAGCAAGCCAGTAAGAAACATCCCCCCTTGGCCTCTTCATCAGCTCTTGCTTCTTGACATGCTTGAGTTACAGTCCTGACTTCCTTCCTTTGGTGATGAACAGCAATGTGGAAGTGTAAGCTGAATAAACGCTTTCCTCCCTAACTTGCTTCTTGGTCATTTCTTGGTCATGATGTTTGTGCAAGAATAGAAACCCTGATTAAGACAGGGAGTGATAAAGTTATCTCAGATCTCTCTCTCTCTCTCTCTCTCTCTCTCTCTCTCTCTCTCTCTCTCTCTCTCTCTCTCTCTCTCTTGCTCTCTCTCGGTTTTTTGAGACAAGGTTTCTCTGTGTAGCCCTGGCTGTCCTGGAACTCACTCTGTCGATCAGGCTGGCCTCCAACTCTAACCTGCCATCACTGCCCTGCTTTCTCAGATCTCATAAATTATTGCAAATTAACTTTACATAAAACATCCTGTAATAAAAATTCTATCACAGGATAGTGAAAATTTGTGTGTGTATTTGTATGTCACTGTGTTTATGTATATGGTCTGTGAGTGTTTGTTTATGTGTGTATCTTTTCAAGAACACATGTATATGTGTGGCTTTGTGTAAGAATATATGTGAATGTGTATCCACGTGCATGTCTTTACCCTTGTGAGTATATATGTATATGTGAGTATATCCTTGTGAGCACACATGTATGTATGAATTTTTGAGAGCACACATCTATATGAGTGTGTATCTTTGTAATCACTCAGATATGAATATGTATCTATTAAGAACACACACACACATATATATGTGTGTGTGTGTTTATACCTATATGTACACACACACACACACACACACACACACATGAATCTTTTGAAGATCTATACAAATATACTTCTTTGTGTTTGTGTGTATATATGTGTGTGGAATGGGGAGGTTGTGTTTGTGGTCATTTAAAAGTTCCATTGGAAAATAACCGTCCCCTTACAACTTTCCTTTATTATAAATTCACATTTTAACTGAATAGAACAATAACTGGATGATAAACTGTAAAGTCTAGATTCCTGAGGAAAATCATGTCTCAGAGATTGGATCATAAACAGCTAATCTAAAGGGGTAAATCTCTCAGAATAAATAGAGGCATGTCGAGAACTTACCTAATGGTAGTTCTTGCTTCTAGAGATAAAAGCATTGCTAACATTTAGAAAACATGCAAAAGATTTGTTGTCCCTTTTGTTACAAATTAGGGTTTTATCACTGCTTCTATAGTCAACCTATGAGAATACTTGTTCCTGAGAGGAAAAAAAAAAAAAAAACAAAACAAAACAAAAAAAAAAAAAAAAAAAAAAAAAAACCTCTGTGTGACTACGTGTATAGACCTTCTCTTTTTCAGATCTTGAACTAACCAGACAACTTTCTGAGGGTCTTCTCCATTCTTATTTACAAAAATTTCTTAAATCAAAATATAATAGCTAGGAAAACCGAGTATAGAATGAGTTTACTCTATTATTAACTATAAGACATAATTATCCCATATTTACTATGAATTTATTAAATTATACTATTAATTATACATTAAATTTTACTGTGCTTGACTTGTTTGATGGAAAAATCCTTCATTAAGCTTTCCTTCTCCAGTTTTCCTTTTCTTATTTTATTTTTTTATTTTTTCCTTTTATTTATTTTATAATGAAATTAAATTCTATTTAATTATCTACCCTTTAAATGAAGAAACACATTTATTTTCTGTAGAAATCATTTAAAAATCATTTATTTCTCCATGTGAAATAAGTCATTTCTAGCTTTTAATAACAATTTGATAGGATAAAATTGCAAAAATAATGATTAACAGGTTAGGTGCAATGTGATGTTGTGAAAAAAACATATCAGAAGCTAAACAGTTTAGGGGTATAATTCTTGTTTTGATATTAAAAACCCTGGTCAAGCTAGATAAAGCATTTAGCATCTAGTTCCTTGATGTACTATTTAAAAGGGATAAAGTTCAGCAAATAATCATTGAGAGCCCTTTAAATGTGCTCTAGACCAAGATATTCCATGACAAAACCAAATTTACACAATATCTTTCCACAAACCCAGCTCTACAAAGAATAATAGGAGGAAAACTCCAATACAAGGAGGGAAACTACACCCTGGAAAAAGCAAGATAGTTACCTTCCTTCATCAAACCCAAAAGAAGATAACCACTCAAATATAAAAAGAACATCAAAAATGACAGGAAGTAATAATCACTATTCCCTAATATCTCTTAACATCAATGGTCTCAATTCCCCAATAAAAAGACATAGACTAACAGACTGGATAAGGAAACAGGACCCTACAATTTGCTGTATACAGGAGACACACCTCAGTGTCAAAGATAAAAGCTACCTTAGAGTAAAAGGCTGGAAGACAATCTTACAAGCCAATGGTCACAGGAAACGAGCAGGAGTAGCCATTCTAATATCAGAAAAAAATTGACTTTCAACCTAAAGTCATCAAAAGAGACACAGAAGGACACTTCTTGCTGGTCAAAGGAAAAATCCACCAAGAAGAACTTTCAATTCTGAACATTTATGCGCCAAATGCAAAGGCACCCTCATTCGTAAAAGAAACTTTACTAAAGCTCAAAGCACACATTGCACCTAACACAATAATTGTGGGGGACTTCAACACTCCACTTTCCTCAATGGATCGATCAGGAAAACAGAAACTAAACAGAGACACAGTAAAACTAATTGAAGCTTTGGACCAATTGGATTTGACTGATATTTATAGAACATTTCACCCTAAAGCAAAAGAATATACCTTTTTCTCAGCACCTCATGGTACCTTCGCCAAAATCGACCATATAATTGGACACAAGGCAGACCTCAACAAATATAAGATGATCAAACTAATCCCATGCCTCCTATCAGATCACTATGGTGTAAGAGTGATTTTCAATAGCAACAAAAACAACAGAAAGCCCACATACACATGGAGGGAGAATAATACTCTACTCAATGACACCTTGACCAAAGAAGAAATAAAGAAAGAAATCAGAGACTTTTTAGAATTTAATGAAAATCAAGGCACAACATACCCAAATCTTTGGGACACAATGAAAGCAGTGCTAAGAGGTAAACTCATAGCCCTGAGTGCCTCCAAAAAGAAAATGGAGAGAGCATACACTAGCAGCTTAATGACACACCTGAAAGTCCTGGAACAAAAAGAAGCCAATTCACCCAGGAGGAGTAGAAGGCAGGAAATCATCAAACTCAGGGCTGAAATCAATCAATTGGAAACAAAGCGAACCGTACAAAGAATTAACGAATCCAGGAGCTGGTTCTTTGAGAAAATCAGCAAGATAGATAAACCCTTAGCCAGACTGACCAAAGGGCACAGAGAAAGTATCCAAATTAACAAACTTAGAAATGAAAAGGGAGATATAACAACGGAAACTGAGGAAATCCAAAAAATCATCAGATCCTACTACAAGAGCCTGTACTCAACACAACTGGAGAATCTGGAGGAAATGGACAATTTCCTTGACAGATACCAAATACCAAAATTAAATCAGGACCAAATAGATCATGTAAACAGTCCCATAACGCCTAAAGAAATAGGAGGAGTCATAGAAAGTCTTCCAACCAAAAAAAGCACAGGATCGGATGGTTTCAATGCAGAATTCTATCAGACCTTCAAAGAAGAGTTAACACCAATACTCTGCAAACTATTCCACAAAATAGAAACAGAAGGAACACTACCCAATTCCTTCTACGAAGCCACAATTACGCTGATACCAAAGCCACACAAAGATCCAACAAAGAAAGAGAACTTCAGACCAATTTCCCTTATGAACATCGATGCAAAAATACTCAATAAAATTCTTGCCAACCGAATCCAAGAACACATCAAAACGATCATCCACCATGATCAAGTAGGCTTTATCCCGGGAATGCAGGGTTGGTTTAATATACAGAAATCCATCAATGCAATCCACTACATAAACAAACTCAAAGAAAAAAAACCACATGGTCATTTCATTGGATGCTGAAAAAGCATTTGACAAAATTCAGCATCCTTTCATGCTTAAAGTCTTGGAAAGAACGGGAATTCAAGGCCCATACCTAAACATAGTAAAAGCAATATACAGCAAACCGGTAGCCAGCATCAAACTAAATGGAGAGAAACTTGAAGCAATCCCACTAAAATCAGGGACTAGACAGGGCTGCCCCCTCTCTCCTTATCTTTTCAATATTGTACTTGAGGTACTAGCTCGGGCAATTCGACAACATAAGGAGGTCAAAGGGATACAAATTGGAAAGGAAGAAGTCAAACTATCATTATTTGCAGATGACATGATAGTCTACCTAAGTGACCCAATAAACTCCACTAGAGAGCTCCTACAGCTGATAAACAACTTCAGCAAAGTGGCAGGTTATAAAATCAACTCAAGCAAATCAGTGGCCTTCCTATACTCAAAGGATAAGCAGGCTGAGAAAGAAATTAGGGAAATGACCCCCTTCACAATAGCCACAAACAGTATAAAGTATCTTGGGGTGACTCTTACCAAACATGTGAAAGATCTTTACGACAAGAACTTCAAGACTCTGAAGAAGGAAATGGAAGAAGACCTCAAAAAATGGGAAAACCTCCCATGCTCATGGATCGCCAGAATCAATATAGTTAAAATGGCCATTTTGCCAAAAGCAATATACAGATTCAATGCAATACCCATCAAAATCCCAACTCAATTCTTCACAGAGTTAGAAAAAGCAATTAACAAATTCATCTGGAATAACAAAATACCCAGGATAGCTAAAACTATTCTCAGCAACAAAAGAAATTCTGGGGGAATCAGTATCCCTGACCTCAAGCAATACTACAGAGCAATAGTGTTAAAAACTGCATGGTATTGGTACAGTGACAGGCAGGCAGATCAATGCAACAGGATTGAAGATCCAGAAATGAACCCACACACCTATGGCCACTTGATCCTCGACAAAGGGGCTGAAGACATCCAATGGAAAAAAGACAGCCTTTTCAACAAATGGTGCTGGTTCAACTGGAGGTCAGCATGCAGAAGAATGCAAATTGATCCATCTTTATCGCCTTGTACTAAGCTCAAATCCAAATGGATCAAGGACCTCCACATAAAGCCAGACACTCTGAAGCTAATAGAAAAGAAACTGGGGAAGACCCTTGAGGACATTGGTACAGGGAGAAAATTTCTGAACAGAACACCAAAAGCATATGCTCTAAAATCAAGAATTGACAAATGGGACCTCATAAAATTACAAAGTTTCTGTACAGCAAAGGACACCATCAAAAGGACAAATCGGCAACCAACTAATTGGGAAAAGATCTTCACCAATCCTACATCAGATAGAGGGCTAATATCCAATATATATAAAGAACTTAAGAAGTTAGACTCCAGAAAACCAAACAACCCTATTAAAAAATGGGGTACAGAGTTAAACAGGGAATTCTCACCTGAAGAACTTCGGATGGCAGAGAAGCATCTTAAAAAATGCTCAACTTCATTAGTCATTAGGGAAATGCAAATCAAAACAACCCTGAGATTTCACCTTACACCAGTCAGAATGGCTAAGATTAAAAATTCAGGAGACAGCAGGTGTTGGAGAGGATGTGGAGAAAGAGGAACACTCCTCCACTGCTGGTGGGGTTGCAAATTGGTACAACCACTCTGGAAATCAGTCTGGCGGTTCCTCCGAAAACTGGGCACCTCACTTCCAGAAGATCCTGCTATACCACTCCTGGGCAGATACCCAGAGGATTCCCCACCATGTAATAAGGATACATGCTCTACTATGTTCATAGCAGCCCTATTTATAATTGCCAGATGCTGGAAAGAACCCAGGTATCCCTCAACAGAAGAGTGGATGCAAAAAATGTGGTATATCTACACAATGGAGTACTATTCAGCCATTAGAAACAATGAATTCATGAAATTCTTAGGCAAATGGATGGAGCTAGAAAACATCATACTTAGTGAGGTAACCCAGACTCAAAAGGTGACTCATGGTATGCACTCACTAATAAGTGGATATTAACCTAGTAAACTGGAATACCCCAAACATAATCCATACATCAAATGAGGTACAAGAAGAAAGGAGGAGTGGCCCCTTGTTCTAGAAAGACTCAGTGAAGAAGTATAGGGCAAAACCAGAACGAGGAAGTGGGAAGGGGTGGGTGGGAGGACAGGGGGAGAAAAGGGGGCTTATGGGACTTTCGGGGAGTGGGGGGCTAGAAAAGGGGAAATCATTTGAAATGTAAATAAAAAATATATCGAATTAAAAAAAAGACAAAAAAAATGTGCTCTAGAGATACAAGTACACAGTCCTAGCTTTCTGGAAGACTGTAAAAGAAGGGCCTAGGCAGCCTAAGTCATTTACCAAGAACATTGAAAGGGTTGATTTTTTTTCTTATTTGCCTTCAGCAAAAGGCCTCAAGAAAATGCTAAGCCATTTCCTATGCTACCTGCTTATATAGGGTTTCATCTCAAATTTATTCATGTGGAAAATGCCTTTGCTTTTTGAGTTTTCTCACTGGCTAAAACACTGCTATGGTTAAAAAAGAAATGCAATGTTGCCAGTGTTGAAGAGGTGGCTTCGTAGTTACGAGAACTGTCAACTCCTCCAGAGCACCTGGGTTCAATTCCCAGCACACACAAGTTTTATAGAAATAAAGAGAGAAGAAATGTGTTTATTGGAGGTGAAATCAGGTGTAGGGAAAGGAGGTGCCTCTTAGGGTCCATGCAGAGACATTCCTTCCACATGAGGGACTAGCCACAGGACAGTATAATATAGAATAGATTGAATAGAGTTTATTCAAGGTATAGGGAGAGGAGTTGAGAGAAAAGAGGGGACAGAGAGAGTGAGAGACAGAGACAGAGACAGACAGACACAGAGACACAGAGACACAGAGACACAGAGAGAGAGGAGAAGAAAGAGGAGGAAGAGGAGGAGAAGGAGGAGGCAAAGGACTGGCCATGAGCATGTGGAGAGGGTGGGGGAGGAAAATGTAGAGAGGGAGAGGAACAGGTGGGAGCAGGAATCCCCTTTTATAGTGAGTCAAGCTGACCTGGCTGTTGCCAGGTAATTGTGAGGCAGAGCCTAGAGAAAATGCCAATATATATGATAGCTCAAAGCATCTCTATCTCTAGTTGTAGAAGTTCTAATGTTCTCTGGCCTCTGTGGACACAAGCTACTTAATATGGTACATAGACATATTTGCAAGCAAACACTTATGCAAATAAAATAAAAATGAATAAGTGTTTTAAAAACTTGAAAATTTTCATTGATAAGAAGTCCTCTATAAATGACAAAGTCATAAAGTGTAATGTACCAAAAGTGAGTCAAATGAAAACAGAGAGGAATTAAATTTAAAGAGTAATATTATTTTGTGTCCTGATCCAACGAAATTGTTTGAGCAAAGTTGAACTCACTCTAGAGATATCGAATCACTCTTCTGTGCAATGTAACAGTGCTTCTAACTCTGTTATTCAGTAATTATTTTATCTTATCATTATTCTCAGCTTCTTGCTCTGTACTGCAGGAAACTGAGTTCTGCAAGCTAACATTTCTATGCTACCTTGACAACTGGCTTTGGCAAAGAGTCAACCAATGGGAAACTAGCAAGGACCTGGAGCTCCAGGGAAGGAAGATCAAAGGGGCTGTTTCCCCTTTGTGATTTAGCCTGCTGTGTTCAGGCTCCCTCCAAGTGATTGCAATCTGGAGTTTTGCTTTGGATTGTGTCTCTATAACTCAGGTGAAAATAAATATTCATTTCTTAACACAGCATTTTGCTGGGTAATACCATCTTTCTAAACCATGCTTTTAGGTGTCCCACCTCCTTTATCAAAGCTATTTTTTTTTCTGCATGACATCATATCGGCTTCATTTTTGTTGATAACTTGTGACAGATCCAGTACTCATCTTTGAAAGGATACATTATGTTCTTGTTCATAAAGGTGCTTTTAATTTCAGATTAATTCATTCCAAGCCCCAGAATACCCTTCTACTGATTACAACAATATGTGTTAGATGGAGCATAGATAAAGGATGATGTGCACATGGGGACACATACACACACACACACAGATGATTTTGATGCCTTCTAGTTAACACATATCCTTCGTTCCTGTGGGTGAAATTTATTCGATGGGATAATTTAGATTTCTTCAAAATGTATTGAAGAGGTCAGTTCTGCACCTTTTGGAAAATTCCACCAGACCCCTCCCCTCTGGAAGGGGAAGGCTAATTAACATTCCTCACACCACGGGAGGCCCAGAGCATGTAAACACATTCCATAGGCTGGACCAACCCTGACAACTAAAGACAATGGAAGTTCTATAAAGACTGACCAAACAGGCTGCAGGATTAACCCCTTCTCTTTAGAGTGTAGGGAAACCCCAACTCGGTGGAACAATAAATTTCTCTTGCTTTTTACATCAATTCCCTGCTCCCTGTTGTTAACTCAGGGGGCACCCGGTTACCTAAGGATCTCCAGAGTCTTACATTTGGTGCACTGGCCAGGAATCAACTTCCTGTGGGGTACACCAAAACAGTGAATAAAGGTCTCAATCAGGTACCAAGGTTTTTTTGTTTGTTTGTTTGTCTAGCTGTTTATCAAAGTCTGGGTCTATAAGACTGTCTGAAGTTTTGGATTGCTTGCAAGAGTCTGGGAACTGAGAGCATTCACCTCAGTATTTGTCAGATACTTGCAGAACCTCTCAGAAGACAGCTATATCAGCTTACCAACCATTGGACTAAGCACAAGTAGCCAAACAGAGAAGCTAGAGAAAGGACTAATGGAGCTGAAGGAGTTTGCAGTCTCATAGAAGGAACAATGATATGAACCAACCAGTACCCCCAGAGCTCCCAGGGATAAACCACCAATCAAAGAGTACACATAGAAGGACCCATCATTCCAGCTTCATATGTAGCAGAGGATGGCCTTGTTGAACGTCAAAAGGAGGAGAAGCCCTTGGTCCTAAGAAGGCTCCATGCCCCAGTATAGGGGAATGCCAGGACAAGGAAGAAGGAATGGGTGGGTTGGTGAGCAGGGGATTGGGGGATGGGATAGGGTGTTTTCAGAGGGGAAAAAAGAATAAGGGATAATTATTTATATTTGAATTTATATTTGAAATTATTTATATTTGAAGCATAAATAAAGAAAGTATCTAATAAAAAAACTGGATTCTCGGTCTCAGAGACCCCACAGTGTCTGGTACAGTAAAAAGCAGGAGGCAGGCAAGGGAGAACCATGGCTTAATTTTGCAACTTTAGGAAGACTGAAGGATGGTTCACGTCCACTGAAAGAAGTTCGGAATGCTCCCCACCATTTGACCTGGGGTGTAAGCCACCTGCATCATCTGGTTAACTGGAATCTTCTGCCCATGACAGGGCCAAGCTGTCTATGACTTGATTGTCTTTCTCTGTGTTCTTGGACTAGAACAGATAGTTTGGGCATGGGACAGCAACACTCCACTCTGCTGGGGATTGTCCTGAGTTATTGGGAAGATTTCCAGCAGCAGGCATGGAACTTGTCACTGGTGGTAAAGAAAAAGAAGCTCTGGACATTGTACTCCTCAGAATGGCACACTTCCAATGTTGGTTGGCCTCCAAAGGTGACTTTTGACCTCCCTATAGTTGTTGCCATCCAGTAGAAGAAATTATGGGCTGGGTATAATACCCTTTTCTATCAGATGCCCTATATTGTGGTCTGGAGGAACTTATTAACTGACCCTCTCTTTTGGATTGGGGTTTCCTTCCCAGCAGTATTCTGGGGTTCCAGATGCAGTCCATGCTAAACCAGAAGGTGGTTCTGCAGAATCTGGAGACAGCAAACTTTCTCTTCTTGGATCTTCCTCCATATCCCCTGCCTTTGCCCCTAGTCCTTCACAAAACACCAGTCAGATGCCTCTGAGTCAGTCTCATCCCCTTTGGCCCCTCACTTCCATTACTGGAGGGGGATGTAGGTCCTGCCTTGGGCACACAGAGCAAGAGGGCCATGCCTCTAGAGATGATGGTAGCCCTCCCTCACTAGGCCTATGGTCCCACAGGTGAGGATGGATATTAGGCCAGGCAGTATTGGCCTTTCTCTTTGGCAAACATGTATAACAACTGACCATCAATATCAGGTTCCCTCTGACTAGACCAATCTAGGATTTTAACACCCCTCAAGGTAAGGAGCACTTGAAAGTATACCACTAATCTCTGTTGGCAGGTCCCAAGGATGCACTGAAGCAACCTGCCAATTTGTCCAAGGTAAGAGAGGTGCAACACGGTCCAGAGAAGTCATCCTCAGCCTTCCTTGAGCAGCTCATGGAGGTGTTTTGCCAATATATACCCTATGACCACAGTACTGAAGAGCCCAAGGCCACTGTGACCATGGCATTTATAGATCACACTTTGAAAGACATGAAGAAGAAACTTCAGAGACTAGAGGGATTACAAGAGAAGTCTTTGAGAGAGTTAATGCAGGTAGTAGAGAAGGTATATCATAATAGGGAAACTGAAGAAAAGGAGGAAAGAAAGCAAAAAGAGGGAGAACAGAAAGAACTTAGAAGAGAAAAGCATCAAGATAAGAACCTACAGATAATTCTAGAAATAGTAGTTAGGGAAAACAAAGGAGATCAGGAACTACAGGCTAGAGGGCTGAGGTGCCCACTTGCGAAAGACCAATGAGCTTACTCTACGGAGCATTACTATTAGGCCTGGGAATGCCCCAACAAAAAGAAATGGGGGAAAAAGCTCTGAGACTGGAAAAACTGCACCCAGATCCAAATGGTGTCAGTTTCAGATGAAGAAAGCAATTTGGGGGAACTATAAAGGTAGAGGAGAAGCCTACTCCATTTCTGGTAAACACCTGGGTGTAACATTCAGTGTTAATACAAAGAGATGGGCCCTTGTGTAAAAATAATATTATAGGAATAAAGTGCCACTAGGACCAAACAATATTTGTGGACTACAGGAAGATTAGTTGATTTGAGCATGGGCTGGGCATCTCACTTTTTCATGATAATCCCAGATTGTCACTACCCCATCCTTGTCCAGGACCTGCTCATCCAAAAGGAAAGCCCAGGTATTTTTTCCTAGAGGTGCCAAGTTAAAATCCCCCAAGGAGAACCACTCCAAGTCCTAATTCTCATGCTAGAGGATGAGAACAAGTTGTTTGAGACCTTGGACTAGGTATGGCAGGACTTACACTAGAGGCCATTTCCCAGGCCAGGACTGAGATGGCCAGGGTGGGAAAAGCCAGCAACCATCCCCCCCATCCATGTGGAGCTCAGAGCTGTGCACCAATATCTGATGTCAAGGGAGGCCTGAGATGGAATCATGCCTCACATTACAAGCCTCCTAGAACAAGGGATACCACAGAAGTGCTAATCAGCTTGGAATACTTCCCTCCTGAATGTGAAGTAGCCTGGGACCCAGGATTATCCCCCAGTATAGGACCTAACAGAAGTAATCTGGATAATTGCCAACATATACTGTACCGTCCTAACTCATATACTCTATTGAGCTCCTTGCCATCCTCTATGACTTGGTATGCCATCCTAGACCTCAAGAATGCCTTCTTTTGCCTAACATTGACTCCCCAAAGTCAGGACTACTTTGCATTCAAGTGGAAGGATCCTGAGCAAGCGGTGACAGACCAATTCACATGAACCAGGCTGTCCCTAGGATTCGATAACTCAACTACCCTCTTTGAGGAGGCCCTACACTGGAACCTTACCATCTACCAAAGTGAAGAGTCCAAAGTAAACATATCCACTTATGCAGATAACTTTTTGATTGCAGTTGAGATGAAGGAGGACTGTCTAAAAGGTACTAAATGCCTATTGGAGGAGCTAGAAGGATTGGAATACAGAGCCTCAGCAAAGAAGGGCCAAATCTGCGAGAGAAAAATAAATTATTTGGGCTACCTTCTGAAAGATGGCCTGCACTGGGTCTCCAATTCTTGAAAAAAGAAAGCATCCTATACATCCCTCCTCCATAGAGCCCCAAATACAGGAATTCCTGGGCATGGGCAGATTTTGCTGGTTATGGATTCAAGTGTTTGCTGAGTTGGCTACCCTCTTCTACCCCCTGACTTAAAATGGACAGTACTTCCATTGGGCAAAAGAAAAGCAACAGGCTATTGATGCAATTTTGACTGCCTAATGCCAGGAGAACTTTCTACCCTTATGTGGCTGAGAACAAGGGGATAGTCAAGGGAGTTCTCACTCAGCAACTGGGCCCCTGGAAGTGCCCAGTTGCTAATTTGTCAAAGAAATTAGACCCTGCCATTGCTGGGTGGCCTATTTATCTAACTATACAAACAGTGGTGGCAGTTCTAGCTAAAGATGCTGATAAATTAACTCTGGGGGACAATCTGACAATGACAACTCCCCATGCCTTAGAGAGTATTGTTCACAAGGCCCCTGATCAATGGCTGACCAATACTCACATGATTCATTATCAGACTCTGTTGCTAAACTCAAATCTGATGACCTTCATTTCACCAGTGGACCTCAACCTGACCACTCTGCTACATGACCCTGGCCTCAATTAGCCAGCTCATGATTGCCATCAGATTCTAGCTGGTGGGGAGAGATGGTGAAAGGACATGTCAGATGAGCCACTCCTCAATGACAAGGCAACCTGTTTTACTGATAGTCCTACTCCATTGATTCACTTGCCTGTCACTGTGCCAATACCATGCAGTTTTTATCACTATTGCTCTGTAGCAATATTTGAGGTCTGGAATACGGATTCCCCCAGAAGTTCTTTTACTGTTGAGAATAGTTTTAGTTATCCTGGGTTTTTTGTTATTCCAGATGAATTTGATAATTGCTCTTTCTAACTCTATGAAGAACTGAGTTGGGATTTTGATGGGGATTGCATTGAATCTGTAGATTGCTTTTGGCAAAATGGCCATTTTAACTATATTAATTCTGCCAATCCATGAGCATGGAAGATTTTTCCATTTTCTGAGGTCTTCTTCGATTTCCTTCTTCAGAGATCTGAAGTTCTTGTCATATAGAACTTTCACTTGTTTGGTTAGAGTCATCTAAAGATACATTATGTTTTTGGGGGCTATTGTGAAGGGTATCATTTCCCTAATTTCTTTCTCAGTCTGCTTATCCTTTGAGTATAGGAAGGCTAAGTGAGGTAACCCAATCACAAAAGAATACACATGGAATGCAATCACTGATAAGTGGATATTAATTAGCCCAGAAGCTCTGAATTCTCAAGACAAAATTAGCATATCAAATAATACCCAAGAAGAGGGAAAGAGAAGGCCCTGGTTCTGAAAAGAATTGATCCAGCATTGTAGGGGAGTACCAGGACAGGGAAATGAGAAGGGGGTGATTGGGAAATGGGTGGAGGGAAGAAGGATTATGAGACCACAATAGCTTCAGGATTGAAGCATGCACAATGAAAATGGGGGAATGAAAATGTCAGTTCAGGACCTTTTGGAAAATTCCACCAGGAAATTTGGAAATTTCCTTTCCCTTCCCTCTGGAAAGGAAAGGCTAATTAACATTCCACAGACCACTAGGAAGTGGGGAGGGGGGCTGAATACTGGCCACCTGCAGGTAGGGGAGGCCCAGAGCTTGTAAACACAATTTATAGGCTGGATCAACCTTGGCCACCTAAAGACAAAGGAATTTTTATAATGACTGATATAAAGGCTGTGGATGGGTCAACACTTCTCCTTTGGGTGTAGGAAGACTCCAACTGGTTGGAACAATGAATTCCTCTTGCTTTTTGCATTGATTCCAGGCTCCCTGTTGTTTACTTAGGGGGGTCCCTGGTAAGCTAAGGCCTAGTAAGGACTGAGAGTATCATAGAGTATAATTATCCATTCTGTGAGGCATTGATTAATCTTTACAATTTATAGTATTTGTAATAATTCTGTGTGAAGGGAAATAGAATAAGCAAGAAATCAGTACAACTATACACTAGAATGTGGTACATCTCTGAAATAAAAAGATTTGTTTGTTCCTTGGAATTGGGCTGAAAGAGAGATAAGCAGCAAGAATTCTGACTGAGACTTAGTACTGAGGAGGACTTAAGGGCTAGCTCAGGGGTAGCACAGCAGGTGAAATCAGGCTTGAGCTAGCAATTCATTTGAAATTCAGTGTGGATGACTGCTCCCAAAAGAAAGGCATTGTTTCCATAGCCAAAAGCATCTGAGGAAAAACAGGTAGAATTGCTGTTTTAGCCTAGGTGTCACATACTGGTATACCCATTGTTGTGGATTAAATTGAGTAGGAAGGAAATGTTTTCTTTACAGATTGTAAGGGTGTTTGGGAGAACAAGGGAACATTCTGATATCTTCCATGATTTACTTAATCTCAAATTCTATTATTTCTTGTTGTGTAGTATAGAAAACAATCTATTGAACCTTAGTTTACACATTTATAAAATGGAACAACTGTTGGCGTTATTTGTGCTTTCAAAATTTGAATGAAATTGTGTCTATAAGCCAGAGCATGCTATGTATTCAAGGAGAGTTCATTATAAATGAAATTGTAAAATAAATAATGTTTTTTAAATGTCCCCTGAAAATGATAAGCAATGCACTGCACTTTTATACTTAAGTGAATTTCTTTTTGACCTTGTGTGACAGTGACAGGGCTCCCTTTCCAAGAAGTGCCTTTTCTGTGCCAGGTGATAAAGCAGTTAATTTCTTTTCTCTGAGAAACACATTTTTGTGGCTTCTTGTTGTTGTTTTATCAGTTCTGAGATTTGGTTTAGTTCTGTTTTGTTTGTTTGTTTGTTTGTTTTTGTCTTGAATGCTTGCTCTTTATTTATTTATACTTCAGATTTTATCCCCCCCCCCCACAACCAGGTCCACCATCTGACTGTTCTACATTCCATACCTCCTCCCTACCCCCTGCCTCCACCAGGATGTCCCTGCCCCCACTCCACCTGAACTCTAAACTCCTTAAGGCCTCCAGTCTCTTGAGTGTTTGGTGTATCTTCTCTGATTGAACACAGACCAAGGAATCCTCTGCTGCATATATTTTGGGGGCCTAATATCACCTGGTGTATGTTGGGGTTCTGTCTAAGCTCCACCCCACACCTACCTGGCAATAGCCAGGTATGCCCCGCCCCAGAGACCTGGCCCACTATAAGAGGGGCTACTTGCCCCTCTTCTCTCTCTTTGCTCTTTGCTCTCCTACATTCTCTCACCTCTCTGCCCCTTAGGCTCTTCCCCCCTCCACGTGGTCATGACCGGCCTCCACTCCACTACTCTTCTCTCTCCCTCTCTCTCTCCCTCTCTCTCTCTCTCTCTCTCTCTCTCTCTCTCTCTCTCTCTCTCTCTCTCCCTCTACCTCTACCTCTCTCTACCACTAACTCCCATCCCCTACTCTGAATAAATTCTATTCTATACTATGCCTGTGTATGTGTGGTCCCTCAGAGGCAGAGGTGCCCAGGCAAGGGCCTGCCTGGACACCTTCCCCCATGCCACCTAGCCACACTCCCCTAACCCCCTATACACTCCCCTTTTTAAAGCCCCTTCAGTGTATGTTGCTTGTTTGGTGGTCCAGTGTTTGAGAGATAATGGGCATCCAGATTAATTGAGACTTCTGGTCCCCCTCAGCTTTTTTCATCCTTTCCCTAATTCAACCACAGGGGATAGCAGCTTCTGCCCATTGGTTGGGTGCAAATATCTGCATCTGACTCTTTCATCTGCTTGTTGGGTCTTCTGGAGTGCTGTCATGCTAGGTCCCTTTTGGGAGCACTTCATAGCCTGATTAATAGTGTTAGGCCTTGGGACCTCTTTGTTCTGATTCCCACTTTGGACCTGTCACTGGACCTTCTTTTCCTCAGGTCCTCTCAATTTCCATCTCTGTAGTTCTTTTAGATAGGAACAATTATGGGTGAGAGTTTTGACTATAGGATGGCAACCTCCTCCCTCATTGGATGCCCTGACTTCTTCCTTCTGGAGGTGTGCTCTATAGTTCCCTCTCCCTGTTGTAGAGAATTTCATCTTAGTCCTGAGAATTTCCCATCTCCCAGGTCTCTGGTGCATTCTGAAGGATCCCCTTAACCTCCTACCTTTTGAGGTTGCCTGTTTCCATTCTTTCTGCTGGCCCTCAGGGCTGCAGTCCTTTGTCCCAATACCAGATCAGGTTCCCTCATTCTCACTCCCCAACTCCCATCCAGTTTCCCTCCCAGGCTCCTCCCTCCATCACCACTTGTGATTGCTTTCTTCTCCCTCCCAAGTGAGACTGGGGCATTGTTGTTTTTTTCTACGCAGGTTGTCTGCCTAAGTTGCAGCACAGGTCACCTGTCTACACACCACGTGGGCCACGGGGATGCGGTGGAGATGTGGGCCGCAATGAGATACACCAGGCCAAACAGTTGCACATGGGACTTTATTTAAGATGAGGAAAGGTGCAGCGGGTGAGAAGAAGGAAGGAAAATAAAGAGAGAGAGGATGAGAAACACTACTCAATTATATACGGGTGATGACATAAATTACAGGTAAAGGTAGGCCATTGAATTCTGGGTATATGGCAGCTGCTGCCTTGGCAGCAGGCCTATCGTTACACTGTCCTAATTGTTGCCTATATGACATCACAGGCCTCGCAGGTCTGGGTACCAACAGGCATCCTTACTTGGGTACTTCAGCATGTTGAACTTCTTGAGTTCTGGGAACTGTATCTTGGGTATTCTGGAATTTTTTTCTTTTTTCTTTTTCTTTCTTTCTTTTTTTTGGCTAATATCCACTTATTAATAAGCACATGGTAATGCATGTCCTTCTGTGGGTCTTTGCTTTTTCACTCGGGATGATATTTTCTAGTTCCATCTATTTGCCTGTAAAACTCAGGATGCCCTCCTTTTTTTTTCTTTCTTTCCTTTTTTTTTTGGGGGGGGGGTTGAGACAGGGTTTCTCTGTGTAGCCCTGGCTGTCCTGGAACTCACTCTGTAGATCAGGTTGGCCTCGAACTCAGAAATCCACCTGCCTCTTCCTCCCAAGTGCTGGAATTAAAGGTGTGCACCACTGCTGCTGAGCTAATGCCCTTCTTCTTAATAGCTGAGTAGTATTCCATTGTGTAAATTGACCACATTTTCTGTATCCAGTCTTCTGTCCAGGTACATTTGGGTTGTTTCCAGCTTCTGGCTATCACAAATAAGGTTGCATATTCGCTGCTGGCCTGAACAGAACAGCTTCACTAGGTACTGTACCACCCCGAGCTTTAGATCTTTGGGGATGCAAACCGCCAGGGGTCTGCCTGTACCCAGGAACTGAGCACATAGGCGGTTCATCTGCCAGACCTCCAGGCGTGGGGCCTGTGTCCTGCCTGGAGACCAGCAAAGGGAGAGAATCCCCATGGTCATATTCACTGCCGGCCTGGGCAGAAGAGCATCACCAGGTACTGTATCACCCCAGCTTTAGATCTCTGGGGGTGCAAATCACCAGGGGTCTGCCTGCAATCAAGAACTGAGCACATAGGTGGTTTATCTGCCAGTCTGCCAGTCATGGGGCCTGTGTCCTGCCTGGAGACCAGCAGAGGGAGAGAATTCCTGCAGCTATATTCGCTGCCTGCTGGAGCAGAAGAGAATCACTAGGTACTGTATCACCCCGAGCTTTAGATCTCTGGTGGTGCAAACCGCCAGGGGTCTGCCTGCACTCAGGAACTGAGCACATAGGTGGTTCATCTGCCAGTCAGCCAGGTGTGGGGCCTGTGTCCTGCCTGGAGACCAGCAAAGGGAGAGAATTCCTGCAGCCATATTCACTGCCTGCCGAAGCAGAAGAGAGTCACTAGGTACTGTATCACCCCGAGATTTAGATCTCTGTGGGTGCAAATAGGAGGGGTCTGCCTGCACCCAAGAGGTCGGCCTGTGCCCAGGACCTGAGCACACAGGTGGTTCATCTCCCAGCTGGTAGGTCATGGGGCCTGTATCCTGCATGGAGAACATCAGAGGGAGCAACTCTCCATGGCCATATTCGTGGCCTGCCAGGTCAGAAAAACATCACTAGGTACTATATTATCCTGAGCTTAAGATCTCTGTGGGAGCAAATCTCCAGGGGTCTGCCTGCACTCAGAACTGGAGAACATAGGTGGTTTATCTGTAAGCTGGTTGGTTGTGGGGCCTGTATCCTATGTGAGAATCAAGAGAGGGAGTGACCCCCCACACACCATTTTTGTTCCATAACAGAGCAGTCTGAGAACACCTGGTTCACCTTGACAACCCAAGAATAACATTTCGTGAGGGAAGACTGAGAAGGGCTCCAAAGGCACAAAAGAGGAAGGCAGCATATCAGTAATCTGTGCCAGAGGAAACCCTGTCATACAGTGTCACGGAAATAGCCCTAAAAGTCCACAATAGGTTGTAGCAGCAGCCAGTGACAATAAGACCATCTAACACCAGTGAGAACTAGATGGCTACAGGCAAGTGTAGGAAAGTTACTAACAGAAACCAAGGCATTATGGCAGCATCTGAACCCAATGCTCCAATAATAGCAAGTCCTGGATAACCAAACACACCAGAAAAACAAGAGTTGGATTTAAAAGCACTGGTAAGGATGCTGTTAGAGGAACACATGAAGGACATAATAAATCTCTTAAAGAAATTCAGGAGAAAAATGATCAAAAGCTAGAAGCCCTTACAAGGGAAACACAAAAATCACTTAAAGAAATTCAGGACAATATGGGTCAGAAATTTGTAGCCAATAAGGAGGAAATGCAAAAATCACATAAAAAAATAAAGGAGAACTTGAGCAACAGACAGAAGTCATGAAAGAGAAAACACAAAAATCTCTCAAAGAATTAGAGGAAACACAAACAAGCAAATGACAGAACTGAGCAAAAACTTCCAGGATCTGAAAGCAGAAGTAGAAACAACTGAGAAAGCACAAAGGGAGACAACTTTGGAGATAGAAAACCTTGGGAAGAAATCAGGGACCATAGATGCAAATATCAACAACAGAATACAAGAGATAGAAGAAAGAATCTCAGATGCCGAAGATACCATAGAAACCATGGACTCAACAGTCAAAGAAAATGCAAAATGCAAAAAGCTTGTAACCCAAAACATCCAGGAAATCCAGGACATAGTAAGAAAGCCAAATCTAAGGATTATAGGCATTGATGAGAGTGAAGATTTACAACTTAAAGGTACAGCAAATATCTTCAACAAAATTATAGAAGAAAACTTCCCTAACCTAAAGAGAGAGATGCCCATGAATATACAAGAAGCTTACAGAACTCCAAAAAGACTGGACCAGAACAGAAATGCCTCCTGTCACATAATAATCAAAACCCCAAGTGTACTAAACAAAGAAAGAATACTTAGGGCAGTAAGAGAAAAAGGGCAAGTAACATATAAAGGAAGACCTATCAGAATTACACCAGATTTCTCACCAGAGACCATGAAAGGTAGAAGATCCTGGGCAGAGCTCATGCAGACTCTAAGAGAACACAAATGGAAGCCAAGAGTACTATACCCAGTGAAATTCTCAATCACTATAGATGGAGAAACCAAGATATTCCATGACAAAACCAAATTTACACAATATCTTTCTACAAACCCAGCCCTACAAAGGACATTAGGGGAAAACACCATTACAACGAGGGAAACTATACCCTGGAAAAAGCAGGATATTAAGCTTCATTCATCAAACCCAAAAGAAGATAACCACACAAGTAGAAAATTAACTCAAAAATGATAGGAAGCAATAACCACTCCTCCTTAATATCTATTAACATCAATGGACTCAATTCCCCAATAAAAAGACATAGATTAACAGACTGGATAAGAAAACAGGACCCTACATTTTGCTCCATACAGGAAACACACCTCAGTGTCAAAGACAAAAACTACCTTAGAGTAAAAGGCTGGAAGACAATTCTACAAGCAAATGGTCTCAGGAAACAAGCTGGAGTTGCCATTCTAATATCAAATAAAATTGACTTTCAACCTAATGTCATCAAAAGAGAAATGGAAGGTCACTTCTTGCTGGTCAAAGGAAAAATCCAACAAGAAGAACTCTCAATCCTGAACATCTATGCTTCAAATACAAGGGCAAGCTCATTCATAAAAGAAACTTTACTAAAGCTCAAAGCACACATTGCACCTAAAACAATAATTGTGGGTGACTTCAACACTCCACTCTCATCAATGGACCAATCACGAAAACAGAAACTAAACAGGGAGATATTGAAACTAATTGAAGCTTTGGACCAATTGGATGTAACAGATATATATATATATAGAACTTTTCATTTGAAAGCAAAAGAATATACCTTTTTCTCAGCTCCTCACATTACCTTCTCCAAAATTGATCATATAGTGGGTCACAAGACAGACCTCAACAAATATAGGAAGATTGAAATAATCCCATGCCTCCTATCAGATGACTATGGAGTAAAAGTGGTATTTAATAACAATAAAAACAACAGAAAGCCCACATATACATGGAAACTGAACAATACTCTACTCAATGATACCTTGGTCAAGGAAGAAATAAAGAAAGAAATCAAAGATTTTTAGAATTTAATGAAATTGAAGGCACAACATACACAAATCTATGAGATACAATGAAAGCAGTGCTAAGAGGAAAATTCATAGCTTTGAGTGTCTCCAAAAAGAAATTCGAGAGAGCATACACTAGAATATTAATGGAACAACTGAAAACCCTGGAACGATAAGAAGCAAATTGACCCAGGAGGAGGGGAAGACAGGAAAAAAATCAAACTCAGGGCCGAAATCAATCAAGTAGAAACAAAGAGAACCATACAAAGAATCAACAAAACCAGGAGCTGGTTCATTGAAAAAAACAACAAGATAGATAAACCCTCAGCCAGACTAAGCAAAGGCCACAGGGACAGTATCCAAATTAACAAAATTAGAAATGAAACGGGAGATATTACAACAGAAACTGAGGAAATTCAAAAAATCATCAGATCCTACTACAAAAGGCTGTACTCAACACAACTGGAGAATCTGGAGGAAATGGACAATTTTTTAGACAGATAACAAATACCAATATTAAACCAGGATCAAATAGATCATCTAAGCAAACCCATAACCCCTAAAGAAATAGAAGGGGTCATATATAGCCTTCCGATAAAAAAAAAAGCACAGGACCAGATGGTTTCAGTGCAGAATTCTATCAGACCTTCAAAGAAGCCTTAACACCAATACTCTTCAAACTATTCCACCAAATAGAAACAGAAGGAACACTACCCAACTCCTTCTATGAAGCTACAATTACGCTGATACCAAAACCACACAAAGATCCAACCATCATCCACCATGATCAAGTAGGCTTCATCCCAGGGATGCAGGGATGGTTCAATATAAGGAAATCCATCAATGCAACCGACTACATAAACAAACTCAAAGAAAAAAACCACATGATCATTTCATTAGATGCTGAAAAGGTATTTGACAAAATTCAGCATCGTTCATGCTAAAAGTCTTGGAAAGGACAGGAATTCAAGGCCCATATCTAAACATTGTAAAAGCAATATACAGCAAACTGGTAGCCAACATCAAACTATATGGAGAGAAACTTGAAGCAATCCCACTAAAATCAGGGACTAGACAAGGCTGCCCCCTCTCTTCATATCTTTTCAATACAGTTCTTGAAGTCCTAGCTAGAGCAATTAGACAACATAAGGAGGTCAAAGGGATAAAAATTGGAAAGGAAGAACTATCACTATTTGCAGATGATATGTTAGTATACTTAAGTGACCCTAAAAACTCTACTAGAGAACACCTACAGCTGATAAACAACTTCAGCAAAGTGGCTGGATACAAAATCAACTCAAGAATATCAGTAGACTTTATATATTCAAAGGATAAGTAGACTGAGAAAGAAATTAGGGAAATGACACCCTTCATAATAATCACACAGTATAAAGTATCTTGGGGTGACTCTAACCAAACAAGTGAAAGACCTATATGACATGAACTTCAGATCTCTGAAGAAGGAAATTGAAGAACATCTCAGAAAATGGAAAAACCTTCTATGCTCATGGATTGGCAGGATTAATATAGTTAAAATGGCCATCTTGCCAATGGAAATCTACAGAATCAATGCACTCTCCATCAAAATCCCAACCCAGTTCTTCATAGAGCTAGAAAGAGCAATGCTCAAATCCATCTGGAATAACAAAAAACCCAGGATAGCTAAAACTATTCTCAACAGTAAAAGAACTTCAGGGGGATTCAGTATCCCAGACCTCAAACTTTACTACAGAGCAATAGTGATAAAAACTGCATGGTATTGGTACAATGTCAGGCAAGCAGATCAGTGGAATAGGATGAAGACCCAGAAATAAACCCACACACCTATGGTCACTTGATCTTTGACAAAGGAGCTGAAAGCACCAAGTGGAAAAAAGACAGTCTTTTCAACAAATGGTGCTGGTTCAATTGGAGGTCAGCATGCAGAAGAATGCAAATTGATCCATTCTTATCTCCTTGTACCAAGCTCAACTCCAAATGGATCAAGGACCTCCACATAAAACCTGACACACTGAAACTAATAGAAAAGAAACTGGGGAAGACCCTTGAGGACATGGGCACAGGGGAATATTTCCTGAATAGAACACCAATAGATCAAGGATTGACAAATGGAACCTCATAAAGCTACAAAGTTTCTGTAAGGCAAAGGACACTGTTAAAAGGACAAAACATCAACCAACCAATTGGGAAAGGATCTTCACCAACCCTAAATCTGACAGAGTTCTAATATCTAATATATACAAAGAACTCAAGAAGGTAGAGCCCAGAGAACCAAATAACCCCATTCAAAAGTGGGGTACCGAGCTAAACAAAGAATTTTCACATGAAGAACTCCAGAGGGCTTAGAAACACCATAAGAAATGTTCAGCATCATTAATCATTAGGGAAATGCAAATCAAAACAACACTGAGATTTCACCTCATACCAGTCAGAATGGCTAAGATCAAAAACTCAGGAGACAGCAGTTGCTGGTAAGGATGTGGAGAAAGAGGAACACTCCTCCACTGCTAGTGGGGTTGTAAGATGGTGCAACCACTTTGGAAATAAGTCTGGAGGTTCCTCAGAAAACTGGGCATGGCACTTCCAGAGGACCCTGCTATACCACTCCTGGGCATATACCCAGAGGATTCCCCAGCATGTAATAAGGACACATGCTCTACTATGTTCGTAGCAGCCCTATTTGTAGTAGCCAGAAGCTGGAAAGAACGCAGGTGTCCCTCAACGGAGGAATAGATACAAAAAATAGTGATATATTTACACAATGGAGTACCATTCAGCCATTAGAAACAATGAATCCATGAAATTCTTAGACAAATGGATGGAGCTGGAGAACATCATACTAAGTGAGGTAACCCAGTCTCAAAAGATCAATCATAGTATGCACTCACTGATACGTGGATATTAACCTAGAAACTTGGAATACCCAAGAAAGAATCCACATATTAAACGATGTCCAAAAAGAACGGAGGAGTGGCCCCTGTTTCTGGAAAGACTCAATGCAACAGTATAGGGGAATATCAGAACAGTGAAGAGGGAAGGAGTAGATGGAGGAACATGGGGAGGGAAGAGGGCTTATGGGACTTGCAGGGAGTACTACGGACCCAGATAAGGGGAAATCTTTTGAAATGTAAATAAAGAATACATCGAAAAAAAATTTTAAAAAAAGCAAATAAGGTTGCTATGAACATAGTGGAACACGTGCTCCTATAATATGGTGGAGCATCTTTTGGGTATATTCCCAAAAGTGGTATTGCTGGGTCTTCACAAAGATCTATTTCCAATTTCCTAATGAACCTCCACACTGAACCTCAGGTGACAACACATGTTGGTGAGGATATGGAAAAAGAAGAACACTCCTCCATTGCTGGTGGTATTGCAAACCGGTACAACCACTCTGAATGCTTGCTCTTTATTTCTTCAGCTCCCACATTGCTTTTGAAACAGTGGATCAGCATAAAATCAAGTGAGGCTCTATTCCTTTCTGGCAACAGATCTAGAGGCCTTTCCAGTCTCAATTTCAAGAGATTAAGGGTCTACACTAAACCCTTCCTTTTTTTTCCTTAATACAATATTTGAGTTGACAGATTTTGCAAAACCATTCAGATGACAGACATGCTGATTTGTTTTTATTCCAGTTTTATAACTGTTAAAATGTACAGTTATTAATATAGTTATAAGTTTCTGACATAACTTGTGGAAAGCTTTTATTTACTGAATAACCATACTTCTCCAGTAAGTTATCTGCAAGATAGTAACTCAATTCACTGGAATATTAGTTCCAGCTTTTTATCTATGAAAGAAGAAATGTGGATCAAATGATCATGCTTTCTCTCTGTGCTAAAATCTTGTGCTTCCTCTTCTGTGTATACTGAGATGTCTCTCTGAGTATATGTCAGTCTATACCTATTTCACTATTGGTACCTATTTGTGAAGCTTTCTCTTTTTATTTACTTGTTTAACTTTTTTTTGCCATCCACAGACAGCATGAGATGGCAGTGCTCAGAGAGTTTATTTACATTATGTGGTGCTTTGTTTGAGATCCCCAGACTCCAATAGACTCATATTCTGCTCCATTTCGTCTGGCCACGTGTCCTCCCATTTTCCTGCTAGGGCAACCTGGCAACATCTGTGCTACCTGCTGCAGATGTCACCCTAGGGAAATACTCACCACCTTAAGAAAAGAGGTTTTACCTTTCAGAGTTCTTCAGCTGCTTGGGAAAACAAACACAGGTAACGCGGTTGGATTAGCAGAGCAATTCAAAACTGATTCCACAGTGGCTCCCTTCCATCAGTCTCTGCACTGAGGCAAGCAGGGAACAAACTCAGAGAATCCCACTTCACAATCTACCTCCACTATTGACTTAGCCTGGGCATATGTTCTTCCTCTTCCACAAACCATTTGTTTCTTCAAGACTGACTGATCTAATCACAAAAGCACAGGAGACAGAAACAAAGCAGTAACTGCTCTGTCAGATAAATTCCACATTTAAGGTGGAAAAAAAAGATAATGTATGTACTAATATACTCGATATGGAGACTTTTTTTTTTTTAGTAAGTTCAAATGTTGTAGACCAAAAGCTATGAAATTTCATTTTAATGATGTGGACAATAAATTGGAGCAGGGTGTTATGCTTAAATGACACAAAGTCTGTATATACTGTCATTATTAAAATGTGCAGTTATTAATATAGTTATAAGTTTCTGATATAGCTTGTGGAAAGCATGAGCCATAGGATATTGAGTACCAGGGTTGTGCTGCTTCTGCAGATAGCTGCGTAGGGTAAGTGTGCAAGCTTGGCCAATTTAGTTATTTAACTGAAGAATGAATACCTGCCCTTGTCATAAGGCAAAGCTGTAAGATTGTTTCTCTTCCTTTGTTTGGTCTTCAAACATGGTATTGTCGAAGAACATTATATTGAGAATCTGTCAATCTTAATAGCACACTGAAAATCATAGTTGAGAAAGTGTCCCTTAACCTTAGTTAATTACTTAAAAAGCTGTAAGGACTTGCAATAGCAGGAGAACTGAAGTCCCGAATCAAACATTTACCACATGTGTGATGACAAGAATTTATAAAGAATGTTTGATATAATTCATATCAAAACAAAGCTACATATACACTAATGATGATTCCAAATAATTAAGAATCACCAATACTTTTCTTGAATTATGCATAAGAAGTTTGTAATTCTCACACTAGTAAATCTTTTACCAAGGTGCTTGTTAGTGTGAACCCCACGTTTCAAAGATGTGTAAATCTATTATTTTTACCCCTGGTAATGTACATGATACTGTGCAGCCCTATAAAGCCAGCCAGTGGGAATTCCATGTAGGTAGTAGATTGATTTCTCCATAGTCCATCTCTTCTGGTCATGTGGGGTATCTTTAGCAATAGAGACTTACTATCAAGTTCTAGAAGGTAGCCTAGAGAAAAGACAAGAGTTTGTATTGTTTACAGAGAGGAGTGTATGGTTCCCACTGAGTAATAATTCAAATATAGATAGAACATACTTGGCATTGAACTTTTCATTCTGCTAAATAGGCATATTAATAAATTGCCCCCTAAGTGCTTTTCTTTATTTCCATATAGTAGTATATATCTCAATGTTCATCATAAAATCCTTTTTTATAGTAGATAACAATTACTACTGAGAAACACAAATAGTTGAATTACAGAGAATAAGAGACTCTTGAGTACAAAGATTTGCATATAGCAGCTATTCCACATATCTTCCTCTTAAACTTGGGGATCATCTCAGAAAAGCAGCAAAAGATAAAAAAGAACTGTAATAACTATAGATATCTATAGTAAATTATTACTTAGTAGGCATGACAGTGTTGTTGCACACATGAACTCACAGTGGCTGTGATTATATGTAGAACACATACAGATTGTCTGGATGATTAATCTAGTCAAGATTCCCAGCGTGGATGAGGAAAGGGGCTCATGAATTTCCATCTCTATGTCAATAGCTACTGCAGTTAACAGCAACAAGAGGAAAGGTTGGTTTTCTTCAAGGATGTGTCCCAATAGGCTATGCATAATCCAGTCAATGTCCATCATACATAATGAAATAATCATCACTTAGAGGACTGCAGATATTTTATTTGTAAAGAATGCATAAAATTGAGGGAATAAAGTGTAGAGACAGTAGGAGAGAGATTGGGGGAAAGGAAATGGGGTGTATTTGATCTAAATATATGAAACTCTCAAATATTCAAAAGCTTGTTCAGGGTATATGACCTGGTGAAGCTTGTTGCTGGTAGCCTCCCAGCCCAGAGAATGTAGTGGTGGAGTCACAGAGTAGGACTTTAGTGATGGCTTTAAAGTCTGGGGGGTCTCAGGGTTTTCTAACTCTCTAACTGTACTGAAATGCTGAGGATAACTAAAAAGTCCCAAAAACTTTCTTGCTTTTTCTGAGGGTAAAAGACTGCTGGTTTAGATGATTAACACTGGTAGGCTAACAGGATTAAGCAATATGACCATTGTTCTATCTCACCAGGAACTTCTGGGCTGTAGCAGGAAGAAAACAGGACACTTAGAAAAATGATTATAGCATTTATTACTAAGTTGTTAAAAAAAAGTTTCCTATGAAAGTTATCTAAGGGGAAAAGGAGAAAGTTCCTAAGTGGTGAAAGGGAAAAATTCTTCTGAGAAACGAGAAAAAAATTCTACATTAATTAGGGAAAAGCAAAATAATTCTCTCTCTCCTCATCTCTTTGTTCCCAGTATGAATACATCTTTCAGAATACATAATCGCATTTTAAAAATTTACAATTTCACACACAAAATCAAATCATAAATTGAAATAGAAGTTTACAACAGAGAATGCTTACATGCATATCCATTAAGAGTAGTTATCTGGCTAAACATCCTCCATCTATATCAGCTCTACAGGTTCACTGAAGGTTCCAAAACCATAACTAAGTTATTAGTGAAGTGTTTTATAAACAAACCAAGTCAATATTTTATTTTCTATACTAGTACCTATAATAAATTGTTAGTTCCATTTTTATGACCTTTAGTTAATTGTTTGACAACCTCCTTCAATGTGCTCTGAATTGGGGAAAGTCTGGTTACTATCTACGAGCAATTAACTGGTGACACTTGGGAGTATTGCATACCCAGAGACAGTATGACTCTAGAAGGCCCAGCATAACTAGGCTTGCAGGAGGGACAGGCTCTAGTCAGAGACAGCAAAGCTAATTAACACCAAAGATAACCGGATGTCAAGAACATAAGCAACAGAAACCAATTCTACTTGGCAACATCAGAACCAAGTTCTTCTACCATAGTAAGCCTTAGATACCCCAACACAACTGAAAAGCAAAATTCAGACTTAAAAATCCTTCTAATGATGATGATAGAGTACTTTAAGAAAGACATAAATAGCTCCCTTAAAGAAATAAAGGAGTCGGGCAGTGGTGGCGCATACCTGTAATCCCAGCACTTTGGGAGGCAGAGGCAGGCAGATTTCTGAGTTCAAGGCCAGCCTGGTCTACAGAGTGAATTCCAGGACAGCCAGGGCTATACAGAGAAACCCTGTCCCGAAAAAAGCCAAATCAAAAAAAGAAAATAAATAAATAAATAAATAAATACATAAATACATAAATACATAAATACATACAAGAGAACACAGGTAAACAAGGTGATCCCTTAAAGCAGAAAAACATAAATCTCTTAAGCAGATGCAGGAAACCCAATCAAACAGATGAATGAATTGAATAAAATCATCCAGGACATAAAAATGGAAATAGAAACATTAAAGAAATGACAAAGTGTGCCAACCCAAGATGGAAAACATAGGAAAGAGAGCATGAATCGCAGACCCACACACATATCATCAACAGAATATAAGAGATAATAGAGAGAATCTCAGGCATAAAGGATATAATTGAAGACATTAGCACAACAGTCAAAGAGTATTAAAAAAGCAAAAAAGCTCTTAATTCAAAACATCCATGAAATCCAGGTCACAAGAGAAAAATCAAACCTGAGAATAATAGGTATAGAAGAGAGTGAAGATTACCAACTCAAAGGGCAAGTAAACATCTTCAATAAAATTATAGAAGAAAACATCCCTAACCTAAAGAAAGAGATGTTCATAAATGCGTGAGAAGCCTACAGAACACCAAATAGGCTGGACCAGAAAATAAATTCCTCTTGCTACATAATAATCAGAACACCAAATACACAGAACAAAGAAGGAATATTTAAAGTGGTGTGGGAAAAAGGTCAAGTAACATATAAAGGCAGACCTATCAGAATTACAGCAGACTTCTCAACAGACACTCTAAAAGCCAGAAGATCTATGGTAGATGTCTTACAAACCCTAAGAGAACAAAAATGCCAACCAAGGCTATTACTACTATCAAAACTCTCAATGACTATAGATATTTAATATTTATAATATTTATAATATTTAAAAATAGCATTTTTCATAGAATATCTTGACTTCTCCAATATTTTTTCATTAATCCAGCTATACATAGGATCCTAAAAGGAAAACTCCAACACAAGAAGGGAAACTACATCTATGAAATAGCAAGAAATAAATCTTTTCACAACAAACCCCCAAAAATCCACACAAACAATTCCACCTAACAACAAAAATAACAGGAATCAACAAGCATTGGTCCGTAGTATCTTTCTACATCAATAGACTTAATTCCCCAATAAAAATACATAGGATAACAGACTGGATACATAAACAGGACCTGGCATTTTGCTGCAGACAGGAAACATATCTCTGTGACAAAGACAAAGACTTCCTCTAGCCATTCTTTCTTTTTTAATAGCCATTTTTATATTCAATAAAATAGTCTCTCAAGCAAAAGTTATCAAAAAAGATGAGGAAGGATATGATGTACTTATTAAAGGAAAAATCCACCAAGATTAACTCTCAATTCTGAACATCTATGCTTCAAATGCAAGGGCACCCACATTTGTAAAAGAAAACTTACTAAACCTCAAAGCATACATTGAACCCCACAAAAGAATAGTGGCAGACTTCAACACCCCACTCTCACCAATGGACAGATCATGGATAGAGAAACTAAAAAAGACAGAGTAAAACTATCAGAAGTTATGAACAAAATGGATTCAGCATATATCTATAGAATATTTTACCTTAAGATAAAAAGAAATACTTTTCAGCATCTCATGGTACCTTCTCCAAAATTGTTCATATAATTGGCCACAAAACAAGCCTCAAAAAAAGAAGAAGAAGAAGATTCAGTTAATCCCATGCATCCTAACAGCCCACCATGGAGTAAAGCTGGTTTTCAGAAACAACAACAACAACAAAAAAAAACCAGATATCCCACATACAAAAGAATATAATCCGTGATCATCTTGATTTCTTCATCATAAAAGAAAGAATGAAACTGAAGACTTTTCACAATTTAACAAAAAAGAAGAGAACATACCCCAACTTATGGGACAGGATGAAAGCAGTACTAAGAGGAAATCTCATAGCTCTGAGTGTCTTCATAAAAAATTTGGAAAGATGATAAACGAGCAGCTTAACAGCACATGTGAAAGCTCTAGAACAAATAGAAGCAAATACACCCAAAAGGAGTAAGCCACAGGAAATAATCAAACTCAGGGCTGTAATCAATCAAGTAAAAACAAAGAGAACTATATAAAGAATAAAAACAAAAACAAAAACAAACACTAGGAGCTGTTTCTTTGACAAAATCAACAAGATAGGTAAATTGATGCCAAACTAACTAGATGTCACAGAGAGAGTATCCAAATTAACAAAAACTGAAAGGAAAAAGAAAACATAACAGAAACTGAAGAATTCAAAAAATCATCATATCTTACTACAAAAACCCATACTCATCAAAACTGGAAAATCTAGATGAAATGGATGATTTTCTACACAGATACCACCTACCAAAATTAAATCAGGATCAGATAAACTATCTAAACAGTTCCATAACCCCTAAGGAAATAGAAACAGTTACTAAAAGTCTCCCAACAAAATAAGCTCAGAGCCAGATGGTGCAGATAGTGCAGAATTCTATCAGACCTTCAAAAACGGCTTAATACTAATACAAAACAAACTATTCCACAAAATAGAAAGAGAAGGAACACTACCAAATTTATTCTATGAAGCAACCAATATGCTGATACCAAAACCTCACAAAGACCCAACAAACAAAGAGAACTTCAGACCAATTTCCCTCAAGAATATCTATGCAAGCCTGGCGTGGTGGCGTACGCTTTTAATCCCGGCACTTGGTATGCAGAGGCAGGCGAATTTCTGAGTTTGAGGCCAGCCTTGTCTACAAAGTGAGTTCGAGGACAGCCAGGGCTATACAGAGAAACCCTGTCTCAAAACAAACAAAAACAAACAAACAAAAAGAATATCAATGCAAAAATACTCAATAAAATTTTCACAAACTAAATCCAAGAACACATCAAAACAATCATTCCCCATGATCAAGTAGGCTTCATCCCAGTGCTAAAGGGATGGTTCAATACATAGAAATCCATCAATGTGGTAGAGAAGCATCTTAAAAAATGCTCAACTTCATTAGTCATTAGGGAAATGCAAATCAAAACAACCCTGAGATTTCATCTTACACCAGTCAGAATGGCTAAGATTAAAAATTCAGGAGACAACAGGTGTTGGAGAGGGTGTGGAGAAAGAGGAACACTCCTCCACTGCTGGTGGGGTTGCAAATTGGTACAACCACTCTGGAAATCAGTCTGGCGGTTCCTCTGAAAACTGGGCACCTCACTTCCAGAAGATCCTGCTATACCACTCCTGGGCATATACCCAGAGGATTCCCCACCATGTAATAAGGATACATGCTCTACTATGTTCATAGCAGCCCTATTTATAATTGCCAGATGCTGGAAAGAACCCAGGTATCCCTCAACAGAAGAGTGGATGCAAAATGTGGTATATCTACACAGTGGAGTACTATTCAGCCCTTAGAAACAATGAATTCATGAAATTCTTAGGCAAATGGATGGAGCTAGAGAACATCATACTAAGTGAGGTAACCCAGACTCAAAAGGTGAATCATGGTATGCACTCACTAATAAGTGGATATTAACCTAGAAAACTGGAATACCCAAAACATAATCCACACATCAAATGAGGTACAAGAAGAAAGGAGGAGTGGCCCCTTGTTCTGGAAAGACTCAGTGAAGCAGTATTCGGCAAAACCAGAACGGGAAAGAGGGAAGGGGTGGGTGGGAGGACAGGGGAAGAGAAAGGGGGCTTACGGGACTTTCGGGGAGTGGAGGGCTAGAAAAGGGGAAATCATTTGAAATATAAATAAAAAATTATATCGAATAAAAATAATTTAAAAAAAAGTTAGACAGAGATGATAATTAAAAAAAAAGGAAAAAAAAGAAATCCATCAATGTAATCCACTACATACAGAAACTCAAAGAAATAAAAACACATGATCATTTAATTTTTAACTTTTTGAATATATTCCTCATTTACATTTCATATGCTAAAACCTTTCCCGTTTTCCTCCCTCCCCGAAAACCCCCAACCCCTCCTCCCACACCCTTCATCCAAATATATGCCCCTGCTCCCAACCTACTCCCACCTCTTCCCCCTTGATTTTCCTTTGTTGGACATCTGTAGAGCCTTTACAGTACCAAGGACCTCTCTTCCCATTGATGCCTGACAAGGCATTCCACTGTCAAACTTTTGGCTGGAACCACGTATATCCCTTGGTTGATGGTTTAGACCCCGGGAGTCTTGGGGCACCTGGGTCACCGACATCATTATTCTTCCATTGGGGCTGTAAACCCCTTAAGCTCCTCCAGTCCACCCTCCAATTCCTCCAATGGGGACCCCATGCTCACTCCAATGGCTGGCTGCTAACATTTGCCTCTGTATGTGTTAAACTCTGATAGGGCCTCTCTGGAGACAACCATAATAGGCTCCTTTCAGTATGCATTTCTTGTCATACATAATAGTGTTGTGGTTTGGAGACTGATTATAGGATGAATCCCCAAGTAGGGCAGTCTCTGGGTGGACTTTCCTTCAGTCTCTGCTCTACACTTTGTCTCCATAATTGTTCCTGTGAGTATTTTGTTCCCTTTCTCAGAGGAACCAAAGCACCCCCACTTTAGTCTTCCTTCTTCTTCAGCTTCCTATGGTCTGTGACTTGTAACTTGTTTATTTTGAGCTTTTGGGCTAACATCCACTTATCAGTGAGTACATACCATGTGTGTTCTTTTGTGATTGGGCTACCTCACTCAGGATGACATGTTCTAGTTTCATCCATTTGGCTAAAAATTTCATGAATTCATTGTTTTTTAATAGCTGAATAGTACTCCACTGTGTAGATCTACCACAATTCCTGTGTCCATTCCTCTGTTCAAGGACAACTGGTTTCTTTCAACCATCTGGCTATTACAAAAAAGGATTCTATGAACATAGTGAAGCATGTGTCATTATTAGATGTTGGAGCATCTTCTGGGTATAAGCCCAGGAGTGGTATAGCTGGGTTCTCAGGTTGTACTGTGTCTAATTTTCTAAGGAACTGCCAAACTGATTCACATAGTGGTTTTGCCAGCTTGCAATCCCACCCTCAATGGAGAAGTATTCCTCTTTCCCCACATCATCTCCAGTATCTGCTGTCCTCTGAATTTTTCATCTTAGCCATTCGGATCTCAGTGTAGTTTTGATTTGCTTTTCTGTGAAAACTAAGGATTCTGAAATTTTCTTTAGGTGCTTCAGAGCCATTAGAGTTTCCTCAGTTGAGAATTTCCTGTCTGGCTCTGTACCCCAATTTTTAATATGGTTGTTTGACTCTCTGGAGTCTAACTTCTTGAGTTCTTTGTATACATTAGATATTAGTCCTCTATTGGATGTAGGATTAGCAAAGATCTTTTCCCAATCTGTTGGCTGCTGTTTCTCCTATTGACAGGGTTTTTTGTCTTACAGAAACTTTATAGATTTATGAAGTCCCATTTGTCAATTCTTGTTCTTACAGCATAAGCCATTGGTCTTCTATTCAGGAAATTTTTCCCTATGCCTCTGCGTTCAGGGTTCTTCCCCACTTTCTCCTCTAGAAGCTTCAGTGTGTCTGGTTTTATGTGTAGATCCTTCATTCACGTGGACTTGAGCTTTGTATAGGGAGATAAGAATGGGTTGATTTGCATTTTTCCCACATGCTGACCTCCAGTTAATACAGCACCATTTGTTAAAAATGCTGTCTTTTTTTTCCACTGGATGTTTTTAGCTCCTTTGTCAAATATCACGTGACTGTAGGTGTGTGGGTTCTTTTCTGGGTCTTCAATTCCATTCCATTGATCTTCCTGCCTGTCTCCTTACCAGTATCAGTTTTCATCACTATTTCTCTGTAGCAGAGCTTGAAGTGAGGGATGATGATTCCCCCAGGAGATCTTTTGATGTGGAGAATAGATTTGCTATCTTGGGTTTTTTGTTATTCCAGATGAATTTGAAAATTTCTCTTTCTAGCTCTATGAAGAATTGATTTGGACTTTTGATGGGGATTGCATTGAATCTGTAGATTGCTTTCAGCAAGATGGCCACTTTTACTATATTAATCCTGCCAATCCATGAGCATGGGAGGTCTTTCCATCTGAGATCTTCTACAATTTATTTCTTCAGAGGCTTGAAGTTCTTGTCATACAGTTCTTTCACTTGCTTAGAGTCATACCAAGGAATATATTTGTTGTGACTATGGTGAAGGCTGTCATTTCCCTAATTTTGTTCTCAGCTTCTTTATCCTTTGAGTAGAGGAAGGCTAAAGATTAGTTTGAGGTAATTTTATATCCAGCCACTTTGCTGAAGTTGTTTATCAGCTTTAGGAGTCCTCTGGTGGAAGTTTTGTGGTTATCTGCAAACAGTGATTTTGACTACTACCTTTCTAATTATTTTTATTCGATATATTTTTTATTTACTTTTCAAATGACTTCCCCTTTTCTAGACCCTCACTCCACGAGAGTCCCATCAGCCCTCTTCCCTCCCCCTGTTTTCCCACCCACCCCTTCCCACTTCCCCATTCTGGTTTTGCCAAATACTGCTTCACTGAGTCTTTCCAGAACAAGGGGCCACTCCTCCTTTCTTCTTGTACCTCATTTGATGTGTGGATTATGTTTTGGGTATTCCAGTTTTCTAGGTTAATATCCACTTATTAGTGAGTGCATACCATGATTCATCTTTTGAGACTGGGTTACCTCACTTAGTATGATGTTCTCCAGCTCCATCCATCTGCCTAAGAATTTAATGAATTCATTGTTTCTAAGGGCTGAATAGTACTCCATTGTGTATATATACCACAGTTTTTTGCATCCACTCTTCTGTTGAGGGATACCTGGGTTCTTTCCAGCTTCTGGCAATTATAAATAGGGCTGCTATGAACATAGTGGAACATGTATCCTTATTACATGGTGGGAAATCTTCTGGGTGTATGCCCAGGAGTGGTATAGCAGGATCTTCTGGAAGTGAGGTGCCCAGTTTTCGGAGGAACTGCCAGACTGATTTCCAGAGTGGTTGTACCAATTTGCAACCCCACCAGCAGTGGAGAAGTGTTCCTCTTTCTCCACATCCTCACCAACATCTGCTGTCTCCTGAATTTTTAATCTTAACCATTCTGACTGGTGTAAATTGAAATCTCAAGGTTGTTTTGATTTGCATTTCCCTAATGACTAATGAAGTTGAGCATTTTTTAAGATGCTTCTCTGCCATCCGAATTTCTTCAGGTGAAAATTCTTTGTTTAACTCTATACTCCATTTTTTAATGGGTTATTTGGTTTTCTGGAGTCTAACTTCTTGAGTTCTTTATATATATTGGATATTAGCCCTCTCTCTGATGTAGGGTTGGTGAAGATCTTTTCCCAATTTGTTGGTTGCCGATTTGCCCTTTTGATGGTGTCCTTTGCCTTACAGAAACTTTGTAATTTTATGAGGCCCCATTTGTTAATTCTTGATCTTAGAGCATAAGCTATTGGTGTTCTGTTCATGAACTTTCCCCCTGTACTGATGTCCTCAAGGGTCTTCCCCAGTTTCTTTTCTATAAGCTTCAGAATGTCTGGCTTTATGTGGAGGTCCTTGATCCATTTGGAGTTGAGCTTAGTACAAGGAGACAAGGATGGATCAATTCCCATTCTTCTGCATGCTGACCTCCAGTTGAACCAGCCCCATTTGTTGAAAAGGCTATCTTTTTTTCCATTGGATGTTTTCTGCCCCTTTGT
The DNA here is from genome assembly GCF_947179515.1 of Apodemus sylvaticus. NCBI lineage: Eukaryota > Metazoa > Chordata > Mammalia > Rodentia > Muridae > Apodemus > Apodemus sylvaticus. The sequence continues at coordinate 139,881,349 of NC_067477.1, read as the reverse complement.
CGAGGATCAAGTGGCCATAGGTGTGTGGGTTCATTTCTGGATCTTCAATCCTGTTCCATTGATCTGCCTGCCTGTCACTGTACCAATTACTCTGTACTATTGCTTTAGGTCAGGTATACTGATACCCCCAGAATTTCTTTTATTGTTGAGAATAGTTTTAGCTATCCTGGGTTTTTTGTTATTCCAGATGAATTTGAGGATTGCTCTTTCTAACTCTGTAAAGAATTGAGTTGGGATTTTGATGGGTATTGGGTTGAATCTGTATATTGCTTTCGGCAAAATGGCAATTTTAACTATATTAATCCTGCCGATCCATAAGCATGGGAGGTTTTTCCATTTTTTGAGGTGTTCTTCCATTTCCTTCTTTACAGTCTTGAAGTTCTTGTCATACAGATCTTTCACATGTTTGGTAAGAGTCATCCCAAGGTACTTTATACAGTTTGTGGCTATTGTGAAGGGGGTCATTTCCCTAATTTCTTTCTCAGCCTGCTGATCCTTTGAGTATAGGAAGGCTACTGATTTGCTTGAGTTGATTTTATAACGTGCCACTTTGCTGAAGTTGTTTATCAGCTCTAGGAGTTCTCTAGTGGAGTTTTTTTTTTTTTTGGGTCACTTAGTTAGACTATCATATCATCTGCAAATAATAATAGTTTAACTTCTTCCTTTCCAATTTCTATCCCTTTGACCTCCTATGTTGTCTAATTGCCCAAGCTAGTACATCAAGTACAATATTGAAAAGATAAGGAGAAAGGAGGCAGCCCTGTCTAGTCCATGATTTTAGTGGGATTGCTTTAAGTTTCCCTCCATTTAGTTTGATGCTGGCTACCAGTGTGCTGTATATTGTTTTTACTATGTTTAGGTATGGGCCTTGAATTCCTGTTCTTTCCAAAGCTTTAATCATGAAAGAATGCTGAATTTTGTCAAATGCATTTTTAGCATCTAATGAAATGACCATGTGGTTTTTTTTTCTTTGAGTTTGTTTATGTAGTGGATTTCATTGATGAATTTCCATATATTGAACCAACCCTGCATCCCTGGGATAAAGCCTACTTGATCATGGTGGATGATCGTTTTGATGTGTTCTTGGATTCGGTTGGCAAGAATTTTATTGAGTTCTTTGCATCGATGTTCATAAGTGTAAGTGGTCTGAAGTTCTCTTTCTTTGTTGGATCTTTGTGTGGTTTTGGTATCAACATAATTGTGGCTTCGTAGAAGGATTTTGTTTGTGTTCCTTCTGTTTCTATTTTGTGGAATAGTTTGAAGAGTATTGGTGTTAGGTCTTCTTTGAAGGTCTGATAGAATTCTGCACTGAAACCATCTGGTCCTGTGCTTTTTTTGGTTGGAAGACTTTCTATGACCCCTTCTATTTCTTTAGGGGTTATGGGACGTTTAGATGATCTATTTGGTCCTGATTTAATTTTAGTATTTGGTATCTGTGAAGGAAATTGTCCATTTCCTCCAGATTCTCCAGTTGTGTTGAGTATAGGCTTTTGTAGTAGGATCTGATGATTTTTTTTGGATTTCCTCAGTTTCTGTTGTTATATCCCCCTTTTCATTTCTAATTTTGTTAATTTGGATACTTTCTCTGTGCCATTTGGTCAGTCTGCCTAAGGGTTTATCTATCTTGTTGATTTTCTCAAAGAACCAGCTCCTGGATTCGTTGATTCTTTGTATGGTTCCCTTTGTTTCCACTTGATTGATTTCAGCCCTGAGTTTGAGGATTTCCTGTCTTCTACTCCTCCTGGAGTAATTGGCTTCTTTTTGTTCCAGGACTTTCAGGTATGTCCCTAAGCTGCTAGTGTATGCTCTCTCCATTTTCTTTTTGGAGGCACTCAGCTATGAGTTTTCCTCTTAGCACTGCTTTCATTGTATTCCAAAAATTTGGGTATGTTGTGCCTTCATTTTCATTAAATTCTAAAAAGTCTCTGATTTCATTCTTTATTTCTTCTTTGGACAAGGTGTCATTGAGTAGAGTATTGTTCAGCCTCCATGTGTATGTGGAATTTCTGTTGTTTTTGTTGCTATTGAAAACTACTCTTACACCATAGTGATCTGGTAGGACATGGGATTAGTTTGATCTTCTTGTATTTGTTGAGGTCTGTCTTGTGACCAAATATATGGTCGATTTTGGCGAAGGTACCATGAGGTGCTGAGAAAAAGGTACATTCTTTTGCTTTAGGGTGAAATGTTCTATAAATACCAGTCAAATCCAATTGGTCCAAAGTTTCAATTAGTTTTACTTGGTCCCTGTTTAGTTTCTGTTTTCCTGATCGGTCCATTGAGGAGAGTGGAGTGTTGAAGTCCCCCACAATTATTGTGTTAGGTGAAATGTGTGCTTTGAGCTTTAGTAAAGTTTCTTTTACAAATGAGGTTGTCCTTGCATTTGGCACAGAGATGTTCAGAATTGAAAGTTCTTCTTGGTGGATTTTTCCTTTGACCAGGAAGAAGTGTCTCTCAGTGTCTCTTTTGATGACTTTAGGTTGAAAGTCAATTTTATCTGATATTAGAATGGCTACTCCACCTCATTTCCCGAGACCATTGGCTTGTAAAATTGTCTTCCAGCCTTTTACTCTAAGGTAGTTTTGTCTTTGACATTTAGGTGTGTTTCCTGCATGCACCAAATTTAGGGTCCTGTTTCCTTATCCAGTCTGTTAGTATATGTCTTTTAATGGGGAATTGAGTCCATTGATGTTAAGAGATATTAAGGAATAGTGATTATTACTTCCTGTCATTTTTTGATGTTATTTTTGTATTTGAGTGGTTATCTTCTTTTTGGTTTGATGAAGGAAGGTTACTATCTTGCTTATTCCTGGATGTAGTTTCCCTCCTTGTATTGGAGTTTTCCTCCTATTATTCTTTGCAGAGCTGGGTTTGTGGAAAGATATTGTGTAAATTTGATTTTGTCATGGAATGTCTTGGTTTCTCCATCTATTGTGATTGAGAGTTTTGCTGGTTGTAGTAGTCTTCCCTGACATTTCTGTTCTCTTAGAGTCTGCACGACATCTGCCCAGGATCTTCTAGCTTTCATGGTCTCTGGTGAGAAGTCTGGTGTGATTCTGATAGGTCTTCCTTTATATTTTACTTGCCCTTTTTCTCTTACTGCCTTTAATATTCATTCTTTGTTTAGTGCATTTGGGGTTTTAATTATTATGTGGCGAGAGGTATTTCTGCTAAAGTCCAATCTGTTTGGAGTTCTGTAGGCTTCTTGTATATTCATAGGCATCTCTCTCTTTAAGTTGGGAAAGTTTTCTTCCATAGTTTTGTTGAAGATATTTGCTGGTCCTTTCAGTTGTAAATCTTCACTCTCATCTATACCTATAATCCTTAGGTTTGGTCTTCTCATTGTGTCCTGGATTTCCTGGATGTTCTGGGATAGAAGCTTTTTGCATTTTGCATTTTCTTTGACTGTTGAGTCAATGGTTTCTATGGTGTCTTCGGCATCTGAGATTATTTCTTCCATCTCTTGTATTCTGTTGTTTATATTTGCATCTATGGCCCCTGATTTCTTCTCAAGGTTTTCTATCTCCAAAGTTGTCTCCCTTTGTGATTTCTTAGTTGTTTCTACTTCTGTTTTTAGATCCAGGATGGTTTTGCTCTGTTCCATCATTTGTTTGTTTGTGTTTTCATTTAATTCTTTAAGAGATTTTTGTGTTTTCTCTTTCATGACTTCTGCCTCTGGACTCAAGTTCTCCTGCGTTTCTTTAAGTTTTTTGTTTGTTTGTTTGTTTGTTTTTGTTTTTTGTTGTTTTTCTGCCTTTATTCTTTATTGGTTTCTATCTCTTGAGCCTTATTCTCCTGCATTTCTTTAAGTTATTTTTGTGTTTCCATTATATGGGTTTCTAGATTATTCATGTTCCCCTGTATTTCTTTAAGAGATTCATTTATGTCCTTTTTGTGTTCTTCTAGCAGCATCATGACCAGTGATTTTAAATCCAAATCTTGTTTCTCTGGTGTGTTGGCATGACCAAGACTTGCTGATGTTGGAGAGTTTGGTTCAGATGCTGCTATATTGTCTAGATTTCTGTTAGTAGCGTTCCTGTGTTTGCCCTTTGCCATCTTGTTCTCTGGAGTTATTTGGTCTTGTCTCTGGCTGGTGTTTGAGCCTCCTGAGGGGCTCTGGGGCTATTTCTGCAACACTGGATGGCTGGGTTTCCCCTGTAGCAGATTCCTGATGTGCTGTCCTCCTCTTGGGTGCCTTTGCAGCCCTAGTGTGCTTTGCCCCAGATTGTGTCTGTGAACCAGATGTTGCTCGTTTGCTCCTTCAGGGAGTGCTGAAGGATGCATGCTGCAGGGACCTTTTCCGTGTGCTGATCACTTGGCTGGGCAGCTGATCTCCCAACCGGCTTGGTGCACACAAGTCTAGCCTAGCTGCTCAGGCCCTGAGTCTAGGCACAAGCCTGGGAGGCCAAGGTCTGAGCAAAGTTCCCTTCGGGCTATGACTGTTAATTGGGTCTGTTAGGTGGCCAGGAAGGCTGGAGTGTGTGCATGCTCCCTGAAAGTGCTGGGAGAGTCTGCTGGGCTAACAACCTCCTGGGCGTGTTGACACACAGATGGCCCACTGAGCAGCCCAGTTCTTGGGGTCAGTCCAGGGCCTGTTGGGGCCTAGACCCCAGCTATGTTAGCCTCGGGCTCTGCCTGTTAGCAGACTTTGCCTGCTAGAGCTCTCTGGCATCCTGTAGGCAAAGTGGTGGCTTGTGCCGGCCCAGGCAAAAAACCTCCTGGCCGGGTTTGCACCCAGATGGTCCCCCCCGAACAGCCCAGGGCCTGGGTGCAGGCCAATGCCCGTCGGGCTTAGACCCCCGTGATGTTGGTCTCGGGTTATGTTTGCGTACCTCAGTCTATCTGATCTCTCTGGAGTCTGAGAACCAAGATGGAGGCGAGTCTCTCATGACTGACTGGCGGGAGCCAGAGTTCTGAAGTGGCTTCTGTGTGGTGAAAGGCACCATAAATCTGCCACTGCTTGCAGCCCGGCTGGCCAGTGAAGATCAGTGGTCATGGGCACAGGGTCTGCCTGGACCCTGTCACCTTGGTTCCATTGCTGATGGCCCTCTGCTGCTGCTGCCTACCGATTGAACCTTCCTTTCTAATTTTTATACCTTGACCACCTTTTGTTGTTTGATTACTCTTGCTAGGAATTCAAGTAAATTCAAGTACTATATTGAATAGATAGGGAAAGAGTGGGCACCCTTGTCTGGTCCTCAATTTTAGTGGGATTTTTGTTTTTTGATATTTATTTTGATATTGGCTATAGGTTTGTACTATATTGCTTTCACTATGTTCAGGTATGGGCCTTGAATCCTGATCTCTCCAATACTTTTATTCTGAAGGGATGCTGAGTTTTGTGAAAAGCCTTTTCAGCATCTAAAGAAATGACCATGTTGTGTTTTCCTTGAGTTTATTTATGTAGTAGATTATATTGATGAATTTCTGTATATTGAAACATCTCTGCATCCCAAGGATGAATCCTACTTGATGGTGGTGAATTATCATTTTGATGCCTTCTTGGATTTGTTTGGCCAGAATTTTGTTGAATATTTTTGCATTGATGCTCATAAGAGAGATTGGTTTGAAGTTCTCTTTCCTTGTTTGGCCTTTTTTAGGTTTAGGTATAAGCATTATTGCAGTTTCATAAAATAAGTTGGGTAGTGTTCCTTGAGTTTCTATTTCATGGAGTAGTTTGAAGAGTATAGGTATTAGCTCTTCTTTGAAGATCTGATAGAATTCCCCACTAAACCCATCTGGTCCTCGGCTTTGTTTGATGGGAGACTATTAAAATCTCGTATTTCCTCAGGATTAATGGGACTATTTGCATGTTTTATCTGGCCCTGTTTTAACGTTGGTCCCTGTACATATCGTGAAAATTGTCCATTTCAGGCAGATTTTCAAATTTTGTTGAGTAAAAGCTCTTGTAGTAGGATGTAGGGATCCTGTGTTAGTATTTTCCACCCATTATCCTTTGTAGAGTTGTATTTGTGGAAAGATACTGTGTAAATTTGCTTTTGTCATGGAATGTCTTGTTTTCTCTATCTATGGTAATTGAGAGTTTTTCTGGGTATATTAGTCTGGGCTGACATTTATGTCCTCTTAGGGTCTATGTGACATCTGCCCAGTATCGTCTAGCTTTCATAGTTTCTGGTGAGAAGTCTGATGTAATTCTAATAAGTCTGCATTTATATGTTACTTGGCCTTTTCCTGTTACTGCTTTTAATATTCTTTCTTTTTTTAGTGTATCTGATGTTGGATTATTATGTGACAGGAGGAATTTCTTTTTGGAGTTCTCTAGGCTTCTTGTATGTTCATGGGCATCTTTTTCATTAGTTTAGGGAAGTTTTCTATAATTTTGTTGAAGATATTTAATAACCCTTTAAGATGTAAATTCTCACTCTCTTCTATCCTATAGGGATAATATATAAGGATTATAGATCCTTAGATTTGGGTTTCTCATTGTGTCCTGGATTTCCTGGATGTTTTGGGTTACAAGCTTTTTGCATTGTGCATTTTCCTTGACTGTTGACTCAATGTTTTCTATAGAATCTTCAGCATCTGAGATTCTTCTGTCTCTTATATTCTGTTGTTGATGCTTACATCTATGACTCCTGAATTCTTTCCAAGGTTTTCTATCTCTAGAGATATCTTTCTTTGTGATTTCTCTATTTTGTTTTCTTCCATTTTTAGGTCCTGGACAATTTGTTCAATTCCTTCACTTGTTTGTGTTTTTCTGAAACTCTTTAAGGTATTTTGTGTTTCCTTTTTAAGGGCTTCTACCAGTTGACAAATGTTCTCCTGTAATCCCTATGGGATTTTTATGTTGCCTCTTTAAGGCTTCTGCCTGTTGACCCATGTTCTCCTTTATTTCTTTAAGGGAGTTATACCCTTGAAGTCCTTTCTCAGCACCATGAGATGTGATTTTAAATCCAGCTCTTGCTTTTCCAATGTGATGGTGCATCCAGGATTTACTGTTGTGGGACAACTGTATTCTGATGGTGCCATGTGGCTTTGGATTTTGTTGGTAATGATCTTACATTTGCCTTTTGCCATCTAATTATCTGTGGTGTTAGCTGGTCTTGCTATTTCTGAGTGTGGCTTCTCTGTCCTGCAAGCCTGTGTATCTGTACTCCTGGGATTTCTGTTCTCTCAAATGCCCTGCATGCAGCTGGTTCTCCAGGAAGTATCAGGAGATGGGAGTCTACTTTGAGGCAGAACTGACAAGAGTCGAATGCCCTGCATGCTGCTGGTTCTCTAGAAAGTATCAGGAGATGGGGTCTTCCCTGTGGCTGTACTGTCAGGGGTTTACCACAGCAGAGCTATTGGGCAGGTGCTACCAGAGGAAGGTGGAGAAGGAATGAAAAGGAAGTGGTATGCTGGAGGGAGGATGGGGTTTGGGTGGTGGCTGGATAGTGAGTCCCAGTGGCTCTGGGCCTCTGGAGTTGGGGGAAGTTCTTACAAAATGCCCTGTGTGTTGCTGGTTCTCTAGAAAGTATCAAGAGATGGTGTCATCCCTGTGGCAATACTGGCAGGGGTCTACCAGAGCAGAACTATCAGGCAGGTGGCACCTGGGGAAGAGTGAGAAGTGATCATTTTACTATATGCTGAGAAAACATTAACAAAATTCAACATCCCTTCATGTTAAAAGTCTTGGAAAAATTAAGAATTCAAGTACTATAGCTAAACATAGTCAAAACAATATACAGTAAACCAGTAGCCAATATCAAATTAATGGAGAGAAACTTGAAACAATCCCACTAAAATCAGGAAATAAACAAGGCTGCCCAATTTCTCCATCTCTATTTTATATAGTACTTGAAGTTCTAGCTAGAGCATATAGACAACTAAAGGGTGTCAAAAGAATAAAAATTGAAAAAAAAGAAGTCAAAATATCACTATTTATAGATGATATGATAGTAAACTTAAGTGACCCCAAAAACTACACCAGGGAACTCCTATAGCTAATAAACAACTTGGCCTAGGTGGTCAGATATAAAATTAGCTCAAACAAATCCATAGCCCTCCTTTACTCAAATGATAAATAAGCTGAGAAAGAAATTATGTGTGTCTCCTGAGAGGTTCTGCCCGCACCTGACTAATAAAGATGCAAATACCCATAGCCATCCATTGGACTTGGAGACTCCAATGGAATAGCCAGGGGAAGTGCTGAAGTAACTAAAGGGGTTTGCAATCCCATACAAAGAACAATATCAAATAACTGTACCACCCAGAGGTCCCAGGGACTAAACCACCAACCAAAGAGTATTTATAAAGGAATCTGTGGCTCCAGAATCACATATAGCGGGAGGGGAGGCCCTTGGTCCTGTAGAGGCTTGATTCCCCAGCATAGTGGGATGATAGAGTGGTGAGGCAGGCCTGGGTGAGTAGCTAGAGGGGCACCCTTATAGAGGTGAAGGTGAAGGGGTATGGGATGGGGTGGGACAAGGAAGGGGATATCATTTGAAATGTAAGTGAATTTGAAATGTAAGTGATTAACAAAATGAAGAAAGAAAAGAAAAATAAGGTTTTGAATGAAGTCTGTTCCAATTCATATAAGAACATTTATGTCTGGAAAAATCATAGCATATTTTATATAGATTCTCCTGAAAGAGAGACTTGAGCTAGTTTCAGAAGCCTTGCAAACATTTCCACCAAATCCCAAAGTTAAATACTGATATCTCAAAGCAAGTTTGTATATTAAATGTGCTTATTTTTGTAGAAATAAGAATTTCTTTTGTTAAAGTGCTTTATTTTTAAATTTCATGGATTAAAATTAATAAAGATTATTCAAAGAAAGAAAGATTTTATTTATGCAGCAGTAGCACATATTTTTAATTCCAGCACTTGAAAGACAGAGGAAGGTGCATCTCTGGAGGTGCAAGTCCATCTTCATCTACAGAATGAGTTCCAGGACAGCCAGAGCAATACAGAAAGAGCTTGTCATAAAAAGCCATTAAAAAAATATAAGGATGACTATAGTCATCAGTATTGTTTTTATGGTGATCATTTTGTTTTTATATATACATATTATTTAATAGCTTAATTGATACCTGACTTCTCAGTTATCTGTATCTTAGTTAAGGTTTTTATTGCTGCAACAAAAAGCAAGTTGGAGAGGAAAGGGTTTATTCACACTTATACTTCCACATTGCTGTTCACCAACCAGAACCTGAAGGCAGGAGCTGAAAGGCACAGAGGACTTGGAAGAGTGCTGCTTGCTGGCTTACTTCTCCTGGCTTGTTTAGTCAGCTTTCTTGTAGAACCCAGGACCACCAGCCCACAACCCAGGTCTGGGCCATCCTGGATTGATCACTAATTGAAAAAATACTTTACTGCACGATGTCCTTGAAGCATTTTTTCAACTGAGGCTTCTCCTTCTCTGATGACTCTAGCTTTGGTGAAACTGACAGGACACCAGCCAGTATAGCCTGATAACAATAAACCTACATACACAAAATTTTCATTTCTAGAAATAGTAATATAAAAAGTACAGGGGGAAGGCACCCATTCCTACATGGCTGTTTGCAACTAAAAATAATGTAAGGGAAAGTGGTAGGCATAGAGGAAAGAGTCATAGGTATGTGTTGCTCCACAAAGTAACTCTGAAGAAAACAATTTTAAATACATGTTTAGAATTTCAGAATAAACACCCAAATAGCAGGTTTATCATTGGCATTTCCCAAATTACCCTTATACTCTGCGTGCAACATAAATGATATACTCTGACACACATTTTGTTATTTAAACCAAATATCCCATTCTCAGAAGAATTCTTGTTTCTCCCTATTGTGTATGCTGACTTCTCATTCTTGTATAGGTCTGCATTCTACTCCCATTAAGCTGCACCCTCAGTCATATATTGCAGGTAATTTTTAATTTAAAGAAACTAGAAAATTTAATACTAAAACCTTCCAAAGGCAGTACAGGGTATAAGTTTTCCCTCTCAATTTCCTTTTTTTTTCATTAAAAGTAGTTGTAATAGATATCCTTGGTTTTCAATATAAATAAATCTGGAGCTAGTGAGAACACAAATAACTAGGCATACAACTGATTTAAATGAAATCAGTTAAAGTGGGAACATCCACTTTTTGTCCAGATATTTCAGGTGGTAGGACATAAATCTTTAATCTATATCTTTTGAGATATAGAGATCCACCTTTAATCTGGACAGTACCTTCTGCTGGACAGAAGAGTGTTTTGACATCAGACATGGTGCTGCAGTTTTGAGTTTTCTCACATGGTCATGTTTTGATCCAGGATTCCCTCACTATGTTTCCTTTCTCCATTTTGACTGGTTATGCACATTCTGTACCATTAAATGTGGTGCCTCACCTCTCAAGGTGTCCAGATACTGCAGGTACACAGGCTGGTGGAGGACGGGGCAGAGAAGTTCTGGATCAGTCCCTTCATGTGTACTCTTTGGTTGGTAGTTTAGTCCCGGGAGCTCTGAGGGATCCAATTGGTGTTGTTTTTCCTATAGGATCACAAACCCTTTTCAGCATTTTTTATCCTTTCTCTAACTTCTCCCTTAGGGACTTGGTACTCAGTCCAATGGTTGATTGTAAGTATCTGCCTCTGTGTTTTTCAGGTTCTGGCAAAGCCTTTCAGGAGACAGTTATATCAGGCTCCTGTCAGCAAGCATTTTTTTGGCATCTACAATAGTGTCTGGGTATTGGTGTCTATATATCGGATGGATCCCCACATGGGGCAGTCTCTGGATGGCCTTTCCTTCAGTTTCTGCAACACACGTTGTCTCCATATTCAATCCCAGGAGTATTTTGTTCCCCCTTCTAAGAAGGACTTAAGCATCCACACGTTAGTCTTCCTTCTCTTTGAGCTTCATGGGGTCTGTGAATTTGTCTTCTTTTTCTTAAGCAGTAGTGGTTTTCTGTGATAGTCTCCATCTGTTACAAAGAAAACTATTTTGGAAAAGGGTGAAAGTTACACCTACAAGCCAAAGATGACTGAAGGGGCACAGGTCTGCAGCTAAACCAGCCAAAGGAGACTGGTGAATGTGAAGTGCCTTTTCTACCTAGGTTTTAGAGTTACAGTGGTATTTTGATGCATTTTGGTCACTACACTCTAAATTTCAAAGGAGCGTGCTAAGGTTTAAGTGAGAATTGGCATTTTGTGGGAGCCAGTTTGTTTGATCAACACAAAGCTATAGTGTGTTGAAGAAAGATAATTATAAACCTTGCCAGGCAGTGGTGGTGCATGCCTTTAATCCTGCCACTTTAGAGGCAAAGGCAGGTGGATTTCTTAGTTTGAGGCCAGTCTGGTCTTCAGAGTAAGTTTCAGGACAACCAGGGCTACAGAGAAAAACTCTGTCTCAAATAAACAAACAAATAAACAAACAAAAAATCCCTCATGTTATTCACACCCATGAACTGAAAGGAGTCAGTGTCACCTTGGCCATTTCTATTCAGCTTATAATATCTAATATGGTTTGACTCACACTTATCTTTGTCTTTGATAATGTTCTGATAAAAAAAAACATGAATACAATTTCTATTGAAGTCTTTCTACTGAGAATAAAAGATATTTTCAGTGATCATTCTACTCTGGCTATATCTGTTCTTGCTCTACACATTTTTTATGACCATAACTACATGTAAGAGCATACAAGACAGGATAAGAGCTTTCTCCCCCCAAAAAGCTGTACATTGAGAAGAAGGTCAGTTAAGAAAGACACACATGTTGATTATTCCCTTCACTTCAGCCTCTCTGTTACAATCTTTGATACACACAAATATAGTCTAGGGCTGACTATTAGTCTTTCTAACAAAGAGAGAAAGAAAGAGAACCTGTAAAATAAATTAGAAAAGTAGAAATTACAGGTTTACAATATACAGTCTTTAAAAAAGAGAGTACTCAATGCTCCTTCCTACATTTAACATCTGAATCCTTACCCTAAATTATTTGACAATAGACTATAATGCTTAATTCATAATTAATATCCTAACAACACAGTAAAGTAATAAAATAATCTTTGCAAAAGTAAATCAATACAGTATGATCATTAATCTAGGAGAATTTAATTATATTTAAAGTCTGTAATTTTGAAAATAAAATCAGAGAATGAAAATTATTACAATATAGGAGAACTACAGAAGAAGAATGATCCAGACAATAAAGAAGAGGCTAGGGTAGGTGATTTAAAATATTTTAAACTCAAAAAATCTTTAACTATAGATTTTTAGTAAGATAAACTAAAATTGAATAAATCTTAAAGGAAAATATTTTAAGAGATGTTAGATAATTCTCTGTACTGGAGCATGTTGATCTACTTTCTTTCAGAGACTAAATAATTTTTCAGCATGTAGAAACTGAGTTTCTGGTTGATGCCCACCCTAATTTACAAGAACTTTTAAGAAAAGTTAATTCTCATGGCATAGTATATACGTTTAAGAACAGTTGGCAAGAAAAACCTCCTTCCTGTTAAAGATTTTAACCTTCTCTAAGAATTAGTCACATCTTCATTATTTCTCAGGACAAGCATATACCCACCAATCACGGTTCATTAAATTCAGTTGTGATAGATTATTTGCATTTGTGTGTGTCTTCTGTGTGAGTGTGTGTGTGTGTGTGTGTATGTGTGTGTGAGTGAGAGAGAGACAGAGAGAGACAGAGAGAGAGAAAGAGAGAGAGAGAGAGAGATTCAAGTTTTCCCATCCTTTTGCAGATTGACTGAGATTATCCTATTTTGTGACTTAATTGAGTGACTAAATATGAAGCAGAAAGAGGGCTTTGCCTTTCTCAACCACCATGAACAGATGATCGCAGGCTATCCTAAAGTAGCTACACAGGCCAGTTCCAGAAGCAAACAGGATGTAGAACATGGAAGCCAGAGTTTTAATTGTAAGGTAACTACCTCTCCAACAGTACATCCTGCGATTCTGTCATGGGACAAGCCATTTTCTTTAAGGCTGGCCTAAACAATTGATCCATAGAATTACAAGCAAATGGGTCATTATCCTCTCATAGTCACTAAATTTGATTCTGGGTGGCTAAATATTAAGAGATATTTGATAGTCTCTACCAAAATTAAAATACAAGATGAACTAGATCTTAGATATTTTAGTGTAAAATGATCATGTTATTTCATGCATAAGTCATTCCATCCATTAAATACAATTATAACCATGTAGTTAGAGCACGTTGAATCAAGTGTATGTATCTAAAGGCTATGCTGATGAATCCAAATCCAAGTAAAAAAATCTAGTTCCACAGTGGCTAATTTTCCTTAAAGTAGACACACAAATGCCATTTACTTGAATTTCTTATTTCAGCTGGAGAGTTAACCCACATAGAAATATCTAATACAATGATTGTAAAACTAAAATATGTTAACATCTTAGAAATTATTAGAGGAGTATAATTCTTTTTATTTTGGCTATGCCTAAATGTGGCTACTGCTTCTTAACATATCTGAAAAACATAGAAAAACAGAAAAACAGGTTGTATAAATGTAGAAAAATATACAAAATATAAATCATGAGTCTTTAGATAAATATATTTAATATTTTTCAAACTCCCTACTCAAGTAACATAACTAAATAAAATAACAAATTCATGGACATTTTAAAAGAAAATCGAACTAGTCATTTATAATGCAAAATTGATTTTAAAATTAATTAATTTTATAGATAAAAATCCAAGCCAGAGTCATAGAAATATGGAAATGATCTCAGTAAACCATCAGAATATAAGAATGATAATGTGTTATTCTCAAAAAAGCTACCCACTATTTTAAATTTAGTATATACTAGAAGATGTGCTAGTTTATTTACAACAATATCTGAAACCACTGACCATTATGGTATATATAGATTTTAGCAGTAGTAATCAGAGGTATAGTTATAAAATGCTACATAGATGAGGTGGACAAAGGATATATCATTCCTACAATTAACAATGAGAACTAATCCTCTGTCACAGTGCACCATATCCAAGTGGTACAGGGAGGTAGCTAACCACCTAGCAGCACAGAGAGGTCAGTCAGCACTGGTGAGATCTGCCCAGCCACTGAGAGGGTCACATCAGGAAAAGTATTGCAGAAGCCCTCCAATTACCGTATCCCACTTGGTACCATCCTCTGCCACAGCACATCATACCCACAGGGCACAGGGAAGCAATTAACCACTCGGGAGTACAGAGAGGACATTCAGCACAGATGGGACCACCCCTGATTCTTAGAGGAAGCAGTTGGAAAACCTGAGGACACAAGAACCTAAGAGCAGTCTGGGACAGGTGTCTTCTGATTTCTGCCCCCACACAGAACTGATCTGGGCCACAGAGCTACATATCCCAAAACCATAAGAGAGCAGGTCTCACATGAGTACCTGAATACCTGTGTACACAAAGAGAACTAGTCTCCAAGGAGCACAGATACAGAGTTTTGCATGACAGGCAAGTCACCTTCAGAGACAGCAACACCAACTGACACCAGAGATAAACAAATGGCCAAAGGCAAACTCAAGAACATTACCAACAGAAACCAGGGCAACAGGGCACCATCTGAAACAAGTTCTCCCACAACAGCAAGTACTGGATACCCCAACACACCAGAAAAGCAAGACCTGGATTTAAAACCACATCTCATGATGCTGATAGAGGATTTCAAGAAGGACATAAATAACTCCCTTAAAGAAATACAGGAGAACATGAGGCAATAGGTAGAAGCCCTTAAAAAGGAAAGACAAAACTCTCTTAAAGAAATACAACAGAATATGGGACAACGTGTAGAAGTCATTAAAGAGGAAACACAAAATAACACTTAAAGAATTACAGGACAAAACAAAGAAACAAATGAAGGAACTGAAAAAAACATCCAGGATATAAAAATGGAAGTAGAAACAACAAATAAATCATAAAGGGAGACAACTGTGGAGATAAAAAGATACTTGGAAAGAATTCAGGAGTCATAAATGCAACCATCAACAATAGAATAAATGAGATAGAAGAAAGAATCTCTGGTACTGAAGATACCATAGAACGCATTGAGTCAACAGTCAAAGAAAATGCAAAATGCAAAAATCATGTAACCCAAAACATCCAGGAAATCCAGGACAAAAGGAGAAGACCAAACCTAAGGATTATAGGTATAAAAGAACATGAAGATTTACAACTTAAAGGGACAGTAAACATCTTCAATAAATTATAGAAGAAAACTTCCCTAACCTAAAGAAAGAAATGCCCATGAACATACAAGAAGCCTACAGAACTCCAAACAGACTGGACCAGAACAGAAATTCCACCTGTCACATAATCAAAACACCAAATGTAGTAAACAAAGAAAAAATAGAAAAAAACACTAAGGGAAAAAGACTAAATAACATATGAAGGCAGACCTATCAGAATTACACCAGACTTCTTACCAGAAACGATGAAAGCAAGAAGGTCCTGGGCAGATCTCATACAGAACCTAAGGAAGCACACATTCCAGACCAGACTACTATATCCAGGAAAACTCTTAATCACCACAGATGAAAAAACAAGATAATCCATGATAAAAACCAAATTTAAACAATATGTTTCCAAAAACCCATCCCTACAAATGATAATAGATGGAAAACATCAATGTAGGAGAGTAACTACACCATAAAAAAGCAAGATAGTAATCATCTTTCAACAAACCCAAAAGAAGATAACCACAAAAACATAAAAATTACATAAAAAAACAACAGGACAAAACAATCACTATTCCTTAGTGTCTCTGAATGTCAATGGACTCAATTTCCAAATAAAAAGAAATAGACTAAGAAACTGGGTATGTAACCAGGATCCATCATTTTGCTGTATACAGGAAATGCACCTCAGTGTTAAAGACAAACACTACCTCAGAGAAAAAGGCTGGAAAACAAATTTCCAAGCAAGGGGTCCCAGGACAAGAGCTGGAGTACCCATTCTAATAGTAGATAATATTGACTTTCAACTGAAAGTTATTGAAAAACACACAGGAGGACACTTCATACTCATTAAAGGAAAAATCTACAAAGAACTCTCAATTCTGAACATCTATCCTCCAAATACAAGGGCACCCTCATTCATAAAAGAAATTTTACTAAAGCATATAGTACACATTGCACCTCACACAATAATTGTGAGTGACTTCAACATACTACTCTCATCAATGGGCACATCAGGGAAGCACAGCTAAATAGAGACACATTGAAACTAACAGAAAGCTTGGACCAAATGGGTTTAACAGATATCTACGGGACATTTCATCCTAAATCAAAAGAATATACCTTCTTCTCACAAACTCATGGTACCTGCTCCAAAATTGATCATTTAATTGGTCACAAAACAGACCTCAACAGACGTAAGAACTTTGAACTAGTGCTATGTCTCCTATCAGATCACTATGGAGTAATGGTGGTTTTCAATAGCAACAAAAACAATAGAAATCCCACATATACATGGAAGCTAAATAATGTCCTACTCAATGATATCTTGCTCATGGAAAAAAAGAAAGAAAGAAATCAAAGACTTTTTAGAATTTAATGAAAATGAAGGCACAACATACCCAAATTTATGGAAGACAATGAAAGCAGTGCTAAGAGGAAAACACATCACTCTGAGTGCCTCCAAAAAGAAGCCAGAGAGACCATAAACTAGTAGCTTAACAGCACACCTGAAAGCTCTAGAGCAGAAAGAAGCTAATACAGCCAAAAGCAGTAGATGGCAGGAAATCATCAAACTCAGGGCTGAAATCAACCAAGTAGAAACAACAAGAATTATACAAAGAATCAACAAAACCAGGAGCTGGTTCTTTTAGAAATCAACAAGATATATAAACCTCTAGCCAGACTAACCAAAGGGCATAGAGACAGTATCCAAATTCACAAAATCAGAAATGAAAAGGGAGATATAACAACAGAAACTAAGAGAACTCAAAACCCATCATATCCTACTACAAAAGCCTATACTCAACACAATTGGAAAATCTGGATGAAATAAACAATTCTCTGGAATGATACCAAATATCAAAGATAAATCAGGATCAGATAGACCATCTAAATAGTCCAATAACTCCTAAAGAAATAGAAGCAGTCATTGAAAGAATCCCCAAAACATAAGCACTGGACCAGATGGTTTTAGTGCAGAATTCTATCTGCTCTTCAAAGAAGAACTAACACCAATACTCTTCAAACTATTCCACAAAAGATAAATAGAAGAAACACTACCCAACTCATTCTATGAAGCCACAATTATGCTGTTACCAAAACCACACAAAGATCCAACACAGAAAGAGAACTTTAAACCAATTTCCCTTATGAATATCAATGCAAAAATATTCAATAAAATTCTTGTCAACTGATTCCAAGAACACATTAAAAAGATCATTCACCAAGATCAAATAGGCTTCATCCCAGGGATGCAGGAATGGTTCAATATACATAAATCCATCAATGTAATCCACTATATGAAAAAACACAAAGAAAAAAACAAACACGATCATTTCTCTAGATGCAGAGAAAGCATTTGACAAAATCCAACACCCCTACATAATAAAAGTCTTAGAATGTTTAGGAATTCAAGGCTCATGCCAAAAAAGAGTAAAAGCAATATACAGCAAACTAGCAGCAAACATTAAAATAAATGGAGAGATGTGTGAAGCAATCCCAGTAAAATCAAGGACTAGACAAAACTGCCCTCTCTCTCCATATTTATTCAATATAATACTTGAAGTTCTAGCTAGAGCAGTTATAACACAAAAGGAGGTCAAAGGGATACAAATTGGAAAGGAAGAAGTAAAATCACTATTTGCAGATCATATTATAGTATACTTAAAATCTCCACCAGAGACCTCCTACAGCTGATGAACAACTTCAGCAATGTGGCCATATGTAAAATTAACTCAAACAAATCAGTAGCCTTCTTATACTCAAAGGATCAACAGACTGAGAAAGAAATTTGAGAAATGACACCTTCATAATAGTAACAAACAAGAAAAAGTATCTTGGTGTGACTCTAACCAAACAAGTGAAAGACCTGTATGATAAGGACTTCGAGTTTCTGAAGAAAGAAATTGAAGAAAACCTCAGAAAGATCTCACATGTTCATGGATTGGCAGGATTAATATAATAAAAATGGCCATGTTGCCAAAAGCAATCTACAGATTCAATGCAATATCCATCAAAATCCCAACTCAATTCTTCATAGAGTTAGAAAAAGCAATGCTTAACTTCGTCTGGAATAACAAAAAACCCAGGCTAGCTAAAACTATTCTCAACAGTAAAAGAACTTCGGGGGAATCAGTATCCCAGACCTCCACCATTACTACAGAGCAATAGTGTTAAAAACTGCATGGTATTGGTACAGTGACAGGCAGGTAGATCAGTGGAATATAATCAAATTCATTCTTAACTCCTTGTACAACACTCAAGTCCAAGTGGATCGAAGATTTCTATATAAAACAAGACACATTGAACCTAATAGAAAAGAAACTGGGGAAGACCCTTGAGCCCGTGGACACACAGGAACATTTCCTGAACAGAACACCAATAGCCTATGCTATTGCTCTAAGAACAAGAATTGACAAATGGGATGTGATAAAATTACAAAGTTTCTGTAAGGCAAATGACACTGTCAATAGGACAAAATGGCAACTAACAAATTGGAAAAAGATCTTTACAGACCCTACATGTGAGAGAGGGCTAATATACAAAAAAATTCAAGAAGTTAGACTCCAGAGAACCAAAAAAGCCTATTAAAAATGCGGTGCAGAGCTAAACAAAGAATTTTCACCTGAGGAACATCCTTAGTAATCAGGGAAAACACAAGTCAAAACAAGACTGAGACTTGACCTCACACCAGTCAGAATGACTAAGATCAAAAACTCAGAAGACAGCAGGTGCTGGCAAGGAAGTGGAGAGAGAGGAACACTCCTCCACTGCCAGTAGGATTTCAAACTGCTACTACCACTCTGGAAATCAGTCTGGCAGTTCCTCAGAAAACTGGGCATGATACTACTGCAAAACCTAGTTATACTACTCCTGGGCATATACCCAGAGGATTCTGTAGAATGTAATAAGGAGACATGCTCCACTATGTTCATACTAGCCCTATTTATAATAGCAAGAAGCTCAAATGAACCCAGATGTCCCTCAACAGAGAAATGGATAAAGAAAATGTCATATATTTACACAGTGGAATATGACTCAGCTATTAAAAACAATGAATTCAAGAAATTCTGAGGCAAGTGGGTGGAACTATAAAATATCATCCTGAGGTAACTCAATCACAAAAGAACAAAGATGGTTTGAACTCACTGATAAGTGGTTATTAGCCCAGAAACTTGGAAAATCCAAAACACAGTTCACATATCAAATGATGCTCAAGAAGAAGAAAGAACAGAGTATGGGTATTCTGGTCCTTCTTAGAGGGGGGAACAAAATAAAAGAAGGAGATACAGAGACAAAGTAACAGATTCTGAGGAAAAGACCACTCAGAGACTACACCATCTATGGATCCATCTTTTAAACAGTTACAAAACCAATTACAAAAACACTATTATTGATGCCCAAGTACTTGCTGATAGGAGCTAGATATGGCTATTACCTGGGAGGCTCTGCTAGTGCATGACAAATACAGAGGGGTACACTCTTAGCCAGCCATTGAACTAAGCACAGGGTCCCCAATGGGGAAATTATAGAAAGGACCCAAGGAGCTGAAGGGGTTGGCAGCACCATAGGAGGAACAACAATATGAGCTACCTAGTACTCCCAGAGCTCACAAGGACAAAACCATCATCAGGAGAGTGCACATGTTGTTCCCATGACTCCAGATGCATAGGTAGTAGAGGATGGCCTTGTTGAACTTCAAAGGGAGGCAAGACCCTTGGTCCTGGAAAGGCTTGATATGCCAGAGTGTAGGGGAATACCAGGACAGGGAAGAGGGGGAAGGTTGATTGGGGAACGGGCAGGGGAAATAGTTTATGAGACTTTCAGGGGGGGAACCATGAAAGGGGACAACATTTGAAATGTAAATAAAGAATATATCTAATAAAATAAAATAAAATAACAAAAATGGTGTACAAATCTAAATGGAGAATTTTCATCTGAGGAATATTGAATGGCAAGAATTACCTATAGGGAAATGCAAATTAAAACAACCCTGAGATTCTTCCTTAAAGAAGTCAGAATGACTAAAATCAAAAACTCAGTTGATAGTAGTTGCTGTCTAGGCTGTGGAGAAAGAAGAACACTCCTGAGGTGCTGGGGGATTGCAATCTTGTACAACCACTCTGGAAATCAGTTTGGCAGTTCCTCAGCAAATTGGACATAGTACTACTTGAAGACCCAGCTATACCACTCCTGGGCATATACACAGAAGATGCTCTAACATGTAATAAGGACATGTACTCTACTATGTTCATAGCAGTCTTATTTACAATAGCCAGAAGCTGGAAATAAACCAGATGTCCTTCAGCAGAAGAATGGATACAAAATATGTGGTTTATTTACACAATGGAGTGCTACTAGCTATTAAAAATAATGAATTAATAAAATACTTTGGCAAATAGTCAGAACTAGAAAATATCCTGAGTGAGGTAACCCAATCACAAAAGAACACACATGGTATGCACTCATTGTTATGTGGATATTAGCCCAAAAGTTCAGACCACATGAAGCTCAAGAAGATGGAAGAACAAAGTGTGGGTGCTTTGGTTCTTCTGAGAAAGGTGAATAAAATATTCACAGGAGTAAATACGGAGCTAAGTTGTAGAACAGAGACTAAAGGAAAGGTCATCCAGAGAATCTTGCACCTGGGGATTCATAGCCTATACAGTCACCAAACCCTGACACTATTGTGGATGCCAAGAAATGCTTGTTGAAAGGAGCCTGATATAGCTGTCCAAGAAGAGGCCCTTCCAGAGCCTTTCAAATATAGAGGTGGAGCCTTACAGAGAACTATTGGAATGAGTATGGGGTCCACAATAGAAAAAGGTGTGAAGGAACTGAAGGGGTATGCTACTTCATAAAAAAACATTTGAAATGTAAATAAAGAAAACATCCAATAAATAATCAAAACAAACAAAAAACCAACGAGAACATAAGATAATAATTATCTAACATTCTGATTCAAGTAATATTATCTGTATACCTTCATCATATCAAATATTTCCAAAACTGATTTCAGATATGTTACAAGACCCTGTGAGTAAACCCTCTGAAGTTTTATAACTTACTCAATAACATCCATTTCCCACTTAAAATTTTGGATTCATTATCAACCCAAGGAACTTTTCAAGGTTGCCACTAATGAGGAAAGCCTGCAACTAGCAAAAGGCTGAATATATAGTGGAACCTTACTTTCTCTCAATGTGTACTTCAGGTATGTCCCAATAGTGATGATTGTATCTTAATAAACTCTAAACACAAAATTTCATAAACAATTTATATATGTGTCTGACGTTCCATGTGTCTGTTTCTTTCTTCTTCAGAGAATGTAGCTAATCCTTTTGCAAAGTCCTTTTCTAAGCCATGACAGATCATTCATCAGATAAACCAAGTTAGTACACTCTTCCAAGTGAGACGACTCAGGCCAGTTTTCTCCCACAAGTGAGCAAACTTACTTCTGAAACACTCACTAATCACATGACTACTAATTTGCTTGTTATTAATTCAGCAAGGTAAGTTATGCTCTTTTGGCTTGAGACAGTTAATGATTCTGCTAATTGCCTAATTTGCTCCTGGGAAAAACTCTTCACTAGAATAAGCTCTCTGAATACAAGATGCTAAACACTAAATATCTTGAATCCTCACTAAATCTTCCAAGAATCTGAAGAAAAGCAATTTATTGTAATAAAAAGTAGGTTAGTGGAAATGCAGGGAAAATGAAATAATCCAACTAGTTGACTTTGGAGCCACACAATATAATTACTGTTGGATTTGGGGGTTTTCAAATATAGAAGAGCCCTAAAGTAAATACTCTTAAATTGAAAACTCTGAAACAGAGCCCAATGTATTTAAAATTTAATAAATGGAAATATTTTGAATGTGAATTATAAATTTTCTTTACCAAATAATAATTTTTGTTTAGTATGTTGTAATTGTCACATGCTACTCCAGGACTTCTTAATACAAGTCAATAACTGATATACACAATTATTATGGACGAATCTAGCACCTAATGCTATGTATTGATTAGTCATTTGTCAACTTGACACAGATATAGTCACGTGGGAAAGAAGAATAACAATTGAGAAACAATCTCCATCTAGTTTGACACAAGTCAGGACTGTGGGGCATTTTTTTAAATTATTGATAGTTACAATTACAATTAAGGTTAAAGGTTAGGGCTAGTGGCAGGGACTAGTGTACTGTAGGTGCTAATAATGAGTGCTATAAGAAAAGTAATTGAGAGAGGGTGCGGAGAAAGAGGAACACTCCTCCACTGCTGGTGGGGTTGCAAATTGGTACAACCAATCTGGAAATCAGTCTGGCGGTTCCTCCGAAAACTGGGCACCTCACTTCCAGAAGATCCTGCTATACCACTCCTGGGCATATACCCAGAGGATTCCCCACCATGTAATAAGGATACATGCTCTACTATGTTCATAGCAGCCCTATTTATAATTGCCAGGTGCTGGAAAGAATCCAGGTATCCCTCAACAGAAGAGTGGATGCAAAAAATGTGGTATATCTACACAATGGAGTATTATTCAGCCATTAGAAACAATGAATTCATGAAATTCTTAGGCAAATGGATGGAGCTAGAGAACATCATACTAAGTGAGGTAACCCAGACTCAAAAGATGAATCATGGTATGCACTCACTAATAAGTGGATATTAACCTAGAAACCTGGATTACCCAAAACATAATCTACACATCAAATGAGGTACAAGAAGAAAGGAAGAATGGCCCCTTGTTCTGGAAAGACTCAATGAAGCAGTATTCAGCAAAACCAGAACGGGGAAGTGGGAAGGGGTGGGTGGGAGGACAGAGGGAGGGAAGGGGGCTTACGGAACTTTTTGGGAGTGGGGGACTAGGAAAGGGGAAATCGTTTGAAATGTAAATAAAAAATATACCGAATTAAAAAAAAATCAAAAAACAACAAAAAAAAAGTTTAATGAAAAGTTTGATACTAAGTGGAATAATAGGAGTGGTTACCTCAGGGCAAGACTCCAGCCAGCTAAGCTTTCAACTGGTGACAAGTAATCAGAGGAAAACATAAGCAGCAAAGGAAACAATCTAAAGCAGAAAGCTGATGAACGTGCATTTGAATAAGGGGGCAAGTGCTAGACCTAGCAAGTGGAAAATCTTGGCAGCTTTGACTACATGGTTCTAGCAACAGAGTCAAGAATACAAGGAAGGGGTTGTGGAATCTCCCATTGAGACCAAGGAGAGAAGCCGGAGTCCAGGCACATGTCAGGAGTGTTTGTGCATGGAGACACATTTTATGAAGCCATTAAGGTGAAGCCTGGATTTCATTGGAGACCCCAAGATGTTGGAGATGCTAGAGACTTGGAATACTTCATTCCAAGTATCAGATGACTCATCATTGCTTGTACCTTCAGCTTCATGGGATCAAATTCCCTCTTCTGGCCTGCACAGGTACCTGCACCCAAGTGGAAATCAACTTACACAAGTGATATGTAAAAATAAATCTTGAAAAAAGCAGTCACCAAACCCCGACACTACTATGGATGCTAAGAAATGCTTGCTGAAAGAAGCCTGATATGACTGTCTCCTGAGAGGCTCTGCCAGAGCCTTACAGATACAGAGGTGGATGCTTGCAGCCAACTATTGAACTGAGCACAGGGTCTCCAATGGAGGACTTAGAGAAAGGGCTAATGGAGCTGAAGGGGTTTGCAACCCACAGGAAGAGCAGCAATATCAACCAACCAGAACCCCCAGAGCTCCCAGGGACTAAGCCATCAAGGGGTACACATGGCTCCAGCTGCATATGTAGCAGAGGACAGCCTTGTCAGGCACCAATGAGAGGAGAGATTCCTTGGTCCTATGAAGGCTCCATAGATGCCCCAGAGTAGGGGAATCGAGGGCAGGGAGGTGGGAGTGGGGTGGGTGGAGGAACATCCTCATAGAGGCAGGGGGAGGGAGAATGGGATAGGGGTTTTCTGGGAGGGGGGACTGGGAAAGGGGATAACGTTTGAAATGTAAATAAAGAATATATCCAATAAAAAAAAAAGAAAGAAAAAAGAAAGAAAAAAGAAAAAAAACCAAAAAAAAAAAAAAATACTCCTTCATGACCTTAGCTTCATTTCCTGCCTCCAGGTTCCTACCTCGAATTCCTGACATTTCTTCTCTTCACAATGAAGTATAGATGTAAGCTGAAACATATTTTTTATCCTCATGTTACTTTTGTTTATATTGTTTGTCATAGCATCACTCTGACATATCTGGCCATGTTGTGGGGAAACTGGTGAAAGTTCTTTGAACTTTGGGCTGTAAATGCAAATGAGTGTTCAAAACTTAATTGACTGCATGGTGAAAGCTTAAAAGTCAAAAGTGCAGAGAAAAATATAGATGATGGAGGCCTGGTTTGTGATGTTTCAGAAAGAAATTAGAGAATGCCTCAAAGACTCCATCTTGACCCTTGGTGATTGTTTTGGATGATAATATTTTATTTTTATTTTACTTTATATCTCAAATATAGTTTTTCCTCCATCTTCTCCTCCAAATCCCTTCCTCACCTCACATCCCTTGCCTTTACTTCTCTGCCATTTCTTTTCAGGAAACAACCTGTCTCAATGGATGCCAGCTAGTCATAGAATATCAAGATAAAGTTAAGTGCCTCCATTTCTACTAAGGTTAGTTAAGGCAGTCCAGTGGGGCAAAATGTTCCGAAAGCCAGGCAACAGAATCAGAGACAGCTCCCCTTTCAACTATTAGGAGTCCCACCATGAAATCAAGCCACAACTGTAACATATATGTGAAGAAGCTAGATCAGTCAACCATATTCAAGATCACTGCTTGGATGTACACTCTTTGTGAGTCCCTACTCTCTGTGAGAATCAACTGGTTAGTTGATTTTATGAGTTTTCTTGTGGTGTCCTTGACCCTTTGGCTTCTACAGTGCTTCTTGCCCTTCTTCCCCAGGCTTCCCCAGGCTCTGCCTAATATTTGGGTGTGGGTCTTTGCATCTGTTTTTGTCAGTGGCTTGATGAAGCATCTTTGATGTCAATTGGTATAGACACAAATCTGTGAGTATAACAAAATATGATTTGCAATCATTTTATTGTCTTATTTATTTGTCTATTTGTTTGGAATTCATGTTTGTTTCTTTTGTGAAGCTCTGGGCTGTTTAGCTTCTGGTTTCTGTCACTGATGACAGTGTTGGGGAAGGCCTCCCTCACATGGTAGGGTTCTCAAGTTGAGCCAGGCATTGGTCATCCACTACCAGCATATCTGGTAGGCAAGACAAATTGTAGGTTGAAGGTTGTTGTATCGGATGTATCTCAATCCCCCTATGGAAAGTCTTTTTGCCTAATTATTGGAGATAGCCCATTCAGGCTATGTATTCCTCCTTTACTAGACATTTTATCTAGAGTCACACTTATTGGTTCCTGGCAGTTTGTATAGCTCTAAGTTTCTAACTTATTGCAGAGATGTCTCTCAATTCAAGTTGTCTCTTTCAGTATTCTCTACTCCTATCCTCTCCACACTTGATCCCTTTTGTTCCTATTCCCACTCACCTTTCTTCACAGTACCCTTTCTCATCTAACACAATGCTTATTCTGTTTCACCTTCTCAGGGGCAATCACATATCACCACCTTTTAACCTCCTTGTCACTTAGCTTCTGTAGCATGATTATCCTTTGAAGCAATCTCACTAAAATCATGGCTAAGAAAAGGCTGTCAACTCTCTCCAAATCTATTCAATATAGCTGTTGAAGTTTTACCTAGAGTAATAAGACAATTAAAGGAGATCAAGGAGATACAAATTGGAAAGGATAAAGTCAAACTATCACTGTTTGCAGATAATGTGATAGTATACATAAGTGAGCCCAAGTAGTTTACCAAAGAAATCCTACAGCTGATAAACACCTTCAACAAAGTGGATACATACAAAATTAACTGAAAAAACATCAGTAGACCTTTTATACAGAATTGATAAATGGGTTGAGAATGGAGTCAGAGAAACAA
This sequence comes from Apodemus sylvaticus, assembly GCF_947179515.1. Taxonomy (NCBI): domain Eukaryota; kingdom Metazoa; phylum Chordata; class Mammalia; order Rodentia; family Muridae; genus Apodemus; species Apodemus sylvaticus. Next base: position 139,855,245 of record NC_067477.1, on the reverse strand, counting down.
TACACTTCACAATAGCGGCAAATAAAATATCTTGGTGTAGTTCTAACCAAGCAAGTGAAAAGAACTGTATGGAAAGAGTGTCAAGTCTCTGAATAATGAAATTAAAGATGATATCATAACATGGAAAGATCTCCCATGCTCCTCGATCAGTTCAATTAACACAGTAAAAATGGTGATGTTACCAAAAGCAATTTATACATTCAGTGCAATTCCTATAAAATTCCAACATAATCATTTAAGGACTTAAAAAGAATAATATTTAGTTTCATATAGAAAAAGAAAAGGCCCAGGATAGCATCATCAATACTGTACAATAAAAGAACTTAGGGAGGTATCTTTACCCTTTGTATCAAAATATACTATGGAGAAATAGTAAATGGTATTTACTACCACATGGTATTCATATAAAAACAGATAGGTTGAACTATGGAATCAAATTGAAGAACAAAAAGTAAATCCACAAACCTATAGACACCTGATTTTAGATAAAGTAGCTAAAATTGTACAATAGGTTCTGTCTCTGGGAAATCTTGGTGATCCTATGAATCACAATAACTATTCTTGCTTCATGCCAAAGACAGGTAGCCGTTGATCTCTTGTCCACAAGTTTGGCTAACTGTCCTTTCACAAGTTGGGAAGGAGTACATCTTGAAATAAGCCTGTAGTTGTTCCACTAAGTGACTTGCCCAGTTCTGGGAAGTAGAAATTCAGGGGTGGTCTCCTAAACTGCTAGTTTCCAGGCTCTCATGTAGTCAGCCTGGATCAGGCCAACTCACTTCTTTCAAGCTGTTTTTGTATGCTTGGTTGGTTTTTTGGTTTCGTTTTGTTTGTTTTTTGTTTTTTGTTTTTTTGTTTTTTGCTGTTTCTGTTTTACTTCAGCACTGAGACTGATTATTTCTTTGCCTTCTACTCCTTTTGGGTATAGTTTCTTTTGTTCTGAAGCTTTCAGTTTTGCTGTTGTTACTAATATGAGATCTTTCCATTTATTTTATGAGACACTTATTGCTATAACCTTCCCTCTTAAAGCAGCTTTCTTGGTTTTCCATAAATTTGGTGGTGTTGTTTATTCATTTTCATTCAATTCTAGAATGTATTTAATTAAGTCCTGACTTAACTGTTTTTCATTCAGTAGTGAGATGTTTGGTATTCATGAGTTTATAAGCTTTCTGTTATTTCTGTAGTTGTTAGTATCCTGCTTTAATCCATGGTGATCAGATGGGATACAGGGAGCTATTTCAATTTTCTTGCATCTGTTCAGACTTGCATTTTATATGAGTATGTGGTCAGTTTTGTAGAAACTTCATGAAGTATTGAGAAGAAGGCATTTGTATGCATGAGTGTATATATATGCATGTACATGTACATGTGCATGTCGGTGTGTTTGTGTGTGAGTGTGTGTGTTTATTTGTGGATGAAATATGTAAATAGCTGTTAAGTCCATTTGGATTATATTGTTTGTTACCTCTAACATTTCTCTATTTGGTTTCAATCTAGATAACCTGTATATTTGGCAAGAGCAAGAGTATTACCGAGGTGTTCTTAATGTTTTCTGAGGATGAATATGTGACTTAAGCTGTAGTAGTATTTCTTTTACAAATTTTGTTGCCCCTATATTTGATATATAAATGCTAAGAACTGCAATGTCTTCTGGGCCTATATTTCCTTAATAAGTGTGTAGTGCCCATTCCTCTCTCTTCTTACTAGTTTTGGTTTGAAGTCTATTTGTCAGATATTAAAATGCCTACATCCATTGGCTTCTTAGGTTTATTTATTTGGAATATCATTTTTTATCCATTTACACAGAGAGGATATCTATCCTTGATATTAAAGAATTTTTCATGGTTAAGGCAGAATAATAGATCCTATTTTTCATCCATTATGTTTGTGTCTATTTATTGTGGAACTGAGGCCATTAATATTGAAAAAAATCAATGATCAATAATTGTTGATTCCTGTTACTATGTTTTTGTTCGTGGTGATGGTAGTATTAGTGTTGGTGGTGTTGGTTTATATGTGTGACTATTGTTTTGATTTTGCTGGTATGACATTATTCATTCTGTATTTTCATGGATGTAATTAAACTCCTTAGATCAGAGTTTTTCTTTTAGCATCTTCTATAGGGCTAAATTTGTAGAAACATATTAAGTTTGGTCTTATTATGAAATATCATATTTTTGCCCCTATAGTCATTGAAAAATATTTCAGGCTGGCAACTACGCTCTCCTAGCATGTGTAGTGCTTCTGTTCAGAGCCTTATGGATTTTAGAGACCCCATTGACAAGTCAGGTGTAATTATAATAGGTATACATTTCTATGTTACTTTGTCTTGCAGCTTTTAGTATCTTTTCTTTGCTCTACACATTCAATGTTTTTGTTATTACGTGTTAAGGTGACTTTCTATTCTGGTTCTATCTACTTGGTGTTCTATATGCTTCTTTGAAATTCATAGGCATCTCCTTCTTCAGGTTGGAGAAATTATCTTTTAATATTTGGTTTTGGATTAACATATTTTCTATGCCTATGACCTGGATTTATTTTCTTTATGTTTTCCATAGATTTATTCTTATACATTTATTTATTCCTTAGATTTGTCCCTTTTTATTGTGCCTTATATTTCCTAAATGTCTTGTGACACATTTTTTAAGAATTGACATTTTTTGACTAGTATGTCCATTTAATCTATCTTGTCTTCAGTGTCTGAGATTCTTGTTCCATCTCTTGTATTCTGTTCATAAGCCTTGTCTCATAGATTCCCAAGCGAATTCTTAAATTTTAGATTTCCAGATTTGCCTGTTTTAGTTTTTTTCCTTCTCCTTTTTTATTCTATTTCAGGTCTTAAACTGACTTTATTCTTTTTCTTCTAACATCTGTGTATATTCTGATAGATTTTTTTAAAGTAATAAACTAAGGTTGATGAATAAACATTATTTTATTTTGTTATTAGTTTATTTTGAGTCCCTCCCATTACTCCTTCAAACTGATAAACTCTTCTCATTTTCCTATATACATTGTGTGTGTGTGTGTGTGTGTGTGTGTGTATGTGTCTGTGTATGTGTACAAGCAGGTGAGTCTGCTTTTATGTGTGTGTGCATATACATGGTTTCAAACTGACAACACTGCTTTAGACAAAGAAACAAAGGAGTAGAAGGTAATTCTCCTCCTTTCAAAAGTCACTGGCTATCTGTAGTTCTTCGTCTGGGATTTAAACCCTCAGAATTTTTCCCCTTTCCATATTGTTACTTCCATTGATATTGTTGTTCTAGTTTTATTTACTATCTCTAGGTGAAACAATTTCACAGCGGAATTTGTGGTCTTATATTATTTATCATCTTACTCCTCCCCCTTCCTTTATGTTTCATGAATCATAGATACAAGAATTATAATTGACTTCTTTATCTAGTTAACAAATGTGCTGTCTTTCTATTGGCTGAAAAGACTGCTCCGTAATTATGCTCACATACTATTCTTCTAAGATATTAGAAGGATTGAGTTTTCAGCACTCATACAAACACCTGTAACTCCTGCTCCAGGACATCCAACACCTTATTCTGGCTTACATAGATACTATGTGATTAAGAGCTAGAAAGCAAAAGATCACTTCTTAAATTCATCACTAATTCCCTAGTGTGGCTGCTTCAGAATCAAAGCATACGTGAAGTAGCAAATGTCTCAAAATGTCTGGAGAAAACCTTTCGTTTTTCCTAAATTTCCTGCTTTTATAGTTTCTTTCTTTCCTTCTTTCCTATTTTCCTTCTTTCCTTCTTTCTTTCTTTCTTTTCTTTCTTTCTTTCTTTCCTTTCCTTTCTTCCTTCTTCCCTCCCTCTTTCTTCCTCCCTCCCACTCTTTCTTTCTTTCTTTCTTTCTTTCTTTCTTTCTTTCTTTCTTTCTTTTATCTTTCTTTCTTTCTTTCTTTTATCTTTCTTTCTTTCTTTCTTTCTTTCTTTCTTTCTTTCTTTCTTTCTTTCTTTCTTTCTTTCTTTCTATCTTCTTCCTTCTTTTCTTCCTCCCTTGCTTTCTTTCTATATTTATGTTGAGAAAAAGTCTCTCTATGTAGCCCTTGCAGTCATAGGACTCATTATGTAGCAATGCTTATCTTTAAACTGACAAAGATCTGCCTGCTTTTGCCTTCAGAGTACTAGTATTAAATTCATTTAACACCACCATTGCCTCTAAATATTTTTTGATGTGCCTAGAAACATATCCATAATTTTAGAAGTAAAATTATGTTCAGTAGTGTATTGTTTATGGTTTATCTTGTTGTTCTTCTTTAACTCATGTTTTTCAAACTCAAAAGTGAGATTACAACAGTGCCCACAATACTTTGCAGCTCCTCCCTAGAATATGTGACATGTTCTTCTAACCACATGAATTAATTGGGCCACTAGAAAAAAGCAGAGATGATTTTGCATATGTTCAAACTCTAGATTGACCCTAGTCATAATCTTGTATGCATAGACATTCTAAATCTTGTCCTACAATTTGTACTCAATATACTTGGCATGATATCCTTTCCCTAGCCAACAGAAAAGCAATGAGTAGATATGAAGGCCATCATAGACACAAACATCATTCCAGAATATGATGAACCCAGACCACATAGTCTAGTGAGGTTATGAGCAGGTGACATAAAGGCTGCTTTCACAGTAGCACACTTTTGCTTCAGGTCATTTATTAAATAATAAATATTTCACATATTTTTATGCTTTTTCCTTCCATCCTACCTTTTCCCTCTGTCTCTACTATCATTATCACTAATAACTTTTTTATTGTTCCGTGAGTTATCATATAATCAAAACTATCATTTCATAATCCCTCTGCTTTTGGCATTCAGGTATATGTAAGTTAATATCTATTTCATTATCTTTACTACAATGCAAAGAAACCAACATCTATTTTTGTGTTATGGGAAAAATATCACAGAACTTTATCCTGTTGGAAAGATAAATTTGGGTTACAAAATAGTGTCTGAGATATTAAAAGAATTCGCCAAATAATAGTTATAATGGATGGAACATTGAATGGGTATGAGAAATCTTAAGACTATATAGTTCTTTGTTGTAAATTGGCCAGTTTTGTAGCCATATATATTCCCTTTTCCTTGCCAGATTCAGTCTTTTCCTTTCCTTTCACAAAAACAAGATAGTTATTATTGGTGAGCTATCCTCACAGGACTGCTATGCCAGTTTTTGTTTATATTTTTTCTGGTGTATATATTTATATTCATCCCAGAGCTCTTTTGTAATGTGAGCTTGTACATGGCTTACATACTTTAGGTATTTGTTTATTAGTCTGTGTTCCTCATCTTGATGTAATACAGACACCACAAACATGGCAATATGTAGTAGCCCCTTTATAAATCATTATTGAACCACTTATTCTCTAAGACTGAATTTTTAGGGATTGGAAGCTATTAGGCAAAGTTATTTTAATGCATATAAAGCCATAAATAATGGTGATAGTATGCCTAAAGTGTAACTTCTTGTTTTGTTTTGTTTTGTCTTGTTTGTTTTGGTTTGTTCGAGACAGGGTTTCTTTGTATAGCCCAGGCTGTCCTGGAACACACTCTGTAGACCAGGCTGGCCTCGAACTCAGAAATCTGCCTGCCTCTGCCTCCCAAGTGCTGGGATTAAAGGCATGTGCCACCACTGCCCGGCTATTTTTTTTTTTTGTAACTACTTTTTAGTTGATATTTTAAAATTAAAAGATAAAAGGAAAGTAAAATGTGGTTATTCATGAATATAATCCCAACACTTATAAGGCTGAGGCAGCAGGACATTTGTAGATTTGAGACAAGTCTGGGTTTCACATATGTGTGTATTTATATAGTTATTTTATTCATCCTGATACTCTTGCATAATGTGGGCTTACACATAGTTTCCTTAATTGCTTTACATATAATGTATACATAAATACATACATGTCATCATTTTTTTTTAATTTTTCTAAATGACATATCTATAAGAAGGTGCTGTGGGGACCAGCTACAGAGTAAAAAGTGTCTGTCTGGAATAAATGCAAACAGTTGCCACCTCCTCTAGATGGTTCCAGACAGCCAGTTTGAATCTGCTTCTTTCACTGTCTCTAGTTAGGGACTACTTTGAGTAATATACTGTCTAAAGAGCTATTCTCTGTATGATATTGGATCCAAGATGCTTCCTGGTCCCAAAATGGGCAGGCAAGATCTTTACAGTTTTAAGCAGTGGTACTCAACCTTCCTAATGCTGAAACCCCTTAATATAGTTTATTATGCTGTCTTGACTCCACCATAAAACTGTTTGTTGTTATTTAAAGACTGTAATTTGGCTACTGCTATATATTGTAATATAAATATATGTTTTCTTTGAAGGGGTTGGTCAACTCCCAAGGGAGTCAACCTACTGGTTGAGAGCCATTGGTTTAAAGTGACACAGCAATGGGCATTGCTATGGAGAACTAAAGTCTTAATGTTTCCCTAAGTGTTTAGGGAGCTGGTCTTTACCACATGAATTTACAGGAAATAGAAAGCAAAAGAAGACTATGAAAATTCTATTATTTGTGGCAGAGTTATGTGTGGTTTTGTTTGTTCTGTAATTTTTATATGTATATTTTCTAGTTGGCACTTTGCCTTTCATCTAAAAAATTGATATAGCTTTGCTAAGAACACTATTTTACTTTCAAAATTTCTTACTTTTTGTAAAAGAAAGATAATATCATAAATTTAATAGTTTTGTCGCTATACAATTTTTTTTGCCACTTTTATTGTCACAGCTAGAGAATGTAAAAATGGAATACCAAACTATGTCAAGTTACAGAAATCACCTTTGCCCTCACTTGGTTGATCCCTTCCTCTCAGCCTCTTTCCTGATGACTTAAAAGGAATGACATCACTCAGCAGTTTGCTCAACCAGAATTCTCAGATAAGACTGCCATTGTAGCTGCAGATTAGCCAGCATCTTTCTCTCACTGCTGCATGACCTCTGCATGGGACTTGATTTGCTTTATTATCTTCCTTCAATAGTGAGCTACTGATATCTTTCTATGCAAAATGTTATGTTTGGTATACAAATTGTCCTTAACAGGTGCTTGTGTTGATGAAGGCTTGGTCCCCAAGTGGTGGAACAATTAAGAAGCATCCTGAAGCTGCTGGTGGTTTCTTCAATTAGTATGCTGATGAATTCAAAGATCAAAGAGTTGTTTGAAGGTAGTCCAGTCAAAGCCAGGGGTCACTGGAGCATGCTTTTGAAGTATATTTCTTGTCTTCAGAATGTTTTATTCTCTCTCATTTGGCCTCCTTTGAGGTGAATATTCTTCCCTTTGCTGTAACCTTCTGCCATGATGCTTTGTTTTTCACAATCTACAGGCCCAGAACAATGGAGTCAACTGACCATGAACTGAGACCTCTGTCACAGCCAGTAAATATGCTTTCTGTTACTTAGATATTTTACATGTCGTCAAAAATATGACTAACACAGCACTGTAAAAAAATGTTAGAAAAGTTTTCAATTGTTGTATTACTTTTGTGCTAAGGCCTATATTAGTTATTGCAATAACTGAATTATGAATTTAAATAATTTACTGTTTTAAACCGTGGGTCAAATATTTTTGCAAAAATGAAACTAATCTAGGTATGATTATAATGTAAATATTTTGATGTTCACAGATGTGCTTTGCATAAAGTAGAGCCTTCACTCAGTCTTTTTAACTATTTTGCACTTACTGTTTTTCAGATGGTAACAGTCCAGGAAAATATGCAATGTTTCATATTGCAAGGAGTTGGTCATCTCCAGGAGCCCATCTTCCTTCAGAGACTGTTCCTCATGTGAATTCTTTACCTCAGTGATATTCAGAGTAGCTCTTTCAGATTCTTGCCTGCAGAATCATACACAAAATAAAATAAACACATCTATACCAAGTAGAACCACATTGAAATATATATAGTCAAACATACAGTATTTTGAGTTTGGTCTTTAAAGTGTCATTTGTTTTTTATATGTCATTTCTATGAGACTGTGTTACTTATATAATGAGTGCTAAAATTTTCTTTGGGTCACATTTATTATGAAGAAAAGATAAATAATCTGGTATTAAAGAAGAGGTAAGGAAAAACATTTACTAATTAAGACTACAACATTTTTTGTAAGACAGATTTCTAAGTGTAGCCATAACTGTTCTGCATACCTAACAAGTTTTGTCTATAAAGTGAAAGTATAGCTATATCCCTTTATGAAAAATGAATATTGGCTTAGAACAAAATATAATAATATTAATTTACTGCCAAGATTGTTTTTTAGATATTTAGTAGACTTTATCAAGGCTATCGATAAGACAAGAACAGTCAAAATATTTAACTAAACCAGAATTTTACTGTGAGAGTTTAGGTCAACGCAGGCCCAAAACATTGCTGTATTGGACTCTGTGCCTGAATATAAAATAGACTGTGTTTTTCTAGAGTCAATGAGAAAATATAAGTACATCTTAAACTACTATTGTATCCACCTTACTAATAATTTTGTGTTGTTTCTGTGCTAGTCATTCACATGTTTTGTGATATAAGAATTATTCAACTCCAACAGAAGATGGTTTCTTGATTCGTTATATTTCTACCTTTCCCCATTTGTAGGTAATATTCCACACTAATATCCTTTCCAGTTTAAGTTCTGACAAAACACCCTAAAGAAAAAGTTTAGGGTAGAAAGATTTTGTTTAGCTCATAACAGTTACGATTCTGTCTAAGCTCCACCCCACAATTACCTGGCAACAGACAGATAAGCCTGGCCTACTATTGAGGGGGCTGCTCACCCCCTCTTACTCTTCTTACCCCTTTCTTATATCTCTCTTACCTCTCTCACTCTCAGCTTCTCTCTTGCCTCTCTTCGGCTCTCCTCTTCTTCCCCCTCTCTCCACGTGGTCATGGCTGGCCTCTGCTTCTATACTCTCTCCTTCTCTCTGCCTTTCTCTGCCTCTACTACCCCACTTAAATCCCATCCCATGTCCTAAATAAACTCTATTCTATACTATTCCAGTGTGTGTCTGGCCCCTCAGGGGAAGGGATGTTTCAGCATGGGCCCACTGGGGTACCCCCTTCCCCCACACATTCTCTAAGCTTTTTCTTTTTATGATCACAACAAAGAGTGAGGGTGGTAAGAGAAAGAGATAAGAGAGAAGTAAGAGGAGTAAGAGGGGGTGAGCAGCCCGCTTTATAATATTTCAGGCTTACCTAGCTGTTGCCAGATAATTGTGGGGTGGAACTTAGACAGAATCCTAACATTCTCTAGTTTTGGTTTAATTGAAGAGAAAAAAAAATAAAAAGAAGTGACAGCAAAGCAGGAATAGGGTCATCATTGTGATATCTGGCAGCTTCATGCTAACATGGCATAACATGTCTCTGGGGAACCTAGAGAAATGGGTATGAGGTGTGTTTGTCCAGTCTCAGAATTGGCTGTTTCCTTGCTGTCCAGTGTCTGTGGAACCATTTGAATATAGATCAAAAGAACAGGTCCAGTAGAAGCTGTCTGTGCCCAGGGAAGCTGAGAGGAGATTGGAGTATCTGAAGGTTGCTTCTATGTAACTGTCCTGGCTGTAACAAGGGCCTGGTCTTGACAAGATATATAAACACATTAGTATAGGTACAGAATAAGATTACATTTTGGAGAAAGAAAAAAATCTTAAGATGTAAAATTGAAACCCAGAGATATTCCTCCCTTTGGAATAGGGAGTAAGTGGGATCTTTGGGCAGATGTACTTATCTGAATGGAGCCTATTTGGCCCATGATCTGTAGATCCAGTTTCCTGTAGCTTAACAAGTTTATTAAAGACATAACGTGTTAACCACATGAACAGTCTTTAAGATGAGCCTTTTGTGGAGCAGAAGGAACAAGATTAAAAAGTTGGATCGTAATGTGGAATATTTCTTATTAGAGTTAAGCAAATTTATAGGAACTCAGATAATGCTAGGACAGTGATATAGCAAAAAGAGGAACTATGAAGCATTGAATGAAAACAGAGTTTAGGGGGTAACTCTAAAACAGGTAAGGAGATAACTGTCCAGCTTTCAATGTAGTCAGAAGTCTGAGGAATAAACAATAATTTAGCAGTTATATATTAAAAAACGACAGATTCTAGTAGGCAGCAGTTCTCTGTGGTCTCTGATATCCACAGCAACTTGGGTTGTCAATCTGGCTTTTAAGCACAGGAGATGCAGAGCTTTTCCTGTGTGGAATGGGTATGCATGACATGAGAAATGGATTACCTTTGTTGAGCTAAGTCATTTGACCCAAGGTATCCGGTCTTGTCCACTGTGTTCTTTTAGGCAGCATCCACATCTTTCTACTGAGACCTTATGGAAGAAACTGTTACAGGTCTTTGGGAATTCTGTCTGTCATAAATTTAGTAATAAACCTCCTGACAAGATTGAGTGTGAGATAGAATAGCAATAGTCAAGATAGGACAAGTAGCTTTGACAGATTGCAAAGGGAGAGGAAAGTATATTGTTTTATTAGCAAAGTGCTAGGATCAGAATAAGAAAGCTGACAGTTGTGGCATAAAATCTTGGTGACAGAAAACGAGTTTGTCCAGGCAGATTTGGGCCTGTGACACCAAATGAGCCCACAGGCTATGGGAACAAGTCAGGGGTGTGGGAGTATGGATAGGTGAGACTTGGGCCCTTTTCATTTACCAGACTGCTGATCCTTTAAAATATATGTTAAAGACAATTTAGCGACCATAGAGTGAGGGGGGGGGGCAGTTGCTAAATAATCTGAACCAGCATCCTGGAGGACTATTAGCAACATGGTTACGGCCAAGTTAGAAATTCAGGTCATCACAAGGAAGTCTAGAGGCCCTGTGACATTCCCCAGAAATGTCAGGAAAGCTATTTAAACTGGTCCAGGATTTTTAGCAGCTGCAAGAGCTCAGAGGAATCTTGGATTGCTTCCAAGAGAGGGAGTCACCCAAGGGACATATGTCATAATAGGAATGTCAGCCAGGAGTCCAGTTGTATGTATTAGGCATTGAAGCCAACGCTCATCCCAAAAGAGGCTGGCCAGGCCTTACCTGGGTTCCCTCCAGCCAACAGGAGGAACTCTTTACCAATTACTTTGATGAGTGTGTATTTGCAGGAATTTGCAGTCTGGTGGCAGAAAAACACGAAGTTGTCTGACAGAAGCTGCTCTCCCACAGGAGGGAGGCAGCAGCTGACATGGCAAGTCCAAGCACCCACGGGAGCCTGCACCAGCAGGTTGATGCGCAAGGCTGTAGACCAGAACTTCCTGCCAGCAGTGGAAGTTGCAGCCTGCAGTGGGTGGGAAAAGGAAGGATCTAAAGTAGCCTGTTTCATATCCTAGCAATGCTCTTGTGGCCTTGCCACACCATCTCGCTCGGATCAGTGCACAATGAAAGCACAAACTACTGGGGGACTAGGAGGGAGGTAGAGTCCTGGGCATGGCGGCTCCAGGAGCCAGACCTCCATTTCAGGAAAACCTGCTGAAACAGCAGGCCAAAAATGAGAGGTGGGAGGAGAAAGATAAGAGACTGACCCGAGGTGAGACACATGAGTGCAAAACCAGGCCTGCACTGGAATTATCAGCCACAAGAAATAAATGAGGATCAGTGAAAAACTGACCACCTCCCATCCTCAAGGACAACACAGGGGTAGCTCCAAGCTCAAGAAATACCTAGGACTATGCATATGGTCACTCTGACCAGTGGTGGGTAGGAAGCTTACCAGTCTAGGGCTATCAAGTGTGTTTATGACGAAAAAGGCATGCAAACCTGCAGAGTTTCTGGATTCCAGTCACAAGCACCAATGATGTGATCATAAAAAGTGAAAAGAGGTTTAGAGAATGTGGTATACAGCACTGTTGCAGAAGAGGGTGCCCCAGTGGCCCATGACAAGGCATCCCTTCTCCAGACACACATACCAGCATAGTATTAAAATAGAGTTTATTCAGTGCATGGGAGTAGTGGAGGTAGAGAAAGGGAGAGAGAGGGAGAGAGTAGAGAAGCAGAGGCCTATTCAGGGCATGGGATGGGAGTTTAAGGGATAGTGGAGGCAGAAAAAGACAGAGAGAGAGAGAGCAGAGAAGCAGAGGCCAGCCATGACCACGAGGGGAGGGGGTAAGGGGAGGAGAGCCCAAGAGAGGCAAGACAAGCTGAAATTGTGAGAAGTAACAGAGAAGATGAGAGAGTAAGAGGAGTAAGAGAGAGGCGGGGGTGAGCAGACCCTTTTATAGTGGGTCAGGCGTACCTGGCGGTTTCCAGGGCAATGGTGGAGGAGGGAAACACCTGGCTGTTGCCAAGTAATTGTGGGGTAGAGCTTAGACAGAATCCTAACAATAAGTCCATCACTGTAGAGAAATCAAATCGGTAACTTGAAGCAACTGATAAGAAAATGAATGCATTCACACTTCTGTGTTGTCTTAGTTACATTTCTACTACCATGATAGGACACCATGACCAAGATAACTTTTTTTTTAATATTTTTATTTTCTATATTGCTTGTTTAAATTCCAAATGATTTCCCCTTTCCTGGATCCCCCCTCCCCATATGTCCCACAAACCTTCTTCTCTCCATCCCTTCTCTAATCACCTCCCTCCTTTTTCTCTGTCCTTATATTCCACTCCAATGCTAGATCAATCCTTTCCAGGAACAGGACCCTCTCCATACTGCTTCATGGGAGTCATTTGTTATGCAATTTGTGCCTTGGGTATTCAGGACTTCTGGGCTAATTAATATCCACTTATCAGATTTTATGATTGGGTTACCTCACTTAGGATGATATTTTCCAGATCAAACAATTTGCCTAAAAATTTTGTGAATTCATTGTTTCTAATTGATGAGTAGTATTCCATTCTGTAAATATACCACATTTTCTGTATCCATTCCTCCTTTGAGGGGCATCTGGGTTCTTTCCAGCTTCTGGCTATTATAAATAAGGCTGCTATGAACATAATGGAGCATGTGTCTTTATTGCATGCCAGGGAATCCTTTCAGTATATGCCCAGGAAAGGTATAGCAGGGTCCTCCAGGATTGTCATGTCCAGTTTTCTGAGGAAACTCCAGACTGATTTCCAAAGTGGTTGTACCATCTTACAGCCCCACCAGCAGTGGAGGAGTGTTCCCCTTTCTCCACATCCTCGCCAACACCTGATGTCTCCAGTTTTTGACCTTAGCCATTCTGATTGGTGTAAGGTGAAATCTCAGGGTTGTTTTGATCTGCATCTCCCTAATGACTAATGATATTGAGCACTTTTTAAGGAGCCTCTCAGCCATCTGAATTTCTTCAGGTGAACATTCTTTGTTTAGATCTGTACCCCATTTTTAATAGGGCTATTTGGTTCCCTTGGGTCTAACTTATTGAGTTCTTTGTATATATTGGATATTAGCCCTCTATCAGATGTAGGGTTGGTGAATATCCTTTCCCAATTTGATGGTTGCCGTTATGTCCTTTTAACAGTGTCCTTTGCCTTACAGAAGCTTTGTAATTTTATAAGGTCCCATTTGTCAATTCTTGATCTTAGAGCATAAGCTATTGGTAATCTGTTGAGGAACTTTTCTCCCGTGCCCATGTCCTCAAGGGTCTAACCCAGTTTCTTTTCTATTAGTTTCAGTGTGCCTGGTTTTACATGGAGGTCCTTGATCCACTTGGAGTGAAGTTTAGTACATGGAGATAAGAATGGATCAATTCACATTCTTCTGCATGCTGACCCCCAATTGATCCAGCACCATTTGTTGAAAAGGCTATCTTTTTTCTACTGGATGTTTTTGGCTCCTTTGTCGAAGATCAAATGACCATAGGTGTGTGGATTCATTTCTGGATCTTCAATTCTATTCCATTGGTCCACTTCTCTGTCACTGTGCCAATACCATGCAGTTTTTAACACTATTGCTCTGTAGTATTGCTTGAAGTCAGGGATACTGATTCCCCCAGAATTTCTTTTGTTGTTGAGAACACTGTTAGCTATCCTGGGTTTTTTGTTATTCCAGATGAATTTGAGAATTGCCTTTTCTAACTCTGTGAAGAACTGAGTTGGGATATTGATGGGTATTGCATTGAATCTGTAGATTGCTTTTGGCAAGATGGCCATTTTAACTATATTAATCCTGCTGATTCATGAGCATGGCAAATTTTTCCATTTTCTGAGGTCTTCTTCTATATCCTTCTTCAGAGACCTGAAGTTCTTGTCATATAGATCTTTCACTTGTTTGGTTAGAGTCACACCAAGATACTTTATATTGTTTGTGGCTATTTTGAAGGGTGTAATTTCCCTAACTTCTTTCTCAGGCTGCTTATCCTTTGAGTATAGGAAGGCAACTGATTTGTTTGAGTTGATTTTATAACTAGCCTCTTTGCTGAAGTTGTTTATCAGCTGTAGGAGTTCTCTGGTGGAGGTTTTCAGGTCACTTAAGTAGACTATCCTGTCATCTGCAAATAGTGATAATTTGACTTCTTCCTTTCCAATTTGTATCCCCTTGACCTCCTTATGTTGTCTAATTCCACTAGCTAGAACTTCAAGTACTATATTGAAAAGATATGGAGAGAGAGGACAGCCTTGTCTAGTCCCTGATTTTAGTGGGATTGATTCAAGTTTCTCTCCATTTATTTTGATGTTGGCTACCGGTTTGCTGTATATTGCTTTAACAATGTTTAGGTATGGGCCTTGAATTCCTGTTCTTTCCAATACTTTTAGCATGAAAGGATGCTGAATTTTGTCAAATGCTTTTTCTGCATCTAATGAGATGATCATATGGTTTTTTTCTTTGAGTTTGTTTATGTAGTGGATAGCATTGATGGATTTCCTTATATTGAACCATCCCTGCATCCCTGGGATGAAGCCTACTTGATCATGGTGGATTATCATTTTGATGTGTTCTTGGATTTGGTTGGCAAGAATTTTATTAAGTATTTTTGCATCAATATTCATAAGAGAAATTGGCCTGGATTTCTTTCTTAGTTGGATCTTTGTGCGGTTTTGGTATCAGCATAATTGTGGCTTCATAGAAAGAGTTGGGTAGAGTTCCTTCTGTTTCTAGTTTGTGGAACAGTTTGAAGAGTATTGGTGTTAGGTCTTCTATGAAGGTCTGATAGAACTCTGCACTGAAGCCATCTGGTCCAATCCTTTTTTTGGTTGGGAGACTTTTCAGGACCCTTTTTATTTCTTCAGGTGTTATGGGACTGTTTAGATGATCTATTTAATCCTGATTTAGTTTTGGTGTCAGATATCTGTCTAGGAAACTGTCCATTTCCTCCAGATTCTCCAGTTGTGTTGAGTATAGGCTTTTGTAGTAGGATCTAATGACTTTTTGAATTTCCTTGGTTTCTGTTGTTATATCTCCCTTTTCATTTCTAAGTTTGTTAATCTGGATACTGTCTCTGTGCCCTTTAGTTAGTCTGGCTAAGGGTTTATCTATATTGTTGATTTTCTCAAAGAACCAGCTCCTGGTTTTGTTGATTCTTTGTATGGTTCTCTTGGCTTCTACTTGATTGATTTTGTCCCTGAGTTTGATGATTCCCTGTCTTCTACTCCTCCTGGGTGAAATAGCTTCATTTTGTTCCAGGGCTTTCAGGTGTGTCATTAAGCTGTTAGTGTATGATCTCTCCATTTTCTTTTTGGAGGCACTCAGGGCTATGAGTTCTCCACTTAGTACTGCTTTCATTGTGACCCATAGATTTGGGTATGTTGTGTCTTCATTTTCATTATGTTCTAAAAAGTGTTTAATTTCTTTCTTTATTTCTTCCTTGACCAAGGTATCATTGAGTAGAATATTGTTCAGTTTGCACGTGTATGTGGGTTTTCTGTTGTTTTTGTTGCTATTGAAGACCACTTTTACTCCATAGTGATCTGATAGGAGGCATGGGATTAGTTCAATCTTCTTATATTTGTTGAGGTCTGTCTTGTGACCAATTAGATGGTCGATTTTGGAGATGGTACCATGAAGTGCTGAGAAAAAGGTATATTCTTTTGCTTTAGGATAGAATGTTATATATATATATATATATATATATATATATATATATATATATGTTAAATCTAATTGGTCCAAAGCTTCAATTAGTTTCATTGTGTCCCTATTGAGTTTCTGTTTTCCTGATCAGTCCTTTGAGGAAAGTGCAGTGTTGATATCAGCCACAATTATTGTGTTAGGTGCAATGTGTGCTTTGAACTTTAATAAAGTTTCTTTTATGAATGAGGGTGCCCTTGCATTTGGAGCATAGATGTTCAGGATTGGGAGCTCTTCTTGTTGTATTTTTCCTTTGACCAGCAAGAAGTGTCCCTCACAGTCTCTTTTCATGACTTTGGGTTGAAAGTCATTTTTATCTGATATGAGAATGGCTACTCCAGCTTGTTTCCTGAGACCATATGCTTGTAAAATTGTCTTCCAGCCTTTTAATCTAAGGTAGTGTTTGTCTTTGACCATGAGGTTTGTTTCTTGTATGCAGCAAAATGTAGGGTCCTGTTTATGTATCCAGTCTGTTAGTCTATGTCTTTTTATTGGGGCATTGAGTCCATTGATGTTAAGAAATATTAAGGAATAGTGATTATTACTTCCTGTCATTTTTGACGTTATTTTTTAAATTTTATTGGTTAACTTCTTTTGGGTTTGATGAAAGGTTACTATCTTGCTTTTTCCAGGGTGAAGTTTCCCTCCTTGTAATGCTATTTTCCTCCTATTATCCTTTGTAGGGCTGGCTTTGTGGATATATATTGGGTAAACTTGGTTTTGTCATGGAATATCGGAGTTTCTCCATCTATGGTAATTGAGAGTTTTGCTGGGTATAGTAGTTTTGGCTGGCATTTGTGTTCTCTTAGAGTCTGCATGAGATCTGCCCAGGATCTTCTAGCCTTCATAGTCTCAGGTGAAAAGTCTGGTGTGATTCTGATAAGTCTTCCTTTATATGTCACTTGGCCTTTTTCTCTTACTGCCTTTAATATTCTTTCTCTGTTTATTACATTTGGGGTTTTGATTATTATGTGACAGGAGGTATTCTGTTCTGGTCCAGTCTGTTTGGAGTTCTGTAGGCTTCTTGTATATTCATGGGCATCTCTCTCTTTAGGTTAGGGAAGTTTTCTCCCATAATTTTATTGAAGATATTTGCTGGCCCTTTGAGTTGTAAATCTTCACTCTCATCTATGCCTATAATCCTTAGGTTTGGTCTTCTCATTGTGTCCTGGATTTCCTGGATATTTTGGGTTACAAGCTTTTTGCATTTTGCATTTTCTTTAACTGTTGAGTCCATGGTTTCTATGGTGTCTTCAGTATCTGAGATTCTTTCTTCTATCTCTTGTATTCTGTTGTGGATATTTGTGTCTATGTCCCCTGATTTCTTCCCAAGGCTTTCTATTTCCAAAGTTGTCTCCATTTGAGTTTTCTTAGTTGTTTCTACTTCTGATTTTAGATCCTGGATGGTTTTGCTTAGCTCCTTCTCTTGCTTGCTTGTGCTTTCCTGTAATTCTTTAAAAGATTTTTGTGTTTCCTCTTTCATGACCTCAGCCTGTTGATGAACGTTCTCCTGTATTTCTTTAAATGTTTTTTTTGCTTTTCCTCCTTATTGGCTTTTGTATTCTCCTGAATTTCTTTCAATGATTTTTGTGTTTCCCTTGCAAGGGCTTCTAACTTTTGGTCAATATCTCCTGAATTTCTTTAAGTATGTCCTTCATGTGTTCCTGTACCAGCATCATGACCAGTGATTTTAAATCCAAATCTTGTTTTACTGGTGTGATGGGGTATCCAGGACATGCTGTTAAAGGAGAATTGGGTTCAGATGTTGCCATATTGCCTTGATTTCTGTTAGTGAAGTTCCTGTGTTTGCCTTTTGCCATCTAGTTCTCACTGGTGTTAGTTGGTCTTGTCAATGCTGGACTCACCAGTGCAAGCTGCCTCTTCCCAGGTGGCCTCTGGTGCACAGCTGACCTCCTGCACTGCCTGGAGACAGGGTGCTGTGGCCCAGGCTTTCAGAACCTGAAGCAGACACCTGAAGGCTCCCTCTGGGGCCTGCTGGATTCACCAGAGCACACTGACTCCTCCCAGCCGGCCTCAGGGAAGCCCCATCTTGCCTCTTGCAGGACCTGGAGATGTGGCGTTGCCACCCAGGCTGTTCTGGATCCGGCAGTGGAGAGATCTGAGGGCTCCTGCCAGAGGCCTCAGGACTGGAACCTAAGCTCTGTGCCACAGGAGCAAGCTGTGGGCTTCCACTCTGCCTCTGGGTGCACACTAGGTCTCCCGTACTTCCTGGAGACTGAGGGCTGTGGCCCAGGCTGTGCAGATCCCGAAGCAGACACCTCAACTTTTTTTTAATATTATCTTTTATTTGATATATTCTTTATTTACATTTCAAGTGATTTTTCCCTTTTCTAGATCCCCCTCGCTGAAAGTACCATGAGCCCTCTTCCCTCCCCCTGTTCCCCAATTCACCCCTTCCCACATCCCTGTCCTGGTATTACCCTACACTCCTGCACTGAGCCTTTTCAGGACCAGAGGCCACTCCTTCCTTCTTCTTGGGCATCATTTGATATGTGAATTGTGTCTTGGGTATTCCGAGCTTCTAGGCTAATATCCGTTTATCAGTGAGTGCATACCTTGAGTGTTCTTTTGAGACTGGGTTACCTCACTTAGGATGATGTTGTCCAGTTCCATCCATTTGTCTAAGAATTTCATGAATTCATTGTTTCTAATGGCTGGATAGTACTCCATTGTGTATATATACCACATTTTCTGTATCCATTCCTCCGTTGAGGGACATCTGGGTTCTTTCCAGCTTCTGGCTATTATAAATAGGGCTGCTATGAACACAGTGGAGCATGTATCCTTAGTACACGTTGGGGAATCCTCTGGGTATATGTCCAGGAGTGCTATAGCATAGTCCTTTAGAAATATCTTTCCCAGTTTCCTGAGGAACTGCCAGACTGACTTCCAGAGTGGTAGTAAACCCACCAGCAGTGGAGAAGTGTTCCTCTTTTTCCACATCCACACCAGCACCTGTTTTCTCCTGAGTTTTTGATCTTAGCCATTCTGACTGGTATGATGTGAAATCTCAGGTTTGTTTTGATTTGCATTTCCCTGTGGAAATCCAGTGGAAAATAGATAGCCTTTTCAACAAATGGTGCTGGTTCAACTGGAGGTCAGCACACAAAAGAATGCAAATTGATCCATTCTTGTCTCCTTGTACTAAGCTCAAGTCCAAGTGGATCAAAAAACTCCACATAAAACCAGACACACTGAAACTAATAGAAAAGAAACTGGGGAAGACCCTTGAAGACATGGGCACAGGGGAATATTTCCTCAACATAACACCAATAGCTTATGCTCTAAGATCAAGAATTGACAAATGGGACCTCATAAAACTACAA
Source organism: Apodemus sylvaticus (assembly GCF_947179515.1). Lineage (NCBI taxonomy): Eukaryota > Metazoa > Chordata > Mammalia > Rodentia > Muridae > Apodemus > Apodemus sylvaticus. The sequence goes on along the minus strand of NC_067477.1, from coordinate 139,835,919 downwards.
AGTTTCTGTAAGGTAAAGGACACTGTCTAAAGAACCAAATGGCAACCAACAATTTGGGAAAAAATCTTTACCATCACTACATCTGACAGGGGACTTATATCCAAGATATACAAAGAACTCAAAAAGGTAGACTCCAGAAAGCCAAATATCTCCCTTAAAAAATGTGGTACAGAGCTAAAGAATTTTCACCTTAGGAATATCAAATGGCTGAGAAGCACCTAAAGAAATGTTCAACATCCTTAGTCATCAGGGAAATGCAAATCAAAACAACCCCAATGTAACTCTTAAAAAGAAAAATTAACCGATGGCTTAAAATTTCAGAGAATTAGAGTCAAAGAACATCATGGTGGGGACCAAGAGAGCCACAGACAGTGAAAAATAACTAGTAACTTTAAACTAGAAACTTTAAAGCCTGACCTCAATGGCATACTGCCAACTAGGCCATATCTCTTAATACTTCCAAAACAGCTTCAGGTATCTGTGTCCAGTTTTTCAAACATATCCTGTCCCTTAGCAAACATCTATCATTTACAGTATGTAGGAGTCTCAATTTCAGCCAAGGTTTTATTTTCAAAGTTTAAAGGAATGTCTTTTCAGGGACTCTTGGCAGAAACCCCAACCCTGCCACATGTTACAATTTCTTGACCTCTCACCATGACCCCCTTAATCTACTATCTTTTATGGTTTAAAACCAGTGCCATTGAAAAATGCCTACACTACCAAATTTTGATGCCAGCACAAGTTGTAGGAAAACTCATATTGAAACACCACTGCACAAGAGTATGTGGGTTGCCATTAAGGAAACACTTTCCAGTTGACCCAAGTTTTTCCACAATGATGATGCTCCATTGCTTCTTCAGCATTGCTCTAAATGCTATCCTGCATATTTATTTATTTATTTATTTATTTATTTATTTATTTATTTTTGTAACTCAAATACTATATTTATATTCAACCTTACTGAAACTCCCAGAACACAAGCAGAACCAGGTACTTATATAAAATGTCAAACACATACACACACCACCACCAACAACAACAACAAAACAAAACAGACAAACAAAATAATCCAAAAGACTCCTATCCCAGTTCCTGGTAAAATGTTCTCTCTGAAACCTCATGACTGAGATCCCTAATTTCTTCATTTCTTATCCCCAAGTCACCACAAGAATGACCTGGTCTATACAAAGAATTAACTCTTCCACATGTATTCCAAAAAACCACTCTAGAGGGTTAAAAAACACACAGTCATGTTCATGACAGAACAAATGTCTGTTCTAGATTTATTTGTGTTGTCATGAAAGAAAGGGTTCATTTTAGTTCATCATTGCACATTAAAGTACATCAGTGTGAGGAAATCAAGGTAGGAACTCCAAGTAGCTGGCCATATCCACCATTAAGAGAAGAGAGAAAATAAATGCCTATATGCCTACTTACGCTCAATATCCTCTATCTATGCAGACCACAATCTATGCCCACTGAATACTGTTCCCTACAATGGGTAGAAATGGGTACCTAATGTTATCATAATTAAGATAGTATGCTACAATCTGTGTGGGCTAAACAATCCATCAGGATATTTCTTCCTCCCAGATGATTCTAGATTATATCAAGCTGACAATTAAAACTTTAAGAGGCTCCCACAGAGCTTACATTCCAGTCCTGAGGCCTCTGGTGATGCCTTCAGATCTCCACTTCAGGATCCAGAACAGCCTGGGCTACAACACCACATCTCCAGGCCCAGCAATGGGCCAGAGTGGCACCCAGGAGGCCAGCTGGGAGGAGGCTCTGGTGAGTCCAGCAGGCCCCGGGCAGGAGCCTTCAGGTATCTGCTTCGGGATCTGAAGAGCCTGGGCCACAGCACCCTGTCTCCAGTGCAGAAGGTCAGCTGTGCACCAGAGGTCACCTGGGAAGAGGCAGCTTGCACTGGTGAGCCCAGCATTGACAACAAGAACAACTAACACCAGTGAGAGCTAGATGGCAAAAGGCAAACACAGGAATTTCACTAACAGAAATCAAGGCAATATGGCAGCCTCTGAACCCAATTCTCCTTTAACAGCATGTCCTGGATACCCCATCACACCAGAAAAAGCGGATTTGGATTTAAAATCACTGGTCATGATGCTGGTACAGGAACGCATAAAGGACATACTTAAAGAAATTCAGGAGAAAATGGATCAAAAGTTAGAAGCCCTTACAAGGGAAACACAAAAATCATTGAAAGAAATTCAGGAGAATACAAAAGCCAAGGAGGAAGAAACACAAAAATCACATAATGAAATACAGGAGAACGTTGGTCACCAGGCGGAGGTCATGACAGAGGAAACACAAAAATCTCTTAAAGAATTACAGGAAAACACAAACAAGAAAGAGAAGGAGCTAAGCAAAACCATCAAGGATCTAATATCAGAATTAGAAACAACTAAGAAAACGCAAAGGGAGACAACTTTGGAGATAGAAAACCTTGGGAAGAAATCAGGGGATATAGAGGCAAATATCAGCAACAGAATACAAGAGATAGAAGAAAAAATATCAAATGCTGAAGATACCATAGAAACCATGGACTCAACAGCTAAAGAAAATGCAAAACGCAAAAAGCTTGTAACCCAAAACATCCACAATGAGATGACCAAACCTAAGGATTATAGGCATAGGTGAGAGTAAAGATTTACAACTTAAAGGGCCAGCAAATATCTTCAATAAAATTATGGAAGAAAACTTCCCTAACCTAAAGAGAGAGATGCCCATGAATATACAAGAAGCCTACAGAACTCCAAACAGACTGGACCAGAACAGAACTACCTCCTGTCACATAATAATCAAAACCCCAAATGTACTAAACAAAGAAAGAATATTAAAGGCAGTAAGAGAAAAAGGCCAAGTAACATATAAAGGAAGACGTATCAGAATCACACCAGACTTCTCACCTGACACTATGAAAGCTAGAAGATCCTGGGCAGATCTCATGCAGACTCTAAGAGAACAAAAATGCCAGCCAAAACTACTATACCCAGCAAAACTCTCAATCACCATAGATGGAGAAACTAAGATATTCCATGACAAAGCCAAGTTTACCCAATATATATCCACAAACCCAGCCCTACAAAGGATAATAGGAGAATAACACCAATACAAGGAGGGAAATGTCACCCTGGAAAAAGCAAGATAGCAATCTTCTTCCATCAAACCCAAAAGAAGATAGCCAATCAAATTTAAAAAATAACATCAAAAATGACAGGAAGTAATAATCACTATTCCTTAATATCTCTTAACATCATTGGGCTCAATGCCACAATAAAAAAACATAGACTAACTGACTGGATAAGGAAATAGTATCCTACATTTTGCTGCATACAGGAAACCCACCTCAGTGTCAAAGACAAACACTACCTTAGAGTAAAAGGCTGGAAGACAATTTTACAAGCAAATGGTCTCAGGAAACAAGCTGGAGTACCCATTCTAATATCAGATAAAACTGACTTTCAACCCAAAGTCATGAAAAGAGACTCTGAGGGACACTTCTTGCTGGTCAAAGGAAAAATACAACAAGAAGAGCTCCCAATCCTGAACATCTATGCTCCAAATGCAAGGGTACCCTCATTCATAATCGAAACTTTACTAAAGCTCAAAGCACACAATGCACCTAACACAATAATTGCAGGTGACTTCAACACTGCAGTTTCCTCAAAGGACTGATCAGGAAAACAGAAACTGAACAGGGACACAGTGAAACTAATTGAAGTTTTGAAGAATTAGATTTAACATATAAAACACACACACACACACACACACACACACACACACGTGCGCGCGCACACGCAGACACACACACATATATAAAACATTCTATCCTAAAGCAAAAGAATATACCTTTTTCTCAGCACCTCATGGTACCTTTGCCAAAATCAACCATATAATTGGTCATAGGACAGACCTCAACAAATATAAGAAGATAGAAATAATCCTATGCCTCCTATCAGATCACTATGGAGTAAAAGTGGTCTTCAATAGCAAAAAAAAAAAAAAACAACAGAAAACCCACATACATGTGGAAACCTAACAATATTCTACTCAATGATACCTTGGTCAAGAAAGGAATAAAGAAAGAAGTTAAAGACTTTATAGAATTTAATGAAAATGAAGACACAACATACCCAAATCTATGGGACACAATGAAAGCAGTGCTAAGAGGAAAACTCAGAGCCCTGAGTGCCTCCAAAAAGAAAATGGAGAGAGTATACACTAACAGCTTAATGACACTCCTGAAAGCCCTGGAACAAAAAGAAGCTATTTCACCCAAGAGGAGTAGAAGGCAGGAAATCACCAAACTCAGGGCTGAACTCAATCAAGTAGAAACAAAGAGAATCATACAAAGAATCAACAAAACCAGGAGCTGGTTCTTTGAGAAAATCAACAAGATAGATAAACCCTTATCGAGACTAACCAAAGGGCACAGAGACAGTATCCAGATTAACAAACTTAGAAATGAAAAGGGAGATATAACAACAGAAACCAAGGAAATTCAAAAAATCATTAGATCCTACTACAAAAGCCTATACTCAACACAACTAGAGAAACTGGAGGAAATGGACAGTTTCCTAGACAGATATCAGACACCAAAACTAAAACAGGATCAAAAAGATCATCTAAACAGTCCCATAACACCTGAAGAAATAAAAAGGGTCATGGAAAGTCTCCCAACCAAAAAAAGCACAGGACCAGATGTCTTCAGGGCAGAATTCTATCAGACCTTCATTGAAGACCTAACACCAATACTCTTCAAACTATTCCACTAAATAGAAAGAGAAGGATCTCTACCCAACTTGTTCTATGAAGCCACAATTACGCTGACACCAAAACCACACAACGATCCAACAAAGAAAGAGAACTTCAGGCCCATTTTCCTCATGAATATTGATGCAAAAATACTTAATAAAATTCTTGTCAACAGAATCCAAGTACACATCAAAATGATCATCCACCATGATCAAGTAGGCTTCATCCCAGTGATGCAGGGATGGTTCAATACAAGGAATTCCATCAGTGCAATCCACTCCATAAACAAACTCAAAGAAAAAAACCATATGATCATCTCATTAGATGTTGAAAAAGCATTTGACAAAATTCAGCATCCTTTCATGCTAAAAGTATTTGAAAGAACAGGAATTCAAGGCCCATACCTAAACATAATTAAAGCGATTTACAGCAAACCTGTAGCCAACATCAAACTAAATGGAAAGAAACTTGAAGCAATCCCATACAATCAGGCTCTAGACAAGGCTGTCCTCTCTCTTCATATCCTTTCAATATAGTTCTTGAAGTTCTAGCTAGAGCAATTAGACAACATAAGGAGATCAAGGGGATACAAATTGGAAAGGAAGAAGTCAAATTATCACTATTTGCAGATGACATGATAGTCTACTTAAGTGACCTGAAAACCTCCACCAGAGAACTCCTACAGCTGATAAACAACTTCAGCAAAGTGGCTGGTTATAAAGTAAACTCAAACAAATCAGTTGCCTTCCTATACTCAAAGGATAAGCAGGCTGAGAAAGAAGTTAGGGAAATGACACCCTTCACAATATCTACAAACAATATAAAGTATCTTGGTGTGACTCTAACCAAACAAGTGAAAGATCTATATGACAAGAACTTCAGGTCTCTGAAGAAGGATATCGAAGAAGACCTCAGAAAATGGAAAAATCTACCATGCTCATGAATTGGCAGGATTAATATAGTTAAAATGGCCATCACGCCAAAAGCAATCTACAGATTCAACGAAATCCCCATCAAAATCCCAACTCAGTTCTTCACAGAGTTAGAAAAGGCAATTATCAAATTCATCTGGAATAAAAAAAAACAAAACAAAACCCAGGATAGATAAAACTATTCTCAACAGCAAAATTAATGCTGGGCGAATCAGTATCCCTGACTTCAAGCAATACTACAGAGCAATAGTTTTAAAAACTGCATGGTATTGGCACATTAACAGACAAGTGGAACAATGGAAGAGAACCGAAGACCCAGAAATGAATTCACACACCTATGGTCACTTGATCTTCGACAAAGGAGACGAAAAAATCCAGTGGATAAAAGATAGCCTTTTCAACAATTGGTGCTGGTTCAATTGGAGGTCAGCATGCAGAAGAATGTGAATTGATCCATTCTTATCTACATGTACTAATCTTCACTCCAAGTGGATCAAGGACCTCCATGTAAAACTAGACACACTGAAACTAATAGAAAAGAAATTGGGGAATACCCTTGAGGACATGATCACAGGGGGAAAGTTCCTGAATAGAACACCAATAGCTTATGCTCTAAGATCAAGAATTGACAAATGGGACCTCATAAAATTACAAAGTTTCTGTAAGATAAAGGACACTGTTAAAAAGACAAAATGGCAACCAACAAATTGGGAAAGTATATTCACCAACCCTACATCTGATAGAAGGCTAATATCCATCATATACAAAGAACTCAAGAAGTTAGGCCCCAGGGAACCAAATAACCCTATTAAAAATGGGGTACAAATCTAAACAAAGAATTTTCACTTGAAGAAATTCGGATGGCCAAGAGGCACCTTAAGAAGTGCTCAACATCATTAGTCATTAGGGAAATGCAAATCAAAACAACCTTGAGATTTTACCTTACACCAATCAGAATGGCTAAGTTCAAAAACTCAGGAGACACCAGGTATTGGCAAGGATGTGGAGAAAGAGGAACACTCCTCCACTGCTGGTGGGGCTGTAAGATGGTACAACCACTTTGGAAATCAGTCTAGCGGATCCTCATATAACTGGACATGACACTTCCGGAGGACCCTGATATACCTTTCCTGGGCATATACTGAAAGGATTCCCTGGCATGCAATAAAGACACATGCTCCATTATGTTCATAGCAGCCTTATTTATAATATCCAGAAGCTGGAAAGAACCCAGATGCCCCTCAAATGAGGAATGGATACAGAAAATGTAGTATATTTACAGAATGGAATACTACTCATCAATTAGAAACAATGAATTCACAAAATTTTTAGGCAAATTGTTTGATCTGGAAAATATCATCGTAAGTGAGGTAACCCAATCACAAAAGAATACACATGGACTGCAATCTCTGATAAGTGGATATTAATTAGCCCAGTTGCTCTAAATACTGAAGGCACAAATAGCATAACAAATGACTCCCATGAAAAAATATGGAGAGGGTCCTGATCCCAGAAAGATTGATCTAGCGTTGAAGGGGAATATAAGGACAGAGAAAAAGGAGGGAGGTGATTGGAGAATGGGTGGAGAGATGAAGGTTTATGGGACATATGGGGAGGGGAGATCTGGGAAAGGGGAAATCATTTGGAATGTAAACAAAGAATATAGAAAATAAAAATATTTTCAAAATCTAAAAAAATAAAAAACTTTAAAAGGCATAGTCCCAATAAGAAAATTTCTAATGAAATGGCAGCACCTATGAAAGAATACTTAAAAATACATTGTGTGAATTAATAGAAAACAAACAAATAAACAAAAAAAGAAACAAAAATGTCCAAATATCATTAGATTTAAATATGTTATAGTTGTTGCTTTACTACTTTGGCAAGAATATATTCACTATAATTCCAGTAAACATGCTTTAATGATTTCTTATTAAATTCAGCTTCATTTTGAACCCCTTATAATTTTCTCTACGAGTAGAGATTTACTTAAGTAAGGACAACCACACACCCTTGACCTTAGTAACCATACTAGAATTAGTCATATTCCTTATGTAAGGTTGGTCTGCTGTAAGGAGGCTCAATTATAAAATTTGGATTTTGAACATTCTTTCCATTGAAATTAGTGCTATGATTATGGAAGACAAAAACTCCCAAGGATCACAAGTTTGGATATGTAACTCATCCCACCGAAAAGAGTGTTACACAATGGCAAATGGAGTCAATCCCTACCTGAAGTCAAATCTAGACCTGGGTATATTCAACCATTAAATTATATAAACAAGAGAGGTCCTTCCTTTCTTTCTTTTTTCCTTCCCTCTTCCCTTCCCTTATTACTTCCTTCCTTTCTTTTTACTTTTTTCTTCTATACTCTTCCTCTTCCACCCACTCTTCTTCTCCGTCCTCCTACCTTTCCTTTCCTTTGCTTATCTCCCTCCTCCTCCTCTACCTCTTCATCTTATTATTTATAAGTTGCACTGTATTTCATCTTCAACAGAAATAACTATAAAATATATAAAAAACAAAACAAAATCCTACTTGGCATAGTAGTAGGAATTTGTTAAAATGATTTTCTCTAAAGACCAGAATGACAAATTTCTTAAGAGAAAAGTGAGCTATAGTTGAAAAAATAAATAAATCCAATGCAGAGTGTATATACAACAGGAAATGGGAAATTATGGTGTGTTATACAAAGATAATAGTAAAAATGTAGGTCTGATAGGAAATATTAATTACTAAAAAGCTTGTGTGTGCCAATGAACTTTAGCCAGCTCCATAGGGCAAGGATATTCTATCATCTTACTATTGTATTTCAACCATTTATTCTTGCAACAATATATATTGATACCACTATAAATTGTATGTAGTACATGATAAATGGTGGCAAAGGAGAGTCACTAGTAGAAATGTCTTCAGATTGGGAATGTACTGACTATTTTGAATTGTCATCCATGTTGTAGTTGACTTTGTTTTTATGTGACCCAGTTGCCTTTAAGTCTCCAAAGTCTCTGTAAATAACTCCTCACTTATGTTCCTGCAATAATACCAATAAAAATCACTGTTTTACAAAACTCAATTGGGTGGAATTAACTCTTTTATTATGTATCTGATGGCCTGTCATGGAGAATGTATGTGTGTTCACAGTGTGCTGGGAAAAGTCACAAAACAAAAGTAAATGATCAATTTTGAATAGAAAAAAGACATGAAGTCTTCATCAAATTTGTTAGACTTAGCAAGCAAAGTATAAGTGTTTAATGAATTCAGCAAAGTAAATGGAAGCCACATAGAGCAAATAGAGATGATGAAAAGAACCACTCATGAGCTAAGGAACAATGAAAATTAAAATATAAAGAGGTTTGAGAAATAAATCTGAAATAAGCCAAAGCTTTGATGCTAAGGCCATAGAAATAGCTACAGCCAGCCATTGTGAGGGAGATTTATGTTACCAACCAAAAGCAACAGAACAAGGCTGCATATTAGACTTTGACTACACAACCTTAAATGCAGAAAGATGGTAAATTGTGCTGGAGAATATTCTCCAGAATATAGATTCAAGAACCCAAAATCTCCTTTAACTGCATTTTCAGGGACTTCAATAATGCTGATCTTAGAATACATCAACACTTACATGTACATATGCAGAACTCGCCCCACACACACACTTAAAAATTCCTTGCAAACAAAAATGTAGATGCCCTATAGAGTTGTTTGAGAGTACGTTATATTAAAATTCTATATTTTGAATTATTTAAGTGAGTTAAAACAGTCATTTTCACACCTGCATACATAAACTATTTATAAAGGCCCTCCAGGGGATATATAAATATAATTGATTACTCAACACAAAAGGAAAAAAAGAATTCAGATAATAATAAAAAAATTAATTGTAATTCCATAGAATGTATGTGCCTTTACATATAAAAATAGAGACATTTCAACTTAAAACAAATAATTCACACTCTAAAAACCACGATTAAAATCTTTAAAATTATGCTAGCAGGATTGTAACCCTCCAGAACATGAAAGATTCCTTTAATAAATTATGTTCTTATTGGAGAAAATGAATGACTTAAATAATGTGCCTGAGAGATTCAATATTTTGCTAGTCACATTGCTGGAGAAGAAGGAAACACAAAGGTCAATGATTCCACACAGGATATCATCATCAAGGATCAAAAGAGAGACTTAGGTGTATCCTGAAAGCCATATGCAGCCTGTATTCCTGAGCAGAGACTGTACATGGGGAAACAGAAAATCAGGATTGGTTCCTACTAGAGAAAACAAAGCATTTTAGAAACCTTAGTGAAGTGTGACAAGGGTGGCTGTGTTCATCAACCAAAGGTTCTGAAGAAGTAATGTACAGATCCCAAGTAACAATGAGGCAAAGGAAAAAAGCTAGATTCTTAGACATTGTTACTATCTTACACCAAGCTTCTCTATCAGTGACCATCTGCCTAAGGAGGCAGTCAGATCTGGCATTATCAGGTATGGCAGGTACAAATGTTGTTCTTATGAAATTTTAATTTGCTTTTTAGTCTTTTTCTTGCTTTTGTTTCTGATCCTATTTTCATCTGGTAAATAACTTGTAAGGAATAACATGCGAAATGCCAGTGGAGTGCTAAGATCAGTTTTCAGTTTTTCTTGTGCTAATATACAAGCCTAAAGCAGGCTCTAAACTAAGCAGTTCTCAGGAGGTATATGGGAATCTTGGTGGTTGGAACATCTTATCTGATGCTCTGGGAGCTTTGAGGAACAATTTCTTTTGAGAAAAGTATATTCTTTTAGAAAGGGCCATTTAATCAGTATAATCAAAATTGTATGCTACGAATAGTCTCTGCTTACCCTGATCAGCCTTGAATTCTAAGTTTCTCTGTGTCCTGGAATACCCTCATTTTATCATAGTTATATTTGAAGCACAATTAAATGGGCAATTTGTGCAATAAATAACACAAATTTAGAGGACCAGTTGAACAATGATAATATCCTTTGTAGATCTAAAAATGCATAACTCTGCCTATATATAGCTCCCTGTTGGGAGGAAGATAGCTGACATAGATTAAGTTAGTCCACCAAGCCTGGATCAGTGCAGGCACTTCCATACTCAGAATAGAACTGCAAAATAGTTACTATGAACCTCTGTTTTAGAAATCAGAAAATAAAAGATATAAACAGTTAAATAGCTACTAAGTGATAGATTTGTAATTCAAATCTAGATAATGTAGAGATTTCTAGGTAGAAACAGCTTGCAGTTTTCATCCCAATGCTACACTTCAAATCCACTTCTTGATGCCTTCATTGACTATTCTGACCCATACCACTCTCTTTTATCTGAAATTCTACAAGCTTATGGTTTATGCAGTTCAATTCACTGGAGTATGAATTTTTCTCTCATGGTCTAATTGTCTCATTTCATCCACATTCATGCAGGCTGGCTGGATGCCTACAGACATTACACTAGGCAGCAGTAGATTGCTTGTCATTCAAACATTCACATTGTTGCTGACTCTGATCTGTGGAACACTTGCATGAAAATTATCCAACAATCTACATTTTGAGCTGGATGATATTGTTATAACTAATATGAGAAGCACTGACACAGACAGTCGAGGCCATCTCCTCAACCCAGACAGAAACTCTTTATGAAGCAGAAAATGTGTCATCATTTCTTTCTGTACTATGTCAAAGGTACAAGTAGACATAAGAAATCTCCTAACTTTTGCTAAAAAAAAATTACCAGGCATTTTTCTCAAGGTCTCAGCTATGGAAAATTCAGCCTTTATTAATGCTTCTATTTTTAAGCTGTATTCATTCATGTCAATAGCAAGGTGATTTATAAATCATACCTCTGTTAAAAAAAATTACAAACCTATGATCTGTCTTGGCCTTGGGAAGAATACAAAAGCTTCATGAGAGAAAAATCCATGCTGAAAATCTACAAATGATAAATGATCACATAAACATGAAAGCATGTTCCAGGTACCAAAAGTCATGATGATCAAAAATCAGGATGATAGGGTATGAGAGATAATATACACAATGAAGAGTTGTGGGAAACATGTCAGTAATAATAGGTAAACTATATTCCACATTATTTAGGATCCCAGACTTGTGCCAGTTCTGGATTCAGAAGGACCATGACCCTGGAACAGAGAGAACCCCAGGCTATCATATGTAGCATTCTTGTGTTTGTTCCTCAGTGTAGATTTTGCATGTGTTTTCCCTTATAACAGATGCAAATCTGAACCTAACCACTTATACAACGACAGGTCCCTATTGTTTGTCCTCTTTCCTCCTATTAGGAAATTGGATTTCTCTATTCTACAATGCAAAAGGTGTGAATATTTTAGGTAATAACATTCAATGTTTACTTTTAGATCACTTTAGAATTTTATGTGAGAGCTTTATTTCATTTGAAAGAGAAAGAGAGTTCGCTGTGAATATAGGATGTTGCCAGGAGCCCACTGCTTCAAAAAATGTTTGAGTGAGGCAGAGGCAGGATTGAGTAAGGCAGAGGCAGGGGGATTTCTGAGTTCTAGGCCAACCTGGTCTACAGAGTGAGTTCCAGAACAGCCAGAACTATACAGTAAAACCCTGTCTCAACTCCCCACCAGAAAAAAAGTGGTCAACCAATGACAGGTCCAGCTTGTGGCCCATGTCATGAGAGAGAGTCCAAGCCTGACACACACAGGATCCAAAGGCTGGGTATCCCAGAGACCTAGGATAGACCCAAACAAGACTGGCAAAGAAAACAAAAATCAAACACATGATTCCTAATGATATTTTACTATATTCATAGATCAGTGCAAAGCCCAATTGTCCTCAGAGAGGCTTCAGTCAGCACCTAATGAGAGCAAATGCAGAGACCCTCAACTGAACACTAGATAGAGCTCAGAGAAACCCACAGAGGAGGAAAAGGATGGATTTTCGTAGCCATGGGGATCAAGGACACCATGAGAACACAGTCTACAGAATCAACTAAGCAGGGCTCATTGGGATTCACACAGTCCAAAGCAACAATCATTGACCTTTATGGGTCTGACTAAGGTCTTCTGCATGTATATTATGATTGCCTAATGGAGTATCCCATTAGACATACTTGATCAGCATTGATATGAAAGCTTGGTCCTGGTCTTATATGTGTTATCCACATTCAGTTAATATCTGTAAGAAGCCTGATTTTTTTTCCCAAAAAATAAACTGTTTCATTGATTTTATGTATTGATTCTTTATTTCTTTTCTTTTCTTTTTTTATTGGCATGTCCCAGGTCTATTTTCTTATTCTATTTTTTAAATTTTTTTTATTTGATATATTTTTTATTTACATTTCAAATGATTTCCCCTTTTCTAGACCCCCCACTCCCTGAAAGTCCCATCATCCCCCTTCCCTCCCCCTAATTTCCCACCCATCCCTTCCCACTTCTCCGTTCTGGTTTTGCCCTATACTGCTTCACTGAGTCTTTCCAGAACAAGGGGCCACTCCTCCGTTCTACTTGTACCTCATTTGATGTGTCGATTATGTTTTGGGTATTCCACTTTTCTAGGTTAATATCCACTTACTAGTGAGTGCATACCATGATTCATCTTTTTAGACTGGGTTACCTCACTTAGTATGATGTTCTCCAGCTCTATCCATCTGCCTAAGAATTTCATGAATTCATTGTTTTTAATGGCTAAATACTACTCCATTGTGTAGATATACCACATTTTTTGCATCCACTCTTCGGTTGAGGGATACCTGGGTTCATTCCAGCTTCTGGCAATTATAAATAGGGCTGCTATGAACATAGTGGAACATGTATCCTTATTACATGCTGGAGAATCTTCTGGGTATATGCCCAGGAGTGGTATAGCAGGATCTTCTGGAAGTGAAGCGCCCAGTTTTTGGAGGAACCACCAGACTCATTTCCAGAGTGGTTGTACCAATTTGCAAGTGCACCAGCAGTGGAGGAGTGTTCCTCTTTCTCCATCCTCACCAACACCTGCTGTCTCCTGAATTTTTAATCTTAGCCATTCTGACTGGTGTAAGGTGAAATCTCAGGGTTGTTTTGATTTGCATTTCCCTAATGACTAATGAAGTTGAGCATTTTTTAAGATGCTTCTCCTCCATCCAAAGTTCTTCAGGTGAAAATTCTTTGTTTAACTCTGTACTCCATTTTTTTTAATGGGTTATTTGGTTTTCTGGAGTCTAACTTCTTGAGTTCTTTATATATATTGGATATTATACCTCTATCTGATGTTGGGTTGGTGAAGATCTTTTCCAAATTTGTTGGTTGCCCATTTGTCCTTTTGATGGTGTCCTTTGCTTTACAGAAACTTTGTAATTTTATGAGGTCCCATTTGTCAATTCTTGATCGTAGAGCATACACTCTTGGTGATCTGTTCAGAAACTTTCCCCCTGTACTGATGTCCTCAAGGGTCTTCCCCAGTTTCTTTTCTATTAGCTTCAGAGTGTCTGGCTTTATGTGGAGGTCCTTGATCCATTTGGAGTTGAGCTTAGTACACGGAGACAAGGATGGATCAATTCCTATTCTTCTTCATGCTGACCTCCAGTTGTACCAGCACCATTTGTTGAAAAGGCTATCTTTTTTTCCATTGGATATTTTCAGCCCCTTTGTTGAGGATCAAGTGGCCATAGGTGTGTGGGTTCATTTCTGGATCTTCAATGCTGTTCCATTGATCCGCCTGCCTGTCACTGTACCAATACCATGCAGTTTTTAACACTATTGCTCTGTACTATTGCTTTAGGTCAGGGACACTGATACCCCTAGAATTTCTTTTATTGTTTAGAATAGTTTTAGCTATACTGGGTATTTTGTTATTCCAGATGAATTTGAGGATTGCTCTTTCTAACTCTGTGAAGAATTGAGTTGGGATTTTGATGGGTATTGGGTTGAATCTGTATATTGCTTTTGGCAAAATGGTCATTTTAACTATATTAATCCTGCTGATCCATGAGCATGGGAGGTTTTTCCATTTTTTGAGGTCTTCTTCCGTTTCCTTCTTTATAGACTTGAAGTTCTTGTCACACAGATCTTTCACATGTTTGGTAAGAGTCACCGCAAGGTACTTTATACAGTTTGTGGCTATTGTGAAGGGGGACATTTCCCTAATTTCTTTCTCAGCCTGCTTATCCTTTGAGTATAGGAAGGCTACTGATTTGCTTGAGTTGATTTTATAACCTGCCACTTTGCTGAAGTTGTTTATCAGCTGTAGGAGTTCTCTAGTGGAGTTTTTGGGTCACTTATTTAGACTATCATATCATCTGCAAATAATAATAGTTTACTTCTTCCTTTCCAATTTGTATCCCTTTGACCTCCTTATGTTGTCGAATTGCCCAAGCTAGTACCTCAAGTACAATATTGAAAAGATAAGGAGAAAGGGGGCAGCCCTGTCTAGTCCCTGATTTTAGAGGGATTGCTTCAAGTTTCTCACCATTTAGTTTGATGCTGGCTACCGGTTTGCTGTATATTGCTTTAACTATGTTTAGGTATGGGCCTTGAATTCCTGTTCTTTCCAAGACATTAGGCATGAAAGGATGTTGAATTTTGTCAAATGCATTTTACAGCATCCAATGAAATGACCATGTGGTTTTTTTCTTTGAGTTTGTTTATATAGTGGATTGCATTGATGGATTTCTGTATATTGAACCAACCCTGCATCCCTGAGATAAAGCCTAATTGATCATGGTGGGTGATCGTTTGGATGTGTTCTTGAATTCGGTTGGCAAGAATTTTATTGAGTATTTTTGCATCGATGTTCATAAGGGAAATTGGTCTGAAGTTCTCTTTCTCTGTTGGATCTTTGTGTGGTTTTGATATCAGTGTAATTGTGGCTTCGTAGAAGGAATTGCATAGTGTTCCTTCTGTTCCTATTTTGTGAAATAGTTTGAAGAGTATTGGTGTTAGGTCTTTGAAAGTCTGATAGAATTCTGCACTGAAACCATCTGGTCCTGTGATTTTTTTGGTTGGAAGACTTTCTATGACCCCTTCTATTTCTTTAGGG
Organism: Apodemus sylvaticus; assembly: GCF_947179515.1. Taxonomy (NCBI): domain Eukaryota; kingdom Metazoa; phylum Chordata; class Mammalia; order Rodentia; family Muridae; genus Apodemus; species Apodemus sylvaticus. The sequence goes on along the minus strand of NC_067477.1, from coordinate 139,820,209 downwards.
GTTATGGAACTTTTTAGATGATCTATTTGATCCTGATTTAATTTTGGTATTTGGTATCTGTCAAGGAAATTGTCCATTTCCTCTAGATTCTCCAGTTGTGTTGAGTATAGGCTTTTGTAGTAGGATCTAATGATTTTTTGGATTTTCTCAGTTTCTGCTGTTATATTCCTCTTTTCATTTCTAATTTTGTTAATTTGGATACTTTCTCTGTGCCCTTTGGTCAGTCTGGCCAAGGGTTTATCTATCTTGTTGATTTTCTCAAAGAACCAGCTCCTGGTTTTGTTGATTCTTTGTATAGTTCTCTTTGTTTCCACTTGATTGATTTCAGTTCTTTGTTTGATGATTTCCTGCCTTCTACTCCTCCTGGGGGAATTGACTTCTTTTTGTTCCAGGGCTTTCAGGTGTGTCATTAAGTTGTTAGTGTATGCTCTCTCCATTTCCTTTTTGGAGGCACTCAGGGCTATGAGTTTTCCTCTTAGCATTGCTTTCATTGTGTCCCAAAGATTTGGGTATGTTGTGCCTTCATTTTCTTTAAATTCTAAAAAGTCTCTGATTTCTTTCTTTATTTCTTCTTTGGCCAAGATGTCATTGAGTAGAATATTGTTCAGCCTCCATGTGTATGTGGGCTTTCTTTTGTTTTTGTTGCTATTGAAAACCACTCTTACACCATAGTGATCTGGTAGGAGGCATGGGATTATTTCGATCTTCTTGTATTTGTTGAGGTCTGTCTTGTGACCAATTATATGGTCGATTGTGGAGAAGGTACCATGAGGTGCTGAGAAAAAGGTATATTCTTTTGCTTTAGGGTGAAATGTTCTATAAATATCAGTCAAATCCAATTGGACCAAAGCTTCAATTAGGTTTACTGTGTCCCTGTTTAGTTTCTGTTTTCCTGATCGGTCCATTGAGGAGAGTGGAGTGTTGAAGTCGCCCACAATTGTTATGTTAGGTGAAATGTGTGCTTTGAGCTTTAGTAAAGTTTCTTTTATGAATGAGGGTGCCCTTGCATTTGGCACATAGATGTTCAGAATTGAAAGTTCTTCTTGGTGGATTTTTCCTTTGACCAGCAAGACATGTCCCTCAGTGTCTCTTTTGATGACTTTAGGTTGAAAGTCAATTTTATCTGCTATTAGAATGGCTACTCCCGCCCGCTCGTTTCCCGAGATCATTGGCTTGTAAAATTGTCTTCCAGCCTTTTACTCTAAGGTAGTTTTTTGTCTTTGACACTAAGGTGTGTCTCCTGTATGCAGCAAAATGTAGGGTCCTGTTTCCTTATCCAGTCTGTTAGTCTATGTCTTTTTATTGGGGAATTGAGTCCATTGACATTAAGAGATATTAAGGAATAATGATTATTACTTCCTGTCATTTTTGATGTTATTTTATATTTGAGTGGTTATCTTCTTTTGGGTTTGATGAAGGAAGGTTACTATCTTGCTTTTTCCAGGGTGTAGTTTCCCTCCTTGTATTAGAGTTTTCCTCTTATTATTCTTTGCAGAGCTGGGTTTCTGGAAAGATATTGTGTAAATTTGGTTTTGTCATGGAATATCTTGCTTTCTTCATCTATGGTGATTGAAAGTTTTGCTAGGTATAGTAGTCTTGGATGACATTTGCATAGTAGTATTAGAGTCTGCTGACATTTGTATAGTAGTCTTAGAGTCTGCATGACATCTGCCCAGCTTTCATGGTCTCTGGTGAGAAGTCTGGTGTGATTCTGATAGGCCTTCCTTTATATGTTACTTGGCTTTTTTCTCTTACTGCCTTTAATATTCTTTCCTTGTTTAATGCATTTGGGGTTTTGATTTTTATGTGGTGAGAGGTATTTCTGCTCAGGTCTAGTCTGTTTGGAGTTCTACAGGCTTCTTGTATATTCATAGGCATCTCTCTCTATAAGTTGGGAAAGTTTTCTTCCATAATTTTGTTGAAGATATTTGCTGGTCCTTTCAGTTGTAAATCTTCACTCTCATCTATATCTATAATTCTTAGGTTTGGTCTTCTCACGGTATCCTGGATTTCCTGGATGTTCTGGGATACAAGCTTTTCGCATTTTGCATTTTCTTTGACTGTTGAGTCAATGGTTTCTATGGTATCTTCGGCATCTGAGATTCTTTCTTCCATCTCTTGTATTCTGTTGTTGATATTTACATCTATGGCCCCTGATTTCTTCTCAAGGTTTTCTATCTCCAAAGTTGTCTCCCTTTGTGATTTCTTAGTTGTTTCTACTTCTGTTTTTAGATCCAGGATGGTTTTGCTCTGTTCCATCATTTGTTTGTTTGTGTTTTCATTTAATTCTTTAAGAGATTTTTGTGTTTTCTCTTTCATGACTTCTGCCTCTTGACTCAAGTTCTCCTGCGTTTCTTTAAGTTTTTTTTTTGTTTGTTTGTTTTGTTGTTGTTGTTGTTGTTTTTGCCTTTCTTCTTTATTGGTTTCTATCTCTTGAGCCTTATTCTCCTGCATTTCTTTAAGTTATTTTTGTGTTTCCATTATACGGGTTTCTAGCTTATTCATGTTCCCCTGTATTTCTTTAAGAGATTCATTTATGTCCTTTTTGTGTTCTTCTAGCAGCATCATGACAAGTGATTTTAAATCTAAATCTTGTTTCTTTGGTGTCTTGGCGTAACCAGAACTTGCTGATGTTGGAGAGTTTGGTTCAGATGCTGCCATATTGCCTAGGTTTCTGTTCGTAGTGTTCCTGCATTTGCCCTTTGCCATCTTGTTCTCTGGAGTTAGTTGGTCTTGACTCTGGCTGGTGTTTGAACCTCCTGAGAGGCTCTGGAGCTATTTCTGCAACACTGGATGGCTGGGTTTCCCCTGTAGCAGATTTCTGATGTGCTGTCTTCCTTTTGGGTGCCCTTGCAGCCCTAGTGTGCTTTGCCCCAGATTGTGTCTGTGAACCAGATGGTGCCTGTTTGCTGCTTCAGGGAGTGCTGGGGGTGTATGCAGCTGGGACTTTTTCAGCAAGCTGATCACTCTGCTGGGCAGCTGATCTCCCAACCACATTGGTGCACACAAGACTAGCCTAGCTACTCAGGCCCCGAGTCTAGGCAAAAGCCTGGCAGGCCCAAGTCCGACCATAGTTCCCCTAGGGCTATGACTGCTGATTGGGTCTGTCAGGTGGCCAGGATGGCAGGCATGTGCAAGCTCCCTGAAAGTGCTGGGAGAGTCTGCTGGGCTAACAACCTCCTGGCCGGGTTGACACACAGATGGCCCACCGATCAGCCCAGATCTTGGGGTCAGTCCAGGACCTGTTGGGGCCTAGACCCATGCTATGTTAGCCTCAGGCTATGCCTGTTAGCGCTTTGCCTGCTAGAACTCTCTGGCGTCCTGTAGGCAAAATGGTGGCGCATGTGCCGGGCCTGGGCAGAAAACCTCCTGGCCGGGTTTGCACCCTGATGCCCACGCCCAACAGCCCAGGGCCTGGGTGCAGGCCAACGCCCATTGGGTTTAGAGCCCCGCGATGTTTTCCTCGGGTTATATTTGCGTTCCTCAGTCTGTCTGGTCTCTCTGGAGTTCTAGAACCAAGATGGAGGTGAGTATCTCGTGACTGGTGGGATGCAGAGTTCTGAAGTGGCTTCTGTGCAGTGAAAGGCACCACTATTTGCAGCCAGGCTGGCCAGCGATGGCCAGTGGTCGTGGGCGCAGGGCCTGCCTGGACCCTGTCACCTTGGTTCCACTGCTGATGGCCCTTCAGCTGGACCAGCCTCTGCTCCTGCCACCTGATTCTTTGTTTCTAATTAATAGTTTCATCCCAGAGTTTGGTTATTTCCTAACATCTCTTTGTTTTGGGTGTGTTTACTTTTTTTGTCCTAGAGATTTGAGGTGTGCTGATAAATTGCTAGTATGAGATTGTTCCAACTTTTTTTTTCAATACACTCAATGATATGAACTTTCTTCTTACCACTATATTCATTGTTTCCATATGTTGTACCTTCATTTTCATTGAGTTCTCAAACGTTTTTCATTTCTTTCTTCATTTGTTCTAAGAGTAGTAGAGACTTGTTCAGTTTCCATGAATTTATCAGCCTTGTGTTATTTCTGTTAGGAAATCCATCTATAATCCATGATGTTCAGATTAGATGCAGTAGCTTATTTCAGTTTTCTTGTGTCTGCTGAAATTTACTTTGGGACTGAGTATGTGATCAATTTTGGAGACAGCGAAGCTTTTCTCTTTACCCACAAACCTGCCTGGACTTCTGAATCTCAAGCTTTATAAAAGTATGTGGACCTCTTCAAGAATGAGAGCCAAGATTTTTCATTCTCAGTCTCCCTCACTGGGCATCCAATATTTATTCAAACATTTTTTTCTCTGAAGAGAAAGAGAGGAGGAGGAGATCTGGAGAAGACAGACAGTGGGAACAGGGAGTGGGAGGGGTAGAGGGATGGCAAACTGTTGTCAGGATATAATATAGTAGAGAAGAATAAATCTAAGAGAAAGACAGAGAAGGACAGGAAAAGAGTGAGAAAGAGACAAAAACAGAGGAACAGAGAGAGAGTGAGAAAGAGAGAGATCTCTATTTCTATGTTTCTTCATTCTAATAAATAATTGTAGAAGCCTTAATAAACTTGTGTTTTCCTAGTATCTAAGTGATCAGAGAAAGGAAAGAACCTAGCTGATATTCCATCTGTCCTTCCAATTCACCAAAGACAGGGAAAGCAGAAAATAAAACTCTAAATCCCAAGATTAGATTCCAGAAATTTAAAATGTTTTCACTCTCACAGGATACCATACTGGCACCTTAACCAGACTCCTATATTAAGAGAGCATTACAGTTGAAAAAGACCCACAGACTGTTTGCATAGGAGGTTCTGGGGAAATGGAAAACCAAGGAAACAAAAACAAGGCTCCGGAGGGAAATTTTAGCATCTCACATTTCAAGCTATAGTAAACATTAAGCACATCAAACTCTTGCCAAAATGAGCAAATAATTCCAGACTTGTGACTCTGACTTGATTTCTTTTGTTTCCTTTCTTATCTGGTTCTCAACCAAACATCATGAGACAGGTTGTAAAGCTGTCAACAAAGTCTGAAGAGACAAAGCATGCACAGAGACCAACAGAACTGGGCATCAGCAGATCAGGATTTTAAAGCAGTTGTGATGAATAAGTTAATGGTTTCAATGGAACAGATAAGTGATATAAATAGAGATGAAGATCCTAAGAAGCCCATCTCCCAAGGATGTCAGAAATGCTAAAGCCTTCAGTGAGGAAATAGGTCACTCCTTTAGAGGTTTGTGTGTATTCAGATTTCAGGTGATTTTTCTCTTCAGACAAAGACCACTTATTTTGCCTTCTTGAGTCAGAGCCAGATGGAAGTGGCTAACATATGTCCCCACAAACTCCTGTATCATCTGTGTTCAACTGCTAACAGTGACAGAAATGGACATATTACATTATAGCTTAGGATAATGCTCATTTATAAAACTGAAGCATTTGATTTAGAATGGCTAAGCTAATGTATTAGTCTGGGAGTCTTTTGCTCAGGAAACATCAAAAAATAATTTTGTTTCAACCTCTGTTCCATGCTTTTTGCTAAGCCCTGTTATGAGTTAATCTACCAGCCACTCAAGAATACTTCAGCCTTCAGATAATAAAGTCTCTGGCAGAAAATAAGGAATTCCCTGTCTCTTATTTCTCAGATCAATAAACACGTGGTCTTTTATGTACAGAAACTCATATAGGGGAGTGTAATAAGAGAAAGTGAAAAGATTGGGCCCTATTTTATTGCATGAAAACAAACTGTTTTCTCCTGTAGTGAGAGTTAATTATGCAATGATTGCTATCACTGTCACCTCTGGGCCAAGTAGTCCTACCTACACAGAGAGCAATTTCCAAGAAAATTAGAGGACAGGGCAACAGTAGAAGACTCATAAATAAACCTCCTTAGACTAAATCCAATATTTAACTTTCAGTAATTAAATCACAAAATTCTAAAAAAGCCCCCTGCTGATAATAATTTCTGAGTATAGTTAGGAGTTTCTGAGGATCCTGTCAGTTGTTGGTTTGTAGGGCCACATGTCAACTTCAGTAACAAACATATTGCTCCACCACCCCAAATAAGGATTTTTACACTATGCCATCCATGTGTCCTTATCCATATTAAACAAATTGCTATACATTTTGCTCAATGCAACTTTGTATTTGTTGCATTTAGTTATAGTTCCTTCTCTAATTGGTAAAGATAATATTTATTGAGTAAAAAATATAATTCTGACACTCTTCTTAGCTTTTAAATATATTATCTCATGCAATCTTTGTAAAGAATTTATGAGATAAAAATTTATTTTAGAGATGAGTAAAATGGAGTACAAATTAGGCAACTGAACATATCATAAAATAAATGTTTTTCCATCTAACTTTTAAAGTACATTTAAATTATTAGCAGACAGCATATGTTTGTGCTAAAGTTATTTAATATACCATGTTCAAATTAAGGATACATTTATTAAGAATGATATAGAGTCTGAATTTGCCAGCCTGCAAGCTAACATGACTATCTGCTTCACTTTTAGAAATGCTATTAGAAGACATGAAATCTTTGGATCAAAAATAAACAAAGAAACAATATTATATTGTTTAGAAAAGAGCTAATATACAAACCTTCCATCTATTTGCTCTTTTTTTCTAGAGCCCCAAATATGAATTATTTGCAAACTGCCAGAGAGCACTATAAATGTTTGCTGCACTGTAGCTAATAGTCTCTGGGCTTAGCAAACCTATTTTTACCATGGCTAAAAGGATACTTGTCTATCCATTGTTGCATGGCATAACTGCATAGCCAACCTCCCCACCACCACATCAAATGAGAAAATGAACAAGCAAAAAGGATTCCAGAAGAGTGGAAGATACCATGTCATTTACAAGAGCGAAGAAATAAAAAAAATCCATGATAAATTTTCTCTCATCAACTTCTAGTCATAAAACATAAAGCTATTACTTTTTGGGAGATAAATTTGTCATCTCCTTAGAAAGATTTTTCATGTTGAAAACACCGCTGTCTCTCCTGTACCTCTTCTTTGTTTCCTGTCAGGCTTAACAAGCCCTCAAACTCTTGGAGACTTAGCACAGCTCCAAGATAAACAGAACATTTCCTTATTTCCTCTTTTTTTTTTTTTAAAAAAAAAAAAGATTTATTTATTTCATGTATGTGAGTACACTGTAACTGCCTTTGGGCACACCAGAAGAGGGCATCATATCCCATTATAGATGGTTGTGAGTCACCATGTGGTTGCTGGGAATTGAACTCAGGACCTCTCTGGAAGAGCAGTTCAGTGCTCTTAACCGCTGATCCATCTCTCCCGCCCCCCAGAACATTTCCTCTTTAAGAATGGTGAGAGACTTGCAGTTCTCCCTCAGTCTTTGGCCACTATAGCAACTGTCTAAACCTTAAGGTCCAACGATCCATATTAAAATTTTGTCTGTAATTTAAAGTGTTCATGATAGCTACAGTTTTCAGAAGCTGTGAAGGAGAAGGTATAACTCTTTGGGTGGAATTGTAATTACTATATCTAAAATGTTCGCATTATAATATGAAAGTAATATATTTATGATGAATTTTGTATTCTTTCAAATTCCATTTTTCCATTAAGATTATAATTATATATATATATATATATATATATATATATATATATATATATATATATATATATATGGTGCACATGCATAGATCACAGGAGTTGGTTCTTTTCTTCTACCACATAGATCTTGATCACCAGGTTTGGTGGTCTTTATCCACCAAGGTATCTCACTGGGCTCCAAATAAGGTTTTCAAACACAATGCAAAATTATAAAATGCCTCAATATAGTTTAGATATATTTTATGTCATCTAAAATTACATTTGGCAAGGGGCTATTGTTGAAGAGAGTGAACTCTGATCAATGACATTTGTGAAGAAGTGAACCATTGTATCTTTAAGGGAAAGGAATGTCATCTTTTTTCTCTCATTTGTTTCTTTGCCTGGATGTGTGCAAAAAGAAAAGGACTTGAAAAAAATTGCAGAAGCCATAGCTGCTTATTCTAGAAACAACGTTAAATATTTAAGTGATCCTAATTTTATTTCCTTTATTCCACTGGGCTGCTGGTACATTTATGTTAATTTGACAAAAGCTATGTTTATCTAAGAGGTGGGAAACTTGATTGAGAAAATTCCTCCTTAGGGACTAGTTGATTTTTTTTTCTTAGTGATTGATGGGGGTGGGGGTGGTCAACACATTTTGAGTGTCATCACCCTGGGGTAAATGTTCCTGGGTTATGGAAGAAATAAGGATAAGCAACGAGGAGGAAGCCAGTAATCAGTTCCCCTCTATAGCCTCTGCACTAGGTCCTGGAGGTTCCTGCCCTGCTTGAATTTTTGTACTGATTTTTCCACAATGAAAGTGACATGAAAGTCAGATAAAGTCATATAAATCATTTCCTCCCCAAGCTGCTTTGATCATGGTGTTTCATCAGAGCAATAGAAAACCCTAAGATATTCACTAAACATTAAATTACACATTTTATTTATTGTCAATAAATTGTATCTGACCAGTTTATGTATTCTCCTTATCAAATGAAATTTAGCCATTGATTGGGGGTAAGATGTATGAATACAGCAATACCACAAATAACATTGTAGTGCAAGTTGAGTGTCAGAAATAATGTAGACCAAAATGGGTTCTGATAATAGTTGAGCAGTTCAAAAGGCTATTAATTACTGCATTAAAAAACTGTAACAATTTTTAAACTGAAAGAATTTAGTTACAATTAATATATATAGAAAAGGATAACATGTGACCCTATTCTTTTTTAGAACCCCAGTGGAGTGATAGAGGCACCAACCGATCAATAAAATTCTCAAGCCCAAATTTATTCTGTCTACAAGAAATTCAGGCATGGCCTAAGGGAGCAGAGACCGAGGGAATGGCCAACACTAACACTATCAGCAATATTTTGTTATACCTGCAAACAGGGGCATGTTGTCCTCTGAAAGGCTCCACCCAGAAGCTGACTCAGACATATAGAGATACCCATAGCCAAACAGTGGATGGAGTTTGGGAACTCTTATTGAGGAATAGAAAGATTATAGGCCCTGAAGGCAATAGGAACTCCACAGGAAGACCAACAGAGTAAACTAACCTGGACCCTTAGGTCTCTCAGTGTCTGAACCACCAACCAAAAAACATACATGGGCTGTAATTCCCTGATCATAAGTAGTAGATGTGCAGTTTGTCCTTCATGTGGGTTCTGGACAACTGGAGCAAGCGCTATCCTAAAAGCTGTTGCCTGTCTGTGAAATATGGTTCTACTGGCTGGGCTATCTTCACTGTCCTCAAGGGACAAAGGAGTACCTAGACTCGCAAAGACCTAAAGTGCCAGGATCTGGGAGATAATCAGCACCCCCTCACACACACACCATCCTCTCAGAGGAGAAGTGGAGATGGAAATGGCAGAGAATTGTGGAAAGGGCTGACCAAGAAGGGACAGTGAGCAGGATGCAAAGTGAATAATTAAAAAAAAAATTACATTAAAAAAAAAACAAACAAATACAAAGGATGATGCTCACAGCCAACCATTAGAATGAGCATGGGAGTCCCCAATGGAGAAGTTAGAGAAAGGACTGAAAGAGCTGAAGGGGGTTGCAACCTCATTGAAAGAACAAAAATATCAACCAAACAGACCTACCTAGAGCTCCCAGGGACTAAGCCATCAACCAAGGAATACACATGGCTCCAGCTACATATGTAGCAGAGAATTGCCTTGTCAGGCAACAATGGAAGGGAAGGTCCTTGGTCTTATGAAGGTCGCTAGATGCCCCAGTGCAGGGGCATCTAGAGCGGGAAGGTAGGTGTGGGATGTTTGGAGGAACACCCTCATAGAAGCAGGGAGAGGGAGGATGGGATAGGGGGTTTCCAGGAGGGGGTAGAAACCAGAAAAGGGGGTCACATTTGAAATGTAAATAAAGAAAATATCCAGCTGCATATGTAGCAGAGGAGGGTCTTGTTAAACATCAAAGGGAGGAGAGGAACTTGGTCCTGAGAAGACACCTTAATCCAGTATAAGGGAATGCCAGGACAGGGAAGCAGGAGTGGGTTTGTAAACAGGTGGAGGGGGTATGGGTTGGGGGTTTTCAGAGGGGAAACCCGGAAAGTGGATAACATTTGAAATGTAATTAAAAATAATAATAAAAAGAAAAAAAGAAAAATATTCAATAAAAATGAAAAAAACAACCAACTAAAAACAAAACAAAGAAAAAAGAAACAAATATTCTTTATTTCAATAAAAAAATTAAAATTTCAATTATAATAATTGGAATTTTATTTGGATCCTGGAGATGGAAAAGAAGTTCACTGAAAACATTTTCAGTTATATAATCTTATATAACTGAAAACTGTGAGTTATGTATCTCATAGTCTATCATCAGGTCTACATTTACATTTAACTTCTAACGACTGATGCAAAAAAATGGTAGTAAGCTATAATAACAAATTGTATACACCATTAAGGCATGAAGAAATAGAAAAAAAAAACATGTAAAACTTAGATGAAATCTCACTGCTATAAAACAATTGTTTGTCCTTTGTCCTACTAGAATATTTAAATTATTTTCCCCTTTGCACAACTTGATTGGAATAATATTTTATATAAAATGTATGTATTTAATGTTAGAACTTTATGTGTATGTGTGCATATGAGAGAGAGAGACAGACAGAGAGAGAGACACAGAGAGAGAGAGAGAGAGAGAGAGAGAGAGAGAGAGAGAGAGAGAGAATATGTGAAGTGCCACAGTGATCATTTAAAGATTTAAAGATTATTCCCTTGAACTGGAGTAAGGGGACGTTGTGACCTGGCAGACAAGACCTGGGATCCAATATCTGGTCCTCTGGAAGAAGAGGAATCCCTCTGAACAGCTGACTCATCTCTCCATATACACTATATACTTTTTAGTAAACATTACTTCTGTGATCATATAATGCATAATCATGTGGATTACAATATTATTTACTTGCAAGCATTGTACTAAACTTTTCACTACAAGTAATACAGGTTCTTCCCTGTACAACTAATATTTTTTAGTTCATTGTCTTTCTATAGAAGCAATGCTAAACTGTCTTCTTGTCTTTCATTTATCAGAAATTTGTTTCTTTGTTTGTTTGTCAGTCTTTGAGAGAAGACTTCTCTGTAAAGAGCTGACTGTCCTGGAACTTCCTCTGTAAATCAGGCTGGTCCTGAACTCAGAGAACAGCATATCTCTGCCTCCCAGGTGTTTTGATTAAAGGTGTGCATCACCATACCTAACTCATTTGTAGGAAATTTGTAAGAACAAATATCTCCAAGTATTTTTTCACATGTATTTCTAAGTCTATTGATTAGAATATACTTTATCAACAGAATACATGAATTATCAATTTCTCTACAATCAGTATTTGAGTCATTCATTAAAAACTATTGGTGTATATTCACTGTGCTTTATGTTGTATTTTGTAAGGACAATCTATTTCAAGTGTATCATGTACTTCATCCATCCTCACATTCTTTCCATTCCTTCTATTTACTACCTCCTCTTTCTTCTTCACCTCACTTCATCAGTAAAATTGACTTTTTAATTGTTAACATTAGTATTTGTAATCTGGCTCAGCAATGTTTGCCTGCTGCATCCTTGGAGATAGAAGATATTTAGCTAGAAAATGAATGCAATGTCTTGAAACTAATAAAACTAGTGAAAACTATGTACAGGTCAGTAAATGGCAGTTTCAAGTGTTTTCTCTTTTGCTTAGTGCTCTTATATATAGCAGCCAGTTTTATATCCATAAGACCCTGGAGCTTGAAGTAGTCATACATCCAATTTAGTATATGAAATAAGTATAGAAGTCGGCACAATTTGTAATAATTACTTCTCTGACAGTCCTTGATTAGCTGGAAATAAAATGTAAATAAAAATTATGAATAATTATGAGGGCAGGATCAGAGATATGTGCATGAAAACCAGCCAACATGTTAGGAGCAGATGTGTGTGGCTGTCTAGCCACTGAACCTCCAGATCCCAGAAGGAAATGTGATTATATTCTGCCTACAGTCATTCAACCTCATACCTCCTATTTTTTCTGAATATTTTTGGCATAAATGCTGTATAATATGCAATTTAGCACTGAAGGAATACCCCAGAAACTTTGGGAAAGTTCCAGAGTTCAGTTTCATATGCAAAGTGTGTGGTGACTAAAACCTACAAAAGCTGGGAGAGAACTCACATTTGGCCCAAGTCCATATACAGTGAAAAGAATTAGAATCAAAGAGCTCTTGTTGGTGTTTGTGAAGTCAGTGATTTCACGCCAATTTCTCATGGACAGTTGCTGTGATGACTCTTAGCAAACTGGGTTTTGAAAAGTGAGTCAAGTCAATATGCAATAGATAATCACTAGCAAGAAGTGGCAGACAACAAACATGCAAGAATCTTGGTGATAAACAATCTTGAATAAAACAATTTGAGACTATGGTGGGTAGTCCTTGGGTTTACAGTATTCAGCACAATTAAACAATGTAAAACATTTTAAAGAATAAAAAATCTTTTATATTTGTTTCCATTGTCTGGTAGAAATGCACTTAAAATGTACCTTATTAAATGCTTTTTTTTATTGGATGTATATTTTATTTAAATTTCAAATGATTTCCCCTTTTCTGGCCCCCCACTCCCCAGAAATCCTATATGTCCCCTTCCCTCCCCCTGTTCTCCCACCCACACCTTCCCACTTCCCTGTTCTGGTTTTGCCCTATACTGCTACACTGAGTCTTTCCAGAACAAGGGGCCACTCCTCCGTTCTTCTTGTACCTCATTTGATGTGTGGATTATGTTTTGGGTATTCCAGTTTTCTAGTTTATCGACTTATTAGTGAGTGCATACCATGATTGATCTTTTGAGACTTGGTTACCACACTTAGTATGATGTTCTCCAGCTCTGTCCATTTGCCTAAGAATTTCATGAATTCATTGTTTCTAATGGCTGAATAGTACTCCATTGTGTGTATATATCACATTTTTTGCATCCATTCTTCTGTTAAGAGATACTTGGGTTTTTTCCAGCTTCTGGCTATTATAAATAGGGCTGCTATGAACATAGTGGAGCATGTATCCCTATTACATGCTGGGGAATCCTCTGGGTATATGCCCAGGAGTGGTATAGCAGAATCTTTTGGAAGTGACTTGCCCAGTTTTCTGAGGAACCGCAAGAATGATTTCCAGAGTGGTTGTACCAATTTGCAGCCCCACCAACAGTGGAGAAGTGTTCCTCTTTCTCCACATCCTCGCCAACACCTGCTGTCTCCTGAATTTTTAATCTTTGCCATTCTGACTGGTGTAAGGTGAAATCTCAGGATTGTTTTGATTTGCATTTCCCTGATGACTAATGAAGTTGAGCATTTTTTAAGATGCTTCTCTGCCATCTGATGTTCTTCAGGTGAAAATTCTTTGTTTAACTGTGTACCCCATTTTTTAATAGGGTTATTTGGTTTTCTGGGGTCTACCTTCTTGAGTTCTTTGTATATATTGGATATTATCCCTCTATCTGATGTAGGGTTGGTGAAGATCTTTTCCCAATTTGTTGGTCGCCGATTTGTCCTTTTGATGGTGTCCTTTGCTTTACAGAAACTTTGTAATTTTATGAGGTCCCATTTCTCCATTCTTGATCTTAGAGCATGTGCTATTGGTGTTCTGTTCAGGAACTTTCCCCTTGTACCGATGTCCTCAAGGGTCTTCCCCAGTTTCTTTTCTATTAGCTTCAGAGTGTCTGGCTTTATATGGAGGTCCTTGATCCATTTGGAGTTGAGCTTAGTACAAGGAGACAAGGATGGATAAATTCGCATTCTTCTGCATGCTGACCTCCAGTTGAACAAGCACCATTTGTTGAAAAGGCTATCTTTTTTCCATTGGATGTTTTCAGGCCCTTTGTTGAGCATCAAGTGGCCATAGGTGTGTGGGTTCATTTCTGGATCTTCAATCCTGTTCCATTGGTCCACTTGTCTGTTACTGTACCAATACCATGCAGTTAAAAACTATTGTTCTGTAGTATTGCTTGAAGTCAGGGATACTGATTCCCCCAGAATTTCTTTTGCTGTTGAGAATAGTTTTAGCTATGATGGGTTTTTTGTTATTCCAGATGAATTTGAGAATAGCTTTTTCTAACTCTGTGAAGAACTGAGTTGGGATTTTGATGGGGATTGCCTTGAATCTGTAGATTGCTTTTGGCAAGATGGCCATTTTAACTATATTAATCCTTCCAATCCATGAGCATGGCAGATTTTTCCATTTTCTGAGGTCTTCTTCAATTTCATTCTTCAGAGACCTGAAGTTCTTGTCATATAGATCTTTCACTTGTTTGGTTAGAGTCACACCAAGATACTTTATATTGTTTGTAGATATTGTGAAGGGTGTCATTTCCCTAACTTCTTTCTCAGCCTGCTTATCCTTTGAGTATAGGAAGGCAACTGATTTGTTTTGAGTTGATTTTATAACCAGATATTTTGCTGATATTGTTTATAAGTTGTCGGAGTTCCCTGTGGGGGTTTTCGGGTCACTTAAGTAGACTATCATGACTTTAATGATGTTTAGGTATGGGCCTTAAATTCCTGTTCTTTCCAAGACTTTTAGCATGAAAGGATGCTGAATTTTGTCAAATGCTTTTTCAGCATCTAATGAGATGATCATATGTTTTTTTTATTTTAGTTTGTTTATGTAGTGATTGCATTGATGGATTTCCATATATTGAACCAACCCTGGAGCCCTGGAATAAAGCCTAATTGATCATGGTGGATGATTGCTTTTAAGTGTTCTTGGATTCAGTTGGCAAGAATTTTATTGAGTATTTTTGCATCGATGTTTATAAGGGAAATTGGTCTGAAGTTCTCTTTCTTTGTTGGATCTTTGTGTGGTTTTGGTATCAGTGTAATTGTGGCTTCATAGAAGGAGTTGGGTAGTGTTCCTTCTGCTTCTATTTTGTGGAATCGTTTGAAGAGTATTGGTGTTAGGTTTTCTTTGAAGGTCTGATAGAATCCTGCACTGAAGCCATCTAGTCCTGAGCATTTTTTTTTTTTTTTTGGTTGGAAGGCTTTCTATGACCCCTTCTATTTCTTTAGGGTTTATGGGACTGTTTAGATGATCTATTTGATCCTGATTTAATTTTGTTACTTGGCATCTGTCTAGGTAATTATCCATTTCCTCCAGATTCTCTAGTTGTGTTGAGTATAGGCTTTTGTAGAAGGATCTGATGGTTTTTTTGAATTTCCACAGTTTCTGTTGTTATATCCCCCTTTTCATTTCTAATATTGTTAATTTGGGTACTTTTTCTGTGCCCTTTGGTCAGTCTGGCTAAGGGTTTATCTATCTTGTTGACTTTCTCAAAGAACCAGCTCCTGGATTCTTTGTATGGTTCCCTTTGTTTCCACCTGACTGATTTCAGCCCTGTGTTTGATGATTTCCTGTCTTCTACTCCTCCTGGGTGAATTGGCTTCTTTTTGTTCCAGGGCTTTCAGGTGTGTCATTAAGCTGCTAGTATATGCATTATCCATTTTCTTTTTGGAGGCACTCAGAGCTATGAGTTTTCCTCTTAGCACTGCTTTCATACCAAAGATTTGGGTATGTTGTGCCTTCATTTTCATTAAATTCTAAAAAGTCTCTATTTTTTCTTTACTTCTTCTTTGACCAAGTTGTCATTGAGTAGAGTATTGTTCTGCCTCCATATGTATGTGGGCTTTCTGTTGTTTTCTTTCTTTCTTTCTTTCTTTTTTTTTTTTTTTTTTTTTTTTTTTTTTTGCTATTGAAGACCACTCTTACTCCATAGTGATTTGATAGGAGGCATGGGATTAGTTTGATCTTTTTATATTTGTTAAGGTCTGTCTTGTGACAAATTATATGGTTGATTTTGGAGAAGGTACTATGAGGAGCTGAGAAAAAGGTATATTCTTTTGTTTTAGCGTGTAATGTTCTATAAATATCAGTCAAGTCCAATTGGTCCAAAGCTTCAACTAGTTTTATTGTGTCCCTGATTAGTTTCTGTTTTCCTGATCGGTCCATTGAGGAGACTGGAGTGTTGAAGTCACTCATAATTATTGTGCTAGGTGCAATGTTTGCTTTGAGCTTTAGTAAAGTTTCTTTTATGAATGAGGCTGCCCTTGCATTTGGTGCATAGATGTTCAGAATTGAAAGTTCTTCTTGGTGGATTTTTCCTTTGACCAGCAAGAAGTGTCCTTCTGTATCTCTTTTGATGACTTTAGGCTGAAAGTCAATTTTATCTGATATTAGAATGGCTACTCCATCTCATTTCCTGAGACCATTGGCTTGTAAAATTGTCTTCCAGCCTTTTTCTCTAAGGTAGTTTTTGTCTTTGACATCGTGGTGTGTTTCCTGTATGCAGCAAAATGTAGGGTCCTGTTTCCTTATCCAGTCTGTTAGTCTATGTCTTTTTATTGGGGAATTGAGTCCATTGACTTTAAGAGATATTAAGGAATAGTGATTATCACTTCCTGTAATTTTAGATGTTATTTTTATATTGGAGTGGTTATCTTCTTTTTGGTTTGATGAAAGAAGGTAACTATCTTGCTTTTTCTAGGGTATAGTTTCCCTCCTTGTATTGGAGTTTTCCTCCAAATTTTCTTTGCAGTGCTGGGTTTGTGGAAAGATATTGTGTAAATTTGGTTTTGTCATGGAATATCTTGGTTTCTCCATCTATTGGGATTGACAGTTTTGCTGGGTATAGTAGTCTTGGCTGATATTTGTGTCCTCTTAGAGAGTCTGCATGAGATCTGCCCAGGATCTTCTTGCTTTCATGGTCTCTGGTGAGAAGTCTGGTGTGATTCTTATAGGTCTTCCTTTATATGTTACTTGGCCTTTTTCTCTTGCTGCCTTTAATATTCTTTCTTTGTTTAGTACAATTGGGGTTTTGATTATTATGTGACGGGAGGTATTTCTGCTCAGGTCCAGTCTGTTTGGAGTTCTGTTGGCTTCTTGTATATTCATGGGCATCTCTCTCTTTAAGTTGGGAAAGTTTTCTTCCATAATTTTGTTGAAAATATTTGCTGGCCCTTTCAGCTGTAAATCTTCCCCCTCATCTATACCTATAAGCCTCAGGTTTGGTCTTCTCATTTTGTCCTGGATTTCCTGGATGTTCTGGGATACAAGCTTTTTGCATTTTGCATTTTCTTTGACTGTTGTGTCAATGGTTTCTATGGTATCTTTGGCATCTGAGAATCTTTCTTCCATTTCTTGTATTCTGTTGTTGATATTTGCATCTATGGCCCCTGATTTCATCTCAAGGTTTTCTATCTCCAAAGTTGTCTCCCTTTGTGATTTCTTAATAGTTTCTACTTCTGATTTTAGATCCTGGATGGTTTTGCTTAGCTCCTTCACTTGCTTATTTGTGTTTTCCTGTAATTCTTTAAGAGATTTTTGTATTTCCTCTTTCATGACTTCTGCTGTTTGACTCCCTTTCTCCTGCATTTCTTTAAGTTGTGTGTGTGTGTGTGTGTGTTTCTTCTTTATTGCGTCTATCTCTTTAGTCTTATTCTCCTGAATTTCTTCAAGTAATTTTTGTGTTTCCATTATATGGGTTTCTAGCTTATTCATGTCCCCCTGTATTTCTTTAAGAGATTCATTTATGTCCTTTTTGTGTTCTAGCAGCATCATGAACAGTGATTTTATATCCAAGTGTAGCTGCCCGCGGCCACATGTGAACTGGAGACCTGAAAGAGAATTCTGGGGATAAACGGGAAGGCGACGAAAGAGAAATGAGTCAGGACGACATTTTGCTGATCAAGACTGACTTTACTATTATTTAGCCAATATATATAGTCTTTAGAAAACAACCCTGCCCCCCCCCCCAACATCAAGGAGAAGGCGGAGACCTCCCTGGCTCCTCTTCTCAGTGGGTTGCCTGCTGGGAAATGACTTCAAGTCTTGCAGGTCTCTGCTGGTCTCCAGGTGAGACTGCCCTGAGGCAGCCTTGGTTGTCCAGGTGAGAACAGCCATATTGTTCTCAGTGGAACAGAGACCAGAGATAACACCAACGGAAGGCTGGGCGCTGGCAGCCAGCAACGTCGTAGCTTGAATGAGGTGGGCTGAGAAGTCCAGCTCAATGCTGTGGGGGAAGGGACATCCAATTATTGTTTTTCTGGTGTGTTTGTGTAACCAGGACTTGCTGATGTTGGAGAGTTTGGTTCAGATGCTAAACCTAGACTTGCCTAGATTTCTGTTAGTAGTGTTCCTGCATTTGCTCTTTGCCATCTTGTTATTTCTGGTGTTAGTTGGTCTAGTCTCTGGCTGGTGTTTGTGCCTCCTGTGAGACTGTAGGGCTATTTCTGCAACAGTGGATGGCTGGGTTTCCCCTGTTACAGATTGCTGATGTGCTGTCCTCCTCTTGGATGCCCTTGGAGCCCTAGTGTGCCTTGCCCCAGATTGTCTGTGTGAACCAGTAGGTGCCCGTTTGCTCCTTCTGGGAGTGCTGATGGTATATGCTGCAGGACCATTTCTGAGTGCTGTTCATTATGCTGGGCAGCCAATCTCCCAACCAGGTTGGTGTACACAAGGCTAGCCTAGATGCTGAGGCCCTGAGTCTAGGCTAAGGCCCGAGCAAAGTTAATTGACTGTTAATTGGTTCTATCAGGTGGCCAGGATGGCAGGGTGTGTGCAAGCTCCCTGAAAGTGCCGGGAGAGTCTGGTAGGCTAACAGCCTCCTGGATGGATTGGCACACAGATGACCCACTGAGCAGTCCAGGGCCTGGGGGCAGTCCAAGGCCTGTCCAGCTTAGACCCCAGCTATGTTAGCCTCGGGCTATGACTCTTAGCTGACTTTGCCTGCTAGAGCTCTCTGGCATCTCTTAGTCAAAATGGCAGTGTGCACGCAGGGCCTGGCAAACAACCTCCTGGCCGGGTTGGCACACCAATGGCCCCCCTAACAGCCCATGGCCAGGTTGCAGGCCACTGCCCATTGGGCTTAGACCCCCATGATGTTGGCCTCGGGTTATATTTGAGTACCTCATTCTGTCTGATTTCTCTGGCACCCAAGATCCAAGACGGAGGAAAGTCTCTTGTAACTGACTCTTATTAAATACTTTTATTAAATAAAAGAAATAGAAAAGATTTGACAATTCTCCTTGACAATACAATACACAATTTTAAAACTTAGAGAAGAAAATATTAAGCTTATTCAATATTCTTATCCTACAGCTGTTTCCTCTATACATACATTTTCTAGACAAATGCATTAGTTATAAATATCAGAGAGCTGTTATTAAATGCCTATATTTTTCCTTAGAATTTTAAATTTAGAGTATTTGCCCAATTTAATTTATTAAGACTTATAAATGAAGTCCAGTTTATTATAATACTATATCAGGAAAAAACTAATTGCTTTATTGTTTTTTCTTTAGGCTACTATGATATTTGGACAATTAATTTTCATGTGCAACAAACAGAATTGTCAGAAAGGAGTAGTTTTACAAAAATTAGTCATTAGATTTTTAGGCTTTAAACATTGATGCCCAAATTATTTATCTCATTTATCTTAATTTGCAATGCTAAATGACAGAATGGAAGCTTTTACAGGAGGCAATTGTACTACCTTTGCAATTTGCCTGCATGCCAGAAATTACTTAGGATAGAGTTTAATTCCAAGGTATTATTTACAAGATTAGGAACTGTTGATTGGCTGAGTGTTTAACATTGAAAGAATTTTAAAGATAATAATCCTTATCAGAGGGGTCAGTGATAATTAATGGTGATCAGGTTGTTGGTGATAATTAGTGATGCACCAAGAACTGCTCATGACCCCACCATGCCTTTGTCTTTTCTTTACAACTGATTTACTCTGGCATGCCAGAAGATGCCCTCTTTATAGTGATGAAATGGACATTTTAATACAAGGTTGTGATTTTTATAGAATTTGAGTCATTAAATACAATTTAAAGAAAAATATCTGTGGATAGATATAAATGCCTGATTTGGAATAATTAATAAAGTACTGATTAGAGACTATGCTATTTCTTGCTTGTGTAAATTATGTAAAAACAATCAAGTATTTATTTTTCAGTGACAGAATGACAAACAGTAGCACTTGCATTGTGGAAGTTAGTCATATACGGAGAGTAGGCTTGACTGCCACTGACAAAGGGTGTCTTTAATAAAATAAGATATTATAAGCCTAGTTACAGACTGCTGCTAATAGTTGAAAAAGGAGCAACACACATAGTTTTTGGATTGGATTGTCACAGCCTGATACCTTTTCTGAATAAAAACCTTCATCAGTGACCTTGGACAGTGCCCTGATTTCTGAGTTGTTAATAATGTAAAGTGTGTGTCTGGTCCACTATAGCACTTGAGCTTTAGATTTCCCCCCACTTGATTCCTCTCTCAGGAGAACCACATCAAACACAATCCAGGTAGTTTTAGTGATGTGTAATCTGACACCCACTATCCAAAGAGGAGCTATAAAGTCCTGCTTTATAATTCAGCAGATATATGAAAAATACATGTAGAAGCCACTTCATATGACTTCTATACTATAGTCTTTACGGTTTTCTCTTAGAATCATTTGAGATCTCAATTGCAAAACTCATAAAGTGCAATTAAAGTAACATAAACTGATAGGCACTTTATTGCTTCCTGTAGCTAATGATGTCATAAGGGTAGGACTGCTTCTAAAGCCTATAGCAGAGGTCTTAACTATATCATCAGCAACTGTTTTTTTCTTTGCTGTTGTTTCTGGTTTTCTGTTTGTTTGTTTGTTTTCTGTAATTCTTTATGGGCTTCTACCTGTTTACCTGTATTCTCCTGTATTTCTTTATTTTTTTCTTTTTTTTAGTATTTTTATTTTCTATATTATTTGTTTACATTCCAAATGATTTCCCCTTTCCCAGATCCCCCTCCCCATATGCCCCATAAACCTTCTTCTCTCCATCCATTCTCTAATCACCTCCCTCCTTTTTTTCTCTGTCCATATATTCACCTCCAATGCTAGATCAATCCTTTCCAGGATCAGGACCCTCTCGATACTTCCTCGCGGGAGTCATTTGCTATGCAATTTGTGCCTTGGGTATTCAGAGCTTCTGGGCTAATTAATATCCACTTATCAGAGATTGCAGCCCATGTGTATTCTTTTGTGATTGGGTTACCTAACTTAGGATGATATTTTCCAGATCAAACCATTAGCCTAAAAATTTTGTGAATTCATTGTTTCTAATAGTACTCCATTGAGTAAATATACCACATTTTCTGTATCCATTCCTCCTTTGAGGGACATATGGGTTCTTGACAGCTTCTGGCTATTATAAATAAGGCTGCTATGAACATAATGGAGCATATGTCTATATTGCATGCCGGGGAATCCTTTGGGTATATGCCCAGGAGAGGTATAGCAGGGTGCTCCAGAAGTGTCATGTCCAGTTTTCTGAGGAACCGCCAGACTGATTTCCAAAGTGGTTGTACCATCTTACAGCCCCACCAGCAGTGGACGAGTGTTCCCCTTTCTCCACATCCTCACCAACACCTGCTGTCTCCTGAGTTTTTGACCTTAGCCATTCTGACTGGTGTAAGGTGAAATCTCAGGGTTGTTTTGATTTGCATTTCCCCAATGAGTAATGATGTTGAGCACTTCTTAAGGTGCCTCTCCGCCATTCTAATTTCTTCAGGTGTAAATTCTTTGTTTAGATCTGTACCCCATTTTTTAATAGGGTTATTTGGTTCCCTGGGGTCTAACTTCTTGAGTTCTTTGTATATATTGGGTATTAGCCCTCTATCAGATGTAGGGTTGGTGAATATCCTTTCCCAATTTGATGGTTGCCATTTTGTCCTTTTAACAGTGTCCTTTACCTTACAGAAACTTTGTAATTTTATAAGGTCCCATTTGTCAATTCTTGATCTTAGAGCATAAGCTATTAGTGTTCTGCTCAGGAACTTTTCCCCTGTGCCCATGTCCTCAAGGGTCTTACCCAGTTTCTTTTCTATTAGTTTCAGTGTGTCTGGTTTTACATGGAGGTCCTTGATCCACTTGGAGTGAAGTTTAGTACATGTAGATAAGAATGGATCAATTCACATTCTTCTGCCTGCTTACCTCCAATTGAACCAGCACCATTTGTTGAAAAGGCTATCTTTTATCCACTGGATTTTTTCCGTCTCCTTTGTCGAAGATCAAGTGACCATAGGTGTGTGGATTCATTTCTGGGTCTTCAATTCTATTCCGGTGTTCCACTTGTCTGTCACTGTGACAATACCATGCAGTTTTTAACATTATTGCTCTGCAGTATTGTTTGAAGTCAGGGATACTGATTCCCCAAGAATTTCTTTTGTTGTTGAGAATAGTTTTATATATCTTCGTTTTTTTGTTATTCCAGATGAATTTGATAATTGCTTTTTCTGATTCTGTGAAGAACTGACTTGGGATTTTAATGGGGATTGCCTTGAATCTGCAGATCACTTTTGGCAAGATGACCATTTTAACTATATTAATCCTGCCAATCCACGAGAATGGCAGATTTTTCCATTTTCTGAGGTCTTCTTCGATTTCATTCTTCAGAGACCTGAAGTTCTTGTCATATAGATCTTTCACTTGTTTGGTTAGAGTCACACCAAGATACTTTATATTGTTTGTGGCTATTGTGAAAGGTGGCCTTTCCATAACTTCTTTCTCAGCCTGCTTATCCTTTGAGTATAGGAAGGCAACTGATTTGCTTGAGTTGATTTTATAGCCAGCCACTTTGCTGAAGTTGTTTATCAGCTGTAGGAGTTCTCTGGTAGACATTTTTTGGGTCACTTAAGTAGACTATCATGTCATCTGCTAATAGTGATAATTTGAATTCTTCCTTTCCAATTTGTATCCCGTTGACCTCCTTATGTTGTCTAATTGCTCTAGCTAGAACTTCAAGTACTATATTGAAAAGATATGGAGTGAGAGGACAGCCTTGTCTAGTGCCTGATTTTAGTGGGATTGCTTCAGGTTTCTCTCTATTAAGTTTGATGTTGGCTACTGGTTTGCTGTATACTGCTTTAAAGATGTTTCGGTATGAACTCTTGTTCTTTCCAAGACTTTTAGCATGAAAGGATGCTGAATTTTGTCAAATGCTTTTTCTACATCTAATGAGATGATCATGTTTTTTTTTTTCTTTGAGTTTGTTTATGTAGTGGATAGCATTGATAGATTTCCTTATATTGTACCATCCCTGCAACCCTGGGATGATGCCTACTTGATCAAGGTGGATGATCGTTTTGATGTGTTCTTGGATTCGGTTGGCAAGAAATTTATTAAATATTTTTGCATCAATATTTATAAGGGAAATTGGTCTGAAGTTCTCTTACTTTGTTGGATCTTTGTGTGGTTTTGGTATCAGTGTAATTGTGGCTTCATAGAACAAGTTGAGTAGAGTTCCTTATGTTTCTATTTTGTGGAATGGATTGAAGAGTATTGGTCTTAGGTCTTCTATGAAGGTCTGATAGAATTCTGCACTGAAGCCATCTGGTCCCGTGCATTTTTTGGTTGGGAGGCTTTCTATGACCCTTTTTATTTCTTCAGGTGTTCTGTGACTGTTTAGATGATCTATTTGATCCTGATTTAGTTTTGGTGTCTGATATCTGTCTAGGAAACTGTCCATGTCCTCCAGATTCTCCAGTTGTGTTGAGTATAGGCTTTTGTAGTAGGATCTAATGATTCTTTGAATTTCCTCAGTTTCTGTTGTTATATTTCCCTTTTCATTTCTAGGTTTGTTAATTTGTATACTGTCTCTGTGCCCTTTGCTTTGTCTGGCTAAGGGTTTATCTATCTTGTTGATTTTCTCAAAGAACCAGCTCCTGGTTTTGTTGATTCTTTGTATGATTCCCTTCGTTTCTACTTGATTGAGTTCGGCCCTGAGTTTGGTGATTTCCTGCCTTCTACTCCTCCTGGGTGAAATAGCTTCTTTTTGTTCCAGGGCTTTTAGGTGTGTCATTAAGCTGTTAGTGTATGCTCTCTCCATTTTCTTTTTGGAGGCACTCAGGGCTATGAGTGTTCCTCTTAGCACTGCTTTCATTGTGTCCCATAGATTTGGGCATGTTGTGTCTTCATTTTCATTAAGTTCTAAAAAGTCTTTTCTTTCTTTCTTTCTTTCTTCCTTGACCAAGGTATCATTGAGTAGAATATTGTTCATTTTCCAAGTCTATGTGGGTTTTCTGTTGTTTTTGTTGCTATTGAAGACTACTTTTACTCTATAGTGATCTGATAGGAGGCATGGAATTAGTTCAATCTTCTTATATTTGTTGAGGTCTGTCTTGTGACCAATTATATGGTCCATTTTGGAGAAGGTACCATGAGGTGCTGAAAAAAAGGTATTTGCTTTGGCTTTATGATAAAATGTTTCATATATATCTGTTAAATCTAATTGGTCCAAAGCTTCAATTAGTTTTACTGTGTCTCTGCTCATTTTCTGTTTTCCTGATTGGTTCATTGAGGAATGTGCAGTGTTGAAGTCACCCAGAATTATTGTGTTAGGTGCACTGTGTGCTTTGAGCTTTAGTAAAGTTTCTTTTATGAATGAGGGTACCCTTGCATTTGGAGCATAGATGCTCAGTATTGAGAGTTCTTCTTGTTGTATTTTTCCTTTGACCAGCAAGAAGCTTCCCTCCCAGTCTCTTTTGATGACTTTGCGTTGAAAGTCAATTTTATCTGATATTAGAATGGCTACTCAAGCTTGTTTCCTGAGACCATTTGCTTGTAAAATTGTCTTCCAACCTTTTACTCTAAGGTAGTGTTTGTCTTTAACACTGAGGTGGGTTTCCTGTATGCAGCAAAATGTAGGGTCCTGTTTATGTATCCAGTCTGTTAGTCTATGTCTTTTTATTGGGGCATTGAGCCCATTGATGTTAAGAGATATTAAGGAATAGTAATTATTACTTCCTGTCATTTTTGATGATATTTTTTAAATTTGATTGGTTATCTTCTTTTGGATTTGATGAAAGAAGGTTACTATCTTGCTTTTTCCAGGGTGAAGTTTCCCTCCTTGTATTGGTGTTTTCCTCTTATTATCCTTTGTAGAGCTGGGTTTGTGGATAGATATTAGGTAAACTTGGTTTTGTCATGGAATATCTTAGTTTCGCCATCTATGGTGATTGAGAGTTTTGCTGGGTACAGTAATTTTGGCTGGCATTTGTGTTCTCTTAGAGTCTGCATGAGATCTGCCCAGGATCTTCTAGCTTTCATAGTCTCAGGTGAGAAGTCTGATGTGATTCTGATAGGTTTTCCTTTATATGTTACTTGGCCTTTTTCTCTTAGTGCCTTTAGTATTCTTTCTTTGTTTGGTACATTTGGTGTTTTGATTATTATGTGATGGGAGGTATTTCTGTTCTGGTCCAGTCTGTTTGGAGTTCTGTAGGCTTCTTGTATATGCATGGGCATCTCTCTCTTTAGGTTAACGAAGTTTTCTTCCATAATTTTATTGAAGATATTTGCTGGCCCTTTAAGTTGTAAATCTTCACTCTCATCAATGCCTATAATCCTTAGGTTTGGTCTTCTCATTGTGTCCTGGATTTCCTGGATGTTTTGGTTTACAAGCTTTTTGCATTTTGCATTTTCTTTAACCATTGGGTCCAGGGTTTCTATGGTATCTACAGCATCTGAGATTCCTTCTTCTCTCTCTTGTAGTATGTTGTTGATATTTGCATCTTTGTCCCCTGATTTCTTCCCAAGGTTTTCTATCTTCAATGTTGTCTCCCTTTGAGTTTTCTTAGTTGTTTCTACTTCTGATTTTAGATCCTGGATATTTTTTGCTCATTTCCTTCACTTACTTGTTTGTGTTTTCTCGTAATTCTTTAAGAGATATTTGTGCTTCCTCTTTCATAACCTCAGTCTGGTGAGCAAAGTTCTCCTGTATTTCTTTAAGTGATTTTTGCAATTACTCCTTATTGGCTTTTGTATTCTCCTGAATTTCTTTCAATGATTTTTGTGTTTCCCTTTTAAGGGCTTCTAACTTTTGATCCATTTTCTCCTGAATTTCTTTAAGTATGTCCTTCATTTTTTCCTGTACCAGCATCATGACCAGTGACTTTAAATCCAAATCCTGTTTTTCTGGTGTGATGGGGTATCCGGGACGTGCTGTTAAAGTAGCATTGGGTTCAGATGCTGCCATATTGCCTTGATTTTTGTCCGTGACATTCTTAAATTTGCCTTTTGCCATCTAGTTCTCACTGGTGTTAGTTGGACTTGTTGTCAATGCTGGACTCACCAGTGCAAGCTGCCTCTTCCCAGCTGTCCTCTGGTGCACAGCTGACTTCCTACACTGCGTGGAGACTGGGTGCTGTGACCCAGGCTGTTCAGATCCCAAAGCAGACACCTGAAGGCTCCCACCTGGGGCCTGCTGGACTCACCAGAGCACACTGACTCCTCCCAGCCTGCCTCCTGGGTGTCCCTCTGGCCCCTTGGAGGGCCTGGAGATGCGGTGTTGTAGCCCAGGCTGTTCTGGATCCTGAAGCTGAGATCTCTGTTTGTTTGTTTTATTAGGATTTTTTTCTCTTCCCTTCTGCCATGTCTTTAACCTCTGTCATCCTGGATAAAGACATGTACTAGAGATGTATCCCTAGTATCTTCCCAGGATTATCACACTATCTTTAGAACCATCATTTTTCAGATTCTCACCTAACAATAAGTGGAACATCCCGAAGATTATTATAAGGATGTACATTGACTCTTATTTTATCTATTTGAGACAGGAATTCATCTCACAGATTATTGCACTGATTTATTTTTCCCATGTGGCTATTCTGATTTTCTACTGTCCTGATTATGTCTTAGTTGTAATGTTTAGCCAGTTCCTGACTGAATTATTCCTATATCTCAGAAGAGCAAACTGTGTCAAATATCATATCCCTGCCCATTCCCTTCCCCTCTCCCTCCTTTCTTTCCTCCTTCTCTCATTCTTTCTTATATATATACATACATGTGTATACTTTCTTTCTCCAATCAATTGTTAATTATCTACTTAGTATATTTAGCAGAATATATATATATATATATCTTATATGTGTATGTGGTATATACATGCATATGTATTTATACATACATACATACATACATGGATTCATGTTCATATGTGTACACACCAGTGAGAGTGGATGCCAATGTCAAGAACTTTCTTTGATAGCTCTTTATCTTTGTTTTTGAGACAGGGTTATTCATTGTACTTGGAGGCAACAACTTGGCTAGACTTGCTTGACAGTGAGATCTAGTGATCTGCCTACTTTTTCTTTCTAGTGCTGGAGTAAAAGATGCACATTAACACTTAGTTTTTGTTTTTTTGTTTTTAGGTGTGTGTATATGCGTGTATTTTGTGGGCAGGCTTAGGAAGCCAAATTCAAGCCATCATGCTTGCACAGCAAACATTTTATGGACGGAGCCATCTTCCTAGCTCTGCTTCCTAAATACGTAAAGAATTAATAGAACCTTTAGCATTGTCTCCATTTCCAATTCCACCCATTTGCCTAAGAATTTTATGAATTCATTGTTTTTAATAGCTGAGTAGTATTCCATAGTATAAATATACTACATTTTCTGTATCCATTCCTCTGTTGAGGGACACCTGGATTCTTTCCAGCTTCTGGCTATTATAAGTAGGGCTGCTATGAACATAGTGGAGCATGTGTCCTTACTGCATACTGGAGAATGTTCTGGGTATATTCCCAGGAGTGGAATAGCAGGGTCCTCCAATAGTATAATGCCCACTTTTCGGAGGAGCTGCCAGACTGATTTCCAGAGTGTTTGTAGCATCCTGTAATCCCACCAACATTGAAGGAGTGTTCCTCTTTCTCCATATCTTTGTTAGCACCTGCTAACAGGTTTTTTATCTTAGCCATTCTGGCTGGTGTGTGGTGAAGTATCAGGATTGTTTTGATCTGCATTTCCCTGAGGACTAAGGATGTTGAATATTTCTTTAGGTGCGTCTCATCCATTCAATATGCCTCAGGTGAAAATTCTTTGTTTAGCTCTGTACCCTATTTTTTAATAGGGTTATTTGGCTTGCTGGGGTCTAACTTCTTGAATTCTCTCTAGATGTTGGATATTAGCCTTCTGTCTGAAGTAGGGTTGGTAAAGATCTTTTCCCATTTTTTTTTGGCAGTGTCTTTTGTCTTACAGAAACTTTGTAATTTTATGAGGTCCCATTTGTCAATTATTGATCTTAAACCATAAGCTGTTGGTGTTTTGTTCAGGAAAATTTCCCTGTGCCCATGTGCTCAAGTCTCTTCCCCAATTACTTTTCTATTAGGTTAAGTGTTACTGGTTTTATGTG
The DNA here is from genome assembly GCF_947179515.1 of Apodemus sylvaticus. Lineage (NCBI taxonomy): Eukaryota > Metazoa > Chordata > Mammalia > Rodentia > Muridae > Apodemus > Apodemus sylvaticus. Next base: position 139,791,952 of record NC_067477.1, on the reverse strand, counting down.
GAGGTCCTTGATCCACTTGGACTTGAGCTTTGCACAAGGAGATAACAATGGGTTGATTTGCCTTCTTCTGCATGTTGACCTCCAGTTGAACCAGCACCATTTGTTGAAAAGGCTCTCCTTTTTCCACTGGATGGTTTTAGCTCCTTTGTCAAAGTTAAAGTGACCATAGGTGTGTGGGTTCATTTCTGGGTGTTCAATTCTATTCCATTGATCTACCTGCCTGTCTCCATTTCTAAAATTTCAGAGTAATAGACAAAAAGCTGCAGTTAAGTTGGGCTTTCCCAAAATACTGCCTGTATTATGCTGACTGGGTCTAATAAGAAATGAAGGAAGAAATTGGCATGCATTCCAGGTGTTGAGTGTTAGATGAGATGTAAATTCTAACCACATAGTGAATAGCTGCCACCAGCTGAGCACAAAGAAAACCATGGGAAATTACAGGAATTTTCTCTTGCTTAATATTCAATAGGAAAATATGCATGATGGTGAATAACTTTCGCAAAAATAAACCATATAAATCATAAGATGAAAGGCCACTGAATAACTGATTCTAAGAAAAATAAATTATGCTTGTGTATAAATCAAAATAATATGAAACAGATTACTCAATGAGTTGATTGATAGAATATTAAATGCAAATGTTAGTTGTATGCTATATGACAAACTCAGTGCTATTTTATAAAAGAACACAGAGTATCTTCTGAAGTCCTTCTAGCCTTGTGATTTGCTTACCTGTGCCCATGTAAAAAATTAATTAGCAAGAAAGGAACATATTAAAAATAACCAAATAAATAAACTCATAATATCTGATCATTTTCCTCAGCCAAACTTTGAAGAATAAAATAAAAGTAATTTTAAAACAATAAAAGATGGAAATAAAACTAAGGCAGGCATGATGATACAAATGTGTAATCCAGTAATCAGGAGGTGATCACAGTAAAACTATGAAATTCATTGGAAATTCAGGCCAACCCACTATATAAAGTGAAATGTCTTCAAAAAAAATCTTTAAAGTCAAATAACTTGTATTTGGTCAGACATTTTCATTTGTGAATAATTCCATATTTGGTTGTCAGTGAGAGAAAAAATGGTTAAGCATGAGTTCATCAAATTGTCAATGAATAATATGTCAGAACAGTGTACAAAAATGTCATGGCCAACAACAAAAACAAATGTGTCCACAAAAATCACATACTGTATTAAGGTTTTCTCTTAAAAAACAGTTCAAAGCAGGTGTAAGAAGTAATGGAATATGATGACTGAGAGCTAGTTCCCAGGTTTCCTAGAAAAGACATATATAGATGTATGTCATGTATAGATAAGACATAAATCACAACATATATTGGGCATGGGCATTGGAAATGAAGTAAACATTTTAGGTTGAGACAATAAAGAAAGAAGAAAATTGTAGAAATAAAAATATATCTCTTTTCAAGTTCATAGACCAGTGCATTGCTTATTGTTAATTGTGATTGTGATTACAATGCATATAACCATAAGTAAAGTTTGATTTGAACACCTCAAAACATACTCAAAAGGGGAGTATCATAGTTATTCATGCTTTTCCCTGAGCATGTTTAATGATTGCCTCTGTTCTTTTGACTACTAAAACAAAGTGCTTCTGTTCACACACACACACACACACACACACACAGAGACACACACACACACACACACACACACACACACACACACACACACACATTTCCCAAAATAAGTTTAAGGAAATAAAATCCAATTTCTAACTTCTAAGTTACTATTTTTACTCCATTCCTGTCTCCATATCTTCATATTATAAGCATCACATGTCTTTCCTATCCTCAAAATCCCTTCTCTTTTCAAATGTCCCAGATTGAAAACACCAAAACCAAAGCAAAACAAAATAAAAAGAATAAAAAACAAAACAAAATGGATTTTCAGCTATAAGGCAAATGTTGGGGTTTATTAGACTTGTTTTGGTTTATATATATATATATATATATATATATATATATATATAGTCTTTTGAAAGAGATCATCACTCTGTGACCATGGCTGCCCTGGAACTCACATGTATTACAAATTACCTTTAAACTATAAGGATACCCCAGTCTCTATCTTCCAAATGCTATGAATATGTTAACCTACTTTTGTTGGCCTATGAACACTAATCAAGAATTTGACACAGCTTAACAAACAAGTACATATTGGTTGCATAATGATTGGTCCAACACAGAATCAATTATCCTGTGCCATTAATATTTCTTCTAATTTTCCAATAGACAAAATTAGAAGGTATGTAAATATATGTCCATCTCACTGATAAAGAAAGGATGATGAAAAAAACAGAATCAAGGAATCAGGAGTGATCTCTTGAAAACAATCATGGTATTTAAAATTGGTATAGAAAATTTACACACAAAATGAAAACTATGAAAACCAAGAATCAAGCAAAGAAAAGAATTTATAAACTTCCATTTAAAAATCTTAGCCATAAACCCAAAAAGCATTTCAAAGAAAGATGATTAAAAAACCTGTAGTAGTTTCAATGAAAATAGCCCTTCATAGACTCATAGGGAATGGCATTATTCGGGTTGTGACTTTGTTGAAGTAGATATGGCCTTGTTAGAGGATGCGTTTCACAGAGAATGGGCTTGAAGATTTTAGAAGCTCAATTCTGGCCCAGTACCACTTTTTCTTTCTGCTGCCTGAGGATTGGGACTTAGCTCTCTGTTCCTTATCTAGCACCATGTTTGCTTGTGTGCCACCATGCTTCCTGAATACTGATAATGTACTGGATTAAACGTCTGAAACTGTAAACAAATCTCAATAAAATGTTTTCCTTTGTAAGAATTATCATCTTCCTCTGGTTCACAACTCAGCCTGGAGCAGATCAGACACTCCAATCCACCTCCCCACACAGAGAGACAACCTGACTCTTAGGAGGTCCATCACAATCAGGATTACACTGTCAGGAGCTATAACTGGACAAGCTAATATAGTAGCAGGTGGTCATCCTAAAATGGCCTGCTTTGGATTATTATATAATCTGCAAGAGGTGAGCCCTCATTAAGAAAGGCTGTGAGGGACATATTTTAGGAAAGATTCCTGCTGTTAATATGCTTTTCCTGTTACTATTAAGAATATATAATAATCAATAAGTAATAGTGCACTCCTTTCAAGCAGATCTCTGCTGATCCACAGAGAGGTACTATCTTATAGTGATGCTATATAGACAAATAGATGACTTACATTTTATTTTATTTTATTATTTTATTTTATTTTATTTTTATTGATATATTTTTAATTTACATTTCAAATTATTTCCCCTTTTCTGGGTCTCCACTCCCCACAAGTCCCATAAGCCCTCTTCCCTCCCCCTGTTCCTCCATCTACCCCTTCCCGTTTCCCTATTCTGGAATTCCGCTATACTCTTGCACTGAGCCTTTCCAGAACCAGGGGCCACTCCTCCATTCTTTTTAGACATTATTTAATATGTGGATTATGTCTTCGGTATTCAAAGTTTCTAGGCTAATATCCACTTATCAGTGAGTGCATACCATGATTGATCTTTTGAGACTGTGTTACCTCAGTTAGTATGATGTTCTCCAGCTCCATCCATTTGCCTAAGAATTTCATGAATTCATTGTTTCTAATGGCTGGATAGTACTCCATTGTGTAAATATACCACATTTTTTTGTATCCATTCCTCCGTTGAAGGACACCTGGGTTCTTTCCAGCTTCTGGCTACTCTAAATAGGGCTGCTATGAACATAAAGGAGCATGTGTCTTTATTGCATGCCAGGGAAACCTTTGGGTATATGTCCAGGAGTGGTATAATCAGGTCCTCAGGAAGTGTCATGCCCAGTTTTCTGAGGAACCGCCAGACTGATTTCCAAAGTGGTTGCACCATCTTGCAATCCCACCAGCAGTGGAGGAATGTTCCTCTTTCTCCACATCCTCGCCAACACCTGCTGTCTCCTGAGTTTTTAAATTTAGCCATTCTGACTGGTGTGAGGTAAAATCTCAGGGTTGTTTTGATTTGCATTTCCCTAATGATTAATGATATTGAACATTTCTTAAGGCGTTTCTCAGCTCTCCGAAGTTCTTCATGTGAAAATTCTTTGTTTAGCTCCGTACCCCATTTTTTAATGGGTTATTTGGTTCTCTGGGTTCTACCTTCTTGAGTTCTTTGTATATATTAGATATTAGCCCTCTGTTGGATTTAGGATTGGTGAAGATCCTTTCCCAATCTGTTGGTTAACGTTTTGTCCTTTTGACAGTGTCCTTTGCCTTACAGAAACTTTGTAGTTTTATGAGGTCCCATTTGTCAACCCTTCATCTTAGAGCATAAGCTATTGGTGTTCTCTTCAGGAACTTTTCCCCTGTGCCCATGTCCTCAAGGGTCTTCCCCAGTTTCTTTTTGATTAGTATCAGTGTGTCAGGTTTTATGTGGAGGTCCTTGATCCATTTGGAGTTGAACTTAGTACAAGGAGATAAGAATGGATCCATTCGCATTCTTCTGCATGCTGACCTCCAATTGAACCAGCACCATTTGTTGAAAAGACTATCTTTTTCCACTGGATGCTTTCAGCTCCTTTGTCAAAGATCAAGTGACCATAGGTGTGTGGGTTCATTTCTGCGTCTTCAATCCTATTCCATTGATCCGCTTGCCTGACATTGTACCAATACCATGCAGTTTTTGTCACTATTGCTCTGTAGTAAAGTTTAAAGTCTGGGATACTGAATCCCCCTGAAGTTCTTTTACTGTTGAGAATAGTTTTAGCTATCCTGGGTTTTTTGTTATTCCAGATGAATTTGAGAATTGCTCTTTCTAGCTCTATAAAAAACTGAGTTGAGATTTTTATGGGGATAGCATTGAATCTGTAGATTGCCTTTGGCAAGATGGCCATTTTAACTATATTAATCCTGTCAATCCATGAGCATGGAAGATTTTTCCATTTTCTGAGATCTTCTTCGATTTCCTTCTTCAGAGATCTGAAGTTCTTGTCATAGGTCTTTCACTTGTTTGGTTAGAGTCACCCCAAGATACTTTATGCTGTTTGTAGCTATTGTGAAGGGGGTCATTTCCCTAATTTCTTTCTCAGTCTACTTATCCTTTGAATATACAAAGGCTACTGACTTGCTTGAGTTGATTTTGTAGCCAGCCACTTTGCTGAAGTTGTTTATCAGCTGTAGGAGTTATCTAGTAGAGTTTTTAGGGTCACTTAAGTATACTATCATATCATCTGCAAATAGTGATAGTTTGACTTCTTCCTTTCCAATTTGTATCCCTTTGACCTCCTTATGTTGTCTAATTGCTCTAGCTAGGACTTCAAGAACTATATTGAAAAGATATGGAGAGAGGGGGCAGCCTTGTCTAGTCCCTGATTTTAGTGGGATTGCTTCAAGTTTCTCTCCATTTAGTTTGATGTTGGCTACTGCTTTGCTGTATATTGCTTTTACTATGTTTAGATATGGGCCTTGAATTCCTGTCCTTTCCAAGACTTTTAGCATGAAAGGATGCTGAATTTTGTCAAATGCTTTTTCAACATCTAATGAAATGATCATGTGGTTTTGTTTTTTTTTTTTTACTTTGAGTTTGTTTATGTAGTGGATAGCATTTATGGATTTCCTTATATTGTACCATCCCTGAATCTCTGGGATGAAGCCTACTTGATCATGGTGGATGATCGTTTTGATGCGTTCTTGGATATGGTGGGCAAGAATTTTATTTAGTATTTTGGCATCAATATTCATAAGGGAAATTGGCCTGAAATTCTCTTTCTTAGTTGGATCTTTGTGTGGTTTTGGTATCAGCATAATAGTGGCATTGAAAAAGGAGTTGGGCAGTGTTCCTTCTGTTTCTATTTTGTGGAAAAGTTTGAAGAGTATTGGTGTTAAGTCTTCTTTGAAGGTCTGATAGAATTCTGCACTGAAACAATCTGGTCCTGTGCTTTTTTTGGTTGGAAGCCTATCTATGACCTTTTCTATTTCTTTAAGGGTTATGGGTCTGTTTAGATGGCCTATTTGATCCTGGTTTAATTTTGGTAATTTATATCTGTGTAAGAAAATGTCCATTTCCTCCAGATTCTCCAGTTATGTTGAGTACAGGTTTTTGGAGTAGGATCTAAAGATTTTTTGCATTTCCTCAGTTTCTGTTGTAATATCTCCATTTTCATTTCTAATTTTGTTAATTTGGATACTTTCTCTGTGCCCTTTGGTTAGTCTGGCTAAGGGTTTATCTATCTTGTTGATTTTTTCAAAGAAACAGCTTTTGGTGTTGTTGATTCTTTTTATGGTTCTCTTGGTTTCTACTTGATTGATTTCAGCCCTGAGTTTGATGATTTCTTGTCTTCTACTCCTCCTGGGTGAATTAGCTTTTTTTTTTGTTTTAGGGCTTTCAGTTGTTCTGTTAATCTTCTAGTGTATGCTCTCTCGAATTTCTTTTTGGAGGCACTCAAAGCTATGGGTTTTCCTCTTAGCACTGCTTTTATTGTGTCCCATAGATTTGTGTATGTTGTGCTTTCATTTTCATTAAATGCTAAGAAATCTTTGATTTCTTTCTTTATTTCTTCCTTGACCAAGTTATCAATGAGTAGAGTATTGTTCAGTTTCCATGTGTATGTGGGCTTTCTGTTGTTTTTATTGTTATTAAAGACGACTTTTACTCCATAGTGATCTGATAGGAGGCATGGGATTATTTCAATCCTTCTTATATTTGTTGAGGTCTCTCTTGTGACCAACTATATGATCTATTTTGGAGAAGGTACCATGAGGTGCTGAGAAAAAGGTATATTCTTTTGCTTTGGGATGAAAAGTGCTATATATATCTATTAACTCCAATTGGTCCAAAGCTTCAATTAGATTCACTGTCTCCCTGCTTAGTTTCTGTTTTTCTGATCAGTCCATTGGTGAGAGTGGAGTGTTGAAGTCACCCACAATTATTGTGTTAGGTGCAATGTGTGCTTTGAGCTTTAGTAAAGTTTCTTTTATGAATGAGGGCGCCCTTGTATTTGGGGCATAGATGTTCAGAATTGAGAGTTCTTCTTGTTGGATTTTTCCTTTGACCAGGAAGAAGTGACCTTCCATATCTCTTTTGATGACATTAGGTTGAAAGTCAATTTTATCTGATATTAGAATGGCAACTCTGGCTTATTTCCTGGGACCATTTGCTTGTAGAATTGTCTTCCAGCCTTTTACTCTAGGGTAGTTTTTGTCTTTGACACTGAGGTGTGTTTCCTGTATGCAGCAAATTGTAGGGTACTGTTTATATAACCAGTCTGTTAGTCTATGTCTTTTTATTGTGGAATTGAGTCCATTGATGTTAAGAGATATTAAAGATTAGTGGTTATTGCTTCCTATCATTTTTTATTTTAATTTTATACGTGTGTGGTTATCTTCTTTGGGTTTGATGAAAGAAGCTTAATATCCTCTTTTTCCAGGGTATAGTTTCCCTCATTGTAATGGTGTTTCCCCCCTATTATTCTTTGTAGGGCAGGTTTTGTGGAAAGATATTGTGTAAATTTGGTTTTGTCGTGGAATATCTTGGTTTCTCCATCTATAGTAATTGAGAGTTTCGCTGGGTATAGTAGTCTTGGCTGGCATTTGTGTTCTCTTAGAGTCTGCATGAGCTCTGCCCAGGATCTTCTACCTTTCATTGTCTCTGGTGAGAAATCTGGTGTAATTCTGATAGGTCTTCCTTTATAAGTTACTTGCCCTTTTTCTCTTACTCCCCTAAGTATTCTTTCTTTGCTTAGTACATTTGGGGTTTTGATTATTATGTGACGGGAGGCATTTCTGTTCTGGTCCAGTCTGTTTGGACTTCTGTAGGCTTCTTGTATATTCATGGGCATCTCTCTCTTTAGGTTAGGGAAGTTTTTTTCCATAATGTTGTTGAAGATATTTGCTGTACCTTTAAGTTGTAAATCTTCACTCTCATCAATGCCTATAATCCTTAGATTTGGCTTTCTCATTGTGTCCTGGATTTCCTGGATGTTATGGGATACAAGCTTTTTGCATTTTGCATTTTCTTTAACTGTTGAGTCCATGGTTTTTTTGGTATCTTTGGCATCTGAGATTCTTTCTTCTATCTCTTGTATTCTGTTGTTGATATTTGCGTTTATGGTCCCTGATTTCTTCCCAAGGTTCTCTATCTCCAAAATTGTCTCCCTGTGTGCTTTCTTAGTTGTTTCTACTTCTGCTTTTAGATTCTGGAAGTTTATGCTCACTTCTGTCATTTGCTTGTTTGTGTTTTCCTCTAATTCTTTAAGAGATTTTTGTGTTTCCTCTTTCATGACTTCTGCCTGTTGATCAAAGTTCTCCTGTATTTCTTTAAGTGATTTTTGCATTTCCTTCTTATTGACTTTTGTACTCTCCTGAATTTCTTTCAATGATTTTTGTATTTCCCTTGTAAGGGCTTCTAATTTTTGATCCATTTTCTCCTGAATTTAAGTATGTCCTTCATGTGTTCCTGTACGAGCACCATGACCAATGATTTTAAATCCAAATCTTGTTTTTCTGGTGTGTTGGGGTATCCAGGACTTGCTATTGTTGGAGAATTGGGTTCAGATGCTGCCATAATGCCTTGGTTTCTCTTAGTAACATTCCTATGTTTGCCTTTAGCCATCTAGTTCTCCCAGGTGTTAGATGGTCTTATTGTCACTGGCTGGTTCTTCAACCTACTATGGATCTTTAAGGTTATTTCTGCCACACTGTATGACTGGGTTTCCTCTGGCACAGTTTACTGATATGCTGCCTTCCTCTTCTGTGCCTTTGGAGCCCTTCTCAGTCTTGCCTCAAGCAATGTTATACTTAGGTTGTCAAGGTCAATCAGGTGTTCTCTGTCTGCTCTATTCTGGAGCGAAGATGGTGTGGTGGGGGTCACTCCCTCTGTTGATTCTCACATAGGACACAGGTCCCGCGATGGACTGACTTGCAGATGAACCACCTATGTCCTCAGTTCCTGAGTGCAGGCAGACCCCTGGAGATTTGCACCCCCAGAGATCTAAAGCTCAGTGTGATCCAGTACCTAGTGATCCTTTTCTGTCCAGGCAGGTAGCAAATATGGCCGTGGGGCTTCTCTCCTTCTGCAGCTCTCTGGGCAGGACACAGGTCCCACTCTGGGTGGGCTGGCAGACAAACCACCTATGTGCTCAGTTCCTGAGTGCAGGCAGACCCCTGGTGGTTTGCACCCCCAGAGATCTAAAGCTCAGGGTGATTCAGTACCTAATGACCCTTTTCTGTCCCATCAGACAGTGAGTATGGCTGTGGGGCTTCTCTCCTTCTGCAGCTCTCTGGGCAGTACACAGGACCCATACCCAGCAAGCTTGCAGACAACCCGCCTATGTGATCAGTTCCTTGGCACAGTGACTTACATTTTATTGATGGTCCTTTATGAATTCCTAAAATTATACCTGTGATTATTAAGCTCTTTTATAGTGGTACTGCTATTAGATCCTTTTCTGATAGTCAAAACTGCATTGCAAATTCTGCCAGTCTTCAAAGTGTCACCAGTTAATTGCTCTTAGATGGTAACCAGACTTTTGCCTATTCAGAGCAAATTCCAAGAGGTTGTAAAACGATTAATCAAAGGCCATAAAAAGGAAATTAGGATTTTTAGAGGTACTATGACAGAAGATAAAATATTGACTGGGTCTATCTATACAAAACTTCACTCATAACTCAGTTATGGTTTTAAACCTTAAGTGAACATGTGGAAGCTGTGACAGGTGATGGATACTTAGCTAGATAATTACTCCTAATGGATATGCATGTAAACATTCTCTGTTGTAAACTGACATTTCAATTTATGATTTGAATTTTTGTGTGAACTTGTGATGAACTTTGTAACATGTGATCATGTATTCTGAAAGATGTTTAAGGGCTGAGGATGGAGAAGAGAAAAAACAGGGGAACTTAGGTGAGAAAAACAGAGGTGAGAAAAACTGAGCTGAGAGAAAAACTGAACTGAAGATAAGTTTTTAGTCAGAAGAGAAAAAGATTAGAAGAAGAATACAGAGTAGAATAACTTAGAAACTATAGGTAACATAAAAAAAAAAAAACTAAGAGAGCAATGTGCAGAACAGAGAGAAAGAGGAAAAAAGAAGACACTGCAGAGAGCAGAAGGAGCAGACATGCTTCTCCTTTCCATGGGACAGAACAGGTCCCATGGTAAGGACAAGGCAGGCTTAGTCTTATTAAAAGGAACAGAGATTTTCTTTTTTCTTATAAACATGAATTTATTTCATTTAGCATTAAAAGGGTAGAAGCCTTTACTTTCTCAATACAATAAATATTGTAGTTAATTTTTCATCCAGAATGAGTGAGTTCTTTCTGCACTTGTGCTTGGTCTTTTGCTTCATATGAATATGTAAGTATGGATGTGGGTGTAAGCATGTAATTGTGAGAATGCATGCAAGCTGGGCCCAACTGAATTTGTATGGGAATGCATAAATGAGAATTCTGCATGCTTTAAGTTGTGTATGAACTTATGTGAAATTATGCATGTTTGCTTATGTAATTTTTTCTTTCTCTGAGTGTTATTCTCTTCTCCTGGTTCAATAGAAGTTTATTGCTCTAAACTTCCCCCTGGCCAACAAACAAGAAGCATCTGGAAAATAGGGAACAGACTCTAGCAATCAATCCTTTATTTAATTTCCTGCTGTTTTAAGATGAAGTGCTAAGTGCCTGAGACTGCAGTCTCTGGCTTCAGAGGAACACAGAAGGCAGGTCGGTTACATTAGCTCAGTAACTTAGATAAGAAAACTTTTTATTTTACAGAAACACAAAATATCTTGTAAGACAAAGTCTTACCCACTGCTGATGCTCTTCCACCTTTGCTGCCTCAAGAAGAACCAACAAGAAAGAAGAACACCTCCTGCCAGGGCTGGCTCCTGGCATTACAGGTGAGACCTCCCCTTGCCCCAATACCTGGCCTAACTGGGACCCCTTGAGGCCCAGTGGACCTGGGACCTATCTACATTGTGAGAGACACATCTTCCATCCAGTCTAAAGCTCAGACACAGGGCAGGTTGAGCACCCCAGCCCACACTCAGCAACAACCCTGTTTGCCTTCCAGAAAGTCTACTCTACTAAGCTCATAGAGCTCCTCCTATCTATAAGGATGGACAGACTCCAGTCAGATATAGCAAAGTCATTTAATACCAGAGATAAACAGATGGTGAGAGACAAGCCCATTAACATAAACAATAGAAACCAATGGCAATTGGTACCATCACAACCCAGTTATCCTACCACAGCAAGCCCTGGATACCCTAACACAAGTAAAAAGCAAGATTCTGACCTAAGTCTACATCTCATGAAGATGATAGAGGACTTTAAGGGACACATAACTCCCTTAAAGAAATACTAGGGAACACAGCCCTTAAAGAGGAAACACAAAATCCATTAAAGAAATACAGGAAAACAAGTGAAGGAATTGAACAAAACAAAGCAAGATCTAAAAATGGAAATAGAATCAAGAAAGAAATCACAAATGGAGGCAATCCTGGAGACAAAAAAAAATTAAAAAAATAAAAAACAGGAAAAAGATCAGGAGTTACAGAACACGAACATAATACATGATATAGAAGAAAGAATATCTCTAGGCACGGAAGATTCCATAGAAGATGTTGATACAACAGTCAAAGAAAATACAAAAAGCAAAAAAAAAAAACCACCTAAACCAAAACATACAGGAAATTCATGACAAAAGGAAAAATACCAAATCTAAGATTGATATGAATAGAAGAGAGTGAAGTTTCCAAATTCGAAGAGCCAGTAAACATTGGCAACAAAAACATAGAAGAAAACATCCTTAACCCAAATAAAGAGATGGCTATAAACATACAAGAAGCCTATAGAACACCAAATAGATTGGACCAAAAAAGAAAATCCACCTACAACATAACTATCAAAACACCTAATACTAATACACAGAACAATGAAAGAATGTTAAAATTGGTAAACGAAAATGGCCAAGTAAAACAAGAAGGCAGATCTATCAGAATCACAACAGATTTCTCAACAGAAACCAGAAAAGTCAGAAGCGCTTTGAAAGACATCATGCAGACCCTCAGAGAACATAGATGCCAGCCGAGGCTACTATACCAAGCAAAACTCTCAATCACCATAGATGAGAAATCAAGATATTCATGACAAAACCAAATTTAAACAATATATCTCCACTAACACAGCTCCAAAGAGGTTATTAAAAGGAAAACTCCAACATAAGAAGGGAAGCTGCACACAAGAAAAGCAAGAAAGTCATCATCTCACAACAAACCCAAAAGATGAGAACCACACAAACATAATACCACTTCTAACAACAAAAATAACAAGAACCAACAATCTTTGATTTTTAATATCTCTCAAAATCAATGGACTCAATTCCTCAATACAAAAACATAGGCTAAAAAACTGGATATGTAAACAGAACTCAGCATTTTGTTTCATACAGGAAACACACCTCAGAGGGAGACAGACACTACCTCAGAGTTAAAGACTGTAAAAAACATGTTTCCAATCAAATGGTCCTAAGAAACAAGCTGGAGTAGCCAGCTTGTTATCAACCAAAAGTTATCAAAAGAGATGGAAAAGGACACATCATATTCATCAAAAGTAAAATCCATCATGATAAACTCTTAATCCTGAACATCTGTCTGAAACTCAAGGATCCCATACTTGTAAAAGAAGCATTACTAAAGCTCAAGAACACATTGAACTTCATACAATCATAGGGGGAGACTTGAACACTCCACTCTCACCAATAGATGGGTAATGGAAACAGAAACTAAACAAGAGACACAGTGAAACTAGCTGAAGTTGTGAAGCAAGTGGATTTAACAGATATCTACAAAACAACTCACCTTAAAACAAGAGAATATACCTTATTCTCAGCATATTATGGAACCTTCAAAATTCACCATGTAATCAGACACAGAACAGGCTCAACCAATATATAAGAAGATTGAAATAATCTCATGCATTCTGTCAGATCACAGGAGACCAAGACTGATCTTCAATGACAACAGAAACAACAGAAAGGCAATATACTCATGGAAACAGAACAACTATCTACGCAATGATATCTTGATCAGGGAAGGAAAGAAGGAAGGAAGGAAGGAAGGAAGGAAGGAAGGAAGGAAGGAAGGAAGGAAGGAAGGAAGAAAGAAAGGAAAGAAGGAAGGGAAAAGGAAAAAAGAAAAAAGAAAGAGAGAGAAAGAAAGAAAGAAAAACAAAGAAAGAAAGGTGGAAGGGAGGGAGAGAAAGAAAAAAGAAAGACAGACAAGAAGAAAGAAAATAAGGAATTTCTAGAAATGAATGAAAATGAAGGCACAGCAATAGGACACAAGGAAAGCAGTGCTAAGAGGTAAATTTGTAGCCTTCACAAAGTGCCTTTACAAAAAAATTGGAGAAATCACACACCTGAAACCTTTAGAACATAAAGAAGCAAAGACTCCAAAGATGAGTAGGCAGCAGGAAATAAGCAAACTCGGGATAAAATCTACCAATTAGAAACAAAAAGAACTGTACAAATGTCCCCTACCCCCAGCCTTTAAACAGGAGTTTTGGAAGTGGGCCACTGCTTCCCACCTAGGCCAGAGCTCTAGCCCATTGTTCTCCAAGGATCTGTAGTTTCCAGAGAGACACTAGCCACCACCTGACACCAGCCTCCTGTGGAGCAAGTGAACCAGTTCTGCAGACCTGTTTCCAGCCTTTGGGGGAAGGGTTTTCCCCTTGCCTATATATTTGGAGACCCCCAAGAAGCTTTGGGCCTTGAGCAGGAAATCTTTCCTTGGCTTCATGTTTCTCTTGCCATACAGTTTCTATCCCCATCTTTCCTTCCAGGTGACCCAGTAACTGGTTCAAATGTAGCTGCGGGCTGCTACACACAAAGAATCAACAAAACTAAGAGCTGGTTCTTTGAGAAAATCTACAGGACAGAGAAACCCTTAACCAAATATACTAAAAGGCACAGAGACAGTATCCAAATTAACAAAATCAGAAATGAAAAGGGAGACATAACAACAGAAACTGAGAAAAATAAAAAAAAGTCAGATCTTACTACAAAAGATCATACTCAACAATTCTGGAAAATCTAGTTGAAATGATAAATTTCTAGAAGAATACCAGGTACCAAAGTTAGATCAGGATGAGATAAACCATCAAAAAGTCCCATAAACCCGAAGGAAATAGAAGCAGTCACTAAAAGTTTCCTAAGAGGGAAAAAAAAAAAAGCCCAGGTCTAGATTTTTTAGTACAAAATTCTGTCAGACCTGCAAAGAAGTCCTAATATCAACTCTGCTCAAATTATCCTATAAAACAGGAACAGAAGGAACACTACCTAATTCATCCTATGAAGCCACGGTTCCTCTGATATCTAAACCACACAAAGAGCCAACGAAGAAGAAGAATATCAGACCAAGTTTACTTGTGTATATGGATGCAAAATACTCAATAAAATTCTTACAAACAGAATCCAAGAACACATCAAAATGATCATTCAGCATGATCAAGGAGGCCTTGAGTGAAAAATACATACTGACTATCCACAAATGATAAATTATCACAGAAACATGAAAGCATGTTCCAGATACCAAAAATCAGGATGATCAAAATGGAGGAATTAAATGGCAAAAGGAGGTCAAAAATATACAAATTGGAAAGAAAATGGTCAAAATATCATTATTCACAGGTGATATAATAGCATAAATAAGCAACTCCCAAAATTCTACCAGGGAACACCTACACCTGATAAACAAATCTAAAAGTTACTCAAACAAATCAATAGCTTTCTTCTATTCAAAGGCTGAGAAAAATTTAGGGAAATGACATCATTCACAATAGTCAAAAACAAAATAAATTATCATGGTGTGACTTTATCCAAGCAAGTGAAAGATCTGTATGATAATAACTTCACCTTTCTGAAGAAATCAAAGAAGACCTCAGAAGATAGAGAGATCTACCAGGCTCATGGATAGAAATAACATAATAAAAGTGTCAATTGCACCAAAAGCAATTTACAGATTGAATGCAATCTCCATCAAACTTCCAACTAAATTCTTCACAGAGATAGAAAGAACAATTCTCAACTTCATATAGAATAACAAAATTCCAGGATATCAACAATTCTCTACAATAAAAGAACTTCTGAGGGACTGGCCATCCTGAACTCAAGTTGTACCACAGAACAGCAGTGATAAAAATTACATGGTATTTGTACAGAGACAGAGAGGTAGATTAGTGGAACAGAATTGAAGACCTAGAAATAAACCCATACACCTATGGTCACTTGATATTGACAAAGAAGACAAAATCATACAGCAGAAAAAAGAAAGTTTTCTCAACAAATGATGCTGGTCTAACTGGCGGTCTCTATGTAGAATAATTCACATGGATTCATATTTATGTTCTTGTACAAAGCTCAAGTCCAAGTGGATCTAGGACTTGCATATAAAACCAGATACATAGAATCTAATAGAAGAGAAAGTGGGAAATAGCCCAGAACACATCAACACAGGGGAAATTTTCCTGAATAAAACACCAATGGCTCAGGCTGTAAGATGAACAATTGACACATGGGAGCTCATGAACCTGAAAATCTTTTGTAAGGAAAGGGCATTGTTAATATAACAGCAACCTACAGATGGGGAAAAGATCTTTACCAACTCTATATCTGATAGAGGACTAATGTCTAAAATATACAAAGAACTTAAGAAATTAGAGTCCAGAAAACCAAATAACCTAACTAAAAAATTGAGTACAGAGCTAATTAAAGAATTCTCAGGAACTGGGGGATTTCAAATGGCTGAGAAGCACCTAAAGAAATATATGACCTCCTTAGTCATCAGGGAAATGTAAATCAAAAGGACCACAAAATTCCTCCTGACACAAATTAAAATAGTTTAGATCAAAAACTCAGGCATCACCAGATGCTGGTGAGGATATGGAGAAAAAGGAACACTCTTCCACTACTGGTGGGATTGCAACTGGTACAGCTACTTTGGAAAACAATCTAGCAGTTCCTTCAAAAATTTGAAATAGTTCTACCTGGATTACTCAGTTATACCATTCCTGGGCATATACCGGAAAGATGCTCTATGTATCACAAAGACACATGCTTTACTATGTTCATAGCAGCCTTATTTATAATAATCAGAACCTGGAAACAACCCAGATATCCTTCAATGTAAGAATGGTACAGAAAATGTGGTCTACTTATATAATGTAATACTACTCAGCTATTAAATACGAAGACTTCATGAACTTTGCAGGCAAATGGATGGAACTAGAAAATATTATTCTGAGTGAATTAACCCAAAACCAAAAGACATGCATGGCATGTACTCACTGATAAGTGGATATTAACCCAAAAGCTATAATATCCACATTACAACTCTCAACCAGATGAAGCTTTAAAAGAAGAAAGACCAAAGTTTGAATGCTTCAGTTCCACTTAGAAAGCAGAAATAAATAATCATGGGAGACAGAGGGAGGGATAGTCCTGGGTGGGAGAGGGGAGCAGGAGGCAAAGGGGGTAGGATCATGTATGGGAATTTACGGGAGAGAAGGCCAGGAGAATGGATAGAAATATGTAGCAGTATGGAGCAGGAACCAGGGGGGAATCACTACAAAGTCCTAGATGCCCAGAATGAGAGAGGTTCCCAGAACCCAATGCAGATGATATTAGCTGAAATGCCCAAAAGCAGGGAGATAGAACTTGAAGAGACAACCTCCAGTAGATAGACAAGGACCCCAGTTGAGGTATGGGGCCAGCAACCTATCTCAAAATTTTTAACAAAGAATTGTTCTTTTCTAATGGAAACACAGGAACAAAAATGGAGAAGAGATTGAAGGGAAGGCCATCCAGAGACCTCTCTACCATGCAATCCATCCCATCAGTAGACACCACACTCAACATTATTGCTGATGTCAAGATGTGCCTGCCAACAGGAGCCTGTTACAGCTTTCCTCTGAGAGGCTCTGTCAGCATCTGACTAAACCAGACACAGATACAGCCAAGCACTGGACTGTGACCAGGGACCCTAATGAAAGAGTTAGGGGACAAAATCAAAGGAGATGAAAGGGATTTTGACACTTTAGGAAAAACCATATCAACTAACTGAACCCATCAGAGCTCCCAAGGACTAAACCATCAACCAGAGTAAACATGAGCAGGTCCATGGCTCCTGATACATATGTAGCAGAAGACTTCCTTATCTGGCCTCTATTGCAACATTATTGCTTACAGACACACCATGTACAGACTTTCCTATCCCTCTTCACTTGCTTTTCCATATGAATATTTTTATAGGGTAGATTGACAAAACTTTGGAATATTCTTCTTCAATTTCTTCATTATTTACTCTCTACATTCATGAGTATTATTCCAAGAAAAACACGTTGTTATTATTTTATAACATTTTTCTATACTGTGTCATAAAATACCTCAAAGATTTCCTATAGTCATGTTCTCTAAGATGATGCTAAAGGGTGAGAATTTGAGTATAGAGACAGAATTGTTTGTTGGAGATTAGTGATAACAAGACACGAAAGTCAGTTTTTGCTTTTGTCTGCAATTCTGATTTTCTAATAATTTCATGGTTTTTCAAATTAAGGGGAAGATGAACAAACTTAAAACAAGAAAAGCTCACTTACAGAAGAATCCTCCTAGAACATCCAACATTTGAGCTTATTTTATGAACCAATTTACACTTACAAATGGATGTAAAAGAGTCAACTCATTCCAAAATTTCAAATATGGGTAAGATTTCCCATGAATGGTATTTCTTGGAAATGTATTCAGAAGTAAATGCTCCAGATTCATGTTATCATGAAACCTAATGGAAGAAATGGATCCAGAGATCAGTTCTAAAACACATAATAATCTGGTCTTAGTTGCTTACAGAACATAATTGCTCATTAAGTATCTTAAGATGGTTGTCTCCAGTGGGGCCCTCCCAGAGCCTTACAAATACAAAGGAACCAACTATTGGACTGGGCATGGGCTTCCCAATGGAGGAGCTGGAGGGTGGTCCAGGGGAGCTGAATGAGTTTACAGCCCCATTGGAAGAACAATGATTTTGGCCACCCAGACATCCCAAGACTCCCAGGGACTGAACCATCAACCAAGGGGCACATACTGTTACAGCCAAAAATGTGGCAGAGGAAGGCCTTGTTGGGCATCAGTGGCAGGAATGGTCCTTGGTCAGGTAAAGGCTCAACAGAGGCCCAAACAAAGGGAAACCGAGGTGGGGGAGGTGGGAGTCTGTCAGGTGGAGGGGCATATACTTAGAGGCAGGAGGAAGGAAGAAGGGGAGGAGTTGGAGGTCTTAGTGGAGGAGGAATATCTGGAAAGGTTTTTACCTTGGCAATGTAAATGAAGACGATATTCAACAACAACAAAAAAAAGGTTTTTCACTAAACCTGCCTATATTTTGATTTTGAGTATTGCTAAAACTCATTGTAGACTCTGTTTTGTCATTTTAAATTTTTTTCTGTCACACACATTGAACTGGTTCATTTTTATAAAGAAAAGTGAATACATACATGCAGGGAAATCTGGCTTATTTGAACAGTGTATGCTAAGAGCTGAGCTCATTTGTAAGCTGTATTATAGTCTACAAAAGATCCAGTCATAGCTCTGGTTCAGCCCCACTTGCTATGAAGTGATTTAATTACTTCAGCCTAAATTGTAATTCTCTCCTTTTAATGTAGAGCTGTTTCTAGTCAGACCTTTAATGATTCTCCAAACAATAATGTTTGTCAAAGAGAAATGCTGTCATTCAAGCAGAACCATAAACATCTGTGTTTGCTTAAAAAAAACTTCCCTTTTAATTAAATATATAGATGTACTAGGAAATTTCCACGTCATTAGAAATTGTATTAGAAGTCTATCTGCTCTTCCAGAAACAGTGCATGCCTCCTAAGAAATCCAACTCCTCTCAGCATTAATAATAACCAGAAGGTTACTGTTTTGAAATTGATACTGTTTTCAAAATGTATGTGTCTTAACAGGCTACTTTTGTATTTCAGAACATTTTCAAATATTCTTTTATTTTGTGACATGAGAAAATATATTTTAAATGCTTAAGAGTTTCTTTTTCAAAGAGAGAATTATTAATAAATAGTGTATCAAAGATTTTACTTTGTGTCAAACTTAATCATCTATAGTCTGTTTGAAAACTTCATTGATCTCATTATATAGTCAAATTCTAATAAAACAATGTCAAAGTACTCTCAATTGTTCACTAGTCTAAAAATAAAACATAAGCATGAATGATAGACATGATTAAATACTGCAGCATAATTATCTTATACTGGACTACATAATATCATTTTTCCCTTGAAATAATTTAAAATCTTCTTTAGGCTATAAAAATTTAATAACTGAAATACCAAAACTATAACATTGGAGAAATATGTGTATATATGTATGTATATATACATATATTTCTTTTAAATATTTTCAAAACATTTCAAAATTTTCTAATTAATTTATGTTAAGAGAGCAGTTTTTGTATTAAATTTCATCCAAGTTAAAAATAAATTCTAATATAGACATATCTGCTACACTATCGATACACTACACTCACTTTTCAATAATATCACATGGCAGAAATATATTAAAGTAGTTATAATTTAAATAATTTTGATAACCATTAAAAGAATAGTAATTGGAAAAGTAATAAATCTTTAGTAATCATGGGGATTGTATGTTATAACAATTCTAATTTACTTTGCAGCAAGAATATACAAATTTTGTGCAACAAGCAACATCAGTGTGCTTTCTATTTACCAAGTGTAGTTATTGATTTCCTAATATGCATAACCAATAGAAAAACTTTACTATCAAGTGCATTTTCATCAATGAGCATGAGTTCAGACAGCAGTTCTTTCTTTGTTAACTAACATTTACTTGGTTTATAGGCTAATTTTTATTAGAACAAAGAACATGATCCCATTGTGCAGCCATCTGCACATCTTTAACATAACCACTATGCATTTTATTTTTATTTTAGTTTTCATGGGGATGCCTTCCTTTCATGGATGAGACACATTTTATCATAGACTTCTGACTAAACATCTTCAATTTTTACATGTAAAATGTAATGTTTAAAAATAACCATTCACTCAAGACAAATATAATTTTGTAAAGCTGTCACTATGCATGAACTAAGAATTTCTTCACATACTTTTGGAATATTTTAGAGACCCTATCATCCATATTCACTTCTGTAGTAATTAAACACATCCATCTGACAGAGGATGGATATCATCTAGTATAGCAGCTGAACCAGCTATTCCCTGCTTATCTTGATGTATGCAAATTGCCATATATTCCTGATGAGTGCAGACTGTGACTAGGATCATAAACTTACTTGCTGCTCTGGCCCAATTTGTCATCTTTACCATTGCCAGGAACACTGCTACTCTTCAAGTTAGTGCACCACTTCTCTTTGTGGTTTGTATTAAGTGGTTCCACCAGGCTTTCAACTCATCTTGCTCCATTTAAAAACAAAACAAAACAAACAAACACAACAACAAAAAAACCATTTCACATACAGTTTATGCCAAGTCCTGTAACCAAGATGAACAATAAATCCAAGAATGAAGAATTATAATTTAATGGTCTCTTTATAAATAACTGCATAATTCCACAATAACCTTTCATTGAAAAAGATGAGCTTTCACCTTATTTATACCAAAGGAATGTTTAGCATATTGTAGACTACTTTGGAAGCTAAATATGACATATGTTTCCTGTGCCAATTTCACTCTTGGCACTAAGCCTACTTCTTTGATCCTATCTTTTTATTGCCTTTTTCTTTCTCCATGTCCAGATACTGAAGCATGCCTTCCCCAGGTAAGTCAGTTCTACAGATTAACCTAATTTTGAATTGCTTGCCTTGATGTCATATGCTCAAGTGGCCTTTGTTCTTAGATGTTATTTTTGTGTCAAAACAATCTGTGTGTTCTTTTTTCAGGACCTGCTCCAACTTTTATCCATGGTTGTCTCTTGAACTTCCCTTCCTCTGAAACAAATCTGTGTACATATATATCCTCAGGTACTTCTCTACCCATCAGTTTCCCAGATTTTGTTAAAGGTTAATGAATGACTGGCATTAAAACAAAAGATTTGTAAGTCAATTCCCAGCAAAATTGATAAAATGTGGAGAGCTGGTTAAATAAAACTTACTAAACCAGATGCTTCCTTGATATTTTACTACAATTAGAAAAATTGGTGACTGAAGTTTCCTTACACAACCCCAAACACCAGCTGCCTTCTTGTCAGAAATCAGTCCAATATGCCGAGACAAGATTGGAATTTGGGCTTTCCCTCTACAATAGAAATGCACAACTGTAGAGGACCAAGGTCCATCTGGTCCACTTACCTGAAAACTTTCATAATGAATCCTGAAGTAAGTAAATGCAATCATTTTAATTAGTTTATAAATTCTCCAAAGACAAAGTGAGCAAAGCTTGTAACAGATTTGAGTGAATACTATTACTTGTGAGGCTAAATATTTGCCTTCTTATAGCAATGTGCACTAATTTTTAATTACTGTGACACTATACTTGCATTAAATATAACATTCTTCTAATCTTGAAGACCTCATGCTATCATTATGATTTTCCTGTGATGAATGATATTTTCTTCTAAACATCATGTAGAGATACTCTTTTTTGATTTATGGAAGCCAACATTGATGTGAAGTAGTGTATGTAACTGATAGAATTAGGGTCACTGCTTTCTCGTCCAATTGTACTCCATAACAAGATCATGTCAAACTTAATCAAATTGTGTTTTGTTCTAATATGTTCATTGATAAGGCAATCAATGGAAAAATAGAAAGTATGTTTCTGTAGACTTAATGCCATTATTTTGAAACTTGAATGAAGCATTGCATTGTTCATTGTCAGTATAGGGAATAAACTCTATTAAAGTCAGATTAAAGAATACATTGGAGGTAAAACAGTAAAGTTTATTAATGTTAGCATATAAACAGGTGGCATTTGACTAACATGGCGATTTCAACTCCAGAAAAACATTGAAAAAATTAGTGTTTATGAGAAACAGCCTACAAGTTATTTTTCTTTTAATATCCTTTATGTATTTTAAATTATTTTAAATATTACCAAAGACATAATTGTGATGTAGAAGTTGTAGGAGGGAAAGGCTTGCAGATATATCAGAAGATTGTACTCCTTGAATTTCAACTGGGGGCAGCATTTGAGAGCTAAAATAAATCATCACTAAAATGATTTAATTTTCTTGACTGAGAGTCCACCCAGAATGCTGAAGCCAAAGCAAGTCACTAGTAATACTGCTGTTACCATCTGTCTTACTATTTTTTAAAGCAAGAACGAATGAGCTTTGTAAATTCAGCCAATTTATAATAAGTGACCTGCAATTACTCATGCAAAAGTATCTGATAAAGCAATGAGGCCATCAGTCATGAATATTGATTGGATAAGCTCGAGGCTACAGAATATATATGCTTTATCTACTGTGGATATATTAGCCAAGGAAAAAAGACCAATAATATGTTAAGTTTTGCGTAATTGCCATTCCATATAGGGTTCCTGATGGAAGAAGGTCCTACAGCCCTAAAAGAAGGACCTTATAGCCTTATAGGTTTATTAAGTCATTTGAAATTGTTAAATAAAGGTGCTCCTTTAAGTCCATATATTTTCCCTCAAAGATTTTATATTCTATTTACAAGGTAGGATTCAAATTTTACAAATAAAATTGAAATGTCCATTCAATCTACACATATTTTGTAGCTTTAGGCATATTATTTAACTTCAGTGTGTCTTGGGAAAAATTATACACTACATCATTAAATTATTACATATTTTCTGAATTTACATAAGTAAATCAGGCAGGTATGCTCAACTAAAGCATAATTAACTCTACTATTTCATATATTTCTATTGTTGGAACACTGGCCATTTCCCTTCCTAGATTCTAAGGTTTGTGAGTATTAGAATTATGGCTATGTCACATACTCTGACATAATTGTTCAATCAGTTGTTCTTTTAATGTGTTAAAAATGATTTTCACGACCATATAAATTAAAAGCTTTTAGTATGTTTGTTACTATTCTGTCTAAGCTCCACCCCAGTCACCTGGAAACAGCGAGGTAGGCCTGGCCTACTATAAGAGAGGAGGCTCCAGAGCCTCTTCTCTCTCGTTCATCTCTTATTCTCTCATTCTCAGCTTCTCTTTCTCCCCCACTTGGGTTCTCCTCCCCTCCTCCCTCTCACCACACATTCATGGCTGGCCTCTGCTTCTCTACTCTCTGCCTTTCTCTTTCTACTACCCCCTTAACTCCCTTCTTCATGCCCTGAATAAACTCTTTTCTATACTATACCAGTATTTGTCTGGTCCCTCAGCATGGGCCCATTGAGGCACCCCATTCCCCCACACTGCCATGCAACATATTCTCTCACCTCTTTCTCTTTTTATGGTCACAACAATGTTTATACATCTTTAGTATTTCTACTGCTATATTCCTAAAAATGAAAATATAAATGTTTCCAATGAGAAAATTGACCATATTAATTAAAACTTGATTGTAAAAGGAAAAAATGAAAATATCTAAATTTTATTTGGGTCAAAATTAAATCAGAAATAACTGTTGCATCACATTATACATCGTTAAAAGCTATTTCTAGAAACTTCATGAAAAGAGAACAGTGTTCAAAAAAGATGCACATATCATAGCTTCTTTTGTATGAGATAGACTGCTAATCTGTTATCTATTATTTATTAAATCTGTCTATCATTTCTTTCTTATCATTCATCCATCCAACTATTTATCTAATGTTGAATATGTAATTTTCTAAGGGAAGATTTTGATAAAGAATGGATGGATGTATGATTTCAAAGTTTCTCCCTATAGAATGATTACAAGTTACAAAATAGGGGACTAGATAATTAAAACTAATGTTTAAAATCAAAAACACAAAATCAATATGCAATGATATAGACTTAATATTATACCAAAATTCACATTTAAGCTCTGTGACACCTATTCTTGATTATTAACTTGACTGCAACAAGAATAAACTCAAATTCAAAAATAAAGGACACAGCAACAGTGGAGTTTTGATTAATTTAAAGAAGGCATATCAACTTTTTTAGTGTTTGTCTTTGACCCTGAGGTGTGTTTCCTGTAAGCAGCAAATTGTAGGGTCCTGTTTGTGTATCCAGTCAGTTAGTCTGTGTCTTTTTATTGGGGCATTAAGTCCATTGATGTTAAGAGATATTAAGGAATAGTGATTGTTACTTCCTATCATTTTTGACATTATTTTTTAAATTTGATTGCTTAACTTCTTTTGGGTTTGATGAAAGGTTACTATCTTGCTTTTTCCAGGGTGAAGTTTCCCTCCTTGTATTGGTGTTTTCCTCCTATTATCCTTTGTAGGGCTGGGTTTGTGAATGGATATTGGGTAAACTTGGTTTTGTCATGAAATATCTTAGTTTCTCCATCTACGGTGATTGAGAGTTTTGCTGGATATAGTAGTTTTGGTTGGCATTTGTGTTCTCTTAGAGTCTGCATGAGATCTGCCCAGGACCTTCTAGCCTTCATAGTCTCAGATGAAATGTCTGCTGTGATTCTGATAGGTCTTCCTTTATATGTTACTTGGCCTTTTTCTCTTACTGCCTTTAATATTCTTTCTTTGTTTAGAACATTTGGTGTTTTGATTATTATGTGACAGGAAGTATTTCTGTTCTGGTCCAGTCTGTTTGGAGTTCTGTAGGCTTCTTGTATATTCATGGGCATCTCTCTCTTTAGGTTAGGGAAGTTTTCTTCCATAATTTTATTGAAGATATTTGCTAGCCCTTTAAGTTGTAAATCTTCACTCTCATCTATGCCTATAATCCTTAGGTTTGGTCTTCTCATTGTGTCCTGGATTTCCTGGATATTTTGGGTTACAAGCTTTTTGCATTTTGCATTTTCTTTAACTGTTGAGTCCATGGTTTTTATGGAATCTTCAGCATCTGAGATTCTTTCTTCGATCTCTTGTATTCTGTTGTTGATATTTGCATCTCTGTCCCCTGATTTCTTCCCAAGGCTTTCTATCTCCAAAGCTGTCTCCCTTTGAGTTTTCTTAGTTGTTTCTACTTCTGATTTTAGATCCTGGATGGTTTTACTTAGCGCCTTCACTTGCTTGTTTGTGCTTTCCTATAATTCTTTAAGAGATTTTTGTGTTTCCTCTTTCATGACCTCAGCCTGTTGACCAAAGTTCTCCTGTATTTCTTTAAGTGTTTTTTGCGTTTCCTCCTTGTTGGCTTTTGTATTCTCCTGGATTTCTTTGAATGATTTTTGTGTTTCCCTTGCAAGGGCTTCTAACTTTTGATCCATTTTCTCCTGAATTTCTTTAAGTATGTCCTTCATGTGTTCCTGTACCAGGATCATGACCAGTGATTTTAAATCCAAATCTTGTTTTACTGGTGTGATCGGGTATCCAGGACATGTTGGTAGAGGAGAATTGTGTTCAGATGTTGCCACATTGCCTTGATTTCTGTTAGTGATGTTCCTGCGTTTGCCTTTTGCCATCTAGTTCTCACTGGTGTTAGTTTGTCTCGTCAGTGCTGGACTCACCAGTGCAAGCTGCCCCTTCCCAGTTGGCCTCTGGTACACAGCTTACCTCCTGTAGACAGGGTGCTGCTGCCCAGGCTGTTCAGATCCCGAAGCAGGCACCCTAAGGCTCCCGCTGGGGCCCGCTGGATTCACCGGAGCACACCGACTTCTCCCAGCTGGCCGCCCGGAAGCCCCTCTAGCTTCTTGCAGGACCTGGAGATGTGGTGCCGCTGCCCAGGCTGATCTGGATCTGGAAGCGGAGAGAGTTGAGCTGAAGGTTCCTGCCTGAGGCCTTGCCCCAGATTGTGTCTGTGGACCAGATGGAGCCCGTGTGCACCCCCAGGGAGCGCCCCCAGGGAGCACCCCCAGGGAGGTGTATGCTGCCGGGACCTCCCCTGTTTTCTGATCACTCCACTGGGCAGCCGATCCCCCAACCGGGCTGGCGCACACAAGGTTAGCCTGGCCGCCCAGGCCCTGAGTCCAGGCAAAAGCCTGGGAGGCCAAGGTCCGAGCATAGTTCCCCTAGGGCTATGACTGTTAATTGGGTCTGCCAGGTGACCAGGATGGCGGGCGTGCGTGCTCGCGCTCCCCGAAAGCGCCGGGAGAGTCTGCTGTGCTAACAACCTCCTGGGCGGGTTGACACACAGATGGCCCACCAAGCCGCCCAGTTCTTGGGGTCAGTCCTGGGCTTTTGGGGGCCTAGACCCCCGCTTTGTTAGCCTCAGGCTATGCCTGTTATGGCTCTGCCCACCAGAGCTCTCTGTCGTCCTGTAGGCAAAATGGCAGGCCAGGGCAAAAAAACCTCCTGGCTGGGTTGACACCCTGATGGCCCCCCCGAACAGCTTAGGGCCTGGATGCAGGCCAACGCCCGTCGGGCTCCTACCCCCACAGTGTTGGCCTCAGATTATGTTTGTGTACCTCAGTCTGTCCGATCTCTCTGGAGCCCGAAACCAAGATGGAGGTGAGCCTCTCCTGACTGGCGGGAGGCCGAGTTCTGAAGTGGCTTCCATGCAGCAAAAGGCACCGCAAAACCGCAGCTGCTTGCAGCCTGGCTGGTCAGCGAAGGTCAGTGGTCGTGGGCGCAGGGGCTAACTGGACCCTGTGTTGCCTTGGTTCCACTGCTGATGGCCCTTCAGCTGGACCAGCCACTGCTGCACTGCCGCCGCTGCCGCCGCCTATGTCTAGTTTTCTAAGGAACCACCAGACTGATTTCCAGAGTGCTTGTACCAGCTTGAAATCCCACTGTCAATGCAGTAGTGTTCCCCTTTCTCCATAACTTAGCCTGCAATGTTCCTCATTTTTGATAGCATTATTTGGTTTTCTAGAGTCTAACTTCTTGAGTTCTTTGTAAATATTAGATATTAGCCCTTTATCAGATATAGGATTGGTAAAGATCTTTTTCCAATCTGTCGGTTATCATGTTGTCCTACTGACAGTGTCCTTTGCCTTACAGAAGCTTTTCAATTTTATGAGGTTCTATTTTCTGATTCTTGATTTCAGACCATAAGTCAGTGGTATTCTCTTCAGGAAATTTTACTCTGTGGCCATGTGTTTGAGTCTTTTTCCCACTTTGTCTTCTATTAGATTCAGTGCATCTGGTTTTATGTGGAGGTCCTTGATCCACTTCAATTTGAGCTTTGTACAGGGAGATAAGAATGGATCAATTTGCAGTCTTTTACATGTTAACCACCAGTTGAACCACCACCATTTGTTGAAAATGTGTCTTTATTCCACTGGATTGTTTTAGCTCCATTTTCAAATATGAAGTGGCCATAGGTGTGTGAGTTCATTTCTGAGTCTTCAATTCTACTCCATTGATCTACCTGCCTGGTACCAATAACATCCAGTTTTATCACTATTGCTCTGTAGTATAGCTTGAGGTCAGGGATGTTGATTCCCCAAGACATCCTTTTACTGTTGAGAATAGTTTTTGTTATCCTGGATTTTTTGTTATTCTACATGAATTTTAGATTTACTCTTTCTAACTCTATGCAGAATTGAATTGGAATTTTGATGGGGATTATATTGAATCTGTAGCTTGCTTTTGGCAATATGGCCATTTTTATTATATCAATCCTGCCAATCGACAAGCATGGGAGATCTTTCCTTATGCTGAGGTCTTCATATCGGAAATTGCTCTGAAGTTCTCTTTCTTTTTTGGGTTTTTGTGTGGTTTGGGTATCATCATAATTGTCTGTGACTTTAAAGGTTGAATTGGGTAGTGTTGCTTCTGTTTAGGAACTATATTGTGGAATAGTTTGAAGAGTATTGGTATTAGGTCTTCTTTCAAGGTCTGCTAGAATTCTGTAGTCAATCAGATGGTTTATCTGATCCTGATTTGATTTTTGTACCTGATACAGATATCTATCTAGAAAAATTGTCCATTTCATGTAGAGTTTTCACTATTCTTAAACAAAGACTTTTGTCGTATGATCTGATGATTTTTTTGAATTTCCTAAGTTTCTTTTATTATATATCTCTTTCAGTTCTGATTTTGTTAAATTGGATATTGCCTCTGTGCCCTCTGGTTAGTCTGGTTAAGTGTTTCACTATCTTGTTGATTTTCTCAAAGGACAAACTCCTGGTTTTGGCACTTGTTTGTATAGTTCTTTTTGTTTTCACTTAGTTGATTTCAGCTCTGAGTTTAATTATTTACTGCCCTCTACTCCTATTGGGTGTATTTGCTTCTTTTTGTTCTAGAGCTTTAAGGTCTGCTGTCAAGTATCCTGGTTTTTTGTTTGTTTGTTTTTTTTTTTTTTTTTTTTTTTTTTTTTTTTTTTTTTTTTTTTAGGCACTTAGAGCTATTTGTTTTCCTCTTAGCACTGATTTCAGTGTGTCCCATAAGTTTGGGTATGCTGTGCCTTCATTTTCATTAAATTCTAAAAAGTTTTTATTTTCTTTCTTTATTTCTTCCTTGACCAAGTTATCATTGAATAGGGCATTTTTCAGTTTCCATATGTATGTGAGCTTTCTGTTGTTATTGTTTTTTAATGAAAACCAACATTAGTCTATAATGATCTGATAGAATACATGAGATTATTTCAATCTTCTTGTATCTGTTGTGACTTGTTTTGTGACTGATTATATGGTCACTTTTAGGTACCATGAGGTGATGAGAAGAATGTATATCTTTTTTTTTTTAGGATAAAATGTTATATATCTTTTAAATTCATTTGGTCTGCAACTTCTGTTACTTTCACTGTGTCTCTGTTCAATTTCTGTTTCCATGATCTGTCCATTGATAAGACAGGGATATTGAAGTCTCCCACCACCATTATTGTATGAGGTGCCATGTGTACGTTGAGCTTTAGTAAAGTTTCTTTTATGAATGTGGGTACCCTTGTATTTGGAGCATACATGTTCATAATTGAGGGTTCTTCCTGGTAGATTTTTTCCTTTAATGAGTATTAAGTGTCCTTCCTTACAGTTTTTGATGACTTTTGATTGAAAGTCCATTTTATCCAATATTAGAATGGCTACTCGAGCTTCTTTCATGGTACCATTTGCTTTGAAAATTGTTTTCCAGCCCTTTACTCTGAGTGTCTGTCTTTGACACTTAGGTGCCTTTCCTGTATGCAGCAAAATGCTGGGTCCTGTTTACCTATCCAGTCTCTTAGTCTACATAATTTTATTTTATTTTATGTTAAGAAATGTTAAGGAAAAGTGATTTTTCTTCAACACCTGAGATTCTCTCTTGTATCTCTTGTATTCTGTTGGTGATGCTTCAGACTATGACTCTTAATCTCTTTCCTAGGTTTCTTGTAATTTCGTATTTAGAGGCAGAATTATGTTTGTGTGGCTAACTTCTTTTGAGTTTTTTTTTTTAAGAAGATTACTTTTTTGCTTTTTCTAGGGTGTAGTTTCCCTCCTTGTCTTTGAGTTTTCCACTGATTATCTTTTATAGGGCTGGATTTGTGGAAAGATATTGTGTAAATTTGATTTTGTCATGGAATATTTTCTTTTCTCCATCTATGGTAACTGAGAGTTTTGCTGGGTTTAGTAGTCTGGGCTGGCATTTGTGTTCTCTTAGGGTCTGTATGACACCTGCCCAGGATATTCTAGCTTTCATAGTCTCTGGCGAGAGGTCTAGTATAATTCTGATAGGTCTGCCTTTATATGATCTCTTTCCTTTACTGCTTTAATATTCTTTCTTGTTTTCTGCATTTGGTGTTTTGAGTATTATGTGATGGAAGGAATTTCTTTTCTGGTCCTATCTATTTGGAATTCTGTAGGCTTCTTGTTTGTTCATGGGCTTCTCTTTTTTTAGGTTAGGAAAGTTTTCTTCCATAATTTTGTTGAAGATATTTATTGATCCTTTAAGTTGGAAATCTTCTCTCTCTTTTGTACCTATAATCCTTGGGTTTGTTCTTCTCATTGGGTCCTGGATTTCCTGGATGTTTGGGGTAGGAGCTTTTTGCATTTTGCATTGTCTTTGATTGCTCTGTCAATGTTTTCTATGGTATCTTCTGCACCTGACATTCTCTCTTGTATGTCTTGTATTCTGTTTCTGATGCTTGCATCTATGACTCCTGATTTCTTTCTAAGGTTTTCTATCTCCAGGGTTGTCTCCCTTTGTTATTTATTTATTGTTTCTTTTTAATTTTTTAATCCTGGAAGGTTTTGCTTAATTCCTTCACAAGTTTGGTTGTGTTTTCCTGTAATTTTGTAAGGGATTTTTGTGTTCCTCTTTAAGGACTTATCTGTTTATCTGTGTTATCTTGTATTTCATTAAGGGAAGTATTTACATCCTTTTTAAATTTTTTTCTTTTTATTGGATATTTTCTTTATTTGCAATTCAAATGTTATCCCCTTTCCAGGTCTCACATCTGGAAACCAACTAGCCCCTCCTCCTCCCATGCCTCAATGAGGGTGCTCCTCTACCCATCCACCCACTTCTGTATTCCAACCCTCTCATTTTCCTACACTGCAGCATTGAATCCCTTCAGGTCCAAGGGCCATTCCTTGCACTGAATCCTCTATCATCATCATAAGATGTAATTTTAAATCAGAATTTTGCTTTTCTTGTGTATTGAGATATCCAGGGCTTGCTGTGGTGTGAGAACTAGGCTCTGGTGATGTCAAGTATCCTTTGTTTCTGTTTCTTATGTTCTTGCCCTTTTTATACAGTCTGGTTATCTCTGGTGTTAGCTGGTCTTACAGTCTCTGACTGTGCCTTGTCCATCCTGTAGGACCATGAGCCAGTACTCCTAGGAGAGGAGTTCTCTCTGGAAGTAATTTGCATATGGAGAGATGTGGCACAGGGTCAGCTCTA
Source organism: Apodemus sylvaticus (assembly GCF_947179515.1). Lineage (NCBI taxonomy): Eukaryota > Metazoa > Chordata > Mammalia > Rodentia > Muridae > Apodemus > Apodemus sylvaticus. Next base: position 139,761,103 of record NC_067477.1, on the reverse strand, counting down.
GGGCACAGATAGAAACTGGAAGGATACTGTCCCCTGCTTTTCTTTAGTTCCTGTGTCCTGACAGCTCTGGGCTGGTCCCTCTTGCACCAGGAATTTGAGCAGAATTGGTGGTCTTACCTGTCCTCACAGGTGTGTCCATATTCCTGGGAGACAAGCTCTCTCCTGGAGGTATTTGGGTATAGAGAGCTGTAGCAAAGGATCAGCTATGGGCATTGTGACACAGAATTAGCTCTGGGCACAGACAGAAACTGAAAGAATCCTGTTCTAGGCTCCTCCTTGTTTCCCACATCCTAAGGACTCCAGGCAGATCCTCCGAGCAGAAGTCTCACCTATGTGTGACAGGTGTGTCAGTCAGCATGCCATGAAGACCAGCTTTCTCCTGTCTGTGTATCAGTATTAGCTCTCAGTGCAGATGGAAACTAGAAGTGGTATATCCACTTCTAATTCAGATCATTTAGGTAGTATAACACAAGCCTTTATTCCATATCTCAATGTTAGAAGACACATGCATTTAATCTGGTTCTTGATCAGGAAGACACACCTTTAAATTGGGCTACACCTGTGGAAAACTTGAATAAAGACATTGCCTGCTTGCCTTCACTGGCATTAGAGCGTACTTTTTTGGAATTCTGGCATCTACTGAAGACTCAGCTTTGTGGACTTAGTAACTACTGGATTCTTGGACTTTCCATTTATAGCCAACCATTATTCGATTAGTTGAACTGTATTCTATGATTCATCCAAATAAGTCACCTACACACACACACACACACACACACACACACACACACATTATATAAGTTCTGTTAGTCTAGAGAACTCTGTTTAATACAAGTTTTGGTATCAGATATGGTTCTACAACAATAAAAGTTGTAGACAAAACTTTTTACTAACTGGAATAGCCCTTGTCAATTGGTCAGCACCTACAGTTACCAAAGCCTCTCCAATTATTGAATCTGCTCCTGAGGGCCCAGAGAGGACTGAAAATCCATGGTGTGAACTAGAATTGCAAACTAAGGAGATAAATGGGTTTGTCTATTTTGATTCACGAATTGTCAGAAGCAATAAATTTGGTAACCCTATCTATAAAAACCTTTGACTGTTTTCAGATAAATAAGGAAAATGATGATGATGATGGTTGGTTGCTCTTGGCATCTCTTGATAAATCAACAAAAGATAAGGATGATCTCTGTGATAAAATTAGACAACTTCTAGCATTCCATAATAAAGTGAAGGCCAAAATGAACTTAGTGACAAAATTGACCAGCTCCAGATACACAAAATAATCTAAATGATTGTCTTCTAAAATATATGTAATATAAAATTATATTATATTGGCACATGTAACTATGATTATATATAATTGACCATATATGTTGTATTTATACACACACTGCTTTTTGAGACAAATATTTAGCAAGCTTTATTAAATATTGGACAGAACTATGGACCCTAGCGAGGTTCATACTGAGGATTCCCAGAGAATATCCACAAATTATATTAGTCAAGTGTTTATAAAGGCAAGACCCACAAGCTGATGTACTTCCTGGCTATGAACCTCCACCTACATGTTCTCAAACACATCTTCTGCAGTTAGAACAACCAACCTTGCTTAGAAGAGTGAAAACTTGTGGCTTTTCTTACATGAGCAATAGCCCCCAGAATTCCAGAAAATTATCTATCCTAGTGCAAATGCGGCTTTCAAGTTAGAAGCATTTTTGCTTTCCAGATCTCTTAAGCACAATAATTTAAAATTAAAACTTTAGCTATCACCCCTATTCCTTGAAATATTATTCTTCAAAAGTTACTGAAAAAATAATTCTTTATTGTCTGTTAAACCAATGGTAGCTTTCTATGACAGAAATGTCAGTCAAGACAATACTGATGTTCTTCAAGGTCCACCAATAGTTGATTCTATTACTGTAAATATACTTAAGGCAAAGCAGGCTGCTATAGAGGAGGTAGAAAGTGTAGTCCATGAGGAGGTGTCCTATACTACTAAAGACCTTAATGAGTTTGCTAATGGATTCAAGTGGAAATCTGATAAATATTTGTGAGAGTGGATTTTAAGGGTGTGTGATAATGGTGTAAAAACACAGAAAACTGTCAAGCTGTGTTTATTGATATGGGCCCTCTGACTGTAGATTCTAGGTGTAATATAGAAACTTACTCAGAAAACAACAGAATGTTTGTTTGCTGGAATGGTTGGCTGAAACATTTTTCAAAAGATGTCCTACTGAAAAGGAGATGGTAATGTCTGCTATCACTTGGCTTGACATTGATGAAGGCATTTTAAAGTTCAGGGAAATTGAGATGCTATAGTGTAGTAGGTACACTGGGAAGCTGCAGAAGACATCCATGCCCTTCGCTAAGATACACAATGGTGAGAAGGGCAATAGTACACTTGAAGAGTTTTGTTTTCACCCTCTTTATTGTTCCAGACCTTAGGGTTGGAGATGTATGTACTTAATAACATGAATCACATACAATGGTTTTAACAGGCCTTGAGGTAACAGGGCCAGGTGAAAGCACTGAACTACTAAATGTAAGATTATAGTACTTATAATGGACACCACAGATAAAGGGATGCCAGTAAAGGCGTAAACTATAATAGTCAACACCTAAACTATAATAGTCAACACAGGCAAAGTGAATTTTATTGTGGAATGACTCATGAATGTTTGATATTGGCTAATCAATCACACAGTGTTTCTAGGTGTGAAATAAACAGGAAGCCTAGTGAATGCTTGATCTGTATATATGGAAAAATACTCAAATAAAGGAAATCCTACAATGAAACATGCCAAAAGAGAATCTTACCCTGTGAATCAATTTCCAAACTTGAGTGAGTTTGCAGATTGAAAACCCTTTGAACAATGGAATGGTCATATGTACTGTTTCTCCTCCACAAAGGACCTTGATAAAATGCATAAAAGTTTTACTCGTTAGCCTTTCTCCAGTTCTTCCCAAAAAGGAAAAACAGCATGAAGGAAAGGAAACAATCAGACTTTCTGGTCTCTATTGGATACTGTTTCTGAAATTATATGGACTCCAGAAGACCCTAAGAAATATTGTAGCCCTCCCTTTAAAGTTAGGGATTATATACTTCAGATGGTTAATGGAGTTTTGGCTGAAGTTCAACTCACAAAAGAGTGGGTCCCAAAATTCACCTTGTTCCTAGAATGTATAATTAGTGTAGATATACTTAGAAGTTGGTAGAATTTCACATTGGTTCCTTACTTGTGGAGTGTGGGGTTATCATGATTGGAAAGGCTAAATAGAAGTCTTTAGATTTGCCTCTGTCAAGGAAAATAGTAAGTCAAAAGAAGAATTGCATCCCTGGTAGAACTACAGAAATTAGTGCCACAATCAAGGACTTAATAATGGCTATTCTTGGTTGTCAACTTGACTAAATCTAAACTAAACTAAAAATGAAAAGTGTCCCTTCCCCCCACAGCATTTAGCTGTGACCCTCCTGGCTGGCAACCCCCACCCTTCCCCAGGCGTTATCTCTGGCCTATTCAAGCTGCGGCATTCCTGGCCTACAGCCTCCTCCCTTGGCCTACAGCCTCCACCCTTCCCCTGGCATTATCTCCGACTCTAGTTCCATTGAGAACAATACAGCTTAACTACCAAGGCCACAGCTCAGCTCCACCCGGAGACCAGCAGAAAACTGCGTGACTGAAAGCAGACAACTCGCCAAGAAGAAGATCCTACGAACTCTCGGCCATTTGGGGGGCAGGGTGGTTTTTCCAAAGATTATAAATATTGGCTAATTGATAGCAAAGTCGGTCTCTATGGGCAACTGTCCTCTTGACTCATTTTTCTTTCGCCCCCTTCCCGTTAACCTCAGAATTCTCTTCCAGGTAATCCGGTTCGTATGTGGCCGCAGGCGGCAACAGAAAAGCACATTTGTGAGGTATTTTTGCTTAATTTGAAGTAGGTAGATCCATTTATAATCTGGATCTTTGATACGAGAAGATGTACATTTAATCTGGGATACACCTTCTACTGGAAGCCTTTCTAAGGATATGAGAGAAAAGAGCACTTCCTCATTACCTACTTGCCTTCACCATGCAAGTAAGGCCATACCATTCCTGGCATTAAAGCCTACTTATTAGGGATTTTAGCATATACTGAAGAAATCCATTATAATGGAGTGATATACTTGGACTTTATAGCTGATCATAGTTGGATTAGATGGATTATGTAATTCATTAGATAAATCTCTGCATATATCATCTATATTTCTATCAATATCCATCTAGACAAATATATAGATGTAGATGCATAATAGATATAGATTTATATACATAAATAGATATAGATGGTATAAATATAGATGATAAAGCTAGAGACAGAGGCAGACAGAGAGATTCATTCTTTAAATTCTAGTAGTCTAGAAAACCTTGACTAATACAAGATTTAGACAAATATATAGATTTATATGCATAATAGACATAGATTTATATCCATAAATAGATATAGATGGTATAAATATAGATGATAAAGCTAGAGAGAGACAAAGACAGACAGAGAGACAGAGAGGCAAAGAGACAGAGATACAGAGAGAGATTCATTCTTTAAGATCTATTAGTCTAGAAAACCTTGATTAATACAAGATCTAATTTCCAGTTTGATTTCATTGGAGATATAACTTTGAAGGTAATTAAGTTTAAAGAGATCATGCAGTTGAAGAACATGTGATAGTTTCTCCACTGTTACAAAAGGAGGATCAGGAGTCCCACAGTTAGATGGAGCCCCCATGGTCCGAGGTCGCCAGGGACCATCTTGGCACAGGCAATAACACCAGTGAGAACTTGATGGCAAAAGGCAAGTGTAGGAATGTTACTAATGTAAACCACGGCATTATGGCAGCATCTGAACCCAATTCTCCAACAACAGCAGGTCCTGGATAACCCAACACACTAGAAAAACAAGAGTTGGATTTAAAAGCACTGGTAAGGATGCTGTTAGAGGAACACATGAAGGACATAAATAAATCTCTTAAAGAAATTCAGGAGAAGAATGATCAAAAGCTAGAAGTCCTTACAAGGAAAACACAAAAATCACTTATGTTCATAGCAGCCATATTTGTAGTAGCCAGAAGCTGGAAAGAACCCAGTTGTCCCTCAACGGAGGAATGGATACAAATAATGTGGTATATTTACACAATGGAGTACTATTCATCCATTAGAAACAATGAATTCATGAAGTTCTTAGGCAAATGGATGGAGCTGGAGAACATCATACTAAATGAGGTAACCCAGTCTCAAAGATCAATCACAGTATGCACTCACTGATAAGTGGATATTAACCTAGAAACTTTGAATACCCAAGAAATAATCCACATATTAAATGATGTCCAAAAAGAATGGAGGAGTGGCCCCTGGTTCTGGAAAGACTAAATGCAACAGTATAGGGGAATACCAGAACATGGAAGTGGGAAGGAGTAGATGGAGGAACAGGGGGAGGGAAGAGGTCTTACAGGACTTGCAGGGAGTGGGGACCCAGAAAAGGGAAAATCATTTGAAATGTAAATAAAGAATACATCGAATAAAAAAAAATTCAGGAGAATAGAGGTCAACAGACAGAAGTCAGTAAAGAAGAAATGCAAAATTCACTTAAAGTAATGTAGGAGAAATTGAGTCATGAAAGGGGAAACACAAAAATATATTAAAGAAATACAAGAAAATACAAACAAACAAGTGAAGGAACTGAGAAAAACCATCCAGGCTCGAAAAACTGAAGTAGAAACAACTAAGAAATCACAAAGAAAGACAATTTTGGAGATAGAAAACCTTGGGAAGAAATCAGTGGTCATAGATGGAAATGTACACAACAGAATAGAAGAGATGGAAGAAAGAATCTCAGTCGCCAAAGATTCCCTAGAAACCATGGACTCAACAGTGAAAGAAAATGCAAAAAGCAAAAAGCTTATAACCAAAAACATCCAGGAAATCTAGGACACAATTAGAAGACCCAACCTAGGGATTATAGGTATAGATGAGAGTGAAGATTTACAATTAAAAAGGCCAGCAAATATCTTCAACAAAATTATGGAAGAAAACTTCCCTAACCTAAAGAGAGAGTTGCCCAGGAACATACAAGAAACCTACAGAACTCCAAAGAGACTACACCAAGACAGAAATATCTCCTGTCACATAATATTCAAAACACCAAAGGTACTAAACAAAGAAAGAATATTAAAAGCAGTTCCAGAAAAAGGTCAAGTAACATATAAATGAAGACCTATCAGAATTATACCAGACTTCTCACAAGAGACCATGAAAGCTTGAAGATCCTGGGCAGATCTCATGCAGACTCTAAGAGAACACAAATGCCAGCCAAAGCCACTATATCCAACAAAACTTTCAATCACCATAGATAGAGAAAACAAGATATTCCATAATAAAACCAAACTTACTCAATATCGTTCTACAAACCCAGACCTACAAAGGATAATAGGGGGGAAACACCAATACAAGGAGGGAAACTACACCCTGGAAAAAGCAAGATAGTAAACTTCTTTCATCAAGCCCAAAAGAAGATAACCACTCAAATATAAAAATAACATCAAAAATAAACAGGAAGTAATAATCACTACTCCTTAATATCTCTCAACATCAATGGACTCAAATCCCCAATAAAAAGACATATACTAACAGACTGGATACATAAAAAGTACCCTACATTTGCTGCTTACGGGAAACAAATCTCAGTGCCAAAGACAAACACTACTTTAGAGTAAAAGGCTGAAAAACAATTTTACAAGCAAATGGTCTTAGGAAAAAAGCCAGAGTAGCCATTCTAATATCAGATAAAATTGACTTTCAACCTAAAGTCATGAAAAGAGACATGGAAGGACACTTCTTGTTGGTCAAAGGAAAAATCCACCAATAACAAGTCTCCATTCTGAGCATCTATGCTCTGTCGCTACCAAATCAGTCCAGCTGAATAAGGGAGATGACATGGGAGACTCTTCTTGAGGCAGTTTATTCAGGAACGTTACTTTAGGAAGCCCCCAATCCTAGCCCGTTGCCCCAGTTATATATCCCAGCCTGTACCAATCAGTGACCACCACGTGGAGGCTCATCATAGGATTGAGACGATGGCCCAGGCGTGGCCTGATATGAAGTCAAAGGGCGCATGCGTACTTCTCCAGTGAGTAAGTGACTCTTAAAGGGGAACGTGGGGGAGCGATGCTGAGTGATGTAACTTGGCAACCAGCCCAGGCGCCATTTTAGACTGGCTGCCGTGCCCGCTCCCCACATTTCTTCCTTCTTTATTTTACAAAAATGGCAGAGAGAATGCCTGACTTAGGTTGTCCCGTGCAACACTGTTCCTTACCCGTTATCAAGATACTAACAGTTTGCTCTCTGTCTTAGGTTGGTAACACATCCACGAGATCTTACCTGTCATTGACTACTTCTCTAGCATGCTGAGCCACACTTGAAGGGATTGACCCACCTCAATAGCCGCGAAGGCTTGCACCATTAGCGATTGTTATCTCGACTGTCTCATCCTCATTTTATACACACACCTCAACATGAGGAAGCTAATCAGAGTCAGGCATATGGCTAGGGACCCAATGCCTGCCCACTCCTTCAGATGGGACATGGCTTCGGTCCTGAAAGGCAGCTATATCTCCATCAAAAGGGAAAGCAGGAAGCCTCAGTGGGAGCAGTCCCACCAACAGTATCCATGGCTTCATCTTCCTTGTGCTATGAAATAGGTAGCGTGGCAATTACCCACGTCAGTCTTTCAAGGATCCACAGTGGTTTGTCTTGATCCTGTAGAAAGACACAAACAGACCCTCTCGCACAGATTAACACAGGGTCAGGGCCATGCCATTTGCCGGTCAAAATATCCTTCCACATCACTTGTCTCTTTTCAGTGGTATCAGGATAAGCATGACGCTCAGCAGTGGAGAGCACTTGTATATCCAATTGAAAAAATTCAAAGTCAGAAGAGCAAGAGAGACACGTTCTTTAGGGGTTCTGCCTTGGCCAATTCCCCCTTTTTGTTTAAGAAGATATTCTTTGAACTTCCGATGGGCACGTTCGATGATACCCTGACCCTGAAGATTATAGGGTAAACCATGTACTAAGGAAATTCCCATAACTTGGAAGAAGCCAAGAAAGGATGAAGAAGTATATGCTGGACCGTTATCGGTTTTCAGAGAGCTGGGCATATCCCATGCACTCCAAGCCTCCAGGTAATGAGCAATAACATGTTTAGTAGCCTCTCTATTATTGAGGGAGGCAAAAATTACACCAGAGGTAGTATCTATAGAAATATGCACAAATCTTAATCTTCTGAATTCTGGTATATGAGTCACATCCATCTGCCAAACATGCAAAGGGTGCAAGCCTCGTGGATTAACACCTAAAGAGGCTTGAGGAAGTAAAGGGGCACAGGAGGTACAACTTTTTACTATATCCCTGGATTCTGCCCTAGTGATCTTAAATTTAGCTATTAACATCTTTGAATTTACATGAAAATTGGAATGAAACTTTTGAGCACAATCAAAAGGGGTGGAATTTAAAAACACAAAAATAGAGTGAAAGGCTCTATCTGCCAAATCATTACCTTCAGCCAGTAGTCCTGGCAATCCAGTATGTGCTCTAATATGTTGTACAAAAAATGGATGATCTCTTTGCCAAATCATGGCTTATAATTGAACCAATAAATCCCCAATAGTACTTTTCAAATTTATTTATCCAGTAATCTCCAAATGTTTTAATATATTTACAACATATAAAGAATCAGAAATCAAACTGAAGGAACCAAGAAACCGTTCAAAGACACACATTATTATTTGCAGCTCAATTACCTGTGGCAATGCAGGTGGGAATGAAATAACTACTGGCAGTAAGCCAGAAAGAACATAAGCTCTTGCTTCTGTCTTTGAGCCGTCAGTATATATTACAGGGCTATCTTTCAAAGGCATGGTAGAAGTCCTTTTTGGAAATATTATGGGATGTTCTTTAACCAACTGTAACAATGGATCCTTGGGATAATGATTATCAATAGTGCCACCAAACATACAGTGCATACATGGCAACTGGGCAGAATTAACAATTGAGCTATCTTATCACCAGGTGAAACTGCAAACACTCCTCTAGGGGGAGAAGCCATGATTTTGACTGTACCTGTAAAATCTGAATCAATCACTCCAGGATGAATAACTAAACCTTGCATGGTAACTGAACTTCTTCCTATTAGTAAGCCTACAGTATTTGGTGGCAAGGGTCCTTTAAAATCAGTCCCAATTAATTGAGGTCCCATCTTAGGTGTTAATATGAGTCTGGTGGTGGAACAGAGGTTGAGTCCTGCGCTTCCTGAGGTTGCTCGCCTGGTTGGGCCAACTGCTTCCACTGCATTGGAGGCCGGAGATCGGGCCATGTTTCTGACATTTCCCCATATATTTGAGGGCCCTGAAGACGAGGGCCCTGTGTCCCATTTTTTGGCCTGGCTCTACCACATCTAGCTGTCAAGGGTTGTCCTGAAATATCCTTCACTGATCTACAATCATTGGCCCAATGATTAACCTTATGACATCTGGGACACAGACAAGGCCTTCTAGGCCGCGGTCTTTCCTGATTTTGCATCTGGAGACATTGCCGCTTTAGATGGCCAGGTTGGCTGCATTTAAAGCAACTCCCTTGCTTACCTCTAGATTGTTTGTGAGACACTTGCATGACAGCAGAAGCTAATCCAGCATTAGATAGAGGACCTCCTAACTCTCTGCATATTTTCATCCATACCTCTAGGCCTTTGCCCTTATACGGGTTAATTGCTTGTCTACATTCTTTAGTACATTGTTCAAAAACCAATTGTTTCACTAATGGCATGACCTGATCAGCGTCCCCAAAAATTCTGATTGCCGCTTCAACCATTCGTGCCACAAAATCAGCAAAAGGCTCAGTTGGTCCTTGAATGACTTTAGTTAGATTTCCTGCTACTTCCCCTCTGTTCAGAAAGGCTTTCCAAGCTCTCGTGGCAATTTGATTAATTTGGTCATACACTTGAAGGGAGTATCCAGTCTTAGCATTGGCAAAGTGGCCCTGTCCTAGAAGCATGTCCTGTCCCCAAGCAGGCTGGCCATTGGCTGCATTTACTGCCGCTTGCTCAGCCGAATGTTAAATGACGATCGCCTTCCAGTCCAGATATTGCCCAGGGGAAAGACAAGCACGAGCCAAATTTTGCCAATCATGAGGGGGTCATGCAATATCGGTGGAGGTGTTCAAGCATTAAAATAACATAGGCAGCACTAGTGCCATAGAGACGAACCCCATCTGCTAATCTCTGCATGATCTTCCAATCTAAAGGCTCCCTGCTGGTCTTGAAAAACAGGAAAAGAACCCTGGGTGCTCAACTCTTTCCAAACTTCTGGGCACAAACCACGTTTTCCAGATGCCGTAGAAGGCTGAGGAGCATACGTGGGAGGACAAGGTAGTCCTGGGGCCAAGGGCTGGACTTTCAGCTTCACAGACTCCATTTCTTCCATTAACTTTTCCAGCTCATCATTTTCAGAACTATCAGAGCTGTCACCCTTCTCTGACTTTACTGAACGCTCTTCTTTGACTCGCTCAAGAGCTGCACTTCCTCTTTCAATCTCAGCTGTACACTCCCCTTCTCAGTCTACAATGCAAGAACGAACAAGCTTCCATATCGATTGCATACCTGGACATACAATTCCTTGCTCCCTAACAAAATCTATATCCTTTCCCAACTTATCCCAGCTAGGGAGAGTCAAATGTCCTGAGACAGTGAACCAGGGAGAAACTTCATCCACAGCCCAAAGAAATTTCTGAAATGTAAATTCTTTCAATTCTAAACCTTTTGCTTCTAACAGGCTCTTAAGCACTGCAAGCAAAGATCTATTAGAAGATATGTTACCCATAATGAGTTATAGTCCAAACCTGGAACCTTATTGTCTCTTAACCTGAGAACTTTCACTTGTCCCACTTACCCGGGGACTTACCAGCTAGCTGCCCTGTCTGCGACGGGTTCTGAGATCCCTGTACGGGCTACCACTTGTCACTACCAAATCAGTCCAGCCAAATAAGGGAGACGACATGGGAGACTCTTCTTGAGGCAGTTTATTCAGGAACGTTACTTCAGGAAGCCCCCAATCCTAGCCCATTGCCCCAGTTATATGTCCCAGCCTGCACCAATCAGGGACAGCCATGTGGAGGCTCATGATAGGATCGAGACGATGGCCCAGGTGTGGTCTATTATGAAGTCAAAGGGCACATGCGCACTTTTCCAGTGCGTAAGTGACTCTTAAAGGAGAACGTGGGGGAGCATTGCTGAGTGATGTAGCTTGGCAACCAGCCCAGGCACCATTTTAGACTGGCCGCTGTGCCTGCTCCCCACAATGCTCCATATGCAAGGGCACCCTCATTCATAAAAAAAAACTTTACTAAAGTTCAAAACACACATTGCACCTAACACAATAATTGTGGGAGACTTCAACACTTCACTCTCCTCAATGGAAAGATCAAGACAACAGAAAGTAAACAAGCATACAGTGAAACTAATGGAAGCATTGGTCCAATAGGATTTAACAGATACATATAGAGCATCTCATGCTAAAGCAAAATAATATACCTTTTTCTAAGCACCTCATGGTACCTTCTCCAAAATTGATCATATAATTGGTCACAAGACAGACCTCAACAAATATAAGCACATCAAAATAATCCCATGCCTCCTATCACATCACTGTGGAATAAGAGTAGTCTTCAATAGCAACCAAAACATCAGAAAGCCCACATACACATGGAGGCTGAACAACACTCTACTCAATGATACCTTGGCCAAAGAAGAAATGAAGAAAGAAACTAAGGACTTTTTAGAATTTAATGAAAATGAAGGCACAACATACCCAAATCTTTGGGACACAATGAAAGCAGTGCTAAGAAGAAAACTCATAGCCCTGAGTGCCTCCAAAAAGAAACTAGAGAGAGCATACACTAGCAGCTTAATATCACATCTGAAATCCCTGGAACAAAAAGAAGCTAATTTACCCAGGAGGAGTAGAAGACAGGAAATCATCAATCTCATGGCTGAAATCAATCAAGTAGAAACAAAGAGAACCATAAAAAGAATCAAGAAAACGAGGAGCTGGTTCTTTGAGAAAATCAACAAGATAGATAAAACCTTAGCCAGACTAACCAAGGGCACAGAGACAGTATCCAAACTAACAAAATTTGAAATGAAAAGGGAGATATAACAACAGAAACTGACAAAATTAAAAAAAAAATCATTAGATCCTACTACAAAAGTCTATACTCAATACAACTGGTAAATCTGGAGCAAATCGACAATTTCCTAGACAGATACCAAATACCAAAATTAAATCAGGACCAAATAGATAATCTAAACAGTCTCATAACCCCTAAAGAAATAAAAGGAGTCATAGAAAGTCTTCCAACCAAAAAAAGCATAGGACCAGATAGCTTTAGTACAGAATTCTAGACCTTCTAAGAAGACCTAACACCAACAGTCTTAAAATTATTCCACAAAATAGAAACAGAAGGAACACTACCCAACTCGTTTTATGAAGCCACAACTAGGTTGATACCAAAACCACACAATGATCCAAAAAAGAAGGAGAACTACAGGCCAATATATCTTATGAATATTGATGCAAAAATACTGAATAAAATTCTTGCCAACCGAATTAAAGAACACATCAAAATGATTATTCACCATGATCAAGTAGGCTTCATCCCAGGGATGCAGGGATGGTTCAATATACGGAAATCCATCAGTGCGATCAACTACACAAATAAACTCAAAGAAAAAAAAACATGGTCATTTCATTAGATGCTGAAAAAGCTTTTGACAAAATTCAGTATTCTTTCTTGCTAAAACTCTTGGAAAGAACAGCAATTCAAGGCCCATACTGAAACATAGTAAAAACAATATAGAGCAAACCGGTAGCCATCATCAAACTATGTGGAGAGAACCTTGTAGAAATCCCACTAAAATCAGGGACTAAACAAGGCTGCTCCCTCTCTCTATAGTACTTGAAGTTCTAGCTAGAGCAATTAGTCAACACAAGGAGGACAAAGTGATGTAAATTGGAAGGAAGAAGTCAAACTATCACTATTTGCAGATGATATGATAGTATACTTAAGCGACCCAAAAAACTCCGCCAGAAAACTACAGCTGATAAACAACTTCAGCAAAGTGGCTGGTTATAAAATCAAATCAAGCAAATCAGTAGCCTTCCTATACTCAAAGGATAAGCAGGCTGAGAAAGAAGTTAGGGAAATGACACCCTTCACAATAGCCACAAACAATATAAAGTATCTTGTTGTGACTCTAACCAAACAAGTGAAAGATATGTATGACAAGAACTTCGGGTCTCTGAAGAAGGAAACCGAAGAAGACCTCAGAAAATGGAAAAAAATCTTCCATGCTCATGGATTGGCAGGATTAATATAGTAAAAATGGCCATCTTACCAAAAGCAATCTACTGATTCAATGCAATCTGCATCAAAATCCCCACTCAGTTCTTCATAGAGTTAGAAAGAGCAATTCTCAAATTCACCTGGAACAACAAAAAACCCAGGATAGCTAAAACTATTCTCAACAGTAAAAGAACTTCCAGGGGAATCGGTATACTGGACCTCAAGCAGTCCTACAGAGCAATAAGTGTCAAAAACTGCACAGTATTGGTACAGTGACAGGCAGGTAGATCAATGGAATAGGACTGATGACCCAGAAATGAACCCACACACCTATGGTCACTTACTCTTCGACAAAGGAGCTGAAACCATACAGTGGAAAAAAGATAGCCTTTTCAACAAATGGTGCTGGCTTAACTGGAGGTCAGCTTGCAGAAGAATGTGAATAGATCCATTCTTATCTCCTTGTACTAAGCTCAACTCCAAGTGGATTAAGGACCTCCACATAAAACCTGACACACTGAAATTAATAGAAAAGAAACTGGGGGAGACCCTTGAGGACATGGGCACAGGAGGAAAGTTCCTGAACAGAACACCAACAGTTTACACTATAAGATCAAGAATTAAAAATGGGACCTCATAAAATTACAAAGTTTCTGTAAGGCAAAGGACACTGTCAAGCAAATAAAACGTCAACCAACAGATTGGGAAAGGATCTTCACCAACCATACATCTGACAGAGGGATAATATCCAACAGATACAAAGAACTCAAGAAAGTAGACTCCAGAGAGCCAAATAACCCTATTTAAAAAATGGGGTAAAAATGAGCTAAACAAAGAATTTTCTCATGAAGAACTTCGAATGGCTGTGACACACCTTAAGAAATGTTCAACACCATTAGTCATTAGGGAAATGCAAATCAAAACAACCCTGAACTCCAGTTAGAATCCTTACTCCAGTTAGAATGGCTAAGATTAAAAACTCAGGAGACAGTAGGTATTGGTGAGGATGTGGAGAAAGAGGAACACTCCTCAATTGCTTGTGGGAATGCAAGTTGCTACAACCATTCTGGAAATCAGTCTGGCTGTTCCTCAGAATACTGGGCATAAAACTTCTGGAGGACCCTGCAATACCACTCCTGGTCATATATCCAGAGGATTCCCCAGTATGCAATAAGGACACATGCTCCACTATGTTCATATTCAGCCCTATTTATTTTTTTTTTTATTTTTTTTTTATTTTTTTTTGTCTTTTTTTTTATTTGATATAATTTATTTACATTTCAAATGATTTCCCCTTTTCTAGCCCCCCCCTCCCCGAAAGTCCCGTAAGCCCCCTTCTCTTCCCCTGTCCTCCCTCCCACCCCTTCCCAGTTCCCCGTTCTGGTTTTGCCAAATACTGTTTCACTGAGTCTTTCCAGAACCAGGGACCACTCCTGCTTTCTTCTTGTATCTCATTTGATGTGTGGATTATGTTTTGGGTATTCCAGTTTTCTAGGTTAATAACCACTTATTAGTGAGTTCAGCCCTATTTATAATAGCAGATGCTGGAAAGAACCAAGATGTCCCTCAATGGAGGAATGTATACAGAAAATGTGGTATATTTACACAATGGAATACTACTCAGCAATTAAAAACAATGAATTCATGAAATTCTTAGGCAAATGGTTGGATCTGGAAAATATCATCCTAAGTGAGGTAACCCTGTCACAAAAGAATACACATGGAATACAGTTATTGAGAAGTGGATATTAGCTCAGAAACTCTGATTACCTGAGACATAATTCACATATCAAATGACTCCCCAGAAGAAGGAAGGAGAGGTCCTGGATCCTGAAAATGCTTGTTCCAGCATTGTAGGTAATGCCAGGACAGAGAAGTAGGAGGGGGTTGATAGGAGAATGGGTGGAAGGAAGAGGGCTTAGGGAACTTATGAGGAGAGGGGAACCGGGAAAGGGAAAATCATTTGGAATATAAACATAGAATATAGAAATAAAGAAAAACAAACAAACAAACAAAAACAAAAGGAGAATCAGAGGTGAATTTGACACCATGGTCTGCTATTGAAATCCCATTATTTGGGAGACAGAGAAGCTACAGTCAGGAGTTTGTACCCAGAAGCTATCCAGTGAGACTCTGAATAAAACTGTCTAATTAAATAATTTAATTTAAAATGAAGAAAGGATTAGAACTCGCTCTATGGTATTTTGTTTTACCACTCCTAGACATATACCCAAAAGATATTCTGCTATCCCACAAGGACAGTTGCTCAACTTATGTTCATAGCAGCTTTACTTGTAATAGCCAGAAACTGGAAACAACTCAGATGTCCCTCAACTGAAGAATGTATAAAGAAAATGTGGTTCAATTACACAATCAAATATTTTCAACTATTAAAAAGAAGGGCATCATAAATGTTGTGAGCAAATGGATGTAAATAGAATATAATCCTGGTGAGGTAACCCAGAAGCAAAAGGGCATGCATGGTATGTACTTATGTATAAGTAGATATTAGCCATAATGTACGGATAACCATGCAATCTCCTACAGACTCAAAGAAGCCTAACAGGAGGGTCCAAGGGAAAAAGGTTGAATATTTCTCAGAAAGGAAAATGAAGTAGATATCAGAGATGGAGGGAAGGATCTGGATGGGAGAGGGGATGGGAAATGATCAGGGCAAGTGGGTATTTCATGTAGGAGAGAGAGGGGGAACAGAAATTGATTTGGGGACTGCATCTCTGGGATATGCCAGAGGCCTGGGACAGGCAGGGTTTGTTGGGGGAGCATGAGACCTCAGGGAGTCAGTGAAGGCAACTCTATCTGAGATTTCTAGCAGTGGGGTATATAGATCCTGAAGTGGCCACTTACTGTCACGAGGCATGACTCCCAGTGGAAGGATAAGGACAACAAACATCCACAAAATCTTTGACTCAAAATATATCTTGCCTACAAGATATGCAGGGACAAAAATAGAGCAGAGCCTGAGGGAATGGCCAACCAATGACTGTCCTAACTTCAGAATGACACCATGGGTAAGAACCAATCCCGGACACTATTAATGATACTCTGTCGTGCTTACAGACAGAAACTCAGAATAAATATCCTCTGAGAGGCTCCAACCCACAGCCAATGATGGATATAGATGCTGAGATCCACAGGCAAGTATTAGATGGAGCTCAGGTGTCTTTTTGAAGAGTGAGGGAGCCACAGAGAACAGAGATTCCATAGGAAGACCATCAGGCAACTAGCTGGATATTTGGGAGACCCCAGTGACTGAATCACTAGCCAAAGTGGGAGCATGGGCTAGACCTAGAACCTAAAATCTATGTAGCAGATGTGCAGCTTGGTCTTAGGGAGGGTTCCCAACAACAGGAGCAAGAGGTGTCCCTGGCTCTATTGCCTGTCTGTGGATCCCATTCCCTAAGTGGGCCACTTTGTCTGGCCTCAGGAGAAGAGGTTGCACCTAGCCCTGCAGTAATTTTAGTAGCGGGGGTTGGTGGTGGAATTGGTCCCTCTTCTCAAGAGACAGTGGTTGGGGTGAATAGGGGAGGATCTTTGTGAGAGGATACTGGTGAAGAAAGGGAGCTGAGATTGGGATGTGAAGTGAACAGATAAATTAATGAAAACAATTACAGGTTTAGACTGCAGCTGTTTGATTCACAAAGTTATTTAAGCCATGTATTATGTTCCTCAGCATGTACTACAAATTTCTTGATTTAGGAATCAACAATTAAATAGTATACATTGTAGCAAGTTACTGATCTAAAAAACAGAAGTTCAAAATGATTCTTGACCATCTAGTACAGTTTCCATAGAGTTTTGCATTTCTCAGGAAACACATAAAGAAAATCACTTTTTTGCATTTCTAGATTCACTGGACTTCCACATGACTACATGAATGGCAACTTTATCTTCAAAGTCAGCAACATAACATTTGAATCTCACCCTTAACTGTTATATCTCCAATTCACTTATGAGGAACTTTTTGATTATCCTAAAAGCAAATATATACTACAGGATGATTTTTCTTTCTCAAAACTTTATTGCACTTACAAATGCTTTGTAAGTCTAAATTATTATTAGTTCACATGTACTGGAAGATGGATATTTTGGATGATCAATATTTTGGTTATCATGCTGTGAACTCTGAGTGCCAACAGAAGCCAGAAGAGTGTGCTGGATTTTCTGGAACCAGAGTTACAGAGTTTGTGAGCAGGTGTGTGTGAATACTGATCCACAGTGTTCTATAAGAGTCAGGGCTTTTAACTGCTGAGCCACTTATCCAACTCCATATTATTTTGTTCTTTCTTTTCTTTTCTGATGTCTTTTGCAGGTAATCAAGTAGTTGGCTTGAACTAGTTGTCTGGAAAGACAGTTTTCAGGTGATACTACATGGTTCTCTGTTCACAATGTGCTTTGCAGTTTCTGAGTGACTGATGCACTCCCTTGGGCAGTGAAACAGTCAGACCTCTTTGTGGTGGTTCCTTTGGAAGTCTAGGAAACATGACAGTTTGACAGGACTGTTGTTCTTAGACATAAGTCTTTTTTTCTCTTTTTTTTCTTTATTCAATATATTTTTATTTACATTTCAAATGATTTCCCCTTTTCTGGCCCCCCACTCCCTGAAAGTCCCATAAGCCCCCTTCCCTCCCCATGTTCTCCCACCCAGCCCTTGTCCTGGCAACTGTCCTGGTAACTGCCATCATATTTTGTTTCTGATAAAGGCAATAAAAAGTCTGACTGTTCTCAGTAAAATTGTCACAGCACATTTGGATATACCAAAAAATAGTTTAAAATGAAAAAAACCTTATCTCTTAGGCTATAGCATTTTGTTTTTGCTCTCTTCATGAACTAAGATGCTATAGTTGTTTGAATGAGAATGTTATCCATAAGCTCACATGTTTGAATGTTTTTCCCAGTTAATAAAACTCTTTGAGAAGGATGAGAAGGTATGGCTTCATTTGAGGAAATGTATCAGTGATGGTGAGATTGAGCTTTCAAAAAACACAGCCAGCAATTTCTAGTGCCTTGTTCTGCTTTCCTTGTGTATCTCAGCTGCTATAGCACTATTCCTGCCTGTGTGCTGCCATGCTCCCTGCCATAATGGTCATATATTCAAATCCCTCTGTAACTATAAACCCCCAATAAATATGATTTTTGTAAATTAATTTGATCATAATGGTTTATCACTGTAATAAAAAAGTAAGAGGGAAATGTGATACTTGGATGTAGGGTTCATGAAAAGCATCCTGATATTTTAGAATTTCAGATGAGAATAGAAAGTGGAAATCCAGAAATATCAGGTATAAACAATAACTGTAAAAATGAATAAAAATTAATTTTATTGTAAAATGCCCATATCATATGTGTGAGCATGAATGTGTATATATACATATACATCATATACATGTACACATACACATACACATATACATATACATCATATGTATATACACATACACATATACATATACATCATATACATACACATATACATCATATACATATACACATACACATACACATATACATATACATCATATACACATACACATACATATACAGATACATTTCATACATGAAAACTAAAGGTACTACCTGTTCCTCACTACATCATCACTGATGAAAAAATGCTTTTGAATATGTGTTGAAATAAAAGAATCTTTGATCATGTCTGAAACACCAAACCAAAGTTACTGCAATTGATAACTACTTTAAGGTCACAGAAAAGTGACCCTATGGTAAAATAACAGATAACATATTACCTAAATATAAAGAGCTCTTCTGTTCATAATGTGCCTATTAGCACATGTGTGAAGAAATGAAAATAGAACAACAAATAGTTGAGCTGGAAAGAGGGTCCAAAGATAATAGTATTTATTCATTGTTCTTCCATAAGGCATCACCCATGTCAGCAGCTCACAGCAGCCTGTAACTCCAGTTACAGAAATCCAAAACTTCCTTCTGACCTCCATGTGTACTCTAATGCATGCTGCACATACCACAAAAAATACATACACTCTCTCAAGCTAGGTGCTAGGTCAAGTGGTGCTAGGACAAACACACTCATAGAAGCAGGGGAGCAGGGATAGGATAGAGGGCTTCAGGAGAGGCAGGGAAAGGGGACCCCATACTCAGTCCAATGGTTAACTGCACGCATCCACCTGAGTGGGTTGGTGCTTGGACAAACACACTCATAGAAGCAGGGGAGCAGGGATAGGATAGAGGGCTTCAGGAGAGGCAGGGAAAGGGGACAGCATTTGAAATGTAAATAAAGAAAATATTCAATAAATAAATAAATAAGAAAATATTCATACATAAATAAAACTAAGTAAATAAAGGACAATGAATTACTCTTCTTTGGTTGATATTGTTCTTCTTATGGGGTTGCAAACCCCTTCAGCTCCTTCAGTTCTTTCTTTAACTCCTCCATTGAGGACCCAATTGAGGACCCAATACTCAGTCCAATGGTTAACTGCACGCATCCACCTGAGTGGGTTGGTGCTAGGACAAACACACTCATAGAAGCAGGGGAGCAGGGATAGGATAGAGGGCTTCAGGAGAGGCAGGGAAAGGGGACAGCATTTGAAATGTAAATAAAGAAAATATTCAATAAATAAATAAATAAGAAAATATTCATACATAAATAAAACTAAGTAAATAAAGGACAATGAATTACTCTTCTTTGGTTGATATTGTTCTTCTTATGGGGTTGCAAACCCCTTCAGCTCCTTCAGTTCTTTCTTTAACTCCTCCATTGAGGACCCAATTGAGGACCCAATACTCAGTCCAATGGTTAACTGCACGCATCCACCTGAGTGGGTTGGTGCTAGGACAAACACACTCATAGAAGCAGGGGAGCAGGGATAGGATAGAGGGCTTCAGGAGAGGCAGGGAAAGGGGACAGCATTTGAAATGTAAATAAAGAAAATATTCAATAAAATGTTTTAAAAAAAAGAAAAATTTAAATCTCTGAAGAAAGAGATTGAGGAAGGCATTAAAATATAGAAAGACCTACAATTCTCAAAGACTTTTAGAATTCACATTATGGCCATCTTACCAAAACCAACTTACAGATTCAACACAATTTATAAGTAACAAATGGTCTTTGTTAGCAAAAGTAAGCCTGAACAAAAGGAACTTTGATGAAAAGATTAACATTACAGATTTCAAACTATATTACAGAGCTATAGTAATAAAAATATCATGACTTGAACATCAAAGAGACATGTAGATCCATGAAATCAAATGGAAGTTCTAAATATGATCATGCTTGTTTACAGCCATCTTATATTTGATCTAACAAAGATTCCTCATGATTCTCTTAGTCATTTACTACTTGTACCATAAAAGTTCTAAGGTTTTAGGAATTCTTTACACATTGCTTTCCATTTAAAAATTTTATACCTAACTGTAATATAAATAAACTGATTCCTACCCTTTCAGTGGACACAGTTTCATTAAATCTTCTGTAATATGATTGGAATGAGTCACAAATCTAATTTTTGAGACACTTGATCTGACCTGGTGGCTCAATGGTCATGAAAAGGTTAATTAGCACCTTGCAAATATTTGGCTAATAGCAGCCACCTTCAATAGATTATTTGTGTGATGATGTACAAAGTATGCAAACAAATCCATAAATCTGCTAATTGTTTCATGAATATTTTACAGCTTGATCATTTCCAGGCCTTCTCTCAAATACTTAAAAAGTGAGGATTTTTTTCAGTTTAAGATTTTATTCTTTAAATATTTAAAGCTCATAAACTGATAGCATGTGAATTTCATTGTCTGCCATTTGAAAAGGGGACATTATAATTATAATTTCTCTGTAATCCATTTTTCTAATCCTCTTTTCCTGATTTGAAGCATGTCTGGATTATCATGGAGGTTCCAGATCCAAGCTTTATTCTAGTAGTTTAGAAAACTATTGGCCCTGGTCTGTTGGCTTGAATTCTTTTGAATTCACTAAATTCATTAAATATTGGCTTTTTCCCCAAGCCTCTAGCAATATACCTGACATATTCCTTAGTAAACAGTTCTTAATTATCTGATATTTTGCCTAAGTAACTGAGAGTAGAATATCTATGCATTCAAAGGTATATACCTAGACTGATGACAGGACTCAGTGCTTAAGGATGTTGCTCTCTCAGAGGACTTAAATTTCACTCCTAGCACCCACATGGTTACGCATGATAGTCAATAACTGCAGTTGGAAAAGACCCAGTGTCCTCGTCTAGTTCCATGGGAACTGCATATAGTGTACATAAATACATTCAGGCAAAATTTTCACATATAAAAATAAAATAAATAAATCTTTTTAAAAGTAGTTCAGTTAGGTACACACACCTAATAAGAAGCTCAGTCAACACAGATAACAAAAGAACTATTAAAATAACATAAAATAATTTCTGTTCCAGATAAGACTATCAACTTGGAGACAAATTTTAAAATTTCAAGTGTTATTCTCTTTGCACTGTCCTACAAACTACCAAACTGTCACAGTACCAGAATATTTAGAAAACAATTCTGTTTGTTTAACCATACATTTGGCAAGATGTATATCTCTAAAAGAGTCATCACACTCCTCCATTGTTGGTGGGATTGCAAGCTGGTACAACCACTGTGGAAATCAGAAAACTGACATAGTATTACGTGAGGACTCAACTATAATCACTCCTAATCATATACACAAAAGATGCTCCAACATATAACAAAGGATGCATGCTCTACTATGTTTGTATCAGGCTTATTTATAATAGCCAGAAGCTGGAGAGAACCCAGATGTACTTTAATAGAGGAATGGATAGAGAATGTGTGGTACATTTATACAATGGACTACTACTCAGCTATTTAAAAAACTCAGCTATTTAAAAAAAAAAAGGACTTCATGAAATTGTTAAGCAAATGGATGGAACTAGAAAATATCATCCTGAGTGAGGTAACCCAATCACAAAAGAACATGTGATGCACTCACTGATAACTGGATATTAGCCACAAAGCTCAGACTACCCAAGGTACAATTCACAGACCGCAGAGGATGGTTCTGTTGGGCATTATTGGGAGGGGAAACCCTTGGTCCCATGAAGGCTCCATGCCCCAGTGTAGGAGAATGCCAGGGTGGGAACCATGAGTGCGGGAGCACTCTCATAGAAGCAGGGGTAGGGGAATGGTATAGGGGGTTTCCAAAAGGGAAACTGGGAAAGGGGATAACACTTGAAATGTAAATAAATAGAATATCCAATAAAAGACAAAAAATTAAAAATTATTAAAAAGAAATAAGTGAAAGCCACAATAAGTCCAGCAAAGGATCCCTCTGTTGTTTGCTTTTACTCTGCAGTCACTGTGTAAAGGTCAGGTACAAGTTAATCATTTGCTCACCATAGGTTTGAGAACTTTCTAAGAATCTGAGTAATTATTTCATTTACTTCATTGAATCTTTGCTTATCTGCTAGGGACTGACTTTGAAATGAGGGTGTAGAGAAGAAACTGTCTATCTTGTATGAGCAATAGCTCTATTTTAATCTATTTTTTATCACATTTTCTGTTTGAGTGTCATTTATTTTAGATGGTAATTAGAAATGATTAGGCATTTCTTATTAGATGTACCCACCCCCAGGTCTCCTCTTTCTTGAGGCATTGTCTTGGAAAGGCAGTGTCACACAAAAATCTGAGATTTCCACATGAAAGCACCGATTAAGCTGACGTTAATAGCAAACATATGACTAATGTTTTGACAGAAAATTTTAAATGAATTATTAATGATAGGCCACTTCCGAACATTTCTCAGCGTGATGCAAGACTTCGGTCTTTTCCTTTGTACAGCTACTTGCAGAAATTTAGAATTAGCTTCTTTGCAAAATTTTTAACAGTTCACATTTCTTTAATTATAATTTGAGGTGATTAAAAATAACACCTTTGTTTAAACAAAAACAAAATTAAGACACATATTTAAAAGTATTAATTTCTTAACTTGAGTGTAAACGTTCATTGGATTTTCAATACATATTTTTCTCATATGTCAATGCATTCATTTCCCAAGATAATTGGTAAAGCTGTAAAAGGTCCATTTATCTCAATGGAATGCTATGCAAAACACAAATATATTAAAGATTATTTTGTTATTTTCTCAGAAGGTGAGATGTATAAAGTCATATCATAGGAATTTAAGATTGTTGGGCATATATTTAGCAAAGTTGAAGCGTTAAAGAAGGTGGCAAGATGCAGAGGCCATGCTAATCTTCTGAAGACCCAAGACTATGATTTTTTTATATTCTTTTTATTTATTGTATATTTTTTATTTACATTTCAAATGTTATCTCCTTTCCTAGTTTCCCCACCTCCCAGAAACCCCCTATCACATTCCCCCTCCCCTGCTTCTATGAGGGTGTTACTCCACCAACCTACCCACTCCAGCCTTCCACCCTCAATTCCCCTACACTGGGCATCTATTTAGCCTTCATAGGACCATGGACGTCTCCTCCCATTGATGCCTGGCAAGGACAGCCTCTGCTACATATGCAGCTGGATGATATTTCACAACTTTGAGGTAAGTGATAAAAGGCATGCTTACCAAGGTCACACCACAAGTGAACTGATAGAAAAATTGTGAATATTAAATAATAGTCTCCATCTCCTATGGCAATGGGCCTTGCGCAGCATTTATACATACCTTAAGTGATTCAAAGGGATGGTCTTTCTAACATTCAGTCCCCTGAGTCTTTCTTCAATGCATTTTATAATTTACTTCCATGAAATCCTTTTTATGCAGGGTAACATTGTTCAGATTTTGCTTTCTTGAGGTGAAGATAAAGAGCTGAAATTTTCCTCTCAGCCCTTGGGAGAAGGGGAATAAAATCATAAGTGAGCAATGGCTTTTCTAATTTCCTATCTAGCTCATCACATTACCTTGCTCTCTCAGTTCTTGTTGCTATGACAATTGTGCATAAAATCAAAGTACAAGTTATGCATTTTGATTCATTTTTATTCTCTTCTCCCTTTTCACAACATTGCATTTCCAGGGGACAGACAATCAATGCTTGTAAATCAAATTCCAAAACCTGTGGCCATATTATGTAGGATTATCTATCCTAAATCGAAAGGTACTTTAACAGTCTTTTGTTGTATCTCAAAAGAATAATTGTGGTAGCAATTATTAGCCATATTAAACACTACTGCCAATACTAAAGCCATGTGAAAACAAAAGGTTGATACTTATTATTGAAGTTTCTTAATTATCTCAAGGAAATAATTAATATTTAAAATAAAAGTTTACTTCAGTAACATATAGAGTATACAAATAAAACTGAGCTTTGTATGTTTCCTATTTCTGTTTGCTAAATTTACTATCACTAATTACCATCTATTTAATCTCTAGGGAGGAGATGTGAAATACAGTAAATAAATAATATTATGGATTTTTTCACAACTCACTTTAATACTTCATGGTTCAATAATTTTAAAACTACTGAAAAACAAATTTATAAATTTAAAACTACTGAAAAACAAATTTATAAATATAAACTTATAAATTCCTGACTGGTGGAATTTATAAGTCACACACCTTATTTAGTTTTTGTGTTCACAATAACCAGCACAACTTGAAAAAATAGGAGCAATAATGAATTCATTCACTGAGTAAATATTTGGTTCTTATCAACAGTGCGTCAGAGACTTCCCTGGACATAGAACCACTTCAGTAAATAAAACATAATGCTTCTGGCCTCATAGAGTTTAATTTCTATTCTACAAGAGAGATAAATATTAAACAAATAAATATTAAATATGCCATTAATAATAATAAATGTTATGAACACAACTAGAATAGGTCAAGGAAATTGAAAATGAGAATGCTGAATGCTCTGGCTATAAAAGACTTAGGGATTGATGTTGATTTAAGACCTGAAGGAAAAAAGTGAGTCAAATGGGAAGACAATGAGGAGAAAGTGGTCCATACAGAAAATGTTTCTAAAGTCTTCTGACAGGGAATGGACGAGTGAATAAGAGGAGAGACATCTGCAATCAGGATAAAACAGTGACAGCATACAAGTGGGTCAAGTTGGGAGGTAATAGTAGCTTACACCAATGTGGAGGGAAGAACAAGGGAGAGGCAGGACTCACCTAACCTTCTATATGCAATATTTTATACTTAACACCAATGGAATTTTGCTAATGGATCGACTAGATTTGAGACAGAAAGGAATAGAGTCAAAGAGTAGTAAGTCTGATCAACTAAATGATTGGTGGTGCCAATAAGAAACATAAGAGATGCTAAATGTGAAGAACCTGCATCAGGCAGAGAATTAGGAGTTGTTATCAATACTTGTTAATATAGGGATGTCTGTTATATTCAGTAGTGTATGTCCAGTAATCAGATATATTCTAATACTAAAATTGCCAGCAAAGTTTGAACCTCGTGACAGGAACGTCACCATTATTACTTTATAGTTACATATTTAATATTAGTTTATATTTAAAATTAGTTCTTGAAAAGCAGATAGCTTATTTCAAGATGCCAAGAACTGCAAAATAAGTGCAGAAGAGATTGGAATAAGCATAATGGACAAAACTATATTATTCTGCATAAATATTTAATATAATTAGTATTTTGGGGATATACATCTTTACAATGGTCAGTTACTATTGAAGAGTTTTAGCACTAGGAAAGTTAATTAATTCAAATTAACACACCTTTTAAGCACCTGAATGAAATTTGAAATTGAGGAGTTTGCTTTCTGACATTAAACAATTCCTTACTATGCTATAATGACTTACTGATTCTACGAGTATCAGTCACTAGTAGGAACGTATTTACTTGTAAAAGTAATTAATTCATCAATTTATTTATTTGTTTGTTTTGAAATGCTAGAGAGAAAACCAATGGTTTCACACATGCTGGAGAGGTTCACAACAAATGAGCTACACTCCCAACACAAAACAGCTTAAAATGGATATATAAAATTACTTTTTTTCATGAAAATTATTTAACCCACAAATAAATAACTGTGTAAATGTTAATAAGACACAGGCTCATAAAAATAGCCTCACAGAGTTATGGAAGCATGTCAGCTTCAGCATCAGCTTCAATGAAATCACATATGTCTGTGATGAGTAAGCAGGAAAAGTGATGTTTAAGGACAAAAAGCTTTTCTTACCATTAATCCTGCTAGCTGCTTGCCAAATTTATACATTCTATTTTTCTCTCCCACCTTGCCTTTCTTCTGAGATTTCTTACAGGCCCTCTGTGACTCCTTTTATAGGGAATATTCTAGCTCATTTCAGGAGAGTGTCTGCAGGATACTTGTACTTCCATTAGATTGCTACTTGGACTGTGAGGCAGTAAGAGTTTTCCTTACCTCAACTTAGAAATAACTCCTGAAAAAATTCTTAAATCTTCATTTGATAAAATGCTGATATTTTCTCTGATAGTCACAGGTATATCCAACAGGGAGTCTCTATTAGTAACTTGGGGTATTAGTGCTCTGTACCAGTTACTGGCACAGAAATATGCTCTTTGAAGCAGTCTATGTGCTATGATTTTTAAAATATCCTAGACAAAATCCTCAAGGAAAGACAATTAAAATGTCTTCTGGTTTAATTTTCCATAGATGTGTTTTATTCCATTTCAGTTATACTTTCTTATTTAGGTTTGTAATATGCCTTGTTTTAGCAAACTGCTTCTTATTGTCATGATGATAATAATAATAGTTTATTACATATTTGTGTTTTTAATCATGTGTATGAACACATCAGCTCTATGATGAAATTTCATCTCATCTTTATGGATAGACCAGAAGAGGCTTCAGAGATTGCCTCTTTTTAGATCTTTGGGAATCCTATGAAAACCAGTATCTTTAAGATATATACTTTCAAATAATATAATGTAAAGCATTACAGATATTTTGCAATGAAGATGGGAAGTTATCACTAAATTTAGAAATGAAATTTTATCACATTATTGTACATCTGAAATTTCTCGCATGGAAAAATTAAGTATGCAACCTAAGAAATGATCATGAGCTTTAAGTATGAACTTAGAATGCTATTTTAATCAGAAATTTTAGATATTTTTTCGTGCCTATCTAAAAAGAACCATCATTTATGGTTAGCAAGACAGAATAGAAGAATATACTTATGAGTTAAGGTGGCATATAAAACATTAAAGTAGGTAGTTATGACCAGAACTGAATTCTGTTTAAAGACATGATTTTAGAAGTACCATTTTTATAGAAAATAGTGTTTGATGCACTGTAAACACATAGAAAGATAAATAAATACAAATAACTTGAAGCTTCAAAAATATATTAGCTAGTAGTAACACAGACATTAAAATAACTCACGGTAATGTAGAGCAAAGTAGTGAAAAACCACAGCAGGGATGAGCTTGCAAATGACCCACTAAGCAACAGCGATTCATGATTTAGGTAGCATAGTTAAGCAATAAATGAATAATGGAAAAATATCTAAGTGATTCGTGTTGAGGACCATAATTCTTGGTGTTGCTTAGATAACTAGGTAGGAAAAAATATGACTTTAGTTTTATTTGGGAGAACCAGGAAAATCCATATTTATAATTCATGTAAAAATATAATATTGGGAGGCAAAATACATCCCAGTATCATATTTCTAATAATTTATTAGAAAAAATAAAAATATCAAAAATAAGGAAGTACAGAATAATGAAAATATGTTTGATCCCCACCTATTCTTCCAATTTTCTAGTCCTTGATGCAGTTCAATATGTTGCAAACACATTTATTTCCCTCTGCATAATGTGTGTGTTGTTACCTGGTATTCAACATTTAATTTCTTCTTTCAGATTATATTTACCTACTGAAAAATGTATTGGTTTTAATTACAACATCAAAATAAAAAAACTCTAGGAAAGAGCCAGAAACTAAGAAGGAAACCATCTTTCTTAGTGCATGGACTGCCTACTTAGTCTTCTTGTCTTTCCATTACAATAGGCTGTCGTTTTGCAATTAATACTAGGAAGTCTCTTCAAGATGTGGCTGTGGTCAAGCCTCACTTGTTGGGTACATGCTTAAGTATGGGCAAAGCCCTGGGGTCAAAAGGTGAATGTGTGTAGGAAGAGGATCACTGGAGACCCGTGCTTGAAGATCATTTATGACTGTTGGTCATCTCTGCTCTTTATCTACTTCCAGACTGCCAAGATGTCAGTATCTTATGGACCATGATGTTCTGGGAGCTCCAGAATCTACAAAGTTAAGGACCATGAATGAAATCTCTAATAATGTAAACTAAAACAAATGTTTTTGTCCTTAAGTTGTTTATGTCAAGGATTTTTATTACAATGATAAATCATCTAATATATAACTATTATGAATAAATCTTTTAAAAATTTTGCTAAACTTATTTTACTGGATATATTCAAGAATGAAATAAGGATAGCTCTGGAATATCATTTCAAAAATTATGGGTTTTGTGCAGCTTCACCATGTATACATTTGTCTATCTTCTATTAAAGAAATAATTTAATTTCAATCAAGCTAAAGTAATTTGGCTGAGATCTAATAACCTGGTAGTGTAATTCCTAGCCAAATTACTTTACATAAGTCCAGTAAGATTTAAATGAAAGGAGAAATAGGGTATTGTTTTTTAATTAGTGTTAAAATGTAAACTATTACTTTGAAATGTTATGATTGCTAAAATTATTATTAAACAATTTCTATATTTTCTGAAATATAGACACTATAGTGCTATAATCTCATGTGGAATTCCTCAAAATAAATAATTTCAAAGTATATACATATATTAAATACAGCTAGCATTTTAGAAAACACATAGCTGGAACTTAATATAAATTTCTCACTTTCTACATTTGCCCTCACTTGCATGCTTAATTTCAGTATGTCTCATTTTCTCATCTTTTTGATGAGCTATATATGTATATATTTACAGTTACATTTATCTTATTTATATTTGTTGCAAAATATTTCCTGTCCATTTACATTGAGGCAGTGAGAGGCCAATGATTAGAAAGGAAAGAGGAGGAGGAGCTAAAAGAAGTCAAGGAGAGAGAGAGAGAGAGAGAGAGAGAGAGAGAGAGAGAGAGAGAGAGACTCAGTGTCCCAGATGAATGGAGCAGAGAAGGAGACACGGATATTTCAGATTTATTTCTGGTGTTTTGGAGAGGTTATAAATATTGGGATAAGATTTTATCATTGAAAATTGGCATTATGTAATTGGGAGTTTTATATACATGAAGATATTTGGTTAACTAAGTTTAAGAGTCATGCATGAAAGATCTGTATGACAAGAACTTCAAGACTCTGAAGAAGGAAATGGAAGAAGACCTCAAAAAATGGAAAAACCTCCCATGCTCATGGATCGGCAGGATTAATATAGCTAAAATGGCCATTTTGCCAAAAGCAGTATACAGATTCAACGCAATATCCATCAAAATCCCAACTCAATTCTTCATAGAGTTAGAAAGAGCAATTCTCAAATTCATCTAGAATAACAAAAAACCCAGGATAGCTAAAACTGTTCTCAACAACAAAAGAAATTCTGGGGGAATCAGTATCCCTGACCTCAAGCAATACTACAGAGCAATAGTGTTAAAAACTGCATGGTATTGGTACAGTGACAGTCAGGCGGATCAATGGAACAGGATTGAAGATCCACAAATGAATCCACATACCTATAGCCATTTGATCCTTGACAAAGGGGCTGAAAACATCCAATGGAAAAAACGATAACCTTTTCAGCAAATGGTGCTGGTTCAACTGGAGGTCAGCATATAGAAGAATATGAATGGATCCATCCTTGTCTCTTTGTACTAAGCTCAACTCCAAATGGATCAAGGACCTACACATAAAGCCAGGTACTCAGAAGCTAATAGAAAAGAAACTGGGGAAGACCCTTGAGGACATCGGTACAGGGGAAAAGTTTCTGAAGAGATCACCAATAGCGTATGCTCTAAGATCAAGAATTGACAAATGGGACCTCATAAAATTACAAAGTTTCTGTAAGGCAAAGGACACCATCAAAAGGACAAATCAGCAACCAACAAATTGAGAAAAGATCTTCACCAACCCTACATCAGATAGAGGGCTAATATCCAATATATACAAAGAACTCAAGAAGTTAGACCCCAGAGAGCCAAATAACCCTATTAAAAATGGGGTACAGAGTTAAACAAAGAATTTTCACCTGAAGAACGTCGGATGGCAGAGAAGCATCTTAAAAAAAGGCTTAACTTCATTAGTCATTAGGGAAATGCAAATCAAAACAACCCTGAGATTTCACCTTACACCAGTCAGAATGGCTAAGATTAAAAATTCAGGAGACAGCAGGTGTTGGCAAGGATGTGGGGAAAGAGGAACACTCCTCCCCTGCTGGTGGGGTTGCAAATTGGTACAACCACTCTGGAAATCAGCCTGGCGGTTCTTCAGAAAACTGGGCATGTCACTTTCGAAAGATCCTGCTAAACCACTCCTGGGCATATACTCAGAGGACTCCCCAGCATATAATAAGGATACATGCTCCCCTATGTTCATAGCAGCCCTATTTATAATAGCCAGAAGCTGGAAAGAACCCAGGTATCCCTCAGTGGAAGAATGGATGCAAAAAAATGTGGTATATCTACACAATGGCGTACTATTCAGCCATTAGAAACAATGAATTCATGAAATTCTTAGGCAAATGGATGGAGCTGGAGAACATCATACTAAGTGAGGTAACCCAGTCTCAAAAGATCAATCATGGTATGCACTCACTAATAAGTGGATAGTAACCTAGAAAACTGGAATACCCAAAACATAATCCACACATCAAATGAGGTACAAGAAGAACAGAGGAGTGGCCCCTTGTTCTGGAAAGACTCAGTGTAGCAGTATAAAGCAAAACCAGAACAGGGAAGTGGGAAGGGGTGGGTGGGAGAACAGGAGGAGAGAAGGAGGCTTATGGGACTTTCGAGGAATGGGGGGTTAGAAAAGGGGAAATTATTTGAAATGTAAATAAAAAAATATGTCAAATAAAAAAGAAAGTGTCATGCTTTACAAGGGACTTGGTGCAGAGGATCGTTGGGGCAGTACTTTTATAATTATTTAACATTACATATATTTGTGTGTGTGTAAATTACCAAAGCAATCAAAGAAAATGAGACCATCAGTTTGAAAGGGAGTAGGGTGGGGCAGATATCTTAGTCAAAGTTTCTTTTTTTTATCTGTAAAGCAATACCATGACTACAGAAACGTTTATAATGGAAAACATTTAATTGGAGGTGGATTAAAGTTCAAAGGTCTAGTCCATTATCTTCATGATGGGAAGCATGACAACTTACTAGCAGACATAGTACTGGAGATGTAGCTGAGAGTTGTACATGTGGACCAACAGGCAGCAGGAAGAGAAAGAATCTCTGGGTGTGACTTGAGCTTCTGAAGTCTCAAAGCTTATCCCCCAGAAACACAAATACTCCAATAAGGCCACAATCCTAATCCCTGTCAAGTAGTGACTCTTGCTGGTGAACAAACTTTCAAATTCTTGAGACTGTAGAGCCTGTTCTTATTCAAATCACTTTGGAGATCATGAAAACAGTTGGAAGGAGGAAAGGGAAGAGGTAAAGTGAAATTATATTTCAATTTAAAATATATTAGATAAATATATTAGATAAAATATATTAAAATATATTGTTTCTCTTTTCAAGTATGATTCTTCATATCCACCCAGTCAAGGCCAGTATCACAGAATATACAAACTAATCTCCAGAACATTCATACTTTTTCACTAATTTCATTGTAGGAAGAAATTATTCCCTTAATACCTCTGGCCTAATCCATTCCCCTTGCTTCCTAGAGAATGAGTTCCTGGCATTCAAGACAATGTTGGTGAACAAAAAACCAGCATGCCACTCTTATGCTAAAAACATAATGATTTACTTGCTATGCATACAAAAATAATAGTCATATTTCTTGCAGATGAATTGCATTCTCTTCATTCCTTGAATATAGTAACTCTTAATCCCCTGCCTTAGTAGAGTACTTGGTATCTTACAATGTCTCATTCTTATTAAAACATATTTTCCACTTTGATCATCTCTAAAATAGCTTTTAAAGATTGCTCCACTTTCCTCAAGTAAGAGGGGCTTTAGTAGTCAGTGCCAGACACTTGCAAACTCTATCAAACCATCAGTAATACTTCACCAGTAAGGCAATATTAACTTCTCTCTCTGCTCTCCTGCTCAATTTGTTTCCACTTTATTATTCCACTCATAGTCATTGGTAATCTACTAATTGTGTCAGTTGTGGTGAAGGAAGCCTGTAATCCCAGACCTAGGAGCATGAAAGGATGAAAATTAGGAGTTCACAGTAAATGTTGGCTACGTAGTAAATTCTAGGCAAAGCGGGGGCTATATATATCTCTCTTAAAGAAAATCAAAGAAATGAGAAGCAAACAGAAAGAAAGAAAGAAAGAAAGAAAGAAAGAAAGAAAGAAAGAAAGAAAGAAAGAAAGAAAGAAAGAAAGAAAGGAAAGAAAGAAAGAAAGAAAGAAAGAAAGAAAGAAAGAAAGAAAGAAAGAAAGAAAGAAAGAAAGAAAGAAAGAAAGAAAGAAAGAAAGAAAAGAATGAAAGAATGAAAACCTAAAAAGGCTATAGTAACATATTGCAAATCCACAACCTATGCTGCATTCAAAATTCAAGTAAATGTAAAATTTCTTTGGAATCATTGAGATAATAGTGCTTAAGAATTCTTCCTTCAGGCAGCATGTCTATGTTCAAATTAGAACAGGTAAGAAAGGTAAAAGTGGCTGGGTGGTGGTGGCACACACCTTTAATCCCAGTACTAGGGAGGCAGAGACAGGTAGATCGAGTTCGAGGCCAGCCTACAGCCTAGTCTATAGAGTGAGTTCCAGGACAGCCAGGACTATACAGAAAAACCTGTCTTGAGAAAACCATAAATACATAAATACATACATACATGCATAAATAAATAAATAAATAAATAAATAAATAAATAAATAAATAAATAAATAAATAAATGGAAATATAAAAGTGTAGGAAGCCTCTGAAATGAAGTTGTTCCCTTTCAAAGGAAAGCCAATAAGGCTAATATCAATGGCTCATTAGCCATATCTGTTTTCCTTGGTAATCTTTGCCAGAGAGAGAGCATGATTACATGATTTTGAGAACAGTATCAAATTAAAGACCTGTACTAAAGAGGGGGCAAGAATCAAATTATTCATAGAGGTTTGAAAGTCAAAGAATTCCTGAAAAAGTGGTCAGAGTAGAATCATGTTAAAATGTTATTTGTTCTAAAGATACAAAGATACTGTTCTAAAGATACTGTACAAATCCACTTACAAGAGACATCTAGATAAAGCTATGTAGAGGTGCAGAAATAGCAAATAGTATTCCCAGAGTAGAGAGATGGTAGACAACTGAAATATTGGATGAGTTTTAAATGTTACAAAATGAAGAGAATTTTAGAGGAAACAATTGCTAGAAAGACAATGACTCAGTCCATAAAAGGCCTACTATACAAGCATAAGGATCTGAATTCAAATCTCAACTATCCATGTAAAAGTCAGGCATGGAGGTACAGATCTCTGAAGTCATTAACCAACTGGCCTAGCCAAATGTATAGCTCCATGTTTAATGTAAGGGTTTGTCTCGATAAGAAAGCAGAGAAAAATCCAGGAAGACATATAACATTGTCTTCTGTGTTCAACATCAGCTCATATGCACATTGATAATACAGAGAGTGAGATGGTGATGCACCTTTCCTGCACTTTAGTGTGAATGCACAAAACACTACTGAACAGATCACTCAAAAACTAGAGCAACAACAGTGGCAAATAAGCTTATTTATGTTTATGTCTATTTTAGGAGCTTTGGGGAAAAAGTTTGCATTACTATACTTCTCAGTGCAAATATTCTCAAAGATAAGTTAATTGATAAATATAAATCTTTTATAAGATACAATATCAGGTTGCCTGAGAGACACACTTTGAAAATGAATAGTTAGGTATTAATTGTAGATAAATAAGACATGTTAGTCACATAACCCTAAGTTCTTGATATATTCTCAACATCAAAATTATACTGTGGATTTATATCTGTACTTTCCTGCATTATTCCTAAGTACACTGGCTGACAGAATTTCATACTTGATTTGGGAGATAAGTAACACAAAGCCACATGTTTTTATTGTAAGTGATTACGGCCAGCTGCTTCAGTTTATATCCTCATTCTGAGGCCATTAGTAATCTACTGAAAGCAGTTTAATATTATTAAAATTATTAATCATTTAGTATTTTGTGGAAGTGATCTTAATTGCAGATTTTGTCATTAGATGCCTTAAAAACAGGCTAAAATTCCTTTCAAGCCTCTTGGCATAGGAAGTATTTTTTTTCTAAAAGACATTAATTTAGGTCCCTCCTACCAAAGCAAGGATTGAAAATTAAGAACTTTCCTCCATGACAAAGAATTACTTGACTTAGCCTGAGCTTATTGACAGTAATTCATATAGATTTTTATTAGGTAGGAGAAAATACAGTGCTTACCCACTTAGAAGTTATCACAGGTTCATCCCCATGCTCCAAGACATAAGTCTTAGACTTCAAATATTTTTAGAAATACATCAGCCATATATTTAGGCTCTTCTTGGATTAGAATCATAACAAGATAGCCCATTTATTTTAATCTACATTCTGCCTTGTGACTGGTTCCCTGTACTAAGGTACCTTGTGTCTGTCTCCTGACATCTTCTACTAGACAAATCTTCCCATATCTGGATCTATCACAGAATTCTTTCTCTTCCTGGATATCCTACCATCTATTTTCTTTCGAAGCCATAGGCCATAGGCCTTTTACTTGACAGGTGCCATATCCATACAGTATATAAGACATTCTCTCTACATATCCATGGTGTATTTATGTCATCACTGAAGAGACTCAACCTGTTCAATGTGCTTTCATTTCTTTCTTTGAGGTAAATAAACAGACCCACAATTTAGCCAGAGTATTTGATACTGGACCTTGTAACAATCTCAATATCAATGTCTGATTATGGGTTCACATAATTTATCTCAAATCCCAGCACATGTAGAAGAAAGTGTGGGGGGTTGCTGTGTGAGGTTGCACAGTTATCTAGATGTTCATTAATCCCTCTGGGCCACAGAGAATCCTCATTTCTCTGCTTCTCAGGTCAAACAGTCAATATGAGGTATAGTCATGGAAACAGTGTGGTTGCTGTACACTCTTCCAATCACTAATTGCTAGATCAGGCTCCATTTGACTATTCCCCTAAACTCTGGTTTTACCTCATCTTTTCCTTGTGAACTTGAGCTGATTTTAAAATTTCCAGTTCACCCTGAACTGAAAAAGGAAACCTTTCAGTACTAATACAAATATCAGTGTTCCTGACATTCATAACAAAGGATGCATCTCTTTTGTGGAATTTTTCCAAGTGTAACTTGAAAATGGACAAAATTACTATCTGCTTCATCACTGTTTCTGTGAATCTAATTGATGTTATTACCATGAATAGGTTTATTATGTCAGCACATATTTGACATATTATCTCTAGAGTATGTCACCATACTAGCCCAGGAAAGTATTTGATAAATATCTGTTGAATGAAATACTCTATAATAAATAGTGAAAAGATGAAACTGAGTCCCAAGAATGTTTAATCTAGTTTTCTTTCTAGTAACTTCTCACTTTTATGGGATAATTTTTATTGATTGGAATCTGCCCTCTAAGCACTATAAATCTGCATATGATGAGTCATAGAACCTTAAGACATTATTTTGCAGGTATGAAGTAAAACTTCGAAATGAGTGATTGGGTGTCTTTCAAATACACCATTTTTACAAAACATTTATACAAAAGCTATTTGTATTAAAATGAGATAGTTCCTTAAGGAATGCATTTTGATTAGGCTCTGTTATTAGTCAAGGCTGAAATATGGGTGCTGGCTTAGGAAATAACAGCAGATAGTTGCAAACATCATTTTGCAAAGGCATAAAGTTTTTTCCTTAAGGCTGTTGCAGGGAGACAGGCTCTAAATACTGAACCAGATAATTCAGAATCAGAGGGTGCAGGGTAGGACAATTCTGTCAGGATGGGATTGGGTGGACTGGTTTGATGAACACCTGCTGAGTGAATTAATTAATGGCAAATTCTTTGGGTGTCTGCTCAAAAGGAAAAGATGCAATTGAGTCAAAAGAATGCCTAATGTCAGCCCTGTTCTTTTTCTACAGCTAACAACAAAAGCAATGAGGCCCCATGTACCTTAAGGTGTATTTTCAACACAAGGAACAAATTCAACCTAAAACAATTCTCAGCATACGGCAAAGAAAACTAGCAACACTGTGTACACAGGCTTTAACTATTATTTTTTTCATTTTTAACAGTGTTGTTAAAGCATAATTTAAAATCATTAAACTCATTAATCTAAATTAAAGTCTAGTTAGTATAAATATTGACATGTATCTACACCAAAAGACTGCTAAAATTAAAATGACAAACGTGTAACAAACTGAAAGATCTTATGTAGTTAGTTTTCTTTCCATGTTCTCATGTGACCTCACCCATCCCAGCAATAGAAAACTAAAAACTACTTTTCTATTATTATAGATTAGTTTAGTGACACTGTAGATATTGAATTTTTATTAATTGAAAACGATTTTATGTAATAAACTACAGGTATCTTAGTTTGGACTCTATTGCCAGAAACAGTCACCATGACCAAGACAACTCTATAAAGTAAAAGCATTTACTTTATAAATAAAGCATTGAATTGGGCCTGGCTTGCATTTCAGAGGTTTAGTCTATTATCGGCATGGTAGGATGAATGCTGACTGGCAGGCAGTGGGTTCTAGAGAGGTAGCTGACAATTTTACATCCAGACCAGTAGGCATCAGGAAGAGAATTTAAAGACACTTCTTCCAACAAGGCCACACCTCCTTATAAAAGAAACACCTCCTAAGAGTGGCACTTCCTATGGACCTAGGGTGGCAATTTTCATTCAGACTACCAGAACTATGATATGCTAATTACATACATAAAATTTTTGTCTTGATCAAATCTAAGGAGGCCAATTAATATATCTGTGTTCACAAAAGTTTACCATCTTGTGATAAAAATATTCAAAGTCCCCTTCTATATATTATAAAATAAAGGTTATCATTTTATCTTTGTTTACTTACTATTTATATTTTATTTTACTTTGCTTATGTAACAGGGTTTTTCTGTAAAGCCAAGATAGTCTGAAATTTGCTATGAAGTCCAAATTAACCTATAATGCATGTGCCTTTTTACTTAGTCCCCCTGGAATAACAAGAACACTCTATCAAGAGCAGCTGAATTATAATATTATCCACAATAAACTTATGTCTATGGCTAGCAATATTGAGAATCTCTCCATATGCATTCTTCTGTTACTCATCTGCACATTTTATTTGGTAAAGTATTTAAGTGGTTTGTTAATTTTTAAAATATTTATGTCTATTTATTATCTGTTTAGGATTTTGCACATTCTATATGTATACATTTTATAAAATATATAATTTACCAGCATGACCACTTTTCTTAAAAATAAAACAAAACTCTTGTTTTTAGGAGAAGTATCTTTACTTTTTGTGAATCCCAATTCATGAATTTGCTCTTTTTTTAACTTCACTTTTGAAACTGGTTTTAAGAAATCTTTGCCTGGGGCTGGAGAGATGGCTTAGCGGTTAAGAGCACTGACTGCTCTTCCAAAGGTCCTAAGTTCAAACCCCAGCACCCACATGGTGGCTAACAACCATCTGTAATGAGATCAGATGCCCTCCTCTGGGGTTATCTAGTTACAGTGTACTTACATATAATAAATAAATAAATCTTTAAAAAAAAAGAAATCTTTGCCTGACTGCTCAAATACATATATATTGTTTTATGTTAACTTGAAATGTAACAATTTCAGGCCATTTCTCTAGTTAGTGACCCATAATGGGTTAATATTAATGATAAATATGTGAATCCCAATTTCTATAATTCACATAGAGATACTATAGTCCCACAAGATCTAAAATACATTGGAGGATTCCTGAAATAAAGTAGGTTTTTTTCCCTGTAATTTGGCATACTGAAGGTCTTATATATGAAGTATGAATCTTGGGATTGGTTTGCCAAATTTCAAAACAATTAAAAGATAGTGATTGGGATTTATATTGACTCCTTAGGGCTGCTGCAGTTTCCTGTGAGATCAATAATTTGATCCTGGAGATATTCATTCTAATGGAGTTTTGATTGCTTAGACATCAGAAATTAAATTTTTCAGCAAGGCCTATACTTCCTCCAAGGATTCTTAGAGGAATACGTCTTTCTCACATTCCTCACATCAGAAATTCCTCCCCATTCTTGTATTTTTAATTTTCTGATCACTAAAACAAAATATCTGACAGAATCAACTCAAGGACTTCATTCTGGCTCATAGTTTCAGAGGGTTTTCAGGATGACATAGAAGAAAGCATGCTGGTTAGTGTAAGGCAGAGTCTAGGGTG
The DNA here is from genome assembly GCF_947179515.1 of Apodemus sylvaticus. NCBI lineage: Eukaryota > Metazoa > Chordata > Mammalia > Rodentia > Muridae > Apodemus > Apodemus sylvaticus. The sequence continues at coordinate 139,722,167 of NC_067477.1, read as the reverse complement.
GATCAGAAAAAGAAACATTAGACATATTCCAGCAAACACTGCCTCCATCTTCAAATTTATCTCACCTTGTCTGTATACATGACACTATATATAGAGTATTTTACTTTCAAAGAATTGGTGTCACTGTCTTTTTAAATGTTAAATACTCGATTTTTAAAACATTTATTTCTATAATCAACTCATTAGGATTTTGCACATTCTATATGCATATATTTTATAAAATACATAACTTACCAGAATGACTTCTTTTCTTCTTTTTTTTCTTTTTTTTTAATTTTTTTATTCGATATAATTTATTTACATTTCAAATGATTTCCCCTTTTCTAGCCCCCCACTCCCCGAATGTCCCGTAAGCCCCCTTCTCTTCCCCTGTCTTCCCACCCACCCCTTCCCACTTCCCCGTTCTGGTTTTGCCGAATACTGCTTCACTGAGTCTTTCCAGAACCAGGGGCCACTCCTCCTTTCTTCTTGTACCTCATTTGATGTGTGGATTATGTTTTGGATATTCCAGTGTTCTAGGTTAATATCCACTTATTAGTGAGTGCATACCATGATTCACCTTTTGAGTCTGGGTTACCTCACTTAGTATGATGTTCTCTAGCTCCATCCATTTGCCTAAGAATTTCATGAATTCATTGTTTCTAATGGCTGAATAGTAACTCCATTGTGTAGATATACCACATTTTTTGCATCCACTCTTCTGTTGAGGGATACCTGGGTTCTTTCCAGCATCTGGCAATTATAAATAGGGCTGCTATGAACATAGTAGAGCATGTATCCTTATTACATGGTGGGGGAATCCTCTGGGTATATGCCCAGGAGTGTTATAGCAGGATCTTCTGGAAGTGAGGTGCCCAGTTTTCAGAGGAACCGCCAGACTGATTTCCAGAGTGGTTGTACCAATTTGCAACCCCACCAGCAGTGGAGGAGTGTTCCTCTTTCTCCACACCTTCTCCAACACCTGCTGTCTCCTGAATTTTTAATCTTAGCCATTCTGACTGGTGTAAGATGAATTCTCAGGGTTGTTTTGATTTGCATTTCCCTAATGACTAATGAAGTTGAGCATTTTTTAAGATGCTTCTCAGCCATCCGACGTTCTTCAGGTGAGAATTCTTTGTTTAACTCTGTACCCCATATTTTAATAGGGTTGTTCTGTTTTCTGGAGTCTAACTTCTTGAGTTCTTTATATATATTGGATATTAGCCCTCTATCTGATGTAGGATTGGTGAAGATCTTTTCCCAATTTGTTGGTTGCCGATTTGTCTTCTTGATGGTGTCCTTTGCCTTACAGAAACTTTGTAATTTTATGAGGTCCCATTTGTCAATTCTTGCTCTTAGAGCATACGCTATTGGTGTTCTGTTCAGAAACTTTCTCCCTGTACCGATGTCCTCAAGGGTCTTCCCCAGTTTCTTTTCTATTAGCTTCAGAGTGTCTGGCTTTAATTGGAGGTCCTTGATCCATTTGGATTTGAGCTTAGTATAAGGAGACAAGGATGGATCAATTCGTATTCTTCTGCATGCTGACCTCCAGTTGAACCAGCACCATTTGTTGAAAAGGCTATCTTTTTTCCATTGGATGTTTTCAGCCTCTTTGTCGAATATCAAGTGGCCATAGGTGTGTGGGTTCATTTCTGGATCTTCAATCCTGTTCCATTGATCCTCCTGCCTGTCACTGTACCAATACCATGCAGTTTTTAACACTATTGCTCTGTAGTATTGCTTGAGGTCAGGGATACTGATTCCCCCGGATTTTCTTAAAAACAAAACACACTGTTGTTTTTACGAGAAACATCTTTACTCTTTGTAAATCCCAATACATGAATGGTATACACATACTTACATACTTCATCAAATAAATTGTGCAGATGACCAGACCAATAGAAAAATGTATATGGAGAAATGCTTAATATCACTCACCATAGGATTAAGACTGTTGTAGATGATAGTATAATTTAATCTGCTCTTGTTGGGGCATTCTTGTTATACCAGCTCTGAGGAGACTCAACCAACAGGTTGGTACATCAGCTATCAATTTGGACTGCAAATTAAATACTCTTTTTAAACGCTGCATTTTTATCAGTGGGAAATGCTTTGATATACTGTCTATGTCATTAATATATTTCAGGCTCCCATTTCTTATTATATTTTATTGAATGAGATTTAGTAATAACTTGGTCATTTTAAGAAATATCTATTTGCCCAAATTTTCTATATTTTTTCTTAAATTTCCTTCCTATAGACATAGACATTTTCATTTCCTCTGGTATATATCGAAAGGAATATATATATATTCTATGGGGTAGATGATACTTGTCCAAAATCTGATGTGTATTTTGAAGATTATATTTTAATATGGGGTTGATGAATGGGCCAGGTACCACTAGAGACCAAAACCACACCAGATCCACAGATCTGGAGTTACAGAGTTAACTGTCTGATTTATATTGGTACTGGTTACCAAACCTGGGTCTTCTGCGAAAGTAGTGAAGACTTGTTTCTTTAAGATTTTATTGTTTCTTTGTGAATTTTGCACCATGTGTCCCAATCCCACTCATTCCCCCCTCTTACTTTGTACCTGCCCTCCGTGCTTTCAACTACATCCAACAAAGAAAAAAATATCTGATTGTGAAAGCTGTAGTATGTCACAGTGTCCTACAGTATGCCATTTTGTCCATACTTTGTTGCTTGCAAATTTTCATTGCAATGACTCATTGGTCTGTTTGGAGGACTCTGGCTTCTGCTATTCTATCAATACTGGAACCACACTGGACCTCCTCTGGGATATCCTGGGTCATGGAGTTTTGGATTTGTAGGACTGATTCTTTCATTCATTCATGGATTGGGTAGATTTGGGGAGGGTCAATTCAAAGCCATGGATCTGGGCCTAAGAGTATCTTAGCTGAAGAGCCTTCTGGCTGTCCTACCAGCAAGCCCCACAACCTGGGCCAGCTCTACCCTGCTACCCAAGTTAGGTATAGGGCCCACAGTGAACACTTGTAACTGCTGAACCACTTCCGAAAGCAACAATTTCCTGTATTTTTAGCTTCTCTCTTTTTATTATTATGTATTCTGATAAATTTTATAGACATCATAAATATTTGGTTGTCTTTTTTTAAAAATATTTTTATTTTCTATATTTTTTTTTACATTCCAAATGATTTCCCCTTTCCCGGATCCCCCCTCTCCATATGTCCCATAAACCTTCTTCTCTCCATTCATTCTCCAATCACCTCCCTCCCTTTTTTCTTGGTCCTTATATTCCCTTCCAATGCTAGATCAATCCTTTACAGGATCAGGACCTTCTCCATACTTCTTCATGGGAGTTATTTGTTATGTGATTTGTGCCTTGGGTATTCAGGGCTTCTGGGCTAATTAATATCCACTATCAGAGATTGCATTCCATGTGTATTCTTTTGTGACTGGGTTACCTCACTTAGGATGATATTTTCCAGATCAAACCATTTGCCTAAAAATTTTGAGAATTCATTGTTTCTAATTGCTGAGTAGTATTCCATTGTGTAAATATACTACATTTTCTGTATCCATTCCTCCTTTGAGGGGCATCTGGGTTCTTTCCAGCTTCTGGCTATTATAAATAAGGCTGCTATGAACATAATGGAGCATGTGTCTTTATTGCATGCTGGGGAATCCTTTGGGTATATGCCCAGGAGAGGTATAGCAGTGTCCTCCGGAAGTGTCATGTCCAGTTTTAACGTTCTTTATTGTATGTAATTCATCACTCTCCACTCTTACATTTATTATTTGTTTTCTTTTAATTCAGTGTAATTTGTTGTTTCATCTTAATTGATTTTTCTGACTATTACTGTAAAAGATGATATCATTAACGTGAGACTTGATTTTTCTTCTACAGTAGAGTTTTCTGAAAATTCTTTCAAAGATATTCAACAAATTCTAATAAGCTATGATTTTATATTTTTACACCTCAATTTAGACTCTAGTTTTCTCTGTCTTTGTTTAATTTAAACTTACCATTCAAATATTTTTCAAACATTTAATATTCTATGAGACGGCTTTCTGTTATTGGCTGACAATGCAATTTTAGTGTGCTAAATAAATATATTTGTTCTGCAGCCTTGTATAACCTTTCAATATAAATTACATTTACTTTTTGGTCTTTCATTGTGTATGGAATAAGGACCGCCTTGATAATTTTTTTTAATTAATGTATGCTTTTTTTCCTGTAGGGCAGCAAGTATATTTATTTCTTGAATCAAGTTATTTGATACTGTTGCTCATATATACAGTTCCCTAGCATACTTTGATTTTACTTGTTCTAGTTCTTAAGAGATCAATACTGACAACCATCATTGTGGCCTTATATTTCCTGATAGGCACACCAATTTCATAATACATATCTTTAAACTATAATACTTTATGTTCAAACATTTTTTCATTTAATTTAATTTTTTAGTTATTAACTTATCATCACACTAACTGACTTCTTTCCAGTTACTCCCTCCCACAATACTTCTCCAATTTCCCTCCCCTTCTTCTCTGAGAGAATCGGGGTCCCCTGAGTACCATACCCACAGTGGTACTTCATGCAAGGCGTTTTTTCTCCCATTGACAAGGTAGCCCATCTAGTAGAACATATCCCGCAGACAGGCAGCAGCTTTTGGGATAGCCCTTGCTCCAATTGTTCAGAACCCACATGTAGGTCAAGCTACATGTCTGCTACATATGAACAGGAAGGCCAAAATCCAGCCTCTGCATGTTTTTTGGTTTGTGTTAAGACTCTGAGAGCTCCAACAGTAAAGGTTATGTGACTCTATTGGTCTTCCAGTGGAGTTCCTATCTCCTTTAGGGCACACAATCCTTTCTCCTATTCTTCCAGAAGAGTTCCCAAGCTCCTTCTACTGTTAGCCTGTGCATATCTATCTGTCTGAGTCAGCTGCTCAGTGGAGCCTCTCAGAAGACCACATGCTCTTGTCTGCAAGCAGAACAAATTATCACTAATAGTATCAGGGATTGGTGCTTGCACATGTGATGGGTCAAACATAATCATCATGGCTTCATGATTATATTTTTCTGTTACCAGTATGATAAAAGTGTTTAATATAATAAATATAAATCATTATTTGCTTTCAAATATATTTTATCTAATAGGATTGCAGCCATTTTTATTAGATTACCATTTTCTATTTTATTTTACTTTCATGTCTTGCTTGTACCTTACCTGCACAAATACATTTCCAGTTTTTTTATTATAGGTAGCAGGTAGGCAGACAATTACCCTTCCTTATCATCTCCATTTTTCAAAGTGGATGATAATTAATTAGTATTTAATGTGATTATAATGTGTTTGGGCTTAAATACAGTATTTACATATACTTCTTTGCTCTTATCTATTTTGTGTTAATTTGCACCTTTTTATTTTAGTTCTTTCAAATGAGTTTTAAAATGTTTATTTAATATTCTTCATTGATATATTGCTGATTGTCTGTGTGGTTGCCTCAGTGTTTAAAGTGTTGCTTTTAGCCAATAAAAGCTTCCCTCATATATTGTCAAATGTATTCACACATGTACTAACAGAACTGACCTTCCATTTTCCTTTCAGAACTATGTTCTACTGGTATACCTTTGACTCTAAATAGGTTATAAAACTGGCATTTAAAGTGTTAATATTTCAGCAAATTGTTTTTCCAATATATTTTAAAACTAACAAACCTTATGTCATTACCATTTCTAATGTTCTTCATATTGCTGTGAATATTTTATCTTATATCATTTTCTTTCTGTCCTAATAAATGGTATTAAGTATTATACTTCAAGTATATGTCTGGAAAGTTTTAATTTTAAATTCCTTCTTGAAAGGCATTTTTCTATGTGTGTATTCAAAGTCAACAATTGTTATTTCACTCAAAATTTGAAAGTTGGTCTACTGTCCTATCAATTATGTGTTTTCCAACTCTTGTTAAGCTTGTTAAACACTTGTTACATATATCTTTGGACTTCTCTATATAATATTCTATTTCCTTGACTGCTTTAAAGCTTCGTTTTCCTTTCTGTTAAATATTCATTTCTCAACTTGATTGTACTGAGAATCTCCTAAGAAATTATTAATACAAAACTCTGGCTGTGTCTGTAAGGACATTTTCAGAGAGTATGAGATCATGAAGGCTCTAAACTAATAAGCTGATCAACCTATTGATGTATTCATAATAAGACATAATTGTGATGTGCTCAAAGGTAAGTTGTAGGCCACGTGAGAAGAAGTAGGCCATGTGAGAGGAGTGTCATTAGCATTACATCTAGCCTTGAGGCTCTCTGCTTTGTTCTGCACCCCATCTCTCATTACATGGACAGACAAGAAACTAATATGGTTGGCTGTGATAAATTTGCTCATGATGACTCATGGCTGTAATTTATTTAAAAATCTCAGGATATTCTGTGTGGTTTTGAGCTATAGAGTTTTGTATTGTTTTTCTTTTTGCTTTCAGCAGCATTGGTGATTTGCAACCAATATTAGTTCTTCTAATATTTTCATTCTCTATCTTACAGTACTGCACAAATTAGTGTTATTTTAAGCCACTTGGGTTTTTCCTACAGCTTCTCTAAAAGTGGAGTACACAGACAGTTCTATATCTATTCTGATGGTATAAATATAAGCTCAAACTTTAGAGCTGCAGAGAATATAAATAGTTGCAAGGGCATGCACAGTGGTAAGCATCTTAATTATCTAAGATGAGCTGCCTTTGAAGGCTTCCAGATATATTAATGAGATAGGGGAGTCTGGGATAGATGCTAAGAGCTCATAGGTGTCTGTTGGAAAAGACTTTGAGATACTAAAGTTAATATGTACGTATTAAAGTGAGATAGTTTATAACCAATGAAAACCAAGACCTGTGACATCATACACTCTTACAATAAAACAAAGAATTTGTGCTAGAAGAATACCCTGTTTTTTACCAATCAAGTATATTTTGTAATGTCAAATATAACTTGTAGCATATTCACCCCTTAGTTTTAGTACTTGTTACTCGTAATATATTATATGATAGTATAAATTCCCTACCAGTAGAGTCTATTACTTCACTTGTATTTTTAAGCATGTATGTGTTCCTGTAAATACCTGTAGTGGGTCAGAAAATGCTTTTTTATTACTTCAAACCATAATTTACAAAGGTAGATTCATATAAAGAATCCAATTAACCCAATATCAATACTTTAAAATGAAGCACGGTATAAAAATTATTTCTTATTTAATTTTTTATTGTTTTTGAAAAGAGAATTTTGCTTCCCATCTGTTCTCCAATCTCTGTGCAACAGAACATTACTACAAATGTTCATGCTATTGGCTTTATTTCACTGGAATTACAGATGTGTGCTACTACATCTGGCATACTGCTGAAAGTTCTACAATCAACTTGAACTTCACTGTGAAAATTAAAGAAAAACAATCAAATTAAAGTGAAAAGATAGACATTGTATTATATACAAGTTTTTATACACATGATTTTCTCTTAATTAATATGTCTTTCCATATGATGGCTGTGATGACAATTAGCTCTTTAGTACCGTAAATTGAAATTATATGTATAATGAAAGTTAGATCAGAATTATTTGAAACATAGCCTTAAGAAAATTCAAGATATTTCTTTTTTCTATTAGATATTTGCTTTATTTGCATTTCAAATGATATCCCCTTTCTTTGTTATCCCTCTGAAAAACTCCTATCTTATCCCTTTCCCCTGCTCACCCCCCCCCCCAATATCCTGATTTGCATTCCCCTATACTAGGGATTGAGCCTTCACAGGACCAATGGCATCTCCTCTCATTGATGTCTGAAATGGTTATCTTCTGCCACATGTGTAGCTGGAGCCATGGGTCCCTCCATGTATACTCTTTGTTTGGTAGTTTAGTCCCTGGGAGCTCTGGGAGTACTGGTTGGTACATATTATTGTTCCTCCTGCAGGACTGCAAACCTCTTGAGCTACTTGGGTCCTTTCTCTAGCTGCTCCTTTGGAGACCCTAAGTTCAGTCCATTGGTTGGCTGTGAACCATGGGTATTTTGATTCACTTTCCAATAAGGATCAAAGTATCCACACTTTGGTCTTCCTTCTTCTTTAGCTTCATGTGGTCTGTGAGTTGTACCTTAAATATCCTGAGCTTTTGGGCTAATATCCACTTATAAATAAGTGCATACTGTGTGTGTTCTCTTGTGATTGGGTTACCTCACTCAGGATGGATATTTTCTAGCTCCATCCATTTGCCTAAGAATTAAATGAATTCATTGTTTTCAATAGCTTAATAGTGTTCCATTGAGTAAATGCACCACATTTTCTGAATCCATTCCTATGTTGAGGGACATATCTGTTCTTTCCAGCTTCTGGCTATTATAAATGGGGCTGCTGTAAACACACTGGAGCATGTGTCCTTATTACATGTTGGAGCATCTTTTGAGTATAAGATCAGGAGTGGTATTGCTGGGTCCTCAGGTAGTGCCATGTCAAATTTTCTGAGAAACCACCAAACTGATTTCAAGAGTAGTTTTACCAGTTTACAATCCCACCTGCACTGGAGGAGCGTTCCTCTTTCTCCACATCCTCTTCAGCATATGCTGTCCCCTGAGTTTTTGATCTTACCATTCTGACTGTTGTGAGGTGGAATCTCAGGGTTGTTTTGATTTGCATTTCCCTGATGATTAAAGATGTTAAACATCTCATTAGGTGTTTTTCAGACATCTGGTATTCCTCAATTGAGAATTCTTTTTTTTTTTTAGCTCTGTACCCCATGGTACAGGGGTAATAGGGCTGTTTTTAATAGGGCTATTTGTTTCTCTGGAGTCTAACTACTTGAGTTTTCTGTATATATTGGATAATAGCCCTCTATCAGATGTAGGATTAGTCAAGATCTTTTCTCAATCTGTTGGAATCAGTAGCCTTCCTATACTCAAAGGATAAAGAGGCTGAGAAAGAAATTAGGGAACCTGTAGCCTTCACAATAGTCACAAATAATATAAAATATCTTGTGTGACTCTAACCAAGCAAGTTAAAGATCTGTATAATGAGAACTTCATGTCTCTGAAGAAAGAAATTGAAGAAGATCTCAGAAGATGGAAAGATCTCCCATGCTCATGGATTGGCAAGGTTAATATAGTAAAAATGGCCATCTTGCCTAAAGCAATCTACAGATTCAATGAAATCGCCATCAAAATTCAAACTCAGTTCTTCATAGAGTTAGAATGAGCAATTTCCAAATTTATCTGGAATAACAAAATACTCAGTATAGCAAAAACTATTCTCAATAATAAAAGAACTTCTGGCAGAATCACCATCTTGACCTCAAGCTATACTGCAGAACAACAATGATAAAAACTGCATGGTATTGGTAGAGTGACAGGCACTTCAATGGATTAGAACTGAAGATCTAGAAATTAACCCTCACACCTATGGTCACTTGATCTTTGATAAAGGAGCTAAAACCATCCAGTGGGAAGAAAAACAGCATTTTCAACAAATGGTGCTGGGTCAACTGAAAGTTTACATATAGAAGGATGCAAATTGATCCATTCTTATCTCCCTGTACAAAACTCAAGTCCAAGTGGATCAGGGACCTCCACATAAACCAGATATACTGAATCTAATAGAAGAGAAAGTGGAGAAGAACCTTGAGCACATGGGCACAGGGGAAAATTTCCTGAATAAAACAACAAAAGCTTATGCTCTAAGATCAAGAATTGACAAATGGAACCGCATAAAATTGCAAAGCTTTTGTAAAACAAAAGACACTGTCAATAGGACAAAATGGTGATCAAGATATTTCATAGGTTAATAGTTCTGCAGTGAGAAAATTTCCAATAAAGATTAGCTAGATTAAGACCAACAACATTTATGGCAAAGATGAGTGTGTGTGTGTGTGTGTGTGTGTGTGTGTGTATGTGTGTGTGTATGTGTGTATGTTTGTGTGTGTTCATAAATGTCTTATATGTGTATATATGTATATACATATGGATGATATATATCGTATATATATAATACAGGGAGATTATATATATATATATATATCAATTTAATTTTTTATAATACTGATATACTGTTTAATATGTATATGAATTCATATACATGTGCAGACACATACCTACAAGTAGGATAATAGTCTGTTGTTTACTTACCTCAGGAAAAGGCAATGCTTTCAGTAACTTAGCACTGGCATTTAATATAACTACAAAATATTTCTGTTTTGTAAAGAAAGCATGTATAAGCCAATTGCTCTTATTGGCAAAAGTTAAAATAATAGAAAAAGTAGTCTATAAGTCCACAGGAAAAGTGTCATTCTTCTAAATCATTTTAATAATAAAGTATGTAGAGAAAATAAAATTTTCTTCTACCTAAAATAATACTGAGTATTTTGTTATTCCAGATAAATTTGGAAATTGCTCATTCTCTAATGACTTAAGGAGTTAGAAATTTAACAGTCTTTTCCTTTGAACTGTTTTGATTTCTTTTCATGGCAGAATTAAAGGAGGGAGGTGATTGGAGAAGGGATGGAGAGAAGAAGGTTTATGGGACATATGGGCAGGGGGGATCTGGGAAAGGGGAAATCATTTGGAATGTAAACAAAGAATATAGAAAATAAAAATATTATAAAAAAATAAATAAAGACAAAGACAAAAGGTTTCACAAATCGCAATTTACATCTGACTTTTGTCTTTGCATCCCAGAATGTGAGTATTTATGACTCTCTTGGAATGGGTGGTATCTTAGGATTAGTAAACAGTTGATGGATTAAGTGTTGTTGTTAATAATCACAGGCTGTGCACATGCTTAGGTGGTCAGAGGTTGAAGAAGGTTTTACAAGAAGAGTACTGTTGTGCTGTAACTTCATTTCCCCAGATTCACAAAGAAGTCAGTTACAAGTAGGCATGGGACCTGAGCATCTGTGAGCTGACAGTAGTCAATCCAGCCTCTATCTACAATGTTACATCCTCATCCTATTTGCTTCTCTGACTTCGCTGGAAGAAGTCATATCAGGGAATATATTATTGGATATCACCCATGGACATATCAACCTTAGTCATTGAGAGTACCAAGCAATTGGGCAAGTTTTAGCTGCATCTTTTGACTTCTTTCAGTAATCTTTGTGTGTGACTATATTTCACTGTAGCAGTGATGAAGCATGTCTGTAGGAACTTTTCCAACATCCATAATCATGGCTCTTCACCCTCAGCCCTTTTTCTAGAGCCTATATTCATAAATATACTGTGTATAAGTTTTTTTCTTAATCTCTGCTTTCATCAGAAACTATTCTAAGAAAATAGTTGATATTAAAATATAAATATGGTCAAAAATAACAGAATACAATACTGAACAATATGTTTCATTCATTTTTCATTTCCCTTAATAAGTTATCTACCTTCATTCAGTGTCCAAGGCAAATCAGACATTATGCCTGTTCATGTGGGCCTACAGAGAAGAAAAAGATGCATCTTAATTCTATAGTGCCTTGATAACCAGAAAGTATAAATACATAAAGGACTTTTAAACCTTAATAAAAGCAATCAGTTTAAAAATAAACAAATTATCTAAATAGACACTTCTTTTAAAGTTTTTAAATGATCAATAAATATTTTGATATTAACATAGATGAAAAAGAAAAAGAAATGTGTATATGCTTTTGGTGGGAATGTAAATTTGTATGTTATGGAAAGCATAAGACAAACATAGAAACATAAACATTTTATATGATCTATTTACTAGAAGTATACATAAAAATTATGCATCAAAAAGAGATAACTGGAGGAAGTTGCCATCTTTGCTCCAAGACAGATGGGACAGACGACCCGAGGTACCAGGATATCCTGAGTCTATGACCTCTGGGGACATAGACCGCTGACCTGTGGGCTGCTGCTGGCACCCAGGACCTGGGCAGATCGGCGGTTTCTCTGTGTGCCAGCCATGTGTGGGTCATGTGCATGGCTGGGTGGTCAGCAGCCACAATCTTCTTTCCCAGTCAGATAGAACAGGCGACCCCAGGTACCAAGATATCCTGAGTCTAAGATCTCTGGAGATGCAGACTGCCAAGCTGCGGGCTGCAGCCTGCACCCAGGACCTGGGCAGATCATCGGTAGTCTGTGTGCCAGTCAGGCATGGGAACTGTGCCCTGCAGGGAGCCTGTGGGATCCATCTTTGCTCCCTGGCAGAGCAGACAGACAGTACAAGGTTCGGTCCACAGAGACCACCCAAGTATAACATTGCTTGGGGCAGGACACACCAGGGCTCCAAAAGCACTGAAGAGGAGGGCAGCACATCAACAATCTGGGCAAGGGGAAACCCAGTCATCCAGTGGTGCGGAAATAGCCTTACAAGCTCACAGGAGGTTCAAGCACCAACCAGTAACAACAGGAAATACAAACACCAGAGATAACCAGATGACAAAAGGCAAACATAGGAACAATACTAACAGAAATCAAGGCAATATGGCAACATCTGAACCCAATTCTCCAACAACACCAAGTCCTGGATACCCTAACACACCAGAAAAACAAGATTTGGGTTTAAAATCACTGGTCATGATGCTGTTATAGGAACACAAGGAAATAAATAAAGCTCTTAAAGAAATACAGGAGAAAATGGATAAAAAGTTAGAAGTCTTTACAAGGGAAACACAAAAATCATTAGGATTAATGTAGCATTGGCGGGGAATATAAGGACAGAGAAAAAAAGGAGGGAGGTGATTGGAGAATGGATGGAGAGAAGAAGGTTTATGGGACATATGGGGAGGGGGGATCCGGGAAAGGGGAAATCATTTGGAATGTAAACAAAGAATATAGAAAATTAAAATGTTAAATATTAAAAAAAAATAAATGTTCAACATTATTAGTCACTAGGGAAATGCAAATCAAAATAAAAAAAAAAAAAAGAAAAAGAAATGCAGGAGAATATGAGTCAAAGGATAGAAGCCAATAAGGAGGAAATGCAAAAATCACTTAAAGAAATACAGGAGAACTTGGGTCAACAGGCAGAAGTCATGAAAGAAATAACACAAAAATCTCTTAAAGAATTACAGGGAAACACAAACAAACAAGTGAAGGAGCTGAGCAAAACCATCCAGATCTAAAAACAGTAGTAGAAACAACTAAGAAATCACAAAGGAAGACAACTTTGGAGATAGAAAACCTTGGAAAAGAATCAGGGGACATAGATGCAAATATCAGCAACAGAATACAAAAGATAGAAGAAAGAATCTCAGATGCTGAAGATACCTTTGAAACCATGGACTCAACAGTGAAAGAAAATGCAAAATGCAAAAAGCTTGTAACCCAAAACATCCAGGAAATCCAGGACACAATGAGAAGTCCAAACCTGAGGATTACAGGTATAGATGAGAGTGAAGATTTACAGCTTACAGGGCCAGCAAATATCTTCAACAAAATTATGGAAGAAAACTTCCCTAACCTAAAGAGAGAGATGCCCATGTCTATACAAGAAGCCTACAGAACTCCAAACAGACTGCACCAGAACACAAATACCTCCTGTCACATAATAATCAAAATCCCAAATGTACTAAATAAAGAAAGAATATTAAACGCAGTAAGAGAAAAAGGCCAAGTAGCATATAAAGGAAGACCTTTCAGAGTCACCCCAGGCTTCTCACCAGAGACCCTGAAAGCTAGAAGATCCTGGGCAGATCTCATGCATACTCCAAGAGAACACAAATTCCAGCCAAAGTTAATATACCCAGCAAAACTCTCAATCACTATAGATGGAAAAACCAAGATATTCCATGACAAAACCAAATTTATACAATATCTTTCTACAAACCCAGCCCTACAAAGGATAATAGGAGGAAAATATCAATACAAGGAAGGAAACTACACCCTGGAAAATGCAAGATAGTAACATTCTTTCATCAAACCCAAAAGAAGATAACCAATCAAATATAAAAATAACATCAAAAATAAAAGGAAGTAATAATCACTATTCCTTAATATCTGTTAACATCAATGGACTCAATTCCTCAAAAAAAGGACATAGACCAACAGACTGGATACATAAACAAGACCCTACATTTTGCTGCATACAGGAAACACACCTCAGTGTAAAAGGCAGACACTTCCTTAGAGTAAAAGGCTGGAAGACAATTTTACAAGCAAATGATCTCAGAGAAAAAGCTGGAGTAGCCTCTCTAAGATAGGGTAAAATTGACATTCAACCTAAAGTCATCAAAAGAGACACTGTGGGACACTTCTTGCTGGTCAAAGGAAAAACACACCGAGAAGAACTCTCAATCCTGAACATCTATGCTCCAAATGCAAAGGCACCCTCATTCATAAAAGAAACTTTACTAAATCTCAAAGCACACATTGCACCTAACACAATAATTGTGGGTGACTTCAACACTGCACTTTCCTCAATGGACTGATCAGGAAAACAGAAACTAAACAGGGACACAGTTAAACTAATTGAAGATTTGGACCAATCAGATTTAACAGATATATAAAGAACATTTCACCCTAAAGCAAAAGAATATACCTTTTTCTCAGCACCTCATGGTACCTTCTCCAAAATTGACCATATAGTTGGTCACAAGACAGACCTCAACAAATATAAGAAGATTGAAATAATCCCATGCGTCCTATCAGATCACTGTGGAGTAAAAGTGGTCTTCAATAGCAACAAAAACAACAGAAAGCCCACATACACATGGAAACTGTACAATACACAATGATACCTTGGTCAAGGAAGAAATAAAGAAAGAAATCAAAGATGTTTTAGAATTTATCGAAAACGAAGATACAACATACCCAAATATATGGGACACAAGGAAAGCAGTGCTAAGAGGAAGATTCATAGCACTGAGTGCCTCCAAAAAGAAAATGGAGAGAACATATACTAGCAGCTTAATGACATACTTGAAAGACTGGGAACAGAAAGAAGCTAATTCACCCAGGATGAATAGAAGTGAGGAAATCATCAAACTCAAGGCTGAAATCAATCAAATAGAAACAAAGAGAACCATACAAAGAATCAACAAAATCAGGAGTTGGTTCTTTGAGAAAATAAACAAGATAGATAAACCCTTAGCCAGACTAACCAACGGGCACAGGGACAGTATACAAATTAAGAAAATTAGAAATGAAAAGGGGGATATAACAACAAAAACTGAGGAAATTAAAACAATCATCAGATCCTAATACAAAAGTCTATACTCAACACAACTGGATAATCTGGAGGAAATGGACAATTTCTTAGACAGATACCAAATACCAAAATTAAATCAGGATCAAATAGATCATCTAAACAGTCCCATAACCCCTAAAGAAATAAAAGGAGTCATTGAAAGTCTCCCAACCAAAAAAGCACTATACCAGATGGACTTAGTGCAGAATTCTATCAGACCTTAAAACCAATACTCTTCAGACTATTCCACAAAAATAGAAACAGAAGGAACACTACCCAACTTGTTCTAAGAAGCCACAATTATGCTGATACCAAAACCATACAAAGGTCCAACAAAGAAAGAGAACTTCAGGTCAATTTTCCTTATGAATATCAATGTAAAAATACTCACTAAATTCTTGCCAACCAAATCCAAGAACACATCAAAACGATCATACACCATGATCAAGTAGGCTTCATCCCAAGGATGCAGGGATGGTTCAATATAAGGAAACCCATCAATGCAATTCACTACATATACAAACTCCAAAAAAAAAAAAAAAAAAAAAAAAAAAAAAAAAACCACATGATCATTTCATTAGATGCCAAAAAAAAAAAAAAAAAAAATTGACAAAATTCAGCATCCTTTCATGCTAAAAGCCTTGGAAAGTACAGCAATTCAAGGCCCATACCTAACCACAGTTAAAGCAATATACAGCAAACTGCTAACCACCATCAAACTAAATGGAGAGAAACTTAAAGCAATCCCACTAAAATCAGGGAGAGAGAGGGCTGCCCCCCCCCTCTCTCTCCATATCTTTTCAATATAGTACTTGAAGTTCTAGCTAGAGCAATTAGACAACATTAGGAGTTCAAAGAGATACAAATTGGAAAGAAAGAAGTCAAACTATGACCATTTGTAGATGATATGATATTCTATTTAAGTGACCCCCCCCCAAAAAAAAACAAAAAAACACCAGAGAACTCCTACAGCAGTTAAATAGCTTCAGCAAAGTGGCTGGTTATAAAATCAACTCAAGCAAATGAGTAGCCATCCTATACTCAAAGGATAAGCAGGCTGAGAAAGAAGTTAAGGAAATGACACCCTTCACAATAGTCACAAATGATATAACATATATCTTGGTGTGATTCTAACCAAATAAATGAAAGATCTGTATGAGAAGAACTTTATGTCTCTGAAGAAGGAAATCGAAGAAGACCTTAGAAAATGGAAAAATCTTCCAAGCTCATGGATTGGCAGGATTAATATAGTTAATATGGCCACCATACCAAAGTAATCTACTGATTCAATGCAATCCCCATCAAAATCCCAACTCAGTTCATCATAGTATTAGAAAAAGCAATTTTCAAATTCACCTGGAATAACAAAAACCCCAGGATAGCTAAAACTATTCTCAATAGAAAAATAACTTCTGGGGGAATCAGTATCCCAGAAGGTAAGTAATACTACAGTGCAACGGTGTTAAAAACTGCATGGTATTTGTACAGTGACAGGAGAGTGGACCAATGGAATAGGATTGAAGACCTAGAAATGAACCCACACACCTATGGTCACTTGATATTCGACAAAGGAGCAGAAAACATCCAGTGGAAAAAAGACAGCCTTTTTGACAAATGGTGCTGGTTCAATTGGAGGTCAGCATGCAGAAGAATGGCGAATTGATCCATTCTTATCTCCTTGTACTAAGCTCAACTCCAAATGGATCAAGGACCTCCACATAAAACCTGACACACTGAAACTAATAGAAAAGAAACGGGGGGAAGACCCTTGAGGACATGGGCACAAGGGGAAAGTTCCTAAATAGAACACCAATAGCTTATGCTCTAAGATCAAAAATTGACAAATGGGACCTCATAAAACTACAAAGTTTCTGTAAGGCAAAGGACCCTGTCAAAAAGACAAAACGTCAACCAACAGATTGGGAAAGGATCTTCACCAACCCTAAATCTGACAGAGGGCTAATATCTAATATATACAAAGAACTCAAGAAGGTAGAACCCAGAGAACCAATTAACCCCATTAAAAAATGGGTTACGGAGCTAAATAAAGAATTTTCACATGAAGAACTTCGGAGAACTGAGAAACACCTTAAGAAATGTTCAACTTCATTAATCATTAGGGAAATGCAAATCAAAACAACCCTGAGATTTCACCTCACACCAGTCAGAATTGCTAAAGTTAAAAACTCAGGAGACAGCAGGTGTTGGCGAGGATGAGGAGAAGGAGGAACATTCCTCCACTGCTGGTGGAATTGTAAGAAGGTATAACTCTGAAAATCAGTCTGGTGGTTTCTCAGAAAACTGGGGATGACATTTCTGAAGGACCCAGCTATACCATTCCTAGGCATATACCCAAAGGATTCCCCATCATGCAATAAAGACATATGCTCCACTATGTTCATAGCATCCTTATTTATAATAGCCAGAAGATGGAAAGAACCCAGATGTCCCTCAATGGAGGAATGAATACAGAAAATGTGGTATATTTACACGATGTAATACTACTCAGCAATTGAAAACAATGAATTCATGAAATTTTTAGGCAAATGGTTGGAACTGTAAAATATCATCCTAAGTGTGGTATCCCAATCACAAAAGAATACACATGGAATGCAATCACTGATAAGTGGATATAATTAGCCCAGAAGCTCTGAATATTGAAGCCATAATTAGTATAACAAATGATTCCCCTGAAGAAGGAAGGAGAGGGCCCTGATCCTGGAAAGGCTTTTTCCAGCATTGTAGTAGAGTACCAGGACAGAGAAGAGGGAAGGGGTGATTGGAGAATGGGTGGAGAGAAGAGGACTATGGGACATATGGGGAGGGGGGCACTGGGAAAGGGAAAGCATTTGGAATGTAAACAAAGAATATAGAAAATAAAAAATAATATTAAAAAAGAGATAACTGTATGCCAATGTTTACTACAGTACTATACAATAGCTAAGAATCAGCCTGTGTATGTATCAATAGTGAATAAATAATCGACAACATGTTATATACTGATATAATAATATATTATTTAGTCCTTTAAAACTATGACTTTCAGCAAATGGATGGAACTCAACTGTAGTATGTTAAGCAAAATGGGCCAAACAGAATGAAAGCATAATATATTCTTTCTCATATGTCGAAACCAGAAAAAGCCTTGACTGTAAAGTAAAATAATAGGAACTAGAAAAGATGTAAGAAGGCAGGAAATATAGTAAGGATGAAAGATGGCTGGATAGATATGACAATGAACACTGTTTACATGTGTGAAAATATCACAAGTTAATACAAATGGATATTTTTAAAATATCTCTTAAAAAGAAGGGGCATTCCAAAGGGCAAAGAACGGAATCCCTGATATGAAATCCTTTGGTAAGGGAAATTCTCAGTCAACTGAGAAGGATGATAGAGGTAACAAATGGAGGTCTACAGGGATTTGACGACAATGAAACAGGATCTCATGTGCAAAGTCCATGAGGAAGAGAAAGATAGAGTTGAGGAATATTATTTTTAAACTTTTCAATTACTCCTTTGGAGATCAGGAAGTATGTGCTGTAGTCTTCTATTAAAGTAAATCATCCATATTTCTTCATACATACTAATAGTTATATTTATCTGCACAGAAGGGGTATAGGAAGCCAATAGGACAGACAGAGCGAATTCAATCAGGAAAAATGATATATAAACTTTTCTGTTCTTCTCTGAAAGGAACTTTCTGAAAAATCCATTTTTAGAAGTTGTTTCTAGTTTTCATATTATTTTCATATTGTACTCTAGTTTAACTTTAATCTTTAGTTTTCAGAATGAATAACAGGCATTTGTTCTTTTTTATGATTGTTATTATTGCCAAATTTTCCATATGAAATAATTTAAATGTAGATACATTAGAAGATGTTTAGACTTTGCTGAAAAAGATGTTTATTTTCAATAAACAAATCAGCATCTAATAAGGAAAAAAAATTGGGGGCAAATAATACTAACCCAAAATAATTGTACTGAGTATGAGGTGCATGCACAGTAGGAGCTAGGAAACATCAGAGACAGTAGCAAAGACAGCAAAAACAATATTGTTACAGCAACTTTGGAAACCCTTGTTGACTTCAGGATCACAAACTACAACATAAAATTCACCAAGAACAAAGAATGCAAGTTCTTCTTTATGCTCTTTCAGATTCCAAAGACATATCCTTTCTCAGTGTTGTCTCAGAGTCACAAGCTTACCTTTTGTGTCTATGTCAGTTATTGGCTACTCTGAGCTCTCTATCTCCTAGACAGCCCACAAGCGCCAGCATACCAGTGTTGGGCACTGACACTGCCTATCTATCAACTGGCACAAGCCCCTTCACAGCTTTCCTTGGCCATGAAGGTAAATACACATGCCCATATTTTTGTCTGTGACTTATTGAAGAGTAGCTATGGCTTCCCTTTGTTAAGGTACTGGTCAGGCTTCACTGAACAGCAACTTGGCAATGAAAGAGAATTCAGCAGCTGTGAGGAATGGGTTTTAAGGCCATTTTCATGTCTGTTATCTTTTTATCCAAGGCCCACAGACTAGGAGATGGCATCTGTAAATAAATCAAAACCAAAAGTTTTATTCTTCATAATTCCAACAGAAAATGGAAATAGAGACTAATTGACAAGACAAGGTTCTCAGCCTTGAACACTGAGTGATGACCTTCCCTGTATCCTTACCATTCACTTCCCTATCTTCTGCAAGGATTCATGTTCTATCTGCTTCAGGGTCTCTGTCTCCATGCTAAAACGTATCTTCATCGTGGAGGGTTAGCTTGCCTCCTACAGATCAGGGACTTAGTTTAGAGAGTGTTAATTCTTTATATACTATGAAATGAAGGGTGAATGTGGCATTTCTACAAATGAAGAAGCTGTCATTTTCCTAAGATTATCAAAAGGTTGCTAAATCCCCACCTGTTCTAACCAAGAAAGAAGACCTTGTGTTCAAAGACCTTGGTCTCTGTCTCTTTGCTTTCCCTAGCAAGGTTCAGACCTATGGGACTTTCAGTGTAGCCTTTTGTATCACCAACATCATTTGATGTAAACAGCCATCTTTATATTTTTCAATTATTTCATTGTTGTAAAAGCATTTAATATGAAATTTTCTTTCACTAGTAAATCCAGCATTGTATAGTCAGTTTCAGGAACTTGGGCAATGCTGCTACATGTAGCATGTTCTATTACTAAGGCTAAACAAGCCTTTTATATGAATAAAGCACATTTCTGTTCATTCACAGATGTGTTCTTAGGCTATTCCACATCTTACACATACTGAATAGAATTTAGCAAACAACTAGATGATGACAGCTTTAGGGGATTGTGATTTCTCTTCTTTTAGACAAAGCAGACAAGAACAATTGCTAAGTTTCATTTGATTTTTATCAAAAGCTCTTTTTTGTATGACAAATAAAAAGACTGAAAATAAACTAGATAAAATTGTATAGGGAATCTATGGTCTTTTAAAAAACAAAGTTATATGTGTTCTGCACATGTAGATTTATATTGATGAGGCTCAATTAGGAATAGTGGTTTGTGTACAGAGTTCATGCCAGAAATTTTTTCACTCTATAGAAATCTGTAGAATATTGTAAATGCTAGACACTACACTGGGAAGGCCAGCTGTCTGTCTATTTTACAAAAATCTATTGACCAAATAAATACTAGATCCCATAGTCAGCAATTAAAATAAAGAAGATAACTAAACCACATATTTTTTTATAAAAATTTAATGGATATACATAAGACCACAGAAGGACAATAAAATAACAGAAAATACTAGATGATGGTAAGGCTACATTGAAGAAATCTAAACAAGGTGATATTAAAGCGGTAGTATAAACATATGAGCTTGCCTCCAGGCTCAGAGAGGACTTGAGTTCAATCCCTAGGATGCACCTGATACAATGAAAACACAACTACTTCAAGTTTTCTAAACCCAGCATACAGACTGCACCATGAGCATGTGATGACCTGCACTACATATCAATAAATAAATTGAACAGGAGGCTTTTTTAAAAAATAAAGTAAGAAAGAGAGCTAATATAAATTGGTTGGCTATGATAAATCTGCTTTCTGTACTGTGATGTAGAACTGAAAAAAGGACAAATGTAATTCAGTTATTCTACTCAAATATATTCACCTGAGTGGATCTGTGTCAGAACATCACTGAGACATAAATTCATTCGTGTTTATTGTGGTAATATTCATAATAATTAGGATATCCTACCAGCCTGTTTCCCATCAAATCAATGTGTAAATAAAATTATGTGTATTTGTATATGTCCATATACTTATATATGTGTATAGTGATAAAGAAGAACAAAACTGTCATTCTTAAAAGAATAAATAGCACTAGAGATCACCTTGCTAAACAATGTAAGTTTGACTAAGATAGACAAACATAGCTTATTTTCTTTAATTTATAAGCCATTATCCCTCCTCTCTTCTGTTCTCTCTCTCTCTCTCTCTCTCTCTCTCTCTCTCTCTCTCTCTCTCTTTCTCTCTCTCTCTCTCTCATGTTCTGTCTCATACACAACACACACACACATGCATGCACATACACATACCAAATTAATAAACAAATGACATCAAATGCTGGGAGCCAGTCACGGCTGAGGTGTTCTTCTTTCTTGTAGGTTCTTCTTGAGCCATCCAAGTGGGGAAGAGCATCAGCAGGTAAGACTTTGTCTTCCAGAAAATTTGGGGTTGCTGTATAATAAGAAGTTTACTTATCTAAGTCTAAGTTACTATTTTCATGTAGCTGACCTGCCTTCTGTGTTCCTCTGAAGCCAGAGACTGCAGTCCCAGGCACTTAGCACCTCATCCAAAAATAGCAGGAGATTAAGTAAAGGATTAGTTGTTATATCCCTTTCCCTATTGTCCAGATGCCTCTTGCTTCTTAGGCTGGGGTGAAATTAGGAGGAATAAACTTCTACTGAACCAGGAGAAGAGAATAACATTCCCAGAAAAAAACTTTTACATAAGTGAGTATGAATAATCTCACATAAGTTCATACACAGCTTCAGAAATACAGAGTTTTCATTTACACATTTCCACACAAATTCAGTAGGGCCCAACTTGCATGCATTCTCACAACTACATACTTACACACACACATGCGTACATTCTCACAACTACATATGTACAGATACATCCATACTTACATATGTATGTGGAGCAAAAGACCAAGCACAAGGGCCGAAAGAACTCACTCATTCTGGATAAAAAAGGAACCACAATATTTATTATATGGAGAAAGTAAAGGCTTCCACCCTTTTAATGCTAAATGAAATAAATCCATGTTTAGAAGAAAAAAACAAGCATACAAACAAAAACCTCTCTGTTCCTTGAAATAAGACTAAGCCTGTCTTCTCCTTACCATGGCACCTGTTCTGTTCCATGGAAAGGAGAAGCCTGTCTGCTCCTTCTGCTCTGTGTAGTGTCTTCTTTTTTCCTTTTGTCCTCTGCACTTTGTACATAGCTCTCTTAGTTTTTTTATGCTACATATAGTTTCTAAGTTATTTCACTCTGCATTCTCCTTCTAATCTTGTTCTCTTCTGATTAAAAACTTCTCTTCAGTTCAGGTCTTCTCTCAGCTCAGTTCTTCTCACTTCTGTTCCTCTCACCTAAGTTCCCCTGTTTTGTTTCTTCTCCATCCTCAGCCCTTAAGCATCTTTTACATGTTACAAAGTTCATCGCAAGTTCACAAAAAAAGCAAGTCATAAATTGAAAATGAAGTTACAACAGAGAATATTTATATGCATATCCATTAAGAGTAATTATCTAACTAAACATCTATCACATGTCTTTCACAAGTTCATTAGAAGCTTAAAACCATAGCTAAGTTATAAGTGAAGTTTTGTATAGATAAACCCAGTCAATATTTTATCTTTTGTCCTAGCACCTATAATAAATCCTAGTTCCCTTTTTATTAAAATTAACCTTTGGTTAATTGTTTTACAGTCTCATGGAATGTGCTCTGAGTAGGAGAAAGTCTGCTTGCCATCTTAGAGCAATTAATTGGTGACACTTGGGAGGCTGGCAGAGTTCTCATTGCAGTTTTGACTATCAGAAAATGACCTAATAGCAGTCCCACTATAAAAGAGCTTAATAATTACAGATAAAATTTTAGGAATCTTTATGGGAAAAAAATTATTCCCTTTCAGCCTTGCTTAATGAGGGCTCACCTCTCGCGTATTATATAATAATCTGAAGCAGGCCATTTAAGGATGATCACTTGATAGTATATTAGCTTGTCCCATTATGGCTCCTGACAATGAAAGTAAAAAAAGATGACTTGTTTAGAGAAGGAAGAAGACCAAAGCAGGCAATAGGATGGTGAGTAGGAACAAGGAAAGCACAGTGAAATGCAGGAAGATGTCACAAAGAAACACATACTTTATACTTGTAACATGTTTTAAGTTCAGGAAATATTTAAACTAGACATGAATGACATAAATGAACTAAATGTATGGAAAAAATAGTAAAAATGGACAGATGTCATTTATGAGATTTTTTTTAATGTGCTCGGTCTACTCTTTAAATATCTTAAGCTTATCAACCTCTAGAAGCTTCACCAAAACAAACTCTGCTAGGAATTACTTATTTAAAAAAAATCGGTTTGTAAGAGTATTAATTACTTGGCAAATGCAAGTAATTAACTCTCTTTCAACATCAGACCAGACCCAATTCAGTCTTCAGAGTCCAGTACTTCTTCCCAAAATACTTTGGTGTCTCAAGATAAAAGTCAAGATGTCACCAGTAGAGAAATCCAAAAGTAAGAATGTACTTTGGAGGCTTCGAAAATAGATCTAGGGGGAAATGAATTATCATGAAGTTAGACAAAGATATATGGGTCTTGTCATATAAGGCCCTATATGACAGACAAAAGCATGTGGCTTCTTAGAGATATTGAAATCACAGGGTGAGAAACAATGAAATGGAATGGTATCATAGACCTGGATTAATATTTATTGGTGTGGGAAGTGAAATACCTCAAGTTCAATAAAATGCTTAGTGACTTC
Source organism: Apodemus sylvaticus (assembly GCF_947179515.1). Lineage (NCBI taxonomy): Eukaryota > Metazoa > Chordata > Mammalia > Rodentia > Muridae > Apodemus > Apodemus sylvaticus. Next base: position 139,698,001 of record NC_067477.1, on the reverse strand, counting down.
TAAAATAAACTTACTTGTCACCTAATAGCACATAACCCTATAAATTGTAAGATTAAAAAAAGGCTAACACATATGGAATATAGGGTTTGGTAAATAAGAATTAATGTCATCACTTACTTGGCCTTTATGGCAATAAACACACACACACACACACACACACACACTGTGCATGCACATATTTCAGCTGCCCTAGTGTTCAGAATTGTTGTAAAATACTAACCTGGTTTTTATTAGTATCCCCTGGGGTTACCTCTAGATAAAGCTATGAAAGTAAAAAGTTCCTTCCTCCTCTCCTTACATATCTTCTTAACTTCTCTATAACAGAATATTTAGAAGGCCATAAATGGTACACCTGATTTTCTTCTGGTATTTCTAATATTCAGTTTTTCTTGATGTTATTTTTTTTCATTTTGGTACTATGTGATATCTATTAGAAACTTAAACTCTAGAATTTACTTTATCCTAGATTCCCCTTCACTACTATTCAGCAAATATTCCAATAAATTCACAGATCTAGTCTCAGTTTGAGGAAAGTCTTGAAGTAAGACAAGAGTGAGAGTGGCACCAACTCAATAATGACCCAAAATCAGTAGTTGATACAAACTGTCTGTTCAGATGTTCTCTCTTTGCTCAAGGATCATCCTCATTCTTCCTTTCTTCCTTTTTTTTAATTTTCCATATTCTTACTTTACATTCTGAATGCTTTCCAATTTCCTGGTTCCCCCCACTCCATCGGTCTCATAAGCTTTTTTCCCTCGGCCCATTTCCCAATCACCACCCTCCCATTTCTCTGTCCTGGTACTCCCCTACAATACTGGATCAAGTCTTTTCAGAACCAAGGCCCTCTCCTTCCTTCTTTTTGGGAATCATTTGATATGCTAATTGTGTATTGAGAATTCAGAGCTTCTAGGCTAATTAATATTCACATATCCTTGACTGCATTACATGTGTATTCTTTTGTGATTGGGTTACCTCACTTAGGATGATATTTTACAGTTCCAGCCTTTTGCCTAAGAATTTCATGAATCCATTGTTTTTAATTTCTGAAGAGTATTCCATTGTGTAAATATACCATATTTTCTGTATCCGTTTTCTGCTCCATTGAGGGGCATCTGGGTTCTTTCCAGATTCTGGCTATTATAAGTAAGGTTGCTATGAACATAGTGGAGCATATGTCCATATTGCATGGCAGGGAATCCTCTGGGTATATATCCCTGAGAGGTATAGCAGGGTCCTCCCGAAGTGTCATGTCCAGTTTTCTGAGGAACCATCAGACTGATTTCCACAGTGTTTGTACCACCTTGCAATCCCACCAGCAGTGGAGGAGTGTTCCTCTTTCTCCGCATCCTCACCAACACCTGCTGTCTCCTGAGTTTTTAACCTTAGCCATTCTGACTGGTATGAGATGAAATCTCAGGGTTGTTTTGATTTGCTTTCCCTAATGATTAATGATGTTGAACATTTCTTAAGGTACTTCTCAGCCATCCGAAGTTCTTCAGGTGAAAATTCTTTGTTTAGCTCTGTACCCCATTTTTAATAGGGTTATTTGCTTTCCTGAGGTCTAACTTCTTGTCTTCTTTGTATATGTTGGATATTAGCCTTCTTTTGTATTTAGGGTTAATGAAGATCCTTTCCCAATTTGTTGGCTGCCATTTTGTCCTTTTGATAGTGTCCTTCACCTTACAGAAACTTTGCAACTTTATGAGGTCCCATTTGTCAATTCTTGATCTTAGAGCATAAGCTATTGGTGTTCTGTTCAGGAACTTTTCCCCTGTGCCCATGTCCTCAAGGGTCTTCCCCAGTCTCTTTACTATTAGTTTCAGTGTATGAGTTTTTATGCGGAGGTCCTTGATCCACTCAGAGTGAGCATAGTACAATGAGATAAGAATGGATCAATCCGTATTCTTCTGCATGCTGACCTTCAATTGAACCAGAACCATTTGTTGGAAAGCCTATCTTTTTTCTACTGGATATTTTCAGCTCCTTTGTGGAAGATCAAGTAACCATAGGTGTGTGGGTTCATTTCTGGGTCTTCAATTCTATTCCATTGATCTACCTGCCTGTCACTGTACTAATACCATGCAGTTTTTAACACTATTGCTCTGTAGTAATCTTTGAGGTCTGGGATCGTTTTGATGTGTTCTTGGATTCGGTGGGCAAGAATTTTATTGAGTATTTTTTCATCAATGTTCATAAGGGAAATTGGCCTGAAGTTCTTTCTTTGTTGGATCTTTGTGTGGTTTTGGTATCAGCTTAATTGTGGCTTCTTAGAATGAGTTGGGTAGTGTTCCTTCTGTTTCTATTTTGTGGAATAGTTTGAAGAGTATTGGTGTTAAGTCTTCTTTGAAGGTCTGATAGAATTATACACTAAAGCCATCTGGTCCACTACTTTTCTTGGTTGGGAGACTTTATATGACCCCTTTTATTTCTTTACGGGTCATGGTACTGTTTAGATGATCGATTTGATCCTGATTTAATTTTGGTGTTTGATATCTGTCCAGGAAACTATCCATTTCCTCCAGATTCTCCAGTTGTGTTGAGTATAGGTTTTTGTTGTAGGATCTGATGATTTTTTGAATTTCCTCAGTTTCTGTTGTTATATTTCCCTTTTCATTTCTAATTTTGTTAATTCAGATACTGTCTCTGTGTCCTCTGGTTAGTCTGGTTAAGGATTCATGTATCTTATTGATTTTCGCAAAGAACTAACTCCTGGATTTGTTGATTCTTTGTATGGTTCTCTTTGTTTCTATTTGACTGGTTTCAGCCCTGAGTTTGATGATTTCTTGTCTTCATCTCTTCCTGGGTGAATTAGCTTCTTTTTGTTCCAAGGCTTTCAGGTGTGTCATTAAGCTGCTAGTGTATGCTCTCTCCATTTTCTTTTTGGAGGCACTCAGTGCTTTGAATTTTTCTCTTAGCACTGCTTTCATTGTGTCTTCGTTTTCAATAAATTCTAAAAAGTCTTTGATTTCTTTATTTCTTCCTTGACCAAGGTATCATTTAGTAGAATATTGTTCAGTTTCCATGTATATGTGGGCTTTCTGTTGTTTTTGTTGCTATTGAAGACCACTTTTACTCCACAGTGATCTGATAGGACGCATGGGATTATTTCGATCTTTTTATATTTGTTGAGGTCTGTCTTGTGACCAACTATATGGTCAATTTTGGAGAAGGTACCATGAGGTGCTGAGAAAAAGGTGTATTCTTTTGCTTTAGGGTGAAATGTTCTTTATATATCTGTTAAATCTGATTGGTCCAAATCTTCAATTAGTTTAACTGTGTCCCTGTTAATTTCTGTTTTCCTGATCAGTCCATTGAGGAAAGTGCAGTGTTGAAGTCACCCACAATTATTGTGTTAGGTGCAATGTGTGCTTTGAGCTTTAGTAAAGTTTCTTTTATGAATGAGGGTGCCTTTGCATTTGGAGCATAGATGTTCAGGATTGAGAGTTCTTCTCGGTGTGTTTTTCCTTTGACCAGCAAGAAGTGTCCCTCAGTGTCTCTTTTTATGACTTTAGGTTGAAAGTCACTTTTATCTGATATTAGAATGACTCCTCCGGCTTGTTTCCTGAGACCATTTGCTTGAAAATTTTTCTTCCAGCGTTTTACTCTAAGGTAGTGTTTGTCATTGACACTGGGGTGTGTTTCCTCTATGCAGGAAAATGTAGGGTCCTGTTTCCTTATCCAGTCGGTTAGTCTATGTTTTTTTATTGGAGCATTGAGCCCACTGATGTTAAGAGATATTAAGGAATAGTGATTATTACCTCCTGTCATTTTGATGTTATCTTTTATATTTGATTGGTTATCTTCTTTTGGAATTGATGAAAGAAGGTTACTATCTTGCATTTTCCAGGGTGAAGTGTCCCTTGTTGTGTTGGTGTTTTCCTCTTATTATCCTTTGTAGGGCTGGGTTTGTGGTAAGATATTGGGTGAACTTGGTTTTGTCATGGAATATCTTGGTTTCTCCATCTATGGTGATTGAGAGTTTTGCTGGGTATAGTAGTTTTGGCTGGCATTTCTGTTCTCTTAGAGTCTGCATGAGAACTGCCCAGGATCTTCTAGCTTGCATAGTCTCTGGTGAGAAGTCTGCTGTGATTCTGATAGGTCTTCCTTTATATGTCACTTGGCCTTTTTCTCTTGCTGCCTTTAATATTCTTTCTTTGTTTAGTACATTTGGGGTTTTGATTATGATGTGACGGGAGGTATTTCTGTTCTGGTCCAGTCTGTTTGGAGTTCTGTAGGCTTCTTGTATATTTATCGGCATCTCTCTCTTTAGGTTAGGGAAGTTTTCTTCCATAATTTTATTGAAGATATTTGCTGACCCTTTAAGTTGTAAATCTTCACTCTCATCTATGCCTATAATTCTTCGGTTTGGTCTTCTCATTGTGTCCTGGATTTCCTGGATATTTTGGGTTATAAGCTTTTTGTATTTTGCATTTTCTTTAACTGTTGAGTCCATGGTTTCTATGGTATCTTCAGCATCTGAGATTCTTTCTTCTATCTCTTGTATTCTGTTGTTGATAGTTGCATCTATGTCCCCTGATTTCTTCCCAAGGTTATCTATCTCCAAAATTCTCTCCCTTTGTGATTACTTAGTTGTTTCTACTTCTGATTTTAGATCCTGGGTGGTTTTGCTTAGCTCCTTCACTTGCTTGTTTGTGTTTTCCTGTAATTCTTTAAGAGATTTTTGTGTTTCCTCTTTCATGACCTCAGCCTGTTGACCAAAGTTCTCCTGTATTTCTTTAAGTGATTTTTGTGTTTATTTCTTATTGGCTTCTGAATCCTCCTGAATTTCTTTCAGTGATTCTTGTGTTTCCCTTGTAAGATCTTCTAACTTTTGATCCATTTTTCTCCTGAATTTCTTTAAGAGATTTACTTATGTCCTTCATGTGATCCTGTAACAGCATCATGACCAGTGATTTTAAGTCCATATCTTGTTTTTCTGGAGTGTTGGTGTATCCAGGACATGCTGCTAATGGAGAATTGGGTTCAGATGCTGCCATATTGCCTTGATTTCTGTTAGTAACGTTCCTGCATTTGCCTTTTGCCATCTTATTCTCACTGGTGTTAGTTGGTCTTGTTGTCAATGCTGGACTCACCTGTGCAAGCTTCCTCTTTGCAACTGGTCTCCGTGTGCCCAGCTGACCTCCTGCACTGCCTGGAGACTGGGTGCCGTGGTCCAGGCTCTTCCTGATCCCAAAGCAGAGGCCTGAAGGCTCCTGCCAGAGGCCTCAAGGCTGAATCCTCTGCTGTGCAGGGCCTGACTCACCTGAGCACACTGCTTGCTCTCAGCCAACCTCTGGGTGTACAGCTGGCCTCTTGCACTTCCTGGAGATGTGGTGCTGTGGCCCAGGCTGCTCATAGGTGTTCAGAATTGAGAGTTCTTCTAGTGGATTTTTCCTTTGACCAGCAAGAAGTGTCCTTCCATGTGTCTTTTGATGACTTTAGGTTGAAAGTCAATTTTATCTGATGTTAGAGTGGTTACTCTGGCTTGTTTCCTGAGACCATTTGCTTGTAAAATTGTCTTCCAGCCTTTTACTCTAAGGTAGTGTCTGTCTTTGACAATGAAGTGTGTTTCCTGTATGTAGCAAAATGTAGGGTCCTGTTTACATATCCAGTATGTTAGTCTCTGTCTTTTTATTGAGGAATTGATGTTTAGAGATATTAAGGAATAGTGATTATTGCTTCCTGTCATTTTTTATGTTAATTTTATATTTGAGTGGTTATCTATTTTGGGGTTTGATGAAAGAAAGTTACTATCTTGCTTTCTCCAGGGTATAGTTTCCCTCCTTGTATTGGTGTTTCCCCCCTATTATCCTTTGTAGGGCTGTATTTCTTCCTTCTTTTCTTTTATTTTCTCCCTTCTCATTCTTTTCCTTCTCCTCTCATTAATATTTCATCTGCTCCCTCATGCTTTAGACTTTTCCCAATCAGAGAGCCTGAACCCAGTCTTTTATTTACCACAATTAGATAATCAAGGCTTTGATCATTATTAATAATATTTTTAGAAATTCTTAAATTTACACAAATGTTATGATTCCCAGATCAATTGCACAAACTCCTGTTCCCTTATAGCAGAAAATAAACATTAAACAAAAGCTCATTTTCTTCCAGTATTTACACATCCTATTTTTCATGGGTAACTGGGCACAGTTCTTGCAGTTTCTTAGAACAGCAAACAACAGTCTTTAGTAACTGTTTTCATGTAAGAACAGGTAGGTGATAGACTACTAAGCTTAAAATTATTCCTTACAGAGTTTTAAAATTTATGTATGTACAATGGTTAGCTCTCTCTAATATCTCTCCGGGCATTATCATCTCCAATTTTTCATTAACTAGGAGAGCATAGTACTAACTTTTAATATACTTCTACTTCATCTTTTAATTCTCTAATCTTTGTTTCCTCATCCTAGCAATTCCATAACTTCAAGTACTCTCCTAATACTAAGTCATACACAGGCATTTCTCCTATAAAATAAAACCATCCATCATTTACTTGTTTTCTATACATTCCTTCTTTTCCAATCCATGCCTTTTCTTCTTGAAACCACTTTTACACTCTATCCCTCATGTCTCCAAGTTCTTCCTGGTTAATACAACATTCATTGGCTTTCCATAATTACAAAAATCTGGCAATGAACTATTTCTACGAAGGACCATGTAGGCATTTATAGCCTTTGTAGCTATGTTGTCTAGATCCTTTTCCATGGCTCTAAGGCTAAGTGGAAGGCCTTTTTCTCATCCTTCACACCCTCATGACCATCTTCATTCCTCACTCCTAAGAATCGCATCTGTTTGATTTATTATGGACTGGTTAGCTCTGGGTAATAAGGGAAGTATATTCCCTCAAAAGAAAGATTGATCATAAAATAGAAGATAAAGTAGATTAATTTTAGGCCAGCAGCAGTCATCAGTACACATGGGGATTGCATGGATCACAGGCACGGCAATGCTCTAGGTGCAGGAGCTGTGTGACACCTTATGCAGCCATCCTGAACTGGTATACAGTTATGTAAATCTTAGTTTGAGATATTCATATATTTTAAAACATGCCATATGATACATATTTTCTGATTGCTAAGTTTTATATTTAGGAGGCAGATAAATATAAACTCTGAAGATTTGAAATATTTTCAGAAATAACCCTAAACATGGGTCATGCACACACACGCGCACACACACACACACACACACACACACACAAATAAATAAATAAATAAATAAATAAATAAATATTCATTGAAGAGCTGTGATACTATTAAACTATTTTGGTAAGACTCAGAATGAAATTCATATAATATGTTTAACATACATGGTCCTAAAATTTTATAGTCCCAAGGATTCATATTGGCTCCGGAATAGTTTTAAAGAAACTACAAGTATTTCCAGGAGAAAGAAATACTTGGGCATCTCAGTTATTTCCCAATAGAACATGAAAATCTGACTTGAAATTTGTGTAAATCCTGAAGAGAAAAACACAGAACCCAAAGGGCTTTCTTTAATAAACCACTAGCTAGAAGTACTTTGAAAGCATACTTCTATCATTTAACTAAGTATTAGGAGGGTATATCATGTTTTATAAGACATCCTCATTGAAAATTGGAATCATGTGGCTCTGTTTTTAAGACTTTAGGCAAATAATTAATTCTGGTTTTCAACTTTATATATATACAAGAAGATAAATGTATCAATATTGAAACATGATTTGTTTAATTGAAGTGTTTGGTATAATGTCAAAAATTTATTTTAGTTAAAAACCATTTCTGCTTCAAATTAGTAATAATATCCTAGGTGTCCAGACTTTAAACTGCTCAACTTCCTGGATCAACCTAGTTGGCTGAAGGCAGGTCACAGTGAACCTGACATGTGCTCAGCTTCATAGAACTCCACTTCACTAAGACTACCTTTAAAAATAATTGTGTGGATCCCTTTGGATATTTTAAAACTTTAAGTTCATTGGGGAGAAAGGAATGGTGCTTTCCACTTCCTTAACTCACTGCTAACCTTTAATGCTTGATGACTTTGAGAAAAGAAATATCCAGAACTCTATGTATTAACATCTGATAAGAACAGTGCAGCTTTCAGATAATAAGCTAATTGTAAATTCAGCCAAGAACTTCTGCATCCAATCGGCTCTAAGAGATCTGCCAGTTCAAACTGAAGTTAGCTGGTACAAACAAGTACAGGTGCAAAAATCATCATCATCATCATCATCATCATCATCATTACTATTAATTACATCAGCATAAGAGAATCCCCTTATTAAACTTGGAGATGGCAGCATTTTTCCTAGTTCATAAAACCAAATATGATTCTAAAAGGCATGATTAATCAATGCTTATAATTTCATTAACCTTATCTGCTTAAATTTTTTCAGCACTAATGTAGATGTGCTAATGGATAACTCCCTTCTGGATTTCATTATGGATTGGTCTATAAAATGGTGGATACTTCTGTGCAGTTCTCACAACTGAGTTCCTTCCTCCCAGTGAGCCAACACACATTCACTGATGCAATATAGATAGGCTTTAGCTATTCCAAACAACACCTCTCCTGAATTGATGCCTCCTGGGTCTCAGCAAAGAGCTTGTAGAATGCTTAGTAGGCATCACACTAATACATGGTTATCCTGGGGTTTTGATTGTTTGTTTGTTTTGTTATAGCACCTGAAAGAGTTGCACATACTATACAGGTTAAAAAAATACCTACCTTAGAAACATATAAATTAAAAATACAAACCACTAACAACACTTTTTTCCTTTTGAAACATAGAATATATTAAAATATTGAAACAATCTTATAACCAATTTTAAATAGTAGATAGCAATATTATTTACCATGTATCCTTTCTAAATTTTATCAGCATAACCAGGGTTAGTCTACAATATTATTTCTGAATACATATTAAGGAAACCATACTGCAATGGCCAAATCAGAACTAAGTGAAGTTATATAAAATTATAAGCATGCTTTCATAAAAAGATATAGAAAGGTCAGGTGATATAATCATCTTTTGAACACACACAGTGAATAAATCTTACTAAAACTGAATTATATTCTATTACAAGTAATTTTCAGATATATTACATATAAAAATCTGTCAGAACATTCCTTAAAACTTCTCAAAGTGTCCCAGTAAATTGTTCACCAAATAAAGTCCTTGTCACGGAAGTATAAGGACCTATATTTGACCCTCTTGACAAAGGAACTAACATATCTGTAATTCTAGCACACCTACAGCAAGATAAAATGCAAATATAGAAGAATCTTCTAGAGCTAACGAGCTGCTACCCAGCTGTGTACAGCTTTAAAACAGGAAAAACTCTGTCTCAAGTCTGACATTTAAAATTTCACCTGACCAGCACACTAGTGCTGACTCTCACATGCACATGCATGGAATCTCCCCACAAGTCTCCAATGCCCATGTGTGTATCCTCATTTTTGTTCAACACCATCTGCACTGAGCCAAGCTGTGCGTTTGACTAGGAAGATGATCCTGATCTTAGTTGTTTATCTTTAGAGTACTGCTGAGCTACCTCAGTGTCTAAAGTTAAAGAGTCTAAATGGAATCTGTTGTGAATTATATATGTCATAAACAATTAACTGAGTATTCTAGAGTGTGTATATTTAAGCAAACTCTTCATCTCATTTAGAATAACATCGTCAAGAGAATGTCACCAGTACTGGACATAGAGCTATTTTATGGTTGTATTTTTATATAAAAATGTTTATTAAATAAATGTGGATTTTTGAAATATTATTTTAATTACATTTAAAGACTTTATGACATGCAGGACTTTTAATAGAGGCCAACATAATAATCAGAATACAGAAGAAATATGTGACTTACTGAAGCTGAAGTGGGAAGCTGTAAGTGTAAGGGCATTCTATTTCTATGCCTGATATATTGGAGTTCTTTTGGCAATTGTACTCAAGAAGAGGTAAATTCCTGGTTTTCTGTCTCACATTTTCTTTTCATATGGAGATTACTTATTCTGGTTGTTCAGCAAATGTCAGTATATATTCGTTAGATATAGTATAGGCAAAATATATTTTCAAAGTAAATGCCTAGTTACAGTCTAGAGGGCTATATTATGAGTAAGCCCCACATGGTCATACAATAGACCAGGGGCAGTCCTAAGCATATCTGTTAAAATGAAGGACAGCCTTGTGATAAAGAAGAAAAGGCAAGGAGTTAAGAAAAAATAAAAGAGCCCTAGAGGCAAAAGTATCTTGAGGGTGATTTGAGAACCTGAGAATAAGTTAACTAACATGGCTGAGAATGGTTGGGGAAAGACTGGCAAGACTGAACCAGGAAGTTAGACAGGGGCCAGAGGCTTAAGAAACTTGAAGGCTACTAGAAAGAAAAAAACAACCTTGAATTACAAGGAATTTAGAACCCATGCCCTACAAAATCTGAAAAATTATGTGAAATGCAGCACAAAAGAATAAACACCTAATAAATGTTTCTGAATGCTAACAGGTGTTTTGAATTAGCAGCACTAAGCAATGTTCACAAAGACTTCAAAGAGGACTTCCTCACAAAGAGGAATCCAGTTTCCTTCATTTAGGCAGCAAGTTTTGCTCCATTTTTTTTTAATTCCAATTTTTTTCTGCCATAGCAAACCTATGCTTTCTAGATTCTCCTACTCCCTTAAGTGACTCAAAATTTCACCCTGTGAATAATTGAACAGAATGGACTGGGAGAATCTAACAATATTGTTAATGACATATTTCTCTACTAAACTAAAACAATGGTTAATAAAGTATATTACAGTGCTAAATATAGACATTGAAAATAGAAATATGCACTTAATACGCTATGTTAGCAATATGGATAACAGTAATAATTGGAGGGGCTTCTTAATTTAGCAGGCAGCTAAACTCAAGGCAGAGGTTAGCATTCATCCCCACTGATGGCTTCTGGCTGAGCCCAAATGAGCAAGATTCTTAGGCCTTAAAAACAACTCATATCACTACACCTTCTAATGAAATAGAGTTGGTATAATTTTTAGAAGCTCCTTTTTTGCAAGTTGCCAGTACTTTATTTTTTAAATGTCTGTGGCCTTTATATGAAGCTGTGATTTTAAAAGCTATGATGACTTTTTCTAGGTAATAAGATAAGCAGGCATGGGTTTATGATTTTTGTCTTAAATTTTTACATAATGTTTCTGGTTAGTATTTATATTTCTTTCTTGATATATTTATTGCCATTAAATTACCACTAATGTCTTTTCCCTCTGGTGTGTGTATGTGACCATATGCCTCTAGAATTCAAAATGAAGAACCTATATTCATGAAAAGGATATCTAAATATTTCAAGTGTTATACACTCGATTATTCCATTTTGTATTTTAGATGTTAAAAATAAGGCTTTCTGTTTCAGAAACTTCACATTTGCCAATACCTTTGTAATACTATAGATATAAATTTACAAATCTATTCATCTAGCACAATCTTCCTTTTCACAAATAAGATATGCTGGTTTGTTTAGAATTTTGGTAAGCATAGTATCTTTCTTTAGGCTTTGTAAGTCACATATTCAGAGCTAATTACAATACATGGTATCATTTTTATTTTGTTTCACTTACAGTTATTCATAGCACTATGGGAATCCATGCTTAAGTTTTATAAAATTGTCCTCAAATTAGATTTGTGACATCTACGTGAGAGACAGGTGCAAGTCACCCACAAATAGGTATGCATATAACAAATACACATAATCCACAAACCCTCACAAATATGTATGCATTGCAATTTTAGAATTAGGCATATGATACATATGTCAAGGTGTCATTAATATTTATAACAATGACACCTAGGTCTGTAGAATACACTCAGACAACTTGGCTCACACCACTTCTCACTAGATCATTGGGTTTTATTTACCATATTTCTTTACTGATTTCTACAGCTTTGCCTTTCTTTCTTTCTTTTTTTTTTTTTTTTTTTTTTTGGTTAAAATGCAAGGTACTACTTCACGGTAGTGTTTTCTTCCACTTTATATGGATGTCTCTCACTGTTTTATGTCCTGCATGATGGCTTTATATTTTGTTATAACAAATAACATGGCTTATAGTCATGAATGTGTACTTTTCCATTAACAATAATATATTTAGTGATATGGTTCAAGAGAAGATATCCTCCATAGTTTCATAGGGACTGAACCTATGGGGATGCTTGGCCTTGCTGGATTAGATATGGCTTTGTTGACAGGAATGTGTCACTAGAGGAAGGCTTTGATATCTCAGATGCTCAAGCAAAACACAGTCTTTTCCTGCTGCCTGCCTGTCAGGCATAGAACATTCAACTCCTGCTTCAGCACTATGTCTGCATGCATATAGCCATTCTTCCTACCATGGGAGTAAAAGAATAAACTCTTAAAGAATAAGCTAATACCAATTAAATGTTTTTCTTTATGAGAGTAGCATTGTGATGCTGTTCCTTCATAGCATTAGAAATTCTAAGACAAAAGTTAGTACCAGGGACTGAGGTATTGTTTTGATAAGCATAATTATCCTTTTGTTTGGAGGAATGTAGACTTTGAAGATTTGGATTAGAAAAGCAGTTGAATGTGTTAAGTGAGGCTTAATGGGCCTTCCTAGTAGGAATATGGAAGACAATGGTGGTGAGTGTGGTTTGAGTGTGGCTCAAGTAGTTTCAAAGGAGAAGACTAGTGTTCTTATGATATATTGGCTAAGAATGTGGCTACTTTTTGCTCCTGTCCAAAAATTCTGTTAAAGCTAAATTGAAAATTTTTGAATTAATGCCTTAGGCAGAGGAAATTTCAAAGCAGCCTACTATTGATTCTGTCATGTCATTATTGGTGTTCATTTTTATAGAGATTCATAATGAAAGGGAGCTAGCTAAGCAAGAAAAAATACAAAATGCATGTGTGTAGGACAGCAACAAAATAGAACAGAGCTAAATCCTGTGTTCAAGGAGATAAACAGAGTAAAAGAAAGCCTTATGATAGATGTAATAAAGAGATTGATGACAATTGTTAAAGATACCACCCAGCTAAAAATTCAACTCGTGAAGAGCAATTAAAGAAAAGTTTAGGGCTGTCCATGGTATGATAGAGCACACCTATAATCCCAGAATTCAGAAGGAAAGGCTAGTAGATCTCTAAGTTTCAGGTAAACCTGGTCTACATAATTAGTTTCAAGACAGCTAAGTTAGGCAGCACAGGAAACTATCAAAAACTGAAAGTACTTAAAGTTGCAATTCAGTGAGGTAGCCATGTCCCAGTTCCAGCAAATGGCAGAACTTGGCAGCTTCAGCCACATGGTTCTGACCTTAGAATCAAGAATGGAAGAATGGTGTTATAGAATCTTCCCCTGACAACAAAGGAAAGCTGCTCGGGCCAGGCATGTGTCAGGGTGCCCCTGTATGGAGGGGTAAGGAGGCCATTGCATGAAGCTATGAAGATGTGAAGCTGGATTGCCTTGGAATTCCCAAAATGTTCATGGTGCTAGAACTATGATATACTGGCCAAGAAACATTACTAACAAGAAATAGAGCCAGATCAAGAGAAATAAGTGTATTGTAATCAATGAACATAAATGGAGTTGGAAATCTAAAGAGCATTTTAACATTAGACATGGGTAGGCTTAGTTTGATATTTTGCACAGCTGAACTTGCTTTGGTATATTATTTTTCTCACTATGTTTTGCTCTTTTTGGGAATGGTACTATACATCCTGTGCTATTATATATTATGAGTACGTGATCTAATTTTTGGCTTTGATTTTACAGGGGATTATAGTTAAGGGACAACCATGTGTCACAGTAGAGAATTTCAACTTTTATAGACTATAAGGACTTCTAAATTTGGATTTAATGCATTTATGTATTATGATATGGTTACAGCCTATGGAGGCCAGGGAATATAATGTGGGGGAGTGAAAGAAAATGGTCCCTATATGCTCACAAGGAGTGGCACTATTAAGAGGTGTTTACTTGATTGAATAGGTGCACCTTTGTTGGAGAGGGTGTCACTGAGGGTAAGCTTTGAAGTCTCAGATGCTCAAGCCAGGCCAATGGCTCCCAGTTTCTTCCTGCTGTCTCCCAATCAGGATATCAGCTTCTTCTCCAGCTCCATATCTACTTGAAAACTGCAATGCTTCCTGTCTTAATGGTAATAATGAACTGAAACTCCTGAAACTGTAAGCCAGACTGAATTAAATATTTTACTTTAGGAGTATATTAGAAGTCTTTCCAACTCCAGATTTTGAGTAGCAGAAGTAGGATCTTTCGGGGCAATTCTGAATCACATCCCAATCATAGACTGATCACTGTAGTTCAAGAACAAGTTAGAACAATGGCTAAGTTAGAGAGATTTGGCACATTCTCTATTAGAGAATGAATATTAAAAGTAAAAGGTAATGGACTATGATAAAGACTATACCTAGCAGTAAGATGGACAGATGAAACTGGCAACCTTTGTGTAGTTACTTGTCTGCTATCCATAATGGGTACTAAAAAAGCACATTTTGTGATGGATGAGTATGTATTGAATTTCCTCAGTACTTTACTACCTGACACAGTTTCAGGAGCATAACAGACTTTGATAATTACTTACTGGATATATGCAAATGACTTAGGGTTTTTACTGCTATGAACAGAGACTATGACCAAAGCAACTCTTATAAGAATAACATTTAATTGGGGCTGGCTTACAGGTTCTGAGGTTCAAGCCATTGTTATCAAACCAGGAGCATAGAATCATCTAAGCAGGCATGGTACAAGAGAATTCTAGATCTTTCTTTGAAGGCTGCTAGGAGAAAACCAGCTTCCAGGCAGCTAGGACTGGGGTATTAAAGCCCATGACCACAGTGACACACTTATTCCAACAAGGCCACACCTCCTAATGGTGCCACACCCTAGGCAAAGCCTATACATTGATTGATGAAGGAGACAGATTAAACGAGGAAGCAAAGGACCCTGTTAGATACTGAGAATTTTCGGGTCTTATAAGAAGGATGGTTCAAACATATGGGTATGCTTATGTCTCTATCTATCTATCTATCATCTATCTATCTATCTATCTATCTCTATCTGTGTGTGTGTGTGTGCATGTGTCTGTGTGTGTGTGTGTGTGTATCTGTGCCTGTGTGTATGCATGCATTTTTAGTTTGCCTGTTTGAAATTTTTAAGTCTCACTTCAAGAAAAGAAGGGCATTACATGAACAGATGTTATATTTCTAGTGAGTTTATCCCTCGGGGATCAAATGAGTTATAGAGCTCTGCTTCAAATCCTGTAAGCTCATTTGAAGAGATATTGGATAATTCTAAGCCTTACTGTTCTCCATCTCTTTGTGGAGGGCAACTGGGTATTTCTCACTTAGAATAGCCACAATCTCTTCTCCTATGGAGAAAATGCCCCCTTTGGATACCCTAATTTGTGAATGACACTGACCTCAGCAGCTTGTTTGTGAGACCCCATACCCTTCTGATGATCCTTTCACTCTCTGCCAGGATTATATGCCATCCTTAATTAATTCTAAGTTTTTCTCAGAAATACAACGTTGTGAAAATGTTACTTCCCATATTCCCATGTATTCCATTATTATGTAATTACTTTGTTACCTTTAATACTTAGGTCACTGTTGAAATTAATAACCAAGACCAAGATATAACTAGGTCCAGTGAAAAAAGATGGCTTGAATTTTCTACATATAAATAATCTTTCTTACTATCAGTTTCAAAGGTAGCAATAGCCATTTCTGATACATTTCTAACTGCAATGAAATAAGGGGACACTGAAGATGTAGAACTATGGTATATTCTCAGAGACACATAGGCATCACAGGAAAGCAAAGGGGTGTTCTCAGTCATAATTAGAATTGAGAAGGAAGGAAAAGATGTAGATAATACTTGGAGAAGCTTTTAAATAATGGGTATTCTAATTCTGTAAACAATAAAAATAGCTTGAGTTGTAATGCGGCTCTCTGCTAAACCTGATGACTTGAGTTCATTTCCCAGGACACAAAGGGTAAAGATAACATATTCTCCCATGTTGTCTTCTGGCATTCACATGTGCACTATGCTGCAGACACACACACACACACACACATGCACTGAATGCAATATACGTTTTTTAAAGATATAACTGAGTAAAGAGGACAAAAACATGACCCCCAAAATATAGAAGGAAGTAGCACAATTTTCCAGATTTAAGAGGAATAAGACGCCATGAATCTGCAAGAGAAAGAAGGAAGGCAAATAAGGGGGGAGCAGAAAATCAGCTTCTTTGGCCACCTACTTTGTGGTGGACTCTCACAGATAATAAGTTATAGGTATACTCCTTTTAGTCAGCAAGTGGCCTTTTATCTGGCCAGCAGACAGGGGAATAAAATATCAGAGATACTGAATAAATGGCCCTCAGTCCCACATTCCTATTTTGGTTGCTTCTTATAAAATACAATAGAAAGAATAAAAAGGAAAAGTGATTCAAAATCTGAAAAGTTTTAGTTGGAAGAGGCTCTAAGGATATGTACAAATATGATGTCTCATTTCATTCCTGGAATAGTGTAATTTTGTGGGACTAATTCTAAAAGCTGTTTCAAAACAGACAATTCATCAGAAAAGTCTACTTAGTTGAAATCATTGTTGGAATTTAACTTGTCATTTAAACTAGAGAGTTTTCTTTTCTGAAAAATATGTGTGAATAAATCATTCCCAGGAATACAAACCCATTCCCTTTGGGTGCTTCAGTGGACCTCATGTTTGTAATGAATAGAATGTGCATATACATCTTAAAGGTCTTGCTAATTCCAAGGGTAATGTGGAAACCTTCTGTGGAAAAGACTGCTCTGCATACTATGCTGGTATCCCTGTTGACATAATTAGATGTTGCTATTCACTAAACTCAGATCCTGCAGATTCTGTTGTAATAAAGCAATCTAATATTGTGCACAATAATTTCTGAGCCAACATATAAATGTGTGCTCCTTCTTCTCTACCTACACCTACATTTTTTCCATTTTCAAATTAATTTCAAAATGTTATTATTCTTGCAGTCTAATGGCTGATTCTTAAGGATATTTCTGTTTGGTGATCCTGCTCAGCCAGCTTACTCAACAGGAGTATCTTGCATTTGTCCTTTATCTTTTACCTCACTGCCCATTCCTTAGTGTTTAGAAATAAATGTTTTGAAGTTGCATGCTGGTTAAATGACAGACCCATAGTTACTTTAAGTATTTAGAAAACACAGCCAGAAAATTGTTGGCTTAGTGTCAGTTTCAAATATGTTGGCTGTCAGCAAGCAGAGGCTAAAGCTCTAGAATGAAATGCAGCCCTAAAGTGTCAGACATTGTTATTTGCCTGGAATTTATTCTTCCCTTTCTTCCTTTACTTGGATATTTCAATTTTATTCAGGGAGAGAATGAGTTTAGCTCCCTATAAAAATTAAACAGAAAGATGTTAAGTTTCTGTTTCTGAGCCCATGGAAATGTATGTAGAACAGCATATGCAGATCTCCTGTTTTAATCAGCAAAACATGGATGTATTAATAACTAATATAACATAGTAAGTAATCTAGATAACCAGCCTGAATATTGTTTTTTCAAAGCTTGATGCTGACTGAACCCTGACCAGAGGGTGGGGAGATGCTAAATCACAACTGGACAGGAAGAAGTGCTGCCATGGTGCTCGTAGGGGGGATGAAGCAGAAGTTTCTGGATTCTTTGGAAATTCAGTTGTGTCACGTGGTGTTTTCCTGGAAGTTGTATTGGAAAGTAATACTTTGTTGAAGCTGACACATGAGATGGACACAAATGATATTTAGAAAGAATACAAATATAATGGTGCAGACAGTGACTGGACATTATTGCATTGATACACCTTTCAATGTTCCAGTAGTCTTCACTAGCCAGACAACACTTTAATGATATTCTCTGGTCTTCACTTTGTTAAAAGAAACACACAAAAGAACTTCTCATGGTATTTCAACTGATTTTCGCCTTTTGCACTGACTCATGAAACCTTGTGATTTCTGCTGAATCAAGCCACTGATTTGGGTTTGGTGTTTGCTATTGGATTGGACTGCTGAAATCCTGACAATAAAGATTGGAATTACCCCCAAAACTATACCTAAACTGGTCCATAACCCCCTTTTTTGATAACCTTCTTTCTCTGCTACCTCTTATCAGTGAGATAGAAGGGAGAGTAAAGTGTTTAAGAACCCTAAATCAAGTAGGTTTTGAAAAATCTAAGCCTACAGAGTGACATTCCAAATAATAGCAATGTATCATGTATTTCACAAAGCAAGAAAGGGCTTGCAAATTTCTCACCAGAAAGAAAGGTAAGTATTTGAGGAAACATGAGATGTGTAACCAAATTCAAACATTTTGCAAAACAATATAATCCAATAGAATATCACATTACCCCCAAACTGCTAAGATATGCAGGTGCAAATATTCATCAACTGGTGTCCATCAACTGTGCAGTGCATGACCCTACCCACTGGATTCAATAGACCACTATAGTTAATCCTGATGTGATTTAATGTCAGAACATAAAACTTAAACATGGCCACCACAGATATTTTGTTTGTTTGTCCTTTCCATTATTTCCCATGAGTGTTACATATCACAGTTGATAGCTACTAATCCTATTCTTATCCCTGCTTTACAAAGGACTACTATGAAGACCAAAAGGGAAATTGATCATGATCTACCTAGGCTGTTAAGTAAAGTACTATGTGTATTGTACTTTAGACAAAAATGTCTCACTACTGGGATCTCTTACTCTCTTCAGAAATGTTGTTAAGATATGGTATCACATGTAGGCATTTGGACAGGGCTGAAAATTTTGCCTATGAACCATAAACTCAGTGTTTGTGGACATGAAGAATAACGTGGAAACAAAGTGCTTCCATGGAACATATGATTTACTGACAACAGCCTAAAACATTTTCAACGTGACACTTATATAATTGTAACAACTGCAGCTATAAGGATGATGGAAGTAAGACAATGAGTTACAGTCCTGGGACATGTGAAAAACTTCCTTAAAGAAATAATAGCCTTGTTAGGATATCACTCCTTTAAGGAAGAGGTAGAGACAGGGGAAAGGGGGCAAGGGCTTTTGGAAAAAAGTGAAACAGGAGTGAGGACGATTCAGATGCAAATAAATAAACAAACAAACAAATAAATAAATAGAAATGAGTGATATCCTATTTGTGCAGAGACACAGATGTTAATGCCATCAGTGAGGGAATAACACCTTGCTTTAAGCTGAAGGACTGTACCTGCAGAAGCATGTGGAGTCAGAGAAACTGTGATCATGCCAAGTGTGATGAACATAGAAGACAGAGTGAACAGATAAACACAGGAACCTGCAGAAGGGAAGCAAGAGACAGGCCAGAGTGCTATTTGTCAAGGTCGTGTGAATCTGGTACAAAGAAAGGGGTTTTATTTGTATAAGGTCTTTCAAACACAAAAGAGTAAAAAAAAAGACACATTCTTGAAATGGACAGGGGTTTTATGACAAGCTGACTGTGAGGAAAATCTCCAAATCTTTCAGTAGCTTATAAATAACTTGGGTTGATTTGCCTGTGGCCAAATATCTAGCACTTTGAAAACTGTTCTTCTACCAAAATGGCATTAAACATGACTCAGATTTTCTCTTCTGTGTTAGAATGATATCTAGTCCTCCAACTAAAGAACTGGTTTAAGCAAAAAATACCTAAAGTTATACAGATTCAAATTCTTTATCTGTATGGTGGGGCTAATCTGTCTCCTCCTCCAGGGTTACCTGGAGGTAACATGAATCAATTTTCAGAAAAAATATTAATGACTTCCAGGAGTCATTATTATAGGAACATCACAGTTATGAATAACCTTTAGGTGATTAGCAAATACCTCCAAAACCCTACACAGCTTCAATCATAATTGCTAACTTTTATAAAGCTTAATTCTCATACCAGCAATATATCATGTTAGAAGCACAGTAGTTCAATAACCTGTTTAAGAATTTCATCCAGGAAATAATGGTACTAGGGATTAAATGCATTGGTTAATTTAAAATCTGTATCGGATAGAATTAAATTAGCATATGACTACTCTAACACATGGTTGAGAAATATTTTATTGAAGATATGAGGGAAAGAACAGCCAGCAGTGTCTGGAGGAATCTGAACCAGTGGTGGTGGCAGCGGGGGGGGGGGGGGGGGGGGGAGGAGGAAAAGTGGGGGGGGGGATAAGCAAACCCCATGATCCAAGAGAGAGCCAAGAGAATGAAGAAAGGGATCTTCAGCCAGTGGTTGAAATGGCAGGGTTATATAGGAAAGAGAAGCTGGGGGAAGGGAATCAAAGCCCCTGGGCTAGGGAGCTTTGGGTATGGAGCTTGGGATAAGAAGACCTGAGAGGTATCACAGGCACCAATAATCTGGAAGCACAACTGCACTTTGGTATGCCAGTAGGCGCCACAGTTAGTCATATGTCCCTGCTTTCTTTGGGAGCTGAAATTGATGTGGGCCAAAGCAGTTTATACTTATATCTCAAATATAGTGTATCCCATTCATCAATACCTCATGTTCCCAAGGATGTGAGATGCATTCACATAAAGACTTATCAGCGTACCTTAGTAATAGCCACGCAGTAAAAACTATTTTGGTAGGATACAATCTGCAGTGAGATTTCTGGAGTTGTCCAAGGACAATGGAGTCACAGAAAAGTATTTTAGTCATGCTACAGTTATTGAGTGATCTTATATAATGTGGTCATTGCATACTTACAATAGAACCTTTATATTAGACTATTAAATGTTTCAAGATTTTCTTCATTTCCCAAGAATGTAATTTTTTGAATTATTATTTTTGAATTAATGAATGAAAAATAATTATTTTAATTTTATTTTCAAATATTTTATTTATTATTTGAGTATTTCACACCCAAATGCAATGTTTCTTGGCTAAATCCACTGGTCTCTGTCATCTACATCATCTTTTGCCTTCCCAAAAGAACATTCTCTTTTTATTTTCTCTATTTTTCTATTTCTCCAAGTCTATTCCTTTTTTTTAATCTTTTAAAGTATATACTTCTAAGTTAAATTTATCTTCAAAAATAAAAATATGGAAGAATTAATTATGGTTACTTTTCTTTATCTCAAAAGATGATTTATTTGATGATTGTATACATTTTTTCCTGAAATGTATGTAGGATATCAATCCCATATATGTTACTTTATTGTAGTGTTTCTCCAGCTTTCTAATCCTATGAACCTTTAATATAGTTCTTTATGCTGTGGTGAACCCACCAAACACAAAAAACTTCCTTATTAGATCATAATTGTAATTTTGTTACTGTTAAAAATGATGATATCAGTAAATATCTCATATGCAGGATATCAGATATGTGATCTCTGTAAATGTATCATCCAATTCCCAGGATTACAACCTACAAGTCAAGAACCACTGCTTTAATGCATCATAAGCAAATGTAAATTTTGAGTTAAGTGATAAAAATGATGAGAAAGGTCTAGGTCCCTACTAGAGGTGAAAAGATAGTACAAATCTATATATGACATTTTGAGTATTGACTACTAAATAACTTCACACAGAGAATTGTGGATCCTAACTACACAGATATGTTTACTGTTTGGTATCTATGACTGTTTTTCCATGACAACTTAAGTTTGCATACAGAACTTTCATATACTAACCCTTAAATATTTAACATGCATCCATTATTTGTCTAGATACAGTGAGACTTATAGAGGTGGGTATGATGTCAGAGGAGAGAGTCAAAATATATAGTAGGTGTAGGCAAACCAGAAAGGCAAATGTTGATGCTATTGATACAGTCAGACATAGAGTGTGGTCATTGCTATGCAGAGTCCAGCACGGAACTGTGAATACATGAGCAGTGCCATCAGAGAGAAGAGTCTGGCCAAGATTACAGGGCAATAATAAGGAAAAAAATCAGTTATGGGTCAATATTTTAGAAAGGAGAGGGAGCTGCATGTATTTAGAGATATAGAGAACTCATGGATGTAAGGTTTGTCAAGAAGCAGACTGAAGGTAAGAGGCTAGGTAGAGTTAGAAGATATAATGGCACAGAATGAGTTAGGCATCAGGGTGCAATATGGAAATAGAGTGTAGTCAGGAAACCTACTCTTGTCATGAACCTTAGGTCAGTGAGGGTACAAGGTGGCCATTAGACAGAATGATTTTTTTTGGGAGGAGGGAATGTGTCTTAGTCAGGTTTTCTATTCCTGCACACATATCATGAACAAGAAGCAAGTTGGGGAGGAAAGGGTTTATTGAGCTTACACTTCCATGTTGCAGTTCATCAGTAATGGAAGTCAGGACTGGAACTCAAGCAGGTCAGGAAGCAGGAGCTGATGCAGAGGCCATGGAGGGATGTTTCTTACTGGTTTGCTTCCCCTGGCTTGCTCAGACTGCTCTCTTATAGAACCCAAGAGCACCAGCCCAAAGGTGGAACCACCCACAAGGGGCCCTGACCACTTGATCACTAAATGAGAAAATGCCCCACAGCTGTATCTCATGGAGGCACTTCCCCAGCTGAAGCTCCTTTCTCTGTGATAACTCCAGCCTCTGTCAAGTTGACACACAAAACTAGCCAGTACAGAATGCATAGGTATATCTGAGAGCGGAATGGTGACATGGTGCAGAGCATCACCTAGAGCATAGTCAAGAGACTGAGGAGTGGTGCTGCAGACTTGGTCTTATGGCTAAACAGAATCAGTGTGTAGGTTAAATTCAAGAGGTAGAATGTCATCACAAAGCAAAACATGCCCTAAAAGAGAATGTACCAGCCAACAGAGAGTGTAGAAAGAATAGGGTAACCAGGGTGGAGAGGGTCTTAGAAATGCAAGTAAAGAGACCAGTAAGCTGGTTGTTGTCAGGCAGACAGGGGGAAAATTAAAGAACCAGAGAGAGCCAAGCTGGTGAAATTGAGATATCAACTTGGAAGTTTAGTTTTAGGCCAGAGTCTATTTGTCCTTGAAGTATCCAAACTTAGCCCTACACAGCAAGGTGTCAAGTTCCTATTGTAAACTGAGAACTCTGATAAGTGTTCTTCTATCTTCTGTTTGCGAGATCACTTAGACAAAGGACTGGTTTTGGCCTAAAGAAAATCACAGAGCCACAAAAGCAGAAACCAGTATCTGAGTGATGCCAAGGTACTAGGAATATAGAAATGGTTGGCATAATGTAGCCTGTTTGTGCAAATAATAATGAAAATAATTATAAAACTCAATCCATATGTGCCTGCCAGCCTAACGCATTGTATGCAATGTTAGCTGAAACACACTGTGTACAAAGAAAAGAATAGCATTTTATACAGTGAAATATAATGCCTCATTTAAAATGAATATTAGCTGCAGAGAATAACAATAGCATAGTACAGTATATTAACCCTGGAGTAGATGAAGGGTTCCCCCACCCCCACATCCTACTGCCAGCTTGTAATACAGTTTTACAATATAGCTAATCAAAACCACGTAGCTTAATTGCCTTTGATGCATTCATAATTATATTTACCAGTACTTCATTATACAACCTACTATACATACATGTGCCCTGATATACAACACACAATCCTCCCACATACTAGAAATAGAAAATAGGTTTTAAAGTAGTTATTATAAGGGAAAGTCTACAATGAGCTTTTGTAAAATACATTTTAGTTTACTTACTGAGATAAATATTTTTTCCTCTTGTACCACATTTTTATCCATGTGTAATCACATACTATAGGCTTATTAAATAATGATTAATCAATATATTTTGAGTAGGTCCAGTAACAGACATTTATAGCCACAAATCATAACAGAATAAAGTTGTTAAATTGGAGAGCAATTTAGCTATTAGACTAACTTTTTAGAAATGAGCACTTTCTTGCAAAAAAATGGATATGCAATAAACCGCAATTTAAATGAATGGATGCCCCTGAAAACCAGTAAATATATATATACATTCTTTAGAAGAGAAAGAAGACATTCAGTAAATCTGGTCAGTGAGACTTTCTTTGTGGTGGCCAAGTATCCCTCTTCACACAGCACATCACACTTACTGTGAAGGATGGTGAAAAAGCAGGCATCTTAAACTCAGCTTATTAATCTCCACTGAAATTTTTTGCTGTATTTTCATGTTTTTTATATTTTTATTCAATATATTCTTTATTTACATTTCAAATGATATCCCCTTTCCTGGATCCTCTCTCCCCAAAAGTCCCAAAAGCCCTTTTCACTTCCCCTGTTCACCAATCATACGCTTCCCACTTCCCTGTCCTGGTATTCCCCTACACTGCTGCACTGAGCCTTTCCAGGACCAGGGTCTCTCCTTCCTTCTTCTTGGCCACCATTTGATATATGAAGAATTTCTTGGGTATTCCGAGCTTCTGTGATAATATCCACTTATCAGTGAGTGCATACCATGTGCATTCTTTTGTAATTGGGTCACCTCACTCAGGATGACAATCTCCAGTTCCACCCACTTGACTAAGAATTTCATGAATTCCTTGAGTAGTATTCCATAGTGTAAATATTCCACATTTTCTGTATCCATTCCTCCATTGAGGGATACCTGGGTTCTTTCCAGCTTCTGGCTATTATAAATAGGGCTGCTATGAACATAGTAGAGAATGTGTCCTTATTACATGATGGAGAATCCTCTGAGTATATGCCCAAGAGTGGTATAGCAAGTCCTCCTACAGTATCATGCCCACTTTTCTGAGGAACTGCCAGACGATTTCCAGAGTGGTTGTACCAGCTTTCAACCCTACCAGCAGTGGAGAAGTATTCCTCTTTCTCCACATCCTAACAAGCACCTGCTTTCTCCTGAGTTTTTGATCTTAGCCATTTTGACTGGTATAAGGAGAAATCTCAGGGTTGTTTTCATTTGCATTTCCCTGAGGACTAAGGATGTTGAACATTTCTTTAGGTGCTTCTCAGCCATTCTATATTCCTCAGGTGAAAATTCTTTGTTTAGCTCTGTACCATTTATTAATAGGGTTATTTGACTCTTTGCAGTCTACCTTCTTGAGTTCTTTGTATATCTTGGATATTAGCCCTCTCTCAGATGTAGGGTTGGTAAAGATCTTTTCCCAATTTGTTGGTTGCTGTTTTGTCCTTTTGACAGTGTCCTTTGCCTTACAGAAACTTTGTACTTTTATGAGGTCCAATTTGTCAATTCTTGTTCTTAGAGCATAAGCTATTGTTGTTTTTTCATGAAATTTTCCCCTGTGCCCATGTGCTCAAGGTTCTTCCCCAGTTTCTTTTCTATTAGTTTCGGTGTGTCTTATTTTATGTGGAGGTCCTTGATCCACGTGGAGTTGAGCTTAGTACAAGGAGATAAGAATGGATCAATTTGCATTCTTCTGCATGCTGACCTCCAGCTGAACCATCACCATTTGTTGAAAAGGCTATCTTTTTTCCACTGGATGATTGTAGCTCCTTTGTCAAAGATCAAGTGATCACAGGTGTGTGGATTCATTTCTGAGACTTCAATTCTATTACATTAAACTACCTGTCTGTCATTGTACCAATACCATGAAGTTTTTAACACTATTGTTCTGTAGTACTGCTTGAAGTCCAGGTTGCTGATTCACCCAGAAGTTGTTTTACTGTTGAGGATAGTTTTAGCTATACTGGGTTTTTTGTTATTCCAGATGAATTTGAGAATTGCTCTTTCTAAGTCTATGAAGAACTGAATTGTGGTTTTGATGGGATTGCATTGAATCTGTATATTGCTTTTGGCAAGATGGCCATTTTTACTATATTAATCCTGCCAATCCATGAGCATGTACAATTTTTCCATTTTCTGAGGTCTTCTTCGATTTCCTTCTTCAGAGACTTGAAGTTCTTTTCATACAGATATTTTACTTGTTTGTTTAGAGTCACACCAAGATACTTTATATTCTTTGTGGCTATTGTGAAGGGTATCATTTCCCTAATTTCTTTCTCAGCCTGTTTATCCTTTGCGTATAGGAAGGCTACTGATTTATTGAGTTGATTTTTTTCTGATTTTTCTTATTTACATTGCAAATGATTTCCCCTTTTCTGAGTCCCTACTCCCCGCAAGTCCCATAAGCCCTCTTCCGTCCCCCTATTCTTCCATCCACCCCTTCCCACTTCCCTGTTCTGGAATTCCCCTACACTCTTGCACTGAGTCTTTCCAGAACCAGGGGCCTAGAGTTAATTTTATAACCAGCCTCTTTGTTGAAGTTGTTTATCAATTGTAGTTCTCTGGTGGAGTTTTTTGGGTTGCTTAAGGATACTATCATATCATCTGCAAATAATGATAATTTGATTTCTTCCTTTCCAATGTGTATCCTTTGACTCCATATTTGTATCCATATTGAATAAATATGAGGAGAGAGGGCAGCTTTGTCTAGTCCTTGATTTTTGTGGGATTGCTTCAAATTTCCTTCCATTTAGTTTGATGTTGGCTACTGTTTTGCTGTATATTGCTTTTATTATGTTTCAGTATGGGCCTTGAATTCCTCTTTATTCCAAGACCTTTAACATGAAAGTATGCTGAATTTTGTCAAATGCTTTTTCAGCATCTAATCAAATTAGCATGTGGTTTTTTTCTTTGAGTTTATGTAGTGGATTAAATTGATAGATTTCTGTATATTGAACCATCCCTGCATCCAAGGGATGAATCCTACTTCATCACTGTGAATGATCATTTTGATGTGTTCTTGGATTTGGTTAAGAAGAATTTTATTGAGTATTTTTTCATTGATACTCATAAGGAAAATTGGTCTAAAGTTCTTTTTCTTTGTTGGAACTTTGTGTAGTTTTGGTATCAGCATAATTTTGGCTTAGCAGAACGGGTTGGGTAGGGTTCCTTCTGTTTCTATTTTGTGGAATAGTTTGAAGAGTATTGGTGTTAGGTCTTCTTTGAAAGTCTGATATAATTCTTCACTAAAATCATCTGGTTCTGTGCTTTTTTTGGGGGGGGGGGTTGGGAGACTGTCAATGACCACTTCTATTTCTTTAGGGGTTATGGGACTATTTAGATGGTCTATCTGATCCTGCTTAAACTTTGGCAGTTGGTACCTGTCTGGGCACTTTTCCATTTCATCCAGATTTTCCACAAGTTGAGTATAGGCTTTTGTAATAGGATATGATAATTTTTTAATTTCCTGAGTTTCTGTTACTTTGTTATCCTTTTCATTTATGATTTTGTTAATTTGGATACTGTCTCTGTGCCCTCTGTTTAGTCTGGCTAAAGGTTGTTTTATCTTGTTGATTTTCTCAAAGAAACAGCACCTTGTTTTGTTGATCCTTTGTATAGTTCATTTTGTTTCAACTTGGTTGATTTCAGCCCTGAGTTTGATGATTTCCTGCCTTCTACTACTCTTGGGTTCATTAGCTTCTTTCTGCTCTAAACCTCTCAGGTATTCTATTAAGCTGCTAGTGTATGCTCTCTCCAGATTCTTTTTGGAGTTACTCAGAGTGATAAGTTTTCCTCTTAGCCCTGCTTTTATTGTGTCTTATAAATTTGGGTATGTTGTGCCTTCGTTTTCATTAAATTCTAAAAAGGCTTTGATTTCTTTCCTTTTTTCTTACTTGACCAAGGTATTATTGAATAGAACATTGTTCAGTTTCCATGTGTACATGGGCTTTCTGTTGTTTTTGTTGCTATTGGAGACCACCCTTCTTCCATAGTGATCTGATAGGAGGCATTTAATTAGTTTGATCTTCTTATATCTGTTGAGGTCTGTTTTATGACCAATTATATGGTCAGTTTTGGAGAAGGTACCATGAGGTGCTGAGAAGAAGGTATATTCTTTTGATTTAGGATAAAATGTTTTACAGATATCTATTAAATCCATTTGGTCCAAAACTTCTGCTAGCTTCACTGTGTCTCTGTTGTGTTTGTGTTTCTCTGATCTGTCCTTTGAGGAGATTGGGGTTTGAAGTCACCCACAATTATTGTGTAGGGTGCTATGTGTGCTTTAAGCTTTAGTAATTTTTCTTTATGAATGAGGGTGCCCTTGTATTTGGAACATAGATGTTCAGAATTGGAAGTTCTTCCTGGTAGATTTTTCCTTTAATGAGTATAATGTGTCCTTTGTTTCTTTTTTGATGACTTTTGGTTGAGCATCTATTTTATTGGATATTAGAATGGCTACTTCAGCTTGTTTCCTGGGACCATTTGTTTGAAAAACTGCGTTCTAGCCTTTTACCCTGAGGTAGTGTTTGTCTTTGACACTGAGTTGTGTTTCCTGTATGCAGCAAAGTGTTGGGTCTTGTTTGTGTATCCAGTCTGTTAGTCTATGTCTTTTCATTGGGGAATTGAGTACATTGATATTAAAAGGTATTAAGGAATAATAATTGTTGCTTTCTGCTATTTTTGATGTAATTTTTATGTTTGTGTGGTTATCTTCTTTTGGGTTTATTGAAAGAAGATTAACTTCTTGCTTTTTCTAGTGTGTAGTTTTCCCTCCTTTTGTTGGTGTTTTCCATTCATTAGCCTTTGATAAGCTGAACTTGTGGAAAGATACTGTGTAAATTTGTTTTTGTCATGAAATACCTTGGTTTCTCCATCTACAGTAATCGAGAGATTTGCTGGATATAGCAGTCTGGGTTGGCATTTGTATTCCCTTAGATTCGGTATGACAGCTGCCCAGGCTCTTCTGGCTTTCACAGTCTCTGGAGAAGTCCAGTGTAATTCTGTTAGATCTACTTTTATATGTTCTTTTGTGACTGGGTTACCTCACTCAGGATGATATTTTCTAGCTCCATCCATTTGCTTGTTAATTTCATGAAGTCATTGTTTTTAATAGCTGAGTATGTACTCCATAGTGTAAATGTACCACATTTTCTGTATCCGTTCCTCTGTTGAAGGGCATCTCTGTTCCAGCTTCAGGCTATTATAAATAAGGCTGCTATGAACATAATGGAGCATGTATCTTTGTTATATTTTGGGTATATACCCAAGAGATGTATAGCTGGATCCTCAGGTAATATTATGTCCAATTTTCTGAGGAAGAACCAATCTGATTTCCAGAATGGTATTACCAGCTTGCAATCCCACCAGCAATGGAGGAGTGTTCTTCTTTCTCTACATCCTTGCCAGTATCTGCTGTCACATGCGGTTTTTATCTTAGCCATTCTGACTGGTGTGAGGTACAATCTCTAAGTTGTTTTGATTTTTATTTCCCTGATGACTAAGGATGTTGAGCATTTCTTTAGGTGCTTCTTGGCCCTTAGAATTGAGAATTCTTTGTTTAGCTCTATATGCCCTATTTAATAGGGTTATTTGATTCTCTGGAATCTAACTTCTTGGGTTCTTTGTATACATTGGATATTAGCCCTCTATCAGATGTAAGATTAGTAAAGATCTTCTTACAATCTGTTTGTTGCTGTTATATCCTATTGACAGTTTACTTTTCCTTACAGAAGCCTTGAAGTTTTATTAGCTCCCATTTGTTTATTGTGGATCTTAGCGCATTAGTCACTGGTGTCCTGTTCAGGAAGATTTCCCCTGTGCCCATGTGTTCAAGACTCTTTCCTACTCTCTCTTCTATTAATTTCAGTGCATTTGATTAAGAAATTAGGAAAACAACGCTTTTCACAATAGTCATAAATAGCAAAATACCTTGGTGTGATGCTACCCAAGCAAGTGAAAGATCTGTGTCCCATTTTTAATAGTGTTATTTGGTTTCTGAAGTTTAACTTCTTGATTTCTTTGTATATATTGGATATTAGCCCTCTGTCAGACAGAGCGTTGGTAAAAATTTTTTCACAATTTGTTGGTTTTTGTTTTTTCCTATTGACAGTGTACTTTGGCCTACAGAAACTTTATAATTTTATGAGGTCCCATTGGTCAATTCTTGATCTTAGAGCATAAACTTTTCATGTTCTGCTCAGGAAATTTTCCCCTGTGAAAAGATCATGTGCTCAAAGTTCTTCCCCAATTTCTTTTCTATTAATTTTGGTATGTCTGGTTTTATATGAAAGTCTTTGATCCACTTGGATCTCCACTAGTACAAGGAGAGAAGAATGGATTGATTCTGCATGCTGACCTCCATTTGAACTAGCACCAATGAATTCATGAAATTCTTTGGCAAATGGATGGGACTGGAAAATATCATCCAGAGTGAGGTAACCTAATCACAAAAGAACACACATGGTATGCACTCACTGATAAGTGGATATTAGCCCAGAAACTTAAGATACCCAAGACACATTTCACATATCAAATGATGCCCAAGAAGGAGAAAGTACAAAGTATAGATACACTTGTCCTTCTTAGAAGGGGGAGCAAAATACACACATAAGGAGATACAGAGACATATTGTGGAGCAAAGTCTGGGGAAAAGAACATCCAGAGACTACCCCAGCTATTGATCCATCCCATATACAGTTACAAAACCCAGATACTATTATCCATGCCCACAAGTACTTGCTGGATGGAGCTGGGTATAGCTGTCACCTGGGAGGCTCTGCTAGTGCATGACAAATACAGAGGGGTACACTCTCTGCCAGCCACTGAACTGAACACAGGGTACCCAATGGAGGAACTATATTAAAAACCCAAGGATCTGAAGGGGTTTGCAGCACCATAGGAGGAACAACAATATAAGCCACCCAGTACTCCCAGAGCTCCCAGGAACAAAGCCATCAACCAAAGAGTACACATGGAGTTACCCATGGCTCCAGAAGCAAAGGCAGCAGAGGATGGCCTTTTTATAAACCAAAGGGAGGAGAGGCCCTTGATCCAGGAAAGGCTCAATGTTGCAGTGTAGAGGAATACCAGGACAGGGAAGTAGGTGAGGGTTGATTGGGGACCAGCAGGAAGGGAGATGGCTTATGGGATTTTGGGGAGGGCAGGTGTGAACCAAGAAAGGGGACAACATTTGCAATGTAAATAAAGAATATATCTAATAAAAATATTTTAAAAAATCTATACAGCAAGAACTTCAAGTCTCTGAAGAAAGAAATTGAAGATCTCAGAAGATAGAAAGATCTTCCATGCTCATAGGTTGACAGGATTAGTACAGTAAAAATAGCAATCTTACTGAAAGTCATCTACAGATTCAATGTAATCCCCATTAATATTCCAAGACAATTCTTGATTGAGTTAGAAAAATCAATTTACAAATTCATTTGAAATAACACAAAACTCAGGATAGCAAAAACTATTATCAACAATAAAAAAACTTCTGGGGGAACACTATCCCTTATCTCAATCTGTATTATAGAACAATAGCAATAAAAAATATTGCATGGTATTGGTACAGAGACAGGCAGGTAGATCAGTGGAATAGAATTGATGACCCACTAATGAATACATGCACCTATGGTCACTTGATCTTTGACAAAAGATCTAAAACCATCCAGTGGAAAAAAGACAGCATTTTCAACAAATGGCACTAATTCAAATGACAGCATTTTTCAACAAATGGCAGTAATTCAAATGGTGGTCTGTATGTAGAAGAATACGAATCGATCTATTCTTATCTCCTTGTACAAAGCTCAATTCTAAGAGTATTAGGGACCTCCACAAAAAACCAGGTTAACAACTCAGACACAATCAGACAAATGAAGAAATAAGTAAGTGAGTATCAGATGGCTGGAACCAGATTTCTCAAAGTTAGGGAAAGACACTACAGAAAAGCAAGAAAAGGAAAAACAAACCAAGCATGAGAGACAGCAATCTCATATTTATCTTGATAACTACACAGAGGGTAAGGAACAGAAACAATTGTAGACATGTATACATAAATGAATTAGTAGGCATACATTACTTCTGTAAGAGCTCAGAAGTAACTAAATCCCTGAGTCAATAAACCTAATGTTTTTGTCCAGTTAAACACATGCTAAGAGTCATCTCAAAGGCTGGGACAAGAGAAATTCTAAAATAGGTTGTCCAAAACTGTAGTTGGGTGGAATTGCAGAGAAAGAGTGTTAAATTCAAGAGTGTTAAGTTCTAGAGTCAGCAGTCAGAATGCTTTAGGGATAGTTGTGTACAGCATCCTTGAGATAGACAACAACAAAGATATTCTGATTTATCTTGTAAGATGTCCAAGTTATATAATTTAAATGAGGGTTGAATTAGTTTGACTAAGAACTAGTTTCTAGACAATCAATGACATAATTGATCTTTCAATATATCACATAACTGTTCAGTATGACTAATTACTCCAAATGTTTGAAATTTTCAGTGGACATGTACTGGTCTTGATTGGATTTATGTATACTGAAAAATATACAGCATGCTAGTTTCCAAGTAAAGATAAAGGAAGATAGAGAAAAAAACAGGATGATGGAACCAGGGACCTGGAAAATGTCAACACCAGGGAGCAGTTTCTCATAAGAATATCCCAAAGATTTAGTCACAGTTCTTGAAGAAATGTCAGGACCTACGTCCAGGGGGAAAAATACAATAGAAGCCAAAAACAGCCCATGTGCCACTCTGTGAAACAATAGTACAAAGCTAAAGTATGAGTTTATAACAAGGAGGTACAAAAGCCAGATTGAAAAGCTGCCAATGATCGAAGAGGAGCATGGTGGTATATGGCTTTAGCCCTAGACAGTGGTACCCAGCTTTAGCCCGAGACCTTGAGAGGCAGAGTCAGGTGGATCTCTGAGTTTCAGGTTAGTTTGGTCTGCAGAGAGAGATTTCCAGGCCAACCAGCATTGCATAAATGAACCTTACCCAAAACAAACAAACAAACAAACACCAGTAATTAAATTGCAATTATTTAAACAAAATAAATAACATTATATTGGATTATAACCCAAAATTTAAAATAAATACACATGAATACACCCTAAGATAAATTTTTAAAAATATATCTCACTTAGAAGAATTTTCAAGGAAAAATATTCTGCTGATGTTGATACAGCTAATTGCTCAAAGAGATCAATTTCATATCTGGCTTCCCTGTGTCCTAACAAGGTCATTAAGGATATTTTAATAGAGAACAAAAACATCCTTTTTGGTAAAAAGGATGACCATTTCAAATAGTTTCTAGAATTCAGTGAGACAGACTGTGTTCCTTGCCAATAATGTGTACTGTGAGACCCTTACCTGTACATGTGTGCACAATTCTTTTATGCTGATTGAAGTATCATTTAAGCTCTCAAATTTGGTATCAATTCAGTGTGATACCAAAAAAGGAAGGACTTGCTGATTTAATTGTAGACTATACACTGTTAACTTTACCTAATTTAACTATACAGTTTTGTTCAACTATAATTTAATTACCTTTACCTAAACTGTGCAATTATTTAACTTTACCTGAACTGTGCAATTATTGAGGGTAAGGAGTTTATTATATACTGATTGTATATTTCCTATAAGATATAAAACAGTCATATCATAGTTTAAGTATTCAAAATCATCTTTGACCATTGGAGTAAGGACATTTCTAGGAAAGTAGACAGTACAGCTGAATGCACAGATGCTCAAGCAGCCAAGGGCAATATGGGATCCAAGAGAAAGATGTCACACTTTCTTCATTTGGCTAAAAAAATATTTTTCTTATACTTTTCATACTAGAAATAATTGCAGCATCTTATGAAAGCCACAATTTCATAGCAAAAATTAGAATTTGAATTTCAATCAGCAATTCCAAGAGCATACACACCTTCCTTGGACTTTTCTTTAGTGACACACTGATGAATGACAGCATAGTCTGTGGCCTTCTCAGACACCATTTTGGAAAGGTGAAGGAGTTGCTCTCTAATGTCTTTTTCTTGGCAGGCATGTGGGAAACGATCCTTCACTTTTCAGTGGTTGACAATTTCTGAATGATGCAAGTAGTTTAAGCATGTCCTCAGGGAACCACACTTCCTGGAGATGTAATTGGTTTGAAACATTTTGTTTCCTACGGGCCTTTTTTTAACCATCAAGAACATACTTGTGATAAACAAGTATAAGCTTCATAACTCTCATTGTCTTCTTTATATTTTGCCACTTAGAGTATATGTATATTGACAAAAGGAAATACAAGTATTGGAGGAAAAGAGGTCATTTCAAAGGAAACATTCTTTACCTATTATCAAAACACTGAAGTTTCATTGCTGATTATACAAAGATAATTATATAAGGAAGGAAATAAACAACGACAAGAATGATATTAATACTTCCTCTGCATGCTCTCTGCCTGCTTTTCTAGGTACTACAAAACTGTAGTGTATCCTTTTCTTTTCTGGGTCCAATTTAAAAAAAAGAAAACTGGATTAAGTATTTTGAATAAGAAGAATAGAGTTGAACATAGGGAATCAATAGTATGAGAGATAGAAAGAAGAAGCATAAGAAGTGATGGCAAAGAAACCAAGATAAGCAATAGAAAGTATAACAATCTTGTAGACTACCATGAAAAATATAGAAAAGTTTACAATCATTCTCAGATTCCTGTGTTATCTGGAGAAAAGCAAGATCATAACAAAGGCTACCATAGAGTATTTTATACAAAATACCAGATCTTCCATCCTCCAAATTCTCCAGTCTTCAGTTTGTATGTCTCGATAGCAAGTCAGCCAAGCCCACAGCAAAAGGAGAGGCTGGACAATATGATCATAGGCTTGATCTATTACAGAAACACTGACTAATAGCCGAGCAGGGAATGAGTGAGACATGAATCTGTAACAACAAACGGCTAACCAGAAACCTAACAGAACTCTTCTTTTCATGCTATACAGTGAGGGATCAGATAAAATCTGTGTTTCTTTACTAGAACTTTCTGGTGACATTCTAACTGATAAGAGATGATGTGTTTATGAGGAATTTTATACTTAGAGCAATAAAGCTGAAAATGTGATATTTGTATATCTTGAAACACTAAAACCTGTGAAAGAAATATTTCAAAAAAAAGAGATGAGGAGTTAATGCACCATTTCTACCATATAATCTAAATAATAGAGAACCCATTGCTATCTCATTGGTATTATGTGATCTTATTTGGATCATTAAAAACAAGAACTTCTAAGGGAGGAAGCAGTTGAATTCTGGAAGCCTGAGGACCCATTGAGATCAATACTAAAATACAAAACACTCAATAATGAAAACAAAACACCTTAGAAAATAAGGTGTGAAATTTTTGGTATGAACACAAAGAAAATATTTTTTCTTATCCACTTTACATATCATTGTTCAAACTTGTTTCTAACCATAATTCAACACCATTAAATAATGATTAGGAGAAAGTTCTGGCATAAACTACATGAGTTCAAGTCCTGACTCGAGCAATTATTTATCCTGAAACTTATATCAACATATACACATGTGATGGATTGTCTACGTTTGGCCCAGGGAGTGGCACAATTAGGAGTTGTGGCCTTGTTAGAGCAGGTGTGACCTTATTGGAGTGCATGTGTCATTGTAGGTGTGGGTTTAAGGCCCTCACCCTACCTGTCTGGAAGTCGGTATTCCACTAGCATCATTCAGATGAAGACATAGAACTCTCAGCTTTGCCTGAACCATGCCTGACTAGACATTGCCATGCTCCCAGATTGATGATAAGAACTGAACCTCTGAATTTGTAAGCTGGCTTCAGATATATGTTGTCCTTTATAAGACTTACCTTGGTCATGGTGTCTGTTCATAGCAGTAAAACCCCAACTAAGGCAGCACGTGAATGTTTTGTGCATAAATTTTCATTTATAAAATGGGAATATAATAATAGTGACAGTCTTACATCATGGTCCTGAAGAATTTAATTAGTGAATAAAAAGTGCTTACAACAGCATTTGTCACAGAGTATGTACACAGAAAATCCACTATTCTTTTCCTTGACTCTTTACAAGGCTTTGGTGCAGAAGTTCTGACATTTTGAATTCAGAGAGAAACTAATTATTTTGGTCTCTGTCTATGCTGTTGAATTTGATTTTTAATTTTCCTCAGCTTTCAAAGTTTTTACACATCTGTAAATACCTAACTATATATTTACAAACACTCATATCCACATATGTAAAGTATAGTTCCATAGATATGGAATCATGTACAAAATTGACTAGCATTGCAGCTGTCATAATCTCATCCTACATTCGATACCATTCTTGTCTTATAGAAAGTGCAAGGAGAAATGCCGATAAATTATTCATTACAACAATCTGATGATAGCTCAGCAAATAAGAAGGACAATAGGGCACTCTGGAAAAAATTATTAAAACAATGAAATTTTCCACAGATAACCTACTTCACACTTTATTTTTCCAAGTAATGAACTTTTTCACAAGTGTATCTCCCAAATTTAACGTGATATTTATGGCATTAATCTACAAGAAAATGCATTTGCTACAATAGTTTTGTTTAAGCTTAATATTGATTTTCACAGTGAAAATAGTGTTCCCAGATATTAGCTGCTACAACTGTTTGCATTTCGGCCATTTAAGCATGTGCACCCAAAAGTGGCTCAGATATATATGAACATCAAACATATGAACTGTTGTAGGCTTTTGGAAGGAGAAGTCATAGAAGACACTGTTTTTTGTGATGTAATTTTTAATCCATGATCTAAAGAAAGATTCTTGAGAAAACTTTCAAGTCTTCAAGTGATTTCTAGAGAATTTTTACCTAATGAAATCCTTACTTGTTTCTCATATGATGATGCTAATTGTCAAGGAAAGTAGATTCAGAGTCTCTTATTAACTCAAACAGCTGTGGGCACCATAGTCATGCATGACATCATTTTTTGTGTCCATTTTCCAAAACTGAGACAATAGTTCCTGCCTTGAACATTCTAAAGCCATGATAAATGCAATTCTGAATAGCTTTGCAGCATGCCACAAAATTGCAACTCATCCCATTAAAGAAAGCATTCCCGTCTTTAACTACAAGCCTTGTGTTGGTCTTTTGACTATTTGCCTTCTGAGGAAATTCACTAATATCCTACTGTTTTACAAGCAATAAAAATGCAAATAAACATTTAAGGGTGCTAGATTGAAGCTCAGATTTGAAAAGGATATCACTCTATATTCACTAAAGCTGCCTGGTTTCTTTTGATCGAATGACATTTTGTAGATGTACCTATTGATTAATACTGTTCACTCAGACAGTCTTTTGGCTGGCAAATAGAACTTTTGTTTCTTTGTGGTTTGTTTGTTGTTTTTTTTAGCTAAAATATGATTCTTCTCCCTACCATGATTTGTAAGTATATTAATCTTTTAAAAGATGAAATTATGATAAGCATAAATACCCTTTCAGAGATGGAAATTTAAACTCTGAATATCGGATTTAAGTACCTCTCCAGAATGAACTAAAGCAAAAGGCACTGATATTTCCTTGCAGATAAAGAAATGGAAGCATTGTGTTGATTGGCCAACACTTCACCCATGAATAAATGTATGATGAAGTACATTAAAAGAAGACTTCTTAACAAGATAGAGCCAGATGGTGCCATGGCAATATAAGTACTCCTAATGGAATTATGTGATGCTTCTGCAACTGATGTCAAGGTATTTCATTTCATCTTGTCTGCAAATAGGCTGGTATTATCCCAGTCTGTAATTATAATAGCTATAATAATTATTCAAGAAACTGATGAAGACAAAAAACCTTTTATAAAGTCCAGAGCTGGTAAATGAGGAACTTGTATTTCACAATATTTTCCAGAAAATCATATTTATGTTCAAGTACAAATTTTTCAAATATAATTTCATTTCCCTTTTATTTCTACATGCACCCCTACACAAAACACAGAAATATATACTGTCACACAGGATATGGTCTATTGAAATATATGCCTTTTTTCTGTTTTTTTTTTTTCATTTCAAGTCATCTCTAATAATCACCAATCAGAACTAAACAAGCAGTTACAAGTTTGTCACTTAATGGACAATTTAACAAGGGTAATATAAGACTGATTGTTTTCAGGTGATGGGAGAGAAAACCATAAATCTGAGGTTATTTCCTCCCTATATCAATCAGTAGAGTAGAATAATTGCACAGAAGTAAGTTGCACCTACTATTGCACAAATATTCTGAGTCAGCAAAGGGTATGAAAGAGATGAGTGCCTGCTTAAACTAACAAAA
Organism: Apodemus sylvaticus; assembly: GCF_947179515.1. Lineage (NCBI taxonomy): Eukaryota > Metazoa > Chordata > Mammalia > Rodentia > Muridae > Apodemus > Apodemus sylvaticus. The sequence continues at coordinate 139,660,039 of NC_067477.1, read as the reverse complement.
AGCTTGGTATATACTTCAATAGAGGTCTTAGATCTGGAATTAAGTACTCAGTAGTCTGAAGTGATCTCATTCTACATAGGATTGGTTTTCAAATGAATAATGTGGAAGATCACCAGATTCAGAAAGAGCTCAGCACTCTCTCCCCCCTTTACCTGCTTCAAACCAAGCCTGTGGGGGGGGGGGAGGTTACATTATACTTTAATTACATCATTTCTTCCTTTCCTTAGTTCCCCCAAGCTTTCACACATACCTCACTTTCAATCCCATGGTTGTCTTTTTGCATTTATTGTGGCTTACATATATGTATGTGTGCTCTCTATTTGAACTTAGAATGCTCTTGACAAGAGTAAAATCATTCATGTTACTGGAAAACTTGAGATAGTCAAGTTATGAATCTTGGAGAATTTATAACTACCTCTTTACTAAACTAGCATAATATCTAGCTATACTCTAAATATCTGTCCTTACATTCACAGAGGAGTGTAGTCCTCACTCAGAATCAAAGAATCTGCTTTTTGCAACAGGCAAAGACTTTTACAGAAAGCTACAACCAATTAAAATGCAGTGTTGTGGAGTGCATTCCCACCTGATGTATGTATAACATAATTCCTACACCTAAGGCTTAGCGATCATTTCCAAAGAGAAGGCACAAAGATTATAAGAAACAGTGAGGTTTCTGTGAGCATGTGTTCTAGGAATGCAGGGGTGTCCCACTGCATGAGGTAAAATTATTGCCACTGGAGACAACCACCACTGAAACAGCACAGTATAGACAGACTTTACTAAGACAACTCTTCATTTCCATGAATGTTCCTATGGTCTCTACTTGGAATGACTTATATGCCAAAGCCCAAATACCCTTTCATTCATGAAAGTGATTTATACAAATCTGACCAACATTTTTTCCTTAAATTATTTTATGTTAAGTCATTTGTACAGAAATCGTTTGTAAGATCATATAATCTGTTCTCTTGTAAGATTAATTTAAAAGTTCCCTCAGGAACAGCCAACCAATGACTGCACTAACTTGAGACTCATCCAATCAGAGAAGGCTAACTCCTGACACTATTAATGATACTCTGCTATCCTTCCAAACAGAAACCTAGTGTAACTGCCTCCTGAGTGGCTTCATCCAGCAGCAGATGAACATCAAGTAGAGCCTGGGGTGTGTTGTACAAGAGTGGAGGATAGAAGTGAGCAAGTCAGAGGGGTCAAGGACACCACAAGAACACCCACAGAGTCAACTAACCTGGGACCGTGGGGGCTCACTGAACCTGGGCCACCAATTAGGGAGCATGCAGGACATGGACCTAGACCTCCTCCACATTTGTAGCAAATATAAAGCTTGGTCTTCATGTTGGTCCCCTGACATCTGGAGATGGGGCTCTCTCAGTCTCTGTTCCCTGCCATTGGATCTTTTCTTCACTACCTGGACTGTCTGGCTGGGCCTCAGTAGGAGAGAATGTGCCTAGTCCTGCTGGGACTAGATGTTCCAGGGTGGAGTAGTACCAAAGGTGGGTATTTCCTATCTCTGAGGAGATGGGCAGGGGGCAATGGAGAAAACTTTTATAATGGTGGGACTGGGAAGAAAGGAAAAAAGGATCTGTGATGGGAATGTAAAATCAGTAAACAAAGAAATAAATAAAAGAATCTTCAGTTACTATTCCCAAGAAGTCAGAGGAATGTATTCCCTTCCTATGAACCACTTACTATATAATCAAATGTAGCACTTTCAAATTAAACTAACTTAACTCTCTATATGTTTCTTTCACACTAACAGACACTATTTAATTTTTGGTATCCTAGCCAGTGTCACCTGCTGGCCAGAGAACATGAGCGTTTTAATTTAACCCCTCTAGTTTTATCTGGTATTCTTCTCTTGTCAGAAACACCTTTTAAAATTCTATCTATCTATCTATCTATCTATCTATCTATCTATCTATCTATCTATCATCCATCTACATGGTGCTCCACCTCAATTTTATTTTCTGGTCTAATCTATTTGGTGTTCTGAAGGCTTGCACATTAATAGCAATATATTTCTTTAGGTTAGGGATTTTTTTTCTATGATTGTGTTGAAAGTATTTTTCTGGCTCTTTTTACTGGGAATGTTCGCTGTCTCCTATTATTTTTAGACTTGCTCTTTTCACTGTGTCTAAAATTTCCTGGATAATGTGAGTTAGGAACTTTTTGCATTTGGCATTTTCTTTGACCAGTGTATCTTCTATGGTATCTTCTACACCAGAGGTTTTCTTTTCTTTCTAATGTATTCTGTAGATGTTGTTTATGTCTGTAGTTCTTGTTCTCTTTCCTAGGTGTTCCATCTTCAATTTTGCATCCATTTGTGTTTTCTTTACTGCTTATATTTTCCTTTTCATGTCTTGGTCCATTTTATTCACTTCCCAGTATATTTGATTATATTTTCATATATTTCTTTGAGTGATCTGTTTGCTCTTTAAGAGCTTCTACCTATTTGAGTGTTTTCCTGTATGTCTTTAAGTGATTTATTTATATCCTCTTTATAGTCCTTTAGCATTCTCATGAGATGGGCTTTGTACTGGCTGGTTTTGTGTGTCAACTTGACACAGGCTGGAGTTATCACAGAGAAAGGAGCTTCAGTTGAGGAAGTGCCTCCACAGGATCCAGCTGTGGGGCATTTTCTCAATTAGTGATCAAGAGGGGAGGGCATCTTGTGGGTAGTGCCATCACTGGGCTGGTAGTCTTGGGTTCTATAAAAGAGCAGAATGAGCAAGCCAGGGGAAGCAAGCCAGTAAGAAACATCCCTCCATGGCCTCTGCATCAGCTCCTGCTTCCTGACCTGCTTGAGTTCCAATCCTGACTTCCTTTTGTGATGAAGAACAATGTGGAAATGTAAGCTGAATAAACCCTTTCCTCCCCAACTTGCTACTTGGTCATAATGTTTGTGCAGGAATAGAAACCCTGAATAAGACAGGCTTTAAGGTTGCAGCCTTTCTCTTCAGGTGTGTAAAGATACCCACGGCTTGCTTTAGTAGTAGAGCTGGGTTATGATGATGTCATATTGCATTGGCTTCTGTTTACTATGTATGTGCAATTGCCTTTCATGTGTCATCTGATTGCCCCTTGTGCTGGCGGGCTTGGGTGTCCCAGGTTGGAGCAGCTTCCTAAGAACCAGGCAGAGCTGTGGAGGGTATGTGGCAGTGCAGACTGGAAGGAAGATAGAGCTCTGACAGGTTGGAGCAGAGTCCATAGCTGCTTGATGTGCTGGAAGCCCAGCAGGCAGGGGGATTGGTGTGAAGTGGGATGGGGTGGAGTCTCACCTGTGTGTACTGGGTTACAATAGGCCTCCCAGGAAGCAGGAGGACATGTCTGTCTGACACACCTTTAATATAAATCTTTCATATGGGAATTTCACTCATTTGTTGAAGAAGCTTTCTATGCTACTTGCATGCCCAATGATTCTGTTTCAGGAAACTATAAGTAACTTTGCTTATTCATTACCATATAGTACTTCATGCCTTATAATATAATTCTTTTCCATAAGTTATATCATTGTTTATTCCTAGAAATCAACAATATGCACTCCAATATTGTATGTCTACGTTTATACCTAATTCAAAAATCACATGATATTGAAGAAATATTCTATTGATTGACTACATGAACCTAATGAACTTAAAATTTGTTAATCTTGATTCCAAAAGACATATTTCGGTGAATTACTTGAAAGTAGAGAATTTCTGCATTTCATTTTGAAAACTCAGATTGTTCACTGTAATAACAGAACTCCATCCAAGTTCACCTGCTTGGTTCATTATGAGTATAAGCAAGAATATATTCATTAGATGTTAACATTACAAGGTAAAGGCTGTTTACATCATGGAAACCAGCAGCGTCAAGTGCTATGGTAGATGGCTTTCACTCTTTCATTTGCTCATAGATATTAAAATATTCACTTGCCACTGTGATAGGAATGTAAGAATTCCATCAATGCCCACATGGAAAAGCTCAGAATCAGTAACACTCTGAAGTAAAACTAAACATTTCTTTTTGTGTGTGCATCAGGGCAAAAACACTCAGAAGGAACACTAGAGTGGAGCTGTATAGAGATTAAATCTTTAAAACAAAAGATAAGAGAAACCTCACTTGCTTGTCACAGAAAGATTACCAGCAAGCTAACAGTCAATCCCAAAGGAGATACCTCTTTGAACAAATGATTGGAGTGACTTCTCGAGTTGATAAGAAGAAGAGACTCATTAGTTTTTGTTGGTACGTACAACTCACATAAACTCATGGACTTCATTGTGGTACTTTCACTTACGTACATAACATATTTGATCATACCCTTCCCTTACACCTATATCTGTCTTGTGATCTTTCCTGCTGGTCCCTACCCCTGACTTTCAACAGTTCTACCATTTGCTTTTTAAACCTAGATGTTACATATGAGAGAAAATATGTAATAGTTTCTTTCTGAGAGACTCGTTGAGTAATTCAGGATTATTTTATACCTGAAATGGGTCAGATATTCTATCATGAGGTGACCATGTAATAAATTTTTCTTTGGGTAAAATTAATGTCATAGTGATAAATATATTAATAATTGTTCTATTTTGATAACAGTTATGAAAATTACACAGAATTAAATATATCAGTTATGGATTAACTTAATGTGGTGTTTGCTGGTTAGGAAGCTGAAGTTGAATTTTAAATGGCTGAATAGGGGTTGCATATGTGATATTTAGCAGGAGGTGAACTCATTATAAACCAATAGAAAAGTATGTGCCTAAGGGAGGAAGAAAATTGGCCTATCCTATATTACCTGGATTTTATTCCCTTTGGCCAATTCCATTTCCATTTTAGAGATCACCAAATGAGTATAAAATTTGCTGAAATGAATCTCTGTAAGGCTCCCAACTCATGAGGCTATTCCAGGGAATAATGTTTGCAAAATGAATAAAAATAAAAGTTGAATATAGGCATTTTCTTTATTGCCTTAATTCACAACCTGCCTGAGTCATCATTGCTTTGAGAACCATAATTTAGAATTCTTGGACTGGAATCCATTTAAAAACTCTCTTCACAAAGAGGAAGTAGGAAAAAGAAAAGTGTTAGATGTAAAAGGTACACACACACAGAGATGCTCTAAAGGCAATATGACAGTGTCACTGAAAGAACAAAAACAGTTTCTAAAATAATATTTAAAAGATCTACACATGAGGATAGCCATGGGGAAAAGGTCCTGGAGCGTTGTGATGCTTGTTGTACAGTTTGCCCCAATATGTCTCTTTTTACAACCATTTTTTCTGTGATAATAATCAAAGATGTTGGCAGGGGAGGGATGGAATATAAAAATTGGGGTACGATTTTACTCAAACAATGAATTCAGTTATACTGTCTAAGGAAATACTGTATATTCTATATTTCTATATGGAAATGGAAGTACATTTTTGGAACATTTTTATGGTAATATTTAATTCTGTTTGGAATGTATAAGCCAACTAATAAGCCAACTTGTTGATTTGCTTAAAATTTTAGCTCATAATATTAATAACCTAATAAGGTTTTGGTGCCATATTTTGAAAAAAATTGTGGTCAGCATTAGTATTATTTTGGTATGGTGTCAGAGTCACTAAAACATGATAAAATTGTACAAATAATAGCATAAAATCTTAGTATATTACTATGCTCTGCAATTCTCTATAGCAATATAAAAGTTGTTATTACTATATATTCCCAAAATCTTAGTAAAACTAGTGAACTTACTCCTTAAACTATTTTTTCATATATCTCTTAGTACTGTATGCAGTTTGTGGTATTTGTGACATAACTAAAATTTTCTATACTACATCAAGCTTTAATTATAGCATTGCATTCAATACATCAAGGATCTCTTCAATTAATGAGCCACATACTATCTATAAAGAAAATGTATTATTTTGTTAAAATGTATTAATCTGTTAAACAAAACACTATCATACTTCATTCATGTGACACATGTGTACAAACTGTTTATTCTGTGCACCGAGTACACAGAATAAACATTTATTTTATGCCTGAAGTTTAATGGGAAGGCAGGATAGTCTCTTAAAATCAGTGAGATAATCATTAGGAAAAGTTACTGTAAATCATAGTAATAGAAGAGCTACTTTGGGAGTCAGAGGATCCTCTGATGTGATGTGTCAACTCTAAAGAAAGGATAAGAATTTACCAGAATTCTTCAGTTACTCTAAAAATGGGCATTCCCAAGATGGGAAGATGATTCAGAAGTTAATACAGCTTATACAATTAAAAGACCTGAGCTTGAATACCAGAAATAATATTAGATTAGGGCAGAGTTATGTACAATTTTAACCTAGGTGCTGGGCAATTATGGAGAAGAAAGCCATTTGAGCTTATAGGTTGCAAAACTAGCTTCATGTTCAATTTGAAACCCTGTGTAGAGATAATAAGAGAACAGAACAGGACATACATTCTAATCTACTGGTGTATATGTGTGTGTTTATATCTTTGCACATGTGTGGGGGTGTGTGTCTGTGTGTCTGTGCATGTGTGTATGTGTGTGAATAGGCACTAGATATATTCAACTCTCTCTCTCTGTCTCTCTGTTTGTCTCTCAATCTCTTTCTCAATCTCTCTCAATCTCTCTCTCTCTCTCTCTCTCTCTCTCTCTCTCTCTCTCTCTCTCTCACACACACACACACACACACACACACACACACACATTTCAATTCACAGCCACAAGCACAAAATAAAAAGGAAGGATAAACAGGATCAGCATTCCACTTGGAGGAACTGAAGCCTACCAAGTCAAAGGAAAGAGAGGATTTGTAAACTCAAAAACTAGATCTTATTTACAAGCCAAAACGTCAAATAAAGAAGATTTAAAAAAAAAAAAAAACCTGGTACGGTAGCTGGTAAGACAGAAATCCAGATAATAAAGTTTATACCAGGTGCTTTCAGGGCCAGATAAAGTAAGTGGCTAAGCAATAATGGGAAACATAATTAAGTTGTCTTATAAAACAAAATATGTAACAGTAAATGTGACAACAGAAAGATGAGAGACAATTAGGATTTGATCTGAAGCAGGCTAATTTTTAATCTGCTCATTTCCACCTTGGAACTCAGAAGCCAGAACACATACAGGCCTGAGTTATCTGAGTGGGGTTCTAATATCTACATGCAGGGTTCCTTTGATTATGAGTTGAGATGAGTATTAATTCATGCTTATATATGTCACAATCAGGCTAAATAAAGACTTCAACCAGAGATGTGCATACACTGGAAGGCAGAAGCTCATTAGGCAAGGAAGCTAAATGCACAGAGCAACAGCCTCTCATGCAATTAACCGTATACTTTAATTTCTAGATCACAGGATGCTAAGGAAAGATGTCACATAGGAGAAATGGGTAGATCATTACTGAAGTCCCTGTTATTCAGTAATTGTGTGACCTTGTTATAGGCTTATATTTTTCAAAATGTACTTTTAATAAGGGTTCTTCAATGCTTTAACATCCCTTCTATCCTACCACCCAACAGAAGTATTGGAAAGTAAAGGTTAATAAGGCAAAGAAGGATGTGAATCTGTTTAGAAAAAAAAAATAGTTACTTGAAGTGAATCCAATGTGTGTTGTCAGCATATCAGTAGTTCTGTTCACATGAATCCGCAGTGGCAGCTCTATCCACTCACAAACACTATATATGACTCAGCTACAGAAGTTCAGTCCAGAAGAAATCTAGAGGCTCTCCATCAAGCCTGAATCTGCAAAAGCCACAAGAAACCACTGAAACACCACTAGAAGTTGTTTGGTGCATTTCTATGAAATCATGACAAACAATGACCAGCAAAGAATGGTAAGGCATACCAATACCACACAGTGTCATCCTCTGTCTGTTGGGTTATATTTATATCGCTTCCAAACATCAAGTGATCTCTTAGGTATCTGCTCTAGCAAAATATTTCATGCCCTTTATTCAGACTGCTTTCAGAAAAATCATCACTGCCTATCCTCAGTCAAACATCTTCTCTTGTTTCTGCTTCAGCAAAAACATCCTCTCACAAGACAGTGTCCAGAAAAACATTACATGGCACAACTGAGTCTCCAACGAAGCCGAAAATTTCCATTTCACCTTGTGGAAGTTTTTCAAATTCAAAGGTGCTTCAGATTTGAAAGCATGAGCATAAATTTTATTTTAATGAAGCTAAATTTTCCATAATAAACTTCCGGTTATTTGGATAACATGTGGATAGCACTGATGTGGAATGCCTGGTTGTTTCTTATATTCTGTACATTGTCTTCCTCTAGCTCACATATCACGAAACAATGTTTTCAACACTGAAATCTTCCATGAAGATACTATACTTAATGTTTGTGATATAAGCATGCTCTGTTCATTTAATTTCCTTTTCTCTTGTATATCCCATTCTTTGAGAAATTAATGTAAAAATATAAGTAATGAAACAAAACAACTTATACTATTAAGGTCTATATTTGTATTAGAAACTGATGATTTAAAATTATTTTACAAGTGGTATAAAAGCAATATATAACTAAAGCATTTTAGTCCATGAATTGGCACAATTATTTTGCAATCAGATGAGTAATAAGAGTGCTTAAAATACAAGCTTGTATTACTTAAAATAAACAATGCTTTACCCCATATTTTACTTCTTTTTCTCTTCCTTGATTGTAAAGTCCAGAGAAATTTTGTTTTACATGATGAAGTCATCATAATCTTTAACATTATTTTTTGCATTGTAATTATTTTTAATTATGTATAGATGTGCAAGTAGGTACTTATGAGCATATATGCCTATAAAAAGACTATATCCTAGAGTTACATGGAACTTCAGTTATAAGAAATTTGTGAGCTAACATCTAAAATGTATTTGTTTTAGTTTTTTTGTGTGTTTGTCCATCTGTTTGTCTTTTAAAGTTCCATATATGAGATTTACATCCATTTCCACACTTCACTCTAATCTCCTTTTCCCCTTCTTCTCAAGTCCATGACTTCTTTAATAAGTGTGTTGTGTGTGTGTGTATGTGTGTGTGTGTGTGTGTGTGTGTGTCAGTGAGTGAGAGAGAGAGAAAGAGAGAGAGAGAGAGAAGGAGAGAGGGAGAGAGAGGGAGAACAGGAGTCTTAAGTCACCCTCCTTTTAGTGATCATTAATTGCCTTTAGCTCTTCATCTAGTAATGGGACCTTATGAGAATCCCCTGCCAAACCACATTGGTATGTCAATTGGTTTTCCCAATATATAGGTGTCATTTTGGTCACTTTATCATTGAGATTTCATAGGTTCAGCCACCAATCATACATAGAAAATTCTGTATTGCAGCAGATATCTTGGTCATCTGTCTGTTGTAAACTTTCCAATCTCTTTCCCCGGTGGCTCTAAGTCTTCAGTGTAATATTTGTTTTATAGATGTGTCAACAAGATTGGTTGTTACTTAGAACATAGTTAGTTGTTCTTTACATTTTCAGCAATTGTAGAAATTTGTTCCTGGTATGGTAAAGGAAACTAAAGAAGAATCTACTAGTAGCAATTTCCTAACCCAGAAAAACCTGAGCCTTATTTCAAACTATTTATCCTTTTACCCACAGATGAATGTAGTTCTCATCTCTTCCCAAAGAAACTTCTTTTTATAGTGGAGATCATTACAGAAATCCATAATTATTAACTTTTGACACATAAAATCTTATGACTCTCTTGTAATAAGAAAGATAGCAGAAGTAATAAAGTTAATTAGATTGAGTGTGGGAGAAAAGGGGTGGAAAGTTGACTTTTCAAAAGAAATGGTATACCAAATAAGAACAAATAGCTAAGAGGTATGATCAAAGAACATTGTATTGTGCATGGAAATGTCATAGTAAGGTCCACCATTTTGTGCAAATAATTTATATTATAAATACAATTTTAAAATTAAAGTTGGTTGTCAGTGTTTAGCCAGGACATTGGCCTTAGTAAGAACCTGCAGGTGTTGTTCTTATGCAATGGCTGATTTTCTTAAAACTCTCCTCAAAACAGAACTTGGAGAGGCAAACGTAATTATGGTATTTTGAATGAGAATTCCCCACATAGGCTCATATATTTGCAACATAGTCCCCAGTTAAACTGTTTGGTAGGATTAGGAAATGCGGCCTTGTTGGAGTAGACCATGTTCTTGTTGGAGAAAGTGTGTCTCTGGGGATTGGGCTTTGAGGACCCAGCACCATGTCAACATGCTGTCATGATGCCACCATGATGATAATGGGCTAAACTTATAATATTCTAAGCAAACCTCGAATTAAATTCTTTCACTTATAAGAGTTGTCATGGTTATGGAATCTCCTCATAGCAATAGAACAGTAACTAAAACAGAAATTGATACTTGGGATTAAGAGAAGCCTGGTCATACTTTTGACTTTGGAAGATTTTAGAACTTTGGATTAGAAAAGTGTTTGAACATTTTAAGTGGGGCTTACTGGGCCATCCTGAAAGAGCATGGAAGACAATGTTAAAAGCCATTTGGACAATATGGGCACCATTAAGCAGGGTTCAGAGGAGAACAATATTAGCAAGTAGCCTAGAGATCATTCCTGTGATATTTTGATGAATGATTTTTTCTGACCTCATGTAAAAATCTGCCTAACATAAAATCTGTGGTACATATCTTTAATTCCAGCACTTGGGAAGCAGATGCAGGAGGATTTCTGAGTTCGAGGCCAGCCTGGACTACAGAGTGAGTTCCAGGACTGGCTACACAGAGAAACCTTGTCTTGAAACAAACAAACAAAAAGAGAAAGAAGGAAAGAAAGAAAAAATCTGTGTCATGTAGTCATTAGTAGCAACTCTTTTTTTTTTCTTTCAAGCAGGGCAAAAAGAAATACAGAATGTACAATTTGAGGAATAAAATATCACCAGGAAATGTAATATTGGAGCCAAGTCTTGTGCTTAGGGATTAGGGAGATTTCTAAGAGACCTGACTGAAAATGTAATTAAATGAGTGGTATCCCAGGACCCACCCAGCTAAGCTTCCAACTCGTGAAAAGAAAGGAAAGCTCAAGGCTGAAAGGAAACCATCCACAACTGAAAGCTTATCCAAATGCAGTCTCTAAAGGCCCAGGCCCCAGGGGCAAAACTTGGTGGCTTTGGCCCTTGCTGTGGAATCAAGAATGATAATAAAAAAGGTTGTGGAATCTTCCTCCACAGTTAAGGAAAGCTGCTGAGGCTGAGTTCTTTCCAGGGCAGCCCTGCATGGAGGGCCTGGAAAGGCTGTTGCATCAAACTGTGAAGGTGAATCCTCGGTTGTGTTGTAACCCCAGAGATGTTGAAAGTGTCAAAGTCCTGGGATGCCTCCCCTATAAAGCTGATAACAGGGTATGGATACAACCTACGTAAGGAGAGTGTATTAGAATCAAAGAAGCTGAAAAAATTCTTGAAGAGCACTTTGACATTAGACATGGAGATGCAGAATTTAGAGTTTACTCTGTTGGGTTTCTGTTTTGCTTTCAACCAATATTCTCTCACTATGCTCCCTTTATTTTGGAATGGTAATGTATATAATGTATGTTCTGTTATATGTTGGAAGTATATAATCTACTTTCTTATTTTTACTTTACTGGGACATAGAGTTAAGAGATTGCCTTCAGTCTAAGAAGAGACTTTGAACTTTATTTTTTTTTTTTGGAATATTTTTATTTTCTATATTCTTTGTTTACATTCCAAATGATTTCCCCTTTCCCAGATCCCCCCTCCCCATATGTCCCATAAACCTTCTTCTCTCCATCCCTTCTCCAATCACCTCCCTCCTTTTTCTCTGTCCTTATATTCCCTTCCAATGCTAGATCAATCCTTTTAAACAATGCTGAGATTGTGAAAAACTATGGGGAAAATTGAAGTTGCACTGGATGTAATTTTGTATATGATATAGCTACAAGCCTATGGGTCAGGGAGTATAATGTGTTAGTTTAAATAAGAATTACTTCTAAGTGTTCATATATTTATATACTTAGTTCTCAGTTGATGAACTGTTTGGGGGAGGATTAAGAGGTTTGTCCATGTTGGAGTAGGACTGTCCATGTTGGAAGAAGTGTGCCCTTGTTGGAAGGATGTGTGTCCTTAGGAGTGAGCTTTTAGGTTTCAAAAGCCTACACCAGGCTCTCCCTCATCCTTCCTCCTCTCTTCTTATTCTACTGGCAGATGCTAGATATTTGTTCCCTTCCATAATTGGCTACCAGAAAGATTTTTCAGAGGGTGTAGGATGTTTCAAAGCCGGAACCATTTTCCCAATTGTAAATTCCCATTTACAGTCTTTAATATGTAAAGACTGTAAAGTCAGGCATATTATTATTAGGAATGTTATAAACTTTAGTTCTTTTTCAAATTCACTCATAAAGACTACGAAAGCACTTAAATAATGAAAATGTTTGTGTATTATTTATGGAAAATAGTTTTTACTCAATCTAGAATTTTTTCTAATTATTTAATAAATACAGTGAACTTTTTTCCTTTGGATGAAGTACTTACAATTATTAACTTTGCTATTTATTGTTAACTAAAACAGTTTCAGTACTCTGGGCACTAGAATACTAGAGAATCAAGGTACATGACTGGTCATCCAGTAGCTAGGTACAATCGTAACCATGGTATAGGGTACCTACTGCTACTTTTTCAACTGTCAAGCACCTGGCTTTCTTACTGCTCTCAGAGGTTATAGAGTGCTCAGTTGTCAATGTCGCTGTGTGGCCATATTCTCCTGTCACTACCTCTCTCTATTCTCTGCTTCTTTCTTCCTGCCACCATCTCAGACTAATCAAGGGAAAATAAGAAAGATACTTCCACGTGTGGAAGACTTTCACTTAGCATGATATTGCAACACACAATGCTTCTTTCTTCCTGCCACCATCTCAGACTAATCAAGGGAAAATAAGAAAGATACTTCCACGTGTGGAAGACTTTCACTTAGCATGATATTGCAACACACAATAAGCAAAGCAGAGAAATATCTCTCAGCCAACATACTGACAGGCTTTCATAGCTTGAGATAGGTATATGAATCTATCACAGACATCAATTTGAGTCAATCATAATCTTACCTCCTAGCACCAATTGCATCCACTGAAACTATAGTAATTTGAACCATATATATACTAGCTTTTTTGAGCCTTTACAATAATCTATCTGCTAAACTACCAGGAGATGTGTTTCCTTTTTGGTGAAGATAGAAATGGTTACATGGTTATCTGCAGTGCACTACTAAGGCCTGTAAAATTCAGGCATTGATACAAACAGCCCTGGCAGAGGCAGTGCCATTAGGAGAAAGTTAAATTAACTATAATCTGTCTCATTATACATAGAGTATTAGAGATTGCTGGTATTTATATGATGAAAGTCCAATAACTGTAATATTGGTACTAACATATCTCAAGGCACTTAAAGCAGCAAAATAGAGTACAATTGCTGATCCTTACAGAGTAAAGGCCCTCAGAGAGGCCTCACACCCTCAAGTGGCACTCTACTTCCCTGTTCAGAAATAAGTCTTCCAAAAATTTGTTCCTTCACTTATATACTTATTTTGTGTTTTCTCATGGAGTTGTTTTTAATTCCACACCATAATTATATACTTACAAATGAGTGGTGCCCAAGTCTTTATTTCATCTTAATTTCGAGTTTTAGCACAGACAAATGTTATAAACTACATTTTCTGTCATTTTATACTCTAGATTTCACACTTGATCTTAGCCAAAAGGTGGAGAAGCGATACTCTAGATTTCAAACTTAAGGTCTAATACTTATTTTAGTAAGTCCCCTTTCAGATCACATCTTGCCCCTTGTGTCTTCACCTTCAAACTCTAGATCTCTGTTGCCAGAAATGGAAGCTTGAATATTGTCTATTCAGTCATTCGTTCCTGCTCAGTTCTCACAGACAATAATTTTTGCTTTTTTAATGGTTACTCATCATAAAGTGTCTTCAATTCAAAACTCCGTCTTTTCAGCTAATCATAGTTTCAACTCTTTTCTAGACTGTTGTAATAACGTCCTGAAATAGATTTCCCTACTTTGAATTATTCCAGACTTTATTTCATCATTCATGAAGCTAGCAAAGCTTAAAGACTATCTAACATTTTTTGTCCAGAAAACAAATGTACTTAGTTCTTGTGAGCATGATAATTAATACAAATGTTTTAAGACAGTATTATGTAACTGAGTTACTAAACACAGTTTATCAACTTGTTATATCAACAACGGAACAGTCAGATAAAAGTGCCCTTTTTCATGACTGTTTCCTACCATGGGGAATTTCACTTGGACAGGATGAATACATATTGAAGACTCATTGCATAACATAGTGAACACATTTACCATTGTAGTTTACCATTGCTATAACAGTAGATTCAAAAGGCTCTCAATACAAAAACATAATTTTATGCAAGCAGACATTAACTTTGCTTTTATTTCAAGACGGTGCATTGTGTAATATACTATACACAAATTTTAGTTAACAACTAGTACTTGAAAAAACTGAAGAAGTGTGTGCCATGTACAAAGAAAGTAAAAGTGAAAATAAAAGTTAACAAATGGAATGTTATTTTTCTTCAGATTATTCATTGGCAGATTCTTCTTTTTATACAGCTTGCCTAAAATTACAACGCCAGTTCCTTTCCACGACCCAGTTCAAAACGTCTATTATTTGCATTTCTCTGTCTATTAGCAACAGTTCCCATGTACAAATATGTTTAAAATACTGTTATTGTATTATATAAGCATAATTAATTAAAATAATAAGCATTATAAGTCTATGGAACACTAAACTCATTAAAAAAAAAACACTGATTCTTTATCATTAACTAATATTTAGTGAACTCTGTTATAAATTAGTGATTCTGATAACCACACAGATCATAGATATGTAGAATTATTTGATTGTCTTCATATCATTTAGCATACATTTAGGTATAATTAGAGCTGAAACAATAATTATATGAATCATACATACCAGGAAAATTTGAATATGAAATGAGGGTCCATTTTATTCTCCTTATGGTATATTCACAGAACAGGTAAACTGAAGTTTATCAGCAGTTTTCCTCAAAAAACAAAACAAAAAACAGAAAAACTAAACAAACTCTCACGCTTTTGCATGTGTGTTGGGGAGGTATCACCCTTGCAATCACACCACCTCATGTAGAGGAGTGATGGGGCTAGCTCTCTCACTCTTACCCTCAGAGCCAGCTCATCTATGCTCCTGCCATTAAGATTAGCTCTGCTGTGATGGCCAATGAACAACAATGCTTGCTTTCCTGACTTCTACAGCTGGTGAGGAACAGGGACAGGTCTCCTGCTCTCAGATCCTCCAATTGCTTCAGGTGGAGAGGGCCAGAAGACAAAGGGCATGACTCTCTACCATGCTACCTCACAGCAAGGGAGTAGTGGAATAGGAATACCTATGCTTGCAATGTTAACCCTTGATGTGGAAGAAGCATCCTGACCTTTGAAGTCAGGCACTTGCAAAACTAATTCTGACTGGATGCCAGGCACTGTTGCAAACTCCTTTATAAGTTAGTTCATTCACACTTACCTCAGCCCTATGAAAGTGCTCTACTAATATGCCCACCTCACAGATAGGAGGAAACCTGAGGTGGGATTAAGAAAGCTGTTCTGAGTGTGGGAACCAGCAGTTGAAATCAAGTGCCCTGTCCGAATCCAGGCTTCCAATTCTGGTGCTACACTTCAGTCACCATGTAACTCTAGGATTTAACCTGGCCTCACAGCACTTTGTTCACCCGTAAAAATGGGCAAGACTCTTTGAAGAATTTAATGGAGAGCAAATATTGCTCTTGCAGAGGCTTTGGGTTTCACTCAATCATTGGACCAGCATCACTGACACTCCCCTCACCAAGCTATGCTGCTCAGGTGAGAAATAGGACTCTTCTCTTTTGCGTGCTGCAGCTGAGGAGAGACAGGACCAGCTCATCTGACTGCTGTAGGTTATAAAGTGGCAGGAAGAGGGCATCACCCTAACACCCAAGTCACCTCACTGTAGACGTGTGGGGCAGGCCTAGCATACTGACGCACCACCACCAGGGTCAGCTTTGCTGTGCTATCCAAGTTAGGTGCAGAGCTGGCCCTCCTAAATGTTGCAGCTAGTGAGAGGCAGGATAGCTCTCCAGTGCTATTGATCTTGTGGACAGCTTCCCCTACAGCATGAAGAGGGGGAGGACATCACTTCTGAACCAGTGTCACTCTATAACAGATGAGTAATAGAGTCAACTCTCCCACATTTTCACCCTCAGGGCTAACTTACCTACATGCTAGCCACCACGGACAGCTCTACTGTCTAGCTTGTGCAGGGTGCAGAGCTCTTCCATCTTCTGTGGCTGGTGACTTGTGGGCCAGTTCTCGAGAGTGCTGTAGCAAGAGAGGACCAGGGTTAGTTATACAATCCCTGGGCATCCAAATGGTCCCCAGTGGTTACTCCAACCAGGGATATGAACCATGGACACTTACAGTAACTCCTGACGATACATAGCCATGAAACCAGAAATGGCTCTCAGTAATAGCTCAGGCTAGGACCTCACCATGGCCCCAGATATAAATGCTGGCCACTCACATCAGGCTTTTCTTCTCCACACTTGCATCTCCACCTCCATCTCTCTTCATAATGCTTATGCTGCTCCACTCTCCCTATTTGTCTATCACATCCTTGCACATTACTGTGGCTCCTCCTGCAGGATGACAACGTAGCTGGTGGGCCCAACAAGCAGGTTTCTACTGCCAGCCTGTAATATGTGTCCAAGGGCAGGTCTGTGGGAGGCATGGTGGTATCAGGTTTCTGTCTTCCTCTCCAGCACTATGTTGGCTGCATAGTAGTAGGCAGTGTTCTGTGTGTCTATGGCCTGAACATGCTGTATGGTGGAAGCCAAGTCTCTAAGCCTCTTTCTCTGCCTGTATCAACTATGTGACATGATAGGATGCATACCTCTATCTTTCTCCTCATGTGCTATATTGCCTGTATTAAGTTTGATTTTATTTTTATGTGTGCCAGGAATAAAACATCTCCAGCCACCAAGCAAGGCATAGGCCTATGACAAACAAAGAACTGTCATCTGTTCTGCCCCTAAAAGATATAAAAACCAACAAGGTATCTGTTTGCCCATTGCCAGGTGGGCATAACAAAATCCTTAAGAGATATAATTACCATGCAGCTTAAAATATGTAGACAACTTTTAGGAAAAACTTAAAATCTATTGATCTAAGTTACTGTTCACAACTAAAACAGTGATTATGGGAGAGAGTTTCATCCCACACCATTAGTTACAATCAATTTCCAAAACTGTAATGTTTTGTTTCAAGGGGGAGATTTTGGCCATTATGGACAATAACAAATAATTCAAAGCTATTGATACTATCCAACAGTACACAGATCAATAGCAACGACTAAGAAATAAAAAGTCCCTAACAAGTGAGATAACTCCCTGAAATGATAACATTTTACATTGTTACTGTTGTGAAAAATGCATATCTGTTTTAAAAACTCAATTTATTTTCTGAAGGGGGAAACACTAGAAAGAAAAATTTCAAATAGTAAATAACAGACATCTAAAACCATTAGAAAGGCAAAATTATCCTGTCTTTTAAATATTGTATACCTGGTGGACGTTAAATAAAACTCTTGTCTTCTCGAGGTTTCCAGCTCATCCCTCATGTGCAAACACACACACATGCTCAGACACATGTACACATTCACAAATGTGAAGATCTGTATCATCACTTATCTTTTACAGTTAATACAATATCTAATATTTTAGAAATTTAAGATATTATCATTTGAAAGAATGCCATGAGACCTCTTAAAGCCTACACAAAGATTAGACTATAGTCTCAAATACATATGAGGGCTTCTCAGTCTGTGTAGCATTATTTATATGCTTTCAGGGCTGCTACTTGATATTGAGTAACCAATATGTGTGCTTTTCCCTAAGGAAAATTTTGTCTCCCACTCAGTATTCCTTAGTCAACTGTAGCTCTTTGTTTAGATGGATTTTTTCCACTTTGGAGTATTTGTTTTGTTCTTGTCTAGGCAAATAAAAACTAAACCAAGCAAAACAAAAACAAAAAAGCATAAAACAAAACAGAACAAACTACTGCATCCTGTTATGAGCAAATTCAAATGGTATCCATACATGGAAAATCCAATTGGAGAAATCCTAGAGCCCTACATTATACTACTTGGAAACTTTATCTTTCTACAGAGTTTTATATAATAATTCCAGGATATGTAATATGGACTTCATGAAGCTATTGTCCTAAAATCCCAAATAACATTGACATTGTTAAGTACATTTAAGTTAACTATGTTCGTCAAACCTGATATCAAGCTGTAACTCATAATTGAAAATACTGGGCAATTTTCAACAGCATTTTTTTTCACATCTGGGAGCAACTCTAAAATCTGTATTTTTGAAGTAGGCTTTCAAAACCATTTACCCAACAGTGATATCTTTTTGTAAAAAAGAAAAAAAAAAGAAAAGAAAATCCCCCATCTCTATACTTATCTCGATATTTTGTCTGCCAAACATTAATTTTATGCAGTAATAGCTAATGTTTTTTTATTTTTTAAGGTAATCATACCTTTGGATTTTTGGACAATGGAGAGTATTGCTTTTAACACACTGTACCATTTCTGCCACTTCAGCATTTTGCTTTGTTGTATATAAATATGTGATTTAAATTCAGGCTTTTGAAATACCGCAAATAGCACAATGGCTATCATTACTATTTAATGGACCACAGGAAACCAGAGACACCACATTGAGAATACTGGTACCAGAAAAATATATACATTTCTGAATTATAATTAGTCCTCATGTGGTTAATAAATTATGTTCTGGTCCACGATTTAATACTTCTCTTTAAAACTTAGGATAATATTGTTAGAGTAATAAAGAAATGTGAACACTGTGTGAATCATTTATATTTAGAATACATTCTATACTGTTGTGATTATGTAGGAGTTTAAAATTCTGAACATTTGTAGGATTTCAATAGCAAATAACTAAAGTATACTGTAAATATTATATTGGAATTACATAATATGCCATTGTATCCTTATTTTAAAGGCTTATTTTTGGAATTTATACTGTTCATGGGATAGTATTGAAAAGGACTAAGACTTACATATGAAAACTTTATTTCTTAATGTTATACATATGTGCATATAAATTCAGATACATGTTTACACATATAAGTGTAAATGTATAATTGCTAGACAAAAATAAAATAAAGGCTCAATAGCACCAAGTGGATTTATATACAAATGCCAATTATGTTCTTGACAATTATGGTTAAACAATTATACCTCAAGAGCACATGTACTTTCTGACTGTAATATACTCAGCTAAAAGATTAAACCTAGAAAAAGTAACTTCATTTTGAGTTCTCATCAAAACCGTCTCACCACTTCTTCCTTGTCAAACAATCACTGTATCCTCAGAAAGCACAAATTATTCTTCTTGGTATATTTTCACATGATCAGAAAGATTCATGGTCTTGAAAGAGTTTATTTGTTGTTTCCCATTAACAGGTCAAACTAATTTATACATGTGGCTGGTTTTCTGATTATAAGATAATATTTCCTTATGGTATAAAGATGTGGTTAATCTATCTTCATATCCCTACATGTGCTACATGTTGTATACTAGGTAGTAATTCTCCAGAAACACTTGAAAAATGTTTATTGTGATGCCCTTACCATTATTAAATAATCATCTTGTGTCATTTTACTTTTATGAGTTTCATCTTACCTTTTAATTTTTTAATTTTATAAAATATCTGTGTTAGTCATGGATCTCTACAGACATAGAATATATTGTATTTATTGGTTGTCTTACAGGTATGGTCCAGGTAGTCTAATAATGACTGTTCCACACTAGAGAAGCTGGAAGCTCAGTAACTGCTCATTTATTGAGGTGAATGTCTCAGCACAACCAGGAAGGCCTATATTATTCCTGGGAAGCTACACCCATTGCATGCTAGCATCTCTAATATGGTGGTTGCAGTATGAGTGAAGATCTACTGCAGCAGAGCAGGGAACAAGAGAGAGGAAAAACAAGCAAAAACCAAGCTTCCTTCTTTCATGTCCTTTTATTTGTCCTGCCCCTAAAGGTGCTGACCCTGTTTAAGGTAGATCTTTCTGTCTCAAATATTCTGATAACAAGATAATCCCTCACAGGAATTCCAACCAGCTTGTGTTTTAATTATTTCCAGATCCAGTCAAGTTGACAACCAATACTGGCCAAGACAATATTCAATGACTTTAGTGGAAATTCATAAAAATATTGATATATTGAGTATCAAAATATAGTGTTTAAACATGTTACACACATACGCACTCACACACACACACATGTATTATGTGAAGAACACAGGACATGGGGTTGTATTTGATTTTTTTATTTATTGAATATAATCTTCACTTACATTTCAAATGGTAAAACCTTTCCTGATTTTTCCCCTCCCCAAAAACCCCCAACCCCTCCTCCCACCCCCTGCCTCCACATATATGCCCCTCCACCTGACCCACTCCCACACTTCCACAACCCCACCCCCCCGATTTTCCTTTGTTGGGGCATCTATTGAGCTTTCACTGGCCAAGGACCATTCCTCCCACTGATGCCCAACAAGGCAACCCTCTGCCACATTTTTGGCTGGGCCCATGAGTACTCCTTGGTTGATAGCTTAGTCCCTGGTAGTCCTGGGGCATCTGGGTGGCTGACATCATTGTTCTTCTCATGGGGCTGTGAACCCCTTCAGCTTCTCTGGACCACTCTCCAGCTCCTCCATTGGGGACCCCATGCCTAGATCAATGGTTGTCTGCTAGAATCTGCCTCTGTGTTTCTGAGGCTCTGGCAGGGCCCCTCTGGAGACAACCATGGCATGCTCCTTTGCTGTACACTTCCATAGTAGTGTTGGGGTTTGGTTACTCTTTCTGGGATGAATCCCCAGGTAGGGCAGTCTCTGGGTGGCCTTTCCTTCAGTCTCTTCTCCACACTCTGTCTCCTTTATTGCTCCTGTGAGTAATTTGTTCCCTTTCTCAGAGGAACCAAAGCATCCTCACTTCAGTCCCCCTTCTTCTTGACCTTCCTGTGCTGGGTGAATTGTAACTTGTTTATTTTGAGCTTTTGGGCTAACATCCACTTATCAGTGAGTGCATACCACATGCATTCTTTTGTGATTGGGTTATCTCACTCATAATGACACTTTCTAGTTCCGTCCATTTGCCTAAGAATTTTATGAATTCATCATTTTTAATAGCTGAATAGTACTTCATTGTGCATATATACCACATTTTCTGTATGAATTCCTCTGCTGAAGGACATCTGGGTTTTTTCCAGATTCTGGCTATTGTAAATAAGGCAACTATGAACATAGTGGAGCATGGATTGGCTATTTTTGAATCATGCTTTTTCTATTGTTAGCTAAGTGACAATCACTTAGTTAACCCCTCTGTGCTTCAGTTTCATACTTTACAATGTGGATGTGATGGAATGGACTTTTTGGATTTTTATATAGATTAAATGAGTTACTTGTCTTTTCCCAATGTTTGTTAGTATATGTTATTTATTGAGTAAATGTTCACTTTACTTATAACAATGGTGTTCATAAAGTTCTAGAAAGGAAATGTGATCTTTCCCTTTGGTAGTGTTATACTTATAAATATGATGCCAAATTATATACATTTAAGAAAAACCATAGAAGTCTTCATGACTTTGATGGAGACAAACTTTTCTTAGGTGGTACATAATATACATTAGCTATAGAAGAAAAATGTACCATTGCCAGTGAAGAGCTAAGCGGTAAGTGCTTGGTCTGATAGGATATATCTGTCATCTCAGAAGTAAGATGGTTGATTCAGAAGGATTGTGAGTTTGAGGATAATCTGTGCTAAAAAGTATGATTATGTTTTAAAAAGCAAGACCATAAAATTTCACTGACAAGAAAAAGAGGTGTATGCCATGTCAAATCAAATATAGAAAATATATAAAACCAACAAAGGACTTATGTTCATATTGTAAGGAACAATGTGAAAAGAATCCCAACAAATCAAATATGAGCCAAATACTTTGTCAGTTCCTTGAGAAGGTAGAAACACTTGAACATATAACCCAAGTCTTTACTCTTAAGAAAATACAGATGAAAATTACAATAAAATTCACCACTCCATAATTGTATAAAATTTAAAAGACTGCTGATATGAAGTGTTGTTGAGGCTGTAGAACACATCTGTAACTCATGCTTTCTGTTACCGGGTGTACAACCATTAGGATGTGTCTCATAAATACCAACAACCATTTAAATTAGTCAGAACTCCAGCACAGAGCTCTGAAATCCATCACTCATTTGCCTCAAGGCTCTGCTTCACTATTTCTTGCAGGGGAGGGGGAGTAGAGCACAGATCCAAAACAAATCCAGAACTTCACCATAGGCAATGGTTGCTTGAGGACTCCCTGACATCTTCCTCAAGCTTCTTAGACTCTGATGTTCAGCAACCCAGACTCTTTGTTGCCATCTTTTTGAGTCTAAAACACTACATTTAATGGCTCCACAGCCATCTTCAGTTTCTATCCACAACTAGTTTTCTATAGCAAAAGTTTTGTACGTTTAGTTCAGTTGTCATGTCTTCCTTCTGAAACCACAATATAAAGCCATTTCAAAACCTTTCAAAATGAAATCTGGTAGACAAATGTACCCATTACTTCAAACTGTATATCCAAAGAAAATGAAGGCATGTTTCACAATTAAGAAACAAACAAACAAATAAACATATTGGAAACGATTATACTAAAATATTTTTTCAGTAGAAGGATAAATAGTGTCTGGTAAATTCACATGAAAAAATACAATGAAACAATCAAAGAAATGAACTTTTAATGTAGTCATCACTTTAAGTGGTTGGTACAGATAACATCCTAAATGAAATAAGGCAGACAGAAAAATTATACACAATGGGATTTCATTCACAAAAGCTCAAAAGTAACACATAATATTAAATATAGTGTATCAAAATAGCTTTTTTACTTGGATGTTAGTTATACAGTTACACACCTGAAAAATTATAATAAAATAATATATAAATTATCATACTACATACTACTGTATCACTTAAGAAATGAAGTAGTAAATATATGACACATTTGCATACAAATTAACTTTCTTTTCCTGTTTAACTTGCTTCTATAGGTCATATGGCATAAAGTAATTTTGTTTTCTGAATTATTACTCATCTCTTATAATCTGCTTTTAACATTACTAATTCAAGAATATATGAGGTGCTGGAAATAGGACTCATTAATTAAGAGCACATGCTCTTCTTATAAAAAATTTGTGTTTGGTTTGGTTTTCAGCATTTGTGTGGTAGTTCACACCCATCTGTAATTCAAATTGCAGGGGATCCTATACCCTCTTATAATTTCAACATGTACCAGGTACACTCATGTTGCACATGTAAACAAATACTCATACACATAAAATAAAATATAATTTAAAAGTGAAAGAATACATGGAAAGGAGAATCAGGAAGAAGATTCAGTGGGTAAGGCATATGCCACCAAGCCAAACTGTCTTAGCTTGATCCATGGAACCCCATATGATGGAAGAAGAGAAACTGAATAATGAAAGCTCTCTTCTGACCTTCACACACACACACACACACACACACACACACACACACACACACACACATGCACGCATGATGGGGAAGGAATAAATTGATATATAAGTGCATATTTTTTAAAAAAAATGCATGACAAGGGAAGTAATGAGTGGGCAATCTGCAGATGAAGACACTTCCCTGGGAAAAAGGTTGTGTCAGGAGTTTCTTGAGTACTGTGCTGAGCAGGAAAACCCTGATGTGTTCCAGTAGGCAGATCCAGCAGTTATTTTTGGCACAGCACTCATCTCTAACTGCAGGGAATTGTATACCATTCAAGTGGGAGGCTGCAGCCTGATGTGGAATGACAGTTGCTGAAGAAGTAGTAGAAATGCCTGTCTTTCAGAGTCCATAATTGGGTGAATATATTTTGGGGGAAAATATGTTTAACTTCCTTCCTTATGTCTTGTCTCCTGTCATTTTTTTTAAAGAGCTAGTCAGTTTTGAGCTTGGAATAGCATAAAATTTGGGGTATTTTTATTAGATTGCATTTGGAGGCCTTTTCCTTCCTTTGAAAAATTTTTTTCTTCCATTCATGGGTTATTGTTGTTGCAGGGGATTTTACTTTGGTAATCTGATACAAGATTAATTCAATCCTTCATAGGGGGTTAAGTGTTTTGTTTTGTTTTGTTTTTTGTAGTTAAGACTGATAAATGTGTAGAAATGTGTTTCTCTCTGTGAAAGATCATTGTGTTTCTTAAATGCATTTGTCTTAAAGAGTTTTCTTTTATTTGGACATTACCTTTGAATCTTGCAGTGATGAGTTCTTATGAATTGTATAATATAGCAGTTTTCTTTAAAAGATTTTGGACATAGAACAACTGCCCTAAGGACTCCCCATTTTCATTACCTTCTGCTAGCAACACAAAGTCACCTTGACAATTGCAGAAGAATGCAGCAAAACTCAGGAAAAACATGAAGCTAAATGTGTCATAAAGTCATATAGAAAGCAGGGATGTGGGGTTGCAGGAAAGCCTTGAAGAAAAAGATTCATAATGAATTCAGGAACAACTTCTTAATCACCTGCATATGCCACTTTCAGATTCTGGAACCTCTCGGAGTCCTTCACCTCATACATGTGAGCAATGTTTATGGGTATTGAGACAAGACATTCACATTCGGAACTTGATATCCAAGTGATCCTTTAATAGATTTCTAGTTTCTTTGTGTTTTATTTTGTTTTGCATTAATCAAGGATAAGTGATGATCACTTTCATAAAACAAGTCTCTATTTTATAAAAAAAAAAAAAAAAAAAAAAAAAGCTCCCAGTTTAAGGCAGGACTGGGATGACAGTAAAAATGAAGAACAAGATGCAAAATATGGAAGACTACTTGTAATTTAAATGAATCTTTATAAACTTTGTTAATATAGCACCACCTCAGTGGGCTGCCATATTTCTTTGTACCAGGAAAAGAAATATTCTTACACATATCACTTAGTGATACCACAAGAAAGAACTCAGAAATATTTTGGTTTTAAAAGTTGAACCTGGCTACTTATTGTTGTATCAAACAATGAAAGCTGATAATTGTAAAAAAATTTAATTCAAAGCAAAGTTCATAAATTAGAGGAATACAAATGAATTCCTTCTCTGAATTATTTAGTTTTAAAAATGATCAGGGAAAAGACAAGAATTTGAGAAATTTAGCTTTACTTCTACAGACATGATTCAACTTCATGTCTTGAAATTCTTAGCAAACTTAGGACACATTTTTAAATCCAACATGAATGTGAGAAATGCAGGCAAAATATCTCATTGTAGAATGATATTTCCCTTGGATTCTGAATTTGGTACAAGTAGAGCTGTTAAATTTTACCAAGTTAAGATGTGAGAGACTTGTCTATTATTAACAATCCAACTCACCTTTCACAGGTTGCAGGAGAGACAGCCAGTTTTTTTCCCACTTCCTGAGTAAACAGGGTAAAAACTGAAGAAAGGGAAAGTTTTATAGGATCCAACATTCAACATCCTAACATTTTCATATTCTGACTCTAGTATTTAATCTGGATAAAATAGCATTTTGTACACATAATTTAATGATAAATGGTAGGAGTTTGCCTACTAACAAAAGAATGTCCTACAGCTCTGATGTAAACAAACAAACAAAATCTTGAGACAAAGTAACTAATCAAATCCCTTGCCCTTTACAGCTTAATGTTTTGTTGCTGTTATTGTTTCTAATGAAAATGGAGGCTTTTCTCTTTGCCTCTTCCTACTGTCCACAACAGTAATAATATCCTGGGTTTGTTGATAGACAGAATTTTCAGTCTTTACCACAAGTTATTGAAAGTCCATTTGTTTCTTTAAAAAATTAATAAAATATAAAATTTCCCTCCTCACTTTGTTTGAAAAGGTTGAGTGAGATTAGAGAGTGATGTTAAACATAATGGCCATTTTGCCAAAAGCAATATACAGATTCAATGCAATACCCATCAAAATCCCAACTCAATTCTTCACAGAGTTAGAAAGAGTAATTATCAAATTCATCTGGAATAACAAAAAACCCAGGATAGCTAAAACTATTCTCAGCAACAAAAGAAATTCTGGGGGAACCTGTATCCCTGACCTCGAGCAATACTACAAAGCAATAGTGTTAAAAACTGCACGGTATTGGTACAGTGACAGGCAGGCAGATCAATGGAACAGGATTGAAGATCCAGAAATGAACCCACACACCTATGTCCACTTGATCCTCGACAATAGCATATGCTCTAAGATCAAGAATTGACAAATGGGACCTCATAAAATTACAAAGTTTCTGTAAGGCAAAGGACACCATCAAAAGGACAAATCGGCAACCAACAAATTGGGAAAAGATCTTCACCAATCCTACATCAGATAGAGGGCTAATATCCAATATATATAAAGAACTCAAGAAGTTAGACACCAGAAAACCAAACAACCCTATTAAAAAATGGGGTACAGAGTTAAACAAAGAATTCTCACCTGAAGAATTTTGGATGGCGGAGAAACATCTTAAAAAATGCTCAACTTCATAAGTCATTAGGGAAATGCAAATCAAAACAACCCTGAGATTTCACCTTACACCAGTCAGAATGGCTAAGATTAAAAATTCAGGAGACAGCAGGTGTTCGAGAGGATGTGGAGAAAGAGGAACACTCCTCCACTGCTGGTGGGGTTGCAAATTGGTACAGTCACTCTGGAAATCAATCTGGCGGTTCCTCAGAAAACTGGGCACCTCACTTCCAGAAGATCCTGCTATACCACTCCTGGGCATATACCCAAAAGATTCCCCAGCATGTAATAAGGATACATGTTCTACTATGTTCATAGCAGCCCTATTTATAATTGCCAGATGTTGGAAAGAACCCAGGTATCCCTCAACAGAAGAGTGGATGCAAAAAATGTGGTATATATACACAATGGAGTACTATTCAGTCATTAGAAACAATGAATTCATGAAATTCTTAGGCAAATGGATGGAGCTGGAGAACATCATACTAAGTGAGGTAACCCAGACTCAAAAGATGAATCATGGTAGGCACTCACTAATAAGTGGATATTAACCTAGAAAACTGGAATACCCAAAACATAAACCACACATCAAATGAGGTACAAGAAGAACGGAGGAGTGGTCCCTTGTTCTGGAAAGACTCAGTGAAGCAGTATAGAACAAAATCAGAACAGGGAAGTGGGAAGGGTTGGGTGGGAAAACAGGGGGAGGGAAGGGGACTGATGGGACTTTCGGGGAGTGGGGGTCCAGAAAAGGGGAAATCATTTGAAATGTAAATAAATATATCAATAAATTTAAAAAAAAGGGTAAATCTATTCAAGAATTTTGACATGATTTACATTAGGTCCTGGGTATAAAATAACTGATATAAATATTGCTTCAAAAATGTGATATTACTTATTTTTATTCTTATAGACTGGTTGGATATACATAAAATATATTAAAGAATATATATATATATATAATATTTACATAAATTATAAAGGTACCTCTTTGCATCTAAATGTAGAATGCATTATCCAGTATTTTCTCTTCTTTGGGAAAGCATTCCCTTAGACAGTCTGAAATAATCCCCAGAATCATTATCACATTTTAACTTTTGCTATTTACCTTTAGGTTACTGGGGTCTAGAAAAATCAAGTGATACTTCCAAATAATGCCTAGTAACAATTGTACTACAGTTGTGTTTCAAGTTCCATATCATGTAAGTAAGTATTAGCAATTTAAGAAAAAAAATGGTTTATGTTGGCTCACAATTTGAAGGGTTACAGGCCTCCAGAGAGGGGAAATTATGGAAGTGGGAGAGTAATACAGTGAACCATACTGTACCCATAAAAGAAGAGGGGAAGGGATGGGAGGGAGGCAGAAAGAGAGGGGGATTTCTGGAATTCAATTATCTGTCTTCCCTTTCCCTTTATAATCAATATAGGAAGCATGAGATAGTATTCACTACCTTCAAAGTGGCTTGAGATTCTCTGTTAAATTTTTCTTAAAAACTCTACCAAAGATTATAATATTAAACATTTGAATTTTACGGAATGATTTTAAATTTATAAAGCTCAAAATCAAAACTAATAGTACATGTCAGTAACAGACAAACAAGTGTTTCCTTGGAGAATAAAGAAAACATGGATATTGCAGATGGGCAAGCCCAGCATCCCTTCCTCACACCTCAGAACCAGGAGAATTTATTCTGCCTCCAGCTGCTTTTGGATGAACTTCTCTATCTGGGAATCAGATATTTTTTTTAACAATTTCTCAATTTAAGCATTCTCATGGAAACACTTTTTAAATTTACCCTCTCAACAGAATTAAGGGTTGAAGAAAACACAGGGACAACTTCATAAAATATGCACAGTGGAGTCTAAATAAAATACTTGTGGCTAAATGATATCTGATTCTGTTTGCAAGGCTGGCAATTTTAGAGAAAATGCTGGAGAGAAACATATTTTCAGAGGCAAGAACACACAGTTCTATCATTGATTATAAAGTCATGTTCTGAAGAAAAACAAGATATTTCTGCTTGGTTTGTCAGGCATAGATTATTTTAAATTCTGTCGTAGAGACTGGTGTGAGCCAGTGTCCTGGTTCTATAGTTGAGTTCAAATGACTGTGGATTAATGACTTAACCTCTCCTTGCTTCAGCATCTTCCTGAATAAGAAATACTCCAGTAAATCGATTCACCTCACATGTACCCTGATTAGCCTTACCAAGCATGTGGAGCTTCTTCTTCCTATTGTTACAAGATTAGAGCTGATTGAAGGTATGTATATCCTTAGATAAATGTGTGCTCACAAATGTGGTCGCTAAAATATTTTGTGAAACTTTTCCCCTTTCTAGTCATTGCTGTTTGTGTTTGATTGCATCTTGTCTATGAAACTTCCACACAGCCAATATTAAAGTATTTACAAAAGTGGACTAGCTGGGATGAACCTACTCAGAAAAATCCCTATGATAGTTTTTGGAAACAAAACAGATTCTATGCCTGTAGGTCAGAGACCACATTTGTTATATTATGTGAACTTTTTTTCTTCTTCACCAAACATGAAATCATAAGAATTCAGAATGGCCTGCTGTGGACATTTTGCTCTATTTCTCATTCCTTTCCTTAGCATCGGTTTTTAAAAAGAGCTATGACTTATTAAGAAATACATATATATATGAAATATATGTATAATATGTATGCATATATTTGTATGCATGTATATATGTATATATATATATATATATATATATATATATATATATATATATATATATATATATATATATATGTGTGTGTGTGTGTGTGTGTGTGTGTGTGTGTGTATAAAAGAGTGTTCAAATGTTCCAGGATTCTAAGAACATTTCAGAACTTGAAGGACCCAGTATCATTTTAGAGCAACAAATATTTAAAAAAAAATAGTTGAAAGGCTGGAAGTTCTTTTACTACAGGAAAATGAAAGCTATATGAAATTGTGATTGTCAAAATGACAGCATGGTTATAAGTGATTATATAAAGCTAGTTGTAAGAACTTATATTTAGGTTCTCTGTTCCTCCCTCTTCCAGAGACTGCTGCATCTTTTTGTACAGTGCCAGCCTTGTCCTGTATACAAAATGTTAAAGGCTGGTGTGAAAGTATTTGCCCATATTGGGTACCTGATTACCAGGGCTGTCTTCTGCTCTGCATCTGGCAAAGTGGAGACTGTTGCCATCAATTACCCCTTTGTTGACCTCAACAAGTCTACATGTTCCAGCATGACTCCACCCATAGCAAATTCAACTGCACAGTTAAGGCTGAGAATGGGAAGCCCACCATCATCTTCCAGGAATGAGATCCCACTGAGATCAAATAGGGTGATGCTGGTGCTGAATATGTTGTGAAGTCTACTGGCATCTTTACCACCATGGATAAGATTGGAGCCCATTTGAAGGGTGGGCCCCAAAGTGTAATCATCTACGCCTCTTCTGCTGATGGGCACTAACTTCCCATGTTTGTGGTGGGTGTGAAGCATGACAAATGTGATAACTAACTCAAGAATGTCAGCAGTGCATCCTGTACCACCAACTGCTGGCCAATAACATCCAGACAACTTTGGCATTGTGGAAGGGCTCATGACCATGGTCCCTGCCATCACTGCCACTCAAAAAACTGGAGCTGTGGTGTGATGGCTGTGGGTCTGCCCAGAACATCATCCCTGCATCCACTGGTGCTGCCAAGGCTGTGGGCCAGGTAATCCCAGAGCTAAACAGGAGCTCAATGGCATGGCCTTCCATGTTCTTATCCCCAATGTTTCTGTCATAGGTCTGACATGCCACCTGGATAAACCTGTCAAGTATGAAGACATCAAGAAGATGGTAAAGCAGGCATCTGAGGGCCCACTAAAATGCATCCTGGGCTACTCTGAGGACCAGGTTGTCTCCTGTGACTTCAACAGCAACTCCCACTCTTTCACCTTAGATGCTGGGGCTGGCATTGCTCTCAATGACAACTTTGTAAAGCTCATTTCCTGATATGACAATGGATATGGCTACAGCAACAGGGTGGTAGACCTCTGGCCTCCAAGGAGTAAGGCACCCTGGACCACACACCCCAGCAAGGACACTGAGAACAAGAGAGAGGCTCTTAGTTGCTGAGGAGTCCCTGTCCCAACTTGCCCCCCACAACACTGAGCATTCAATCCCAGACCACCATAATAACAGAAGGGGCCTAGAGAGCCCTCCATAATGTCTTGAATATCATCAATAAAGCTTGCTGCACCCACAAAAAACAGAACATATATGTAAAGACACAAAAAGATAAATTATCGTTCTCAATAGGTTATAAATATGTATATATTCTCTAAATTATGACCATATACCACCCCTGGTAAGTTAATAAATCAATATCTAGCATTGGGGAGATAGTTCAGTAGGTAAAGTACTTGCCATGCAAGGTAAAGATTTGAGTGCAATGTTTAAAATTCATGTAAAAAAAGTTGGTATATACTTGGGTTTATAATGCCATCACTGAGAAAGAAAACTAGAGGTGGATATTTCAACATTTCTGTCCAACTAGAATAGCCTGTTTGAAGATTCCAGACTAGTCAATGACTGTCTCAGCAAAGGAAAGAAAGACAAAATCTAAGTGGAAGTATGTGTGTTTGTGTCCTCCCTTCAATATATGTACACACAAACATATATGCACTTGGATATACTTGAACATATATATAAACATATGTACATTTTAGTATATACAAAATAGATATATGAGGAATACATTGGAAGTAATGAGGAAACATTGGAAATGATATATAAGCAAAATGCTATAATTTTATTCATCCTTTAAGAAGTTTAACTTCATCTCAGCACCTCATGTTACTGTCTCCAAAATTGACCATATAATTTGTCACAAAACAGGCATCAACAGATAAAATATTAAAATAATCGCATACATCCTTTTAGATCACCATGCACTAAGGCTAGTCTTCAATTAGAACAAAAACAACAGATAGCCCACATACGCATGGAAGCTGAACAACGACCTCCACTCAATGATAACCTAGTTAAGAAAGAAATAAAGAAATTAAAGACATTTTATAATTTAATGAAAGTAAAGGCACAATATAACTAAACTTATGGGACACAGTGAAAGTAGTACTAACAGGAAAACTCAATTTCAAAAAGAAATGGGAGAGAGCATAAAGTAGCAGCATAACAGCACACCTGAAAGCTCTAGAACAGAAAGAAGCAAATATACCCAAGAGGAGTAAAAGGCAGAAAATAATCAAACTCAGGGCTGAAATCAACCAACTAGATACAAAGAGAACTGAGTAGACCAATGCAAATTAGAGCTGATTCTTTGAGAAAATCAACAAGCTGGATAAACCCTTAGCTAGACTAACAAGAGGTCACAGAGAAAGTATCCTAATCAACAAAATCAGAAATAAAACAGAGACATAACAACAGAAACTAAGGAAATTCAAAAAAATCATCAGATCCTATTACAATAGCCTGTACTCAAGAAAACTGGAAAATCTGGATAAAATGGAAATTTTTGTAGACAGATACCAGCTACCAAAGTTAAATCAGGATCAGATAAACAATCTAAATATTCCCATTAGCCAAACACTATATAATTCATTCTAGGAAACCACAATTATGATTATACCTAAACCAAGCAAAGAACCCACAAAAAAGAAAACTTCAGACCAATTTCCCTTATTAATATTCTGCAAGAATACTCAATAAAATTCTTGTAAACCAAATCCAAAAACACATCAAAATGATCATTCAATATCATCAAGTAGGCTTAAATCTATGGATGATGAGCTAGTTCAATATACAGTAATCCACTATATAAACAAACTCAAAAAAAAAAAAAAAAAACCACACATGATCATCTCATTTGATGCTGAGAAAGCATGTGACAAAATTCGACATGAGAAAAGTCTTGGAATGATCAGAAATTCAAGGCCCATATCCACAGGATAAAAGCAGTATATAAGAAACCAGTGCCCAACACTAAACTACAAGTAAAGAAATTTAAAGTAATCCCACTAAAATCAGGGACTAAACAAAGCTGCTCACTCTCTTCGTACCTATTCAATATAGTACTCAAAATCCTAGCCAGATCAATTAGACAACAAAAGGAGGTCAAAGGGATACAAATTGGAAAGGAAGAAGTCAAAATATCACAATTTGCAGAAGATATGATAATGTAGTTAAATGACATCAAAACATCCACCAGAGAAATTCTAAAGATGATAAACAACTTCAGCAACGTGCCTGGATATAAAATTAACTAAAAAAAAAATAGTAGCCTTATTCTATTCAAAGGACAAACATGCTGAGAAAAATTAGAGAAATAACACCTTTCACAATAGTCACAAATAATACCTTGGTTTGACTCTAAACAAGCAAGTGAAAAATCTGTATGACAAGATCGTCAAATCCCTGAAGAAAGAAATAGAAGATCTCAGAAGATGGAAAAAATCTCCCATGCTCAAGGATTGGCAGGTTTAATATGGTAAATATGGCAATCTTGATGAAAACAATCTACAGATTCAGTACAATCCCCATAAAAATTCCAACTCAATTCTTCATAGAGTTAGAAAGAGCAATTCTCAAATTCATCTGGAATAACAAAAATCCCAGGATAGCAAAATCTATTCTCAAAAATAAAAGAACTTCTAGGGGGAACCACCAATCCTGAACTTAAGCACAATTACAGAGCAATAGTGATTAAAAACTGCATTGTATTGGTACTGAGAAAGGCAGGTAGATCAACAGAATAGAACTGAAGACCCACACATGAACCTGCACACCTATGTCACTTGATCTTCGACAAAGGAGTAAAAGCTATCCAATGGAAAAAATACAGCATTTTCAACAAATGATACTGGATGAACTGGCAGTCTGCATGTGTATACTGCAAATTCATCTATTATTTTCTCCTTTTACAAAGCTCAAGTCCAAGTGGTTCAAAGACCTCCACTTAAAACCAGATACACTGAATCTATTAAAAGAGAAAGTGGGGAATAGCCTTAAACACATGGGCACGAAGGAAATTTCCTGAACAGAACACCAATGGCTTATGCTCTAAGATCAACAGTTCACAAATGGGACCTCATAAAACTGAAAAGCTTCTGTAAGGCAAAAGAAACTATCAATAGGACAAAATGGCAACCAACAGATTAGGAAATTTACCAGTCCTACATCTGATACAGGGTTAATATCCAATATATACAAAGAACTCATGAAGTTAGAATCCATTGAACCAAATAACCCTATTAAAAATGGGATACAGAGCTAAAGAAAGAATTCTCAACTGAGGAAACTTGAATAACCTAGAAGCACCTAAAGAAATGTTCAACATCCTTAGTCATCAGGGAAATGCAAATGAAAACAACCCAGATATTATACCTTACACCAGTCAGAATGGCTAAGATCAAAACTCAGGTGACAGCAGGTGCTGTACAGGTCGTAGAGAACGAGAAACATTCCTCCATTTTTTCTGGGATTGCAAGCTGGTATAACCACTCTGGAAATCAATCTGGTGGTTCCTCAGAAAACTGAACATAGTATTACCCGACGACCCAGCTATACTCCTGGACATATACCCAAAATATGCTCCAACACATAACAAGGACACATGCTCCACTATGTTCATAGCAGCCTTATTTACAATAGCCAGAAACTTGAAACAACCCAGATGTCCTTAAACAGAGGAAGAGATACAGAACATGTAGTACATTTATACAAACTTACTACTTAGCTTTTAAAAATAATGACTTCATGAAATTCTTAGGCAAATGGATGGAACTAGAAAATATTATCCTAAGTGAAGTAACCTAGTCACAAAAGAACATACCCACTCAGTGGTAAATGGATATTAGTCCCAAAGGTTGGAATACCCAAGATATAATTCTCAGACCATATGAAACTCAAGAAGAAGGAACACCAAAATGTGGATGCTTCAGTCCTTCTTAGAAGTGGAAACAAAATACTCACCAGGAGATAAAGGGTGGGAGGGATTTGGATGGAAGAGAGGATGGGGAGGAGAAAAAGGGGACAGGATCAGGTATGAGAGGAGACAGGGATGATATACAGGGGTCAGGAATTTGAACAGAGGCATATAGCTATGGGAGATGGAGAACTGGGAGTAGCCACTAGCAAGTCCCAGATGCCAGGAAACCAAGAGGTTCTCAGGACCCAACAGGGATAAGATTAGCTGAAATGCCCAACAAAGAAGAGGGAGAACCTGAAGAGACAATATCCAGAGGTTAGGCAAGGCCACTGGTTGTGGGACAGTTCCACTCACTCATCTCCAAATTCTTAATCCAGAAGGGCTCCTGACTAAAGGAAATATGGAAAGAAAATGTGGATCAGAGACTTAAGGAAAGGCCATGCAGAAACTGACCTACCTGGGGATCCATTCCATATACAGACCAGATACTACTGTGGATTCCCAGAAGTGCTTGCTGACAGGAGCCTGTTTTAACTGTCTCCTGGGAGGCTTTGCCAGAGCCTGACAAATACAGAAGTGCATGATGGCAACCAACCATTGGACTAAGCATGGAGTCCCCAATTGAGGAGTTAAAGAAAGGACTGAAGGAGCTGAAGGTGATTTCAACCCAATAGGAAGAACAACAATATCAAACAACCACCCCCCCCCCACCTCCGAGCTCCCCAGGATTAAACCACCAATCAAGGAGTATACATGGAGGGACCCATGGCTCCAGTTGCATATGTAGCAGAGGATGGCATTGTCTGGCATCAATAGGAGAAGCCCTTGTCCCTGTGAAGACTTGATTCCCCGGTGTATGGGAATGCTTGGGTGATGAGGTGGGAGTTGGTAGGCGGGAGGAGGAGCAACCTCATAGAAGCAGAGGGAGTTTCTGGCTATTATAAATAGGTCTGCTATGAATATAGTGGAGCATGTATCTTTATTACATGCTCGGGAATCCTCTGGGTATATGCCCAGGAATGGTATAGAAGGGTCCTCCGGAAGTGTCGTGCCCAGTTTTCTGAGGAACTGTCAGACTGATTTCCAGAGTGGTTGTACTAGCTTGCAATCCCACCAGCAGTGAAGGAGTGTTCTCTTTCTCCACATCCTCACCAACACCTGCTGTCTCCTGAGTTTTTGATCTTAGCCATTCTGACTGGTGTGAGACCAAATCTCAGGGTTGTTTTGATTTGCATTTCCCTAATGACTAATGATGTTGAATATTTCTTAAGGTGCTTCTTAGCCACCCAAAGTTCTTCAGGTGAAAGTTCTTTCTGTAGCTCTGTACCCAGACATCCCTCAATGGAGGAAAGGATACAAAAAGATGTGGTATATATACACAATGGAGTACTATTCAGCCATTAGAAACAATGAATTCATGAAATTCGTAGACAAATGGATGGAGCTAGAGAACATTATCCTAAGTGAGATAACCCAGTCTCAAAAGAACACTCATGGTATGCACTCACTGATAAGCAAATATTAGTCTAGAAGCTTGGAATACCCAAGACACAATCCACATATCAAATGATGTCCAAGAAGAAGGAAGGAGTGGTCCGTGGTTCTGGAAAGGCTCAGTGCAGCAGTGTAGGGGAATACCAGAACAGGGAAGTGGGAAGGGGTGGATGGGGGAACAGGGGGAGGGAAGAGGGCTTATGGGATTTTCAGGGAGGGGGATCCAGAAAAGGGGAGATCATTGGAATGTAAATAAAGAATATATAGAATAAAAAAAAGAAGCAGAGGGAGGGGTTATGGGAGATGAATGATCCAGAAGGGAAACCATGAAAGGGGCTAATATTTGAAATATAAATACATAAAATATCCAATAAAAAGAATAATAAGAAAAGAATTTTGGAAGCATAAACACATTTTTGCTTCCTTTTTTATTGGATTTTTTTTATTTACATTTCAAATATTTTCCCCTTTCCATGTCTCCCATTCTGAAACCTCCTATCCTTTTCCCCTGTCCCCCTCCCTCTATAATCATGCCCCCCCACACCCACATCCACCTTCCCTCCATGGTATTCTGGGGCATTGAACACTTTCAGCTCCAAGGGCCTCTCCTCCCACTGATGTCCAACATGTCCATTTTCTGCCACATATATGGCCAGAGCCATGGGTCTCTTCATGTATATTCTTTGCTTGCTGGTCCAGTCCCCAGGAGCTCAGGGGTCTGGCCAGTTGACACTGTTGCTCTGCCCATGGCGCTGCAACCTGCCTTAGCTCCTTCATTCTCTTTTCCAACTCTTCCATCTGGACCCCATACTGAGTCCAGTGGTTGACTGCAACAGACAGACAGATTTCCAGAGTGGTTGTACTGGCTTGCAATCCCGCCAGCAATGGAGGAGTGTTCTTTCTCCACATCCTTGCCAGCATCTGCTGTCACCTGAATTTTTGATCTTAGCCAACCTTACTGGTGTGAGGTGGAATGCCAGGGTTGTTTTGATTTGCATTTTCCTGATGACTGTGGATGTTGAACATTCCTTTAGGTGCTTTTTCAGCCATTCGAGTTTCCTCAGTTAAGAATCCTCTGTTTAGCTCTGTTCTACATTTTTAATAGGTTTTTTTGGTTCTCTTGAGTCTAACTTCTTGAGTTCTTTGTATATATTGGATATTAGCCCTCTATCAGATGTAGGGTTGGTAAAGATCTTTTCCCAATCTGTTGGTTGATGTTTTGTCCTATTGACAGTGCCCTTTACCTTATGGGCATATACCAAGAAGATGCTCTAACATGTAAGAAAGACACATACTCCATTATGTTCATAGCAGCCATATTTATAATGGCCAGAAGCTGGAAACAATCCAGCTGTTCCTCAACAGAGGAATGGATACAGAAAATATAGTATGTTTACAAAATGGAATACTACTTGGCAATGACTTCATGAAATTCATATCCAAATGGATGAAACTTGAAAATGCCATCCTGAGTGATGTAACTTAGTCACAAAAGAACACACATATTATGTATTCCCTGATAAGTGGATATTAGCTCAAAATCTTGGAATGCTCAAGATTTAATTCACAGACCATATGAAGCCCAAGAAGAAGGAAAAGCAAAATGTGGATGCTTCAGTGCTTCTTAGAAGGGGGAACAAAATACTCAAAAGAGAAAATATGGAGTCAAAGTGTGGAGCAAAGACTGAAAGAAAGGCCATCCATAGACTGCCCCACCTGGGGACCCATCCCATATATAACCATGAAACCTGGACACAATTGTGGATGCCAGGAAGCCTTCCCTGACAGAAGCCTGCTGTCTCTTAGAGGCTCTGCTGGAGCTTGACAAATAAACACCCATGTTTATATATACACATTTTCAGAATCACATTGAATCAATTGTGAACAGATGGGATCAAGGAGAAGTAGACTGTTAAAATAATTTATTAAAATAAATTCACAAAACACAAAAGCAGCCATTTCAAATTAATCAGTTTAATGATGTTTAATATTAATCACTGTGCCTTAAAATGTTTCTAGTTTGAAAACATTTGCATGGCTCTAAAGAAAAACTACCTTGTATAAACATGTTTTCTTCCTTCATCCATCTTCAAAGGCTCTGGCTTCCACACATCTGGATTCTTCTTATAGATTTCTAATTCCTGGATATGTAATACTTCTTTAAATATGGTATATAATGCTCCATTAGTATAGTATTATGTGTTGGAAGTTTATTCATAATATATATAACTCAGTACTTCATTATTATTATTATTTATGGAAAAATACTTAATTTTCCTTGTTACATTAGTTACTTCTCTTTTCATTACAACCAAGCGTCTGATTAAATGTAACTTATAGTACGAAGGCCATAATTTGCTTTATAATTGAGAGGATGGCACTTTTAATGGCATGAAAAGCATGATAATGTTAATGATACTTTTGTCTTGGTGAAACATGAAGTAAAGAAAGAGGAATGCATTTGTCATGTGGGTTGATTACCCATGAAAACATGTTCCAGATTTTGTTCCTGAAGACAACACATATTTTTGTTCTAGGATACAAAGGCACCCAATAAGAACAAGATAGAAGGCTAGTTTGCATAATTCCAGAGGTTTCTATTCATGCTACATAGGGAGAATTGTCATCAAACTTCTGCTATCAACTGGCCAGACAAGAAGTGTCTTATGATTTAACCATTTTCTTATTGGATTTAAGGCCTTCTGTGTAAGATGGAATCCATATCTGCTACTGTAAGCATGTTGTAAAGCTGATAGCTAGGGGGGTCATAGGTTATAGCTGAAAAAAAAAATCCCTGCTGTTACTTGACTAATTGTACATGATGTGTGCATCAAATTTCCTTTTCCTTCTAGATGGCTGTATATATATATATATATATATATATATATATATATATATATATATATATATATATTCTCATATTAGTAGAGCCATCAGTTTTGTTCAGAGACTCTTCCTTTCATATTGAGCAGTAGTAGCTACAGAGACTCATAGCTAGTTAATGTGAAGAAAACAAGAGACTGTTAAATATGCAGTTATAAATAAGACATCTCTATCACCCCTTCTAAGAACATCACAGGAACAGGGCTGGAGGGATTATAGAAGAGAATGGAGTGAGGTAGACTGTCACTTCTGGCACATGAAGGCACTGCTGCACTCTTGATCTCATTACAGTTCTACAGCACAATATGTGGGCATACTTGGTCTGTCAGCATCCTACCAGGAGAAGGGTGAATGAACCCTACACTTTCTCCCAACAGGGTAGACTGATAGCAGCACCTAATGAAGGAGGAGCTTATTACAGTGCATACCTAGTAGTAGTTCATTAATACAGCTGCTAACTAACTTAGAGTGAATGTATATCTTCCTTATCTAAGCTGATTATGTGGCACTTAAATTGTTTCTATTTTAGGGTTACAAATCAAGCTACTGCAATTTATTTTCATTGTTTTCCTAAACAAGTAATTCCATTCAAGCACTACATTGTTGTATGGGTACTTATACAGGAGCTGCATCTGTCCAAAGGGTTGTGTTTCTTTGGACTCCTTACCATCACAATTGAGAGTTAGTTCAAGTTAACTCCTTCCCCCTCACGACTTGGTATCAGAGCCATTAGGATGGTGCTGAGCTAGTGCCTTTCTAAATGCCATTGTCTTGATGATGAATAATGTCAAGCTTATTTCCATTTGGTTTTGTGGCCAAAAATGTCCCTTCCTGGAAAGTTCTTATTTAAGTTATTTTTCTCCATCATCTTAATGGGCCTTTTCCATTGAATATTGAAATAGGTTTTATGTATATATGAATATATGTAATAATATGTAGCAAAATATAATATATAAGCACATATAAACATGTTATAAACATATATGTTTACATAAAACATGCATATATATTTACATACATATATAATACATTTTATATACACATATATTCTGTTATATTACAATTATAACTCCTATGGAGAGTACTCTGTTAAAACAGTTTTTTAAAATCAATTTTTGTACTTTGTATCATGTCATCTCGTGTTCACGGCAGCAACCACTTCCTCCACAGTGGTGTATGTGACAAACCTAAAGCCTCTGGATCTCTTGATGTTTAGATCTCTCATTACCACAGTTTGTTAGTGTTCCTCATTGCTCAAAATGGCTCCTCAGATACTATTTGGTTGTTTAGAATTTCATCTTGTTAATATGATTTACTCTTTGCTGCAAAATATAGCAACATCACTGATAACATTATTTTAAGATGGACAATTAGAAATTAAGTCTCACACAAAACATTGTGAATTAAACAGAGTACTTTTTACTACAGAATGTTTAATATCTCCATGTTTCATTGTTTCAAATTCGATGCTGTTACACATGCCACTTAAGTAGAACAGTATTCATTTTCAAGAAATTTTATTTTATTTAACCATGTAACTAGGTTCATAATTCTCCTGCTGTGATTAAATTTTTTTGTTGTTGATTTTTTTTTCAAGACAGGGATTCTCTGTGTAGCTCTGGCTGTCCTGGAACTCACTCTGTAAACCAGGTCAGCCTCGAACTCAGAAATCCACCTGCCTCTGTTACTGAAACTCAAAGCATACATTGAACATCACACAATAATAGTAGGGGATTTCAATACCCCTCTTTCACCAATGGACAGATCATGGAAATAGAAAGTAAACAGAGACACAGTAAAACTACCAGAAATTATGAAGCAAATGAATTTAAAAGGAATCAACAGAACATTTCACCTTAAAACAAAACAATATACCTTCTTCTCACCACATCATGGACCCTCTCAAAAATTGACCATATAATTGGAAACAAAACAAACCTCAAAAGATACACAAACATTGAATTAATCCTATGTGTGCTCCAGTGGGTCCGGCCCCACAGAGCTTACATTCCAGTCCTGAGGTCTCTGGGGGAGCCTTCAGGTCTCCGCTTCGGGATCCAACACAGCTTGGGCTACAAAACCACATCTCCAGGCCATGCAAGAGAACAGCTGTGAACCCGGGAGGCTGGCTTGGAGGAGTCAGTGTACTCTGGTGAATCCGGCCCTGCAGAACAGAGGATCCACTCCTGAGGCCTATGGTGGGAGCATTCAGGTCTCTGCCTCTGTTTCTGGAACAGCCTGGACCACAGCACTCTGTCTCCAGGCAGTGCAGGAGGTCAGCTGTGCACTGGAGGCCAGCTGGGAAGAGGCAGCTTGCACTGGTAAATCTAGCATTGACAACAAGACCAACTAACACCAATGAGAACTAGATAGCAAAAGGCAAATGCAGGAACGTTACTAACAGAAATCAAGGCAATATGGCAGCATCTGAAGCCAATTCTCCATTAACAGCATGTCTTAGATACCCCATCACAAAAGAAAAACAAGATTTAGATTTAA
Organism: Apodemus sylvaticus; assembly: GCF_947179515.1. Classification (NCBI taxonomy): domain Eukaryota; kingdom Metazoa; phylum Chordata; class Mammalia; order Rodentia; family Muridae; genus Apodemus; species Apodemus sylvaticus. The sequence continues at coordinate 139,618,588 of NC_067477.1, read as the reverse complement.
AATCACTGGTCACGATGCTGGTACAGGAACACATGAAGGATAAACTTAAAGAAATTCAGGAGAAAATGGATCAAAAGTTAGAAGCCCTTATGAGGGAAACACAAAAATCGTTGAAAGAAATATAGGAGAATACAAAAGCCAATAAAGAGGAAATGCAAAATTCACTTAAAGAAATACAGCAGAACTTGGGTCAATAGGCTGAGGTCATGAAAGAGGAAACACAAAAATCTCCTAAAGAATTACTGGAAAACACAAACAAGCAAGTGAAGAAGCTAAGCAAAACAATCCAGGATCTAAAATCAGAAGTAGAAACAACTAAGAAAACTCAAAGGGAGAGAACTTTGGAGATAGAAAACCTTGGGAAGAAATCAGGGGCCATAGATGCAAATATCAACAACAGAATACAAAAGATAGAAGAAAGAATCTCAGATGCTGAAGATACCATAGAAACCATGGACTCAACAGTTAAAGAAAATGCAAAATGCAAAAAGCTTGTAACCCAAAATATCCAGGAAATCCAGGACACAATGAGAAGACCAAACCTAAGGATTATAGGCATAGATGAGAGTGAAGATTTACAACTTAAAGGGCCAGCAAATATCTTCAATAAAATTATGGAAGAAAACTTCCCTAACCTAAAGAGAGTGATGCCCATGAATATACAAGAAGCCTACAGAACTCCAAATAGACTGGACCAGAACAGAAATACCTCCTGTCACATCATAATCAAAACACCAAATGTACTAAACAAAGAAAGAATATTAAAGGCAGTAAGAGAAAAAGGCCAAGTAACATATAAAGGAAGACCTATCAGAATCACAGCAGACTTCTCACCTGAGACTATGAAAGCTAGAATATACTGGGCAGATCTCATGCAGACTCTAAGAGAACACAAATGCCAGCCAAAACTACTATACCCAGCAAATCTCTCAATCACCATAGATGGAGACACTAAGATATTCTATGACAAAACCAAGTTTACCCAATATCTTTCCACAAACCCAGCCCTACAAAGGATAATAGGGGGAAAACACCAATACAAGGAGGGAAACTTCACCCTGGAAAAAGCAAAATACTAAACTTCTTTCATCAAACCCAAAAGAAAATAACCAATTAAATTTAAAAAAATAACATCAAAATGACAGGAAGTAATAATCACTATTCTTTAATATCTCTTAACATCAATGGGCTCAATGCCCCAATAAAAAGATATAGACTAACTGAATAGATACATAAACAGGACCCTACATTTTGCTGCATACAGGAAAAAAACCTCAGTGTCAAAGACCTTCATAGGAGATCTAACACCAATACTCTTCAAAGTATTCCACAAAAAAGAAACAGAAGGAACTCTACCCAACTTGTTTTGTGAAGCCACAATTACTCTGATACCAAAACCACACAAAGATCCAACAAAGAAAGAGAACTTCAGGCCAATTTCCCTTATGAATATTGATGCAAAAATACTTCATAAAATTCTTACCAACCGAATCCAAGAACACATCAAAACGATCATCCACCATGATCAATTAGGCTTCATCCCAGGGATGCAGGGATGGTTCAGTTTAGGAAAATCCATCAATGCAATCCACTATGTAAGCAAACTCAACGAAAAAAAAACCATATGTTCATCTCATTAGAAAAAGCATTTGACAAAATTCAGCATCCTTTCATGATAAAACTCTTGGAAAGAACAGGAATTCAAGGCCCATACCTAAACATATTTAAAGCAATATACAGCAAATTGGTAGCCAACATCAAACTAAACAGAGTGAAACTTGAAGCAAACCCACTAAAATCAGGGACTAGACTAGGCTGTCCTCTCTCTCCATATCTTTTCTATATATTACTTGAAGTTCTAGCTAGAGCAATTAGACAACATAAGGAGGTCAAGGGGATACAAACTGGGAAGGAAGAGGTCAGATTATCACTATTTGCAGATGACATGATAGTCTAATTAAGTGACCATAAAACCTCCACCAGAGAACTCCTACAGCTGATAAACAACTTCAGCAAAGTGGCTGGTTATAAAATAAACTCAAGCAAATCAGTTGCCTTCCTATACTGAATGGATAAGCAGGCTGAGAAAGAAGTTAAGGAAATGACACCCTTCACAATAGCCACAAGCAATATAAAGTATCTTGGTGACTCTAACCGAACAAGTGAAAGATCTATATGACAAGAACTTAAGGTCTCTGAAGAAAGAAATCGAAGAAGACCTCAGAAAAATGAAAAAAAAAATCTGCCATGCTCGTGGATTGTCAGGATTAATATAGTTAAAATGGCCATCTTGCCAAAAGCAATCTACAGATTCAACACAATCCCCATCAAAATCCCAACTCAGTTCTTCACAGAGTTAGAAAAAGCAATTCTCAAATTCATCTGGAATTAAAAAAAAACCCAAGAGAGCTAAAACTATTCTCAACAACAAAAGAAATTCTGGGAGAATGGGTATCCCTGACTTCAAGCAATACTACAAAGCAATAGTGTTAAAAACTGCATGGTATTGGCACAGTAACAAACAAGTGGACCAATGGAATAGAATTGAAGAGCCAGAAATGAATCCACACACATATGGTCACTTGATCTTTGACAAAGGAGCTGAAAACATCCAGTGGAAAAAAGACAGCCTTTTCAACAAATGGTGCTGGTTCAGTTAGAGGTCAGCATGCAGTAGAATGCGAATTGATCCATTCTTATCTCTTTGTACTAAACTACACTCCAAGTGGATCAAGGACCTCCATGTAAAACCAGACACACTGAAACTAATAGAAAAGAAACTGGCAAAAACCCTTGAGTACATGGGCACAGGGGAAAAGTTCCTGAACAGAACACCAATAGCTTATGCTCTAAGATCAAGAATTGACGATGGTACAACCACTTTGGAAATCAGTCTGGCGGTTCCTCAGAAAACTGGACATGACACTTCTGGAGGACCCTGCTTTACCTCTCCTGGGCATACCCAAAGGATTCCCCCGGCATGTAATAAAGACACATACTCCATTATGTTCATAGCAGCCTTATTTATAATAGCCAGAAGCTGGAAAGAACCCAGACGTCCCGCAAAGGAGGAATGGATACAGAAAATGTGGTATATTTACACAATGGAATACTACTCATCAATTAGAAACAATGAATTCACAAATTTTTAGGCAAATAGTTTGATCTGGAAATTGTCATCCTAAGTGAGGTAACCCAATCATAAAAGAATACACATGGAATGCAATCTCTGATAAGTGGATATTAATTAGCCCAGAAACTCTGAATACCCAAGGCACAAATAGCATAACAAATGACTCCCATGAAGAAGTATGGAGAGGGTCCTGATCCTAGAAAGGATTGATCTAGGTTTGGAGGGGTATATAAGGAGAGAGAAAACAGAGGGAGTTGATTGGAGAATGGATGGAGAGAAGAAGGTTTATGGGACATAGGGGGGGGGTCTGGGAAAGGGGAAATCATTTGGAATGTAAACAAAAATATAGAAAATAAAAATTAAAAAAAAGAATTAATCCCATGTATTCTATCAGACCACTATGGAGTAAGGCTGGTCTTCAATAACAAAAACAACAGAAAGTCTACATACACATCGAAGCTGAACAACTATCTACTTAATGATAATTTAGGGAAGAAATAAAGAAAGAAGTTAAAGACTTTTTAGAATTTAATTAAAATAAAGGTACAATATATCCAAACTTGTTGAAAGAAAACACATAGTTCTGAGAGCCTTTAAAAAGAAACTGAAGAGAATATACACTAGCAGGTCAACAGCATATCTAAAAGCTCTAGAACAAGAGGAGTAGAAGGCAGGAACTTTTCAAACTTAGGACCGAAGTAAACCAAGTAGAAACAAAGTGAGAAACAAAGAATTACACCAAGAATCAACAAAATACGAGATGGTTCTTTGAGAAAATGAGCAAGTTAGACAATCCCTTAGACAAACTAGCTAGAGGGCACAGAGACAGTGTTTGTCTTAGTCAGGTTTGTATTCTTTCACAAACATCATGACCAGGAAGCAAATTGGGGAGGAAAAGGTTTATTCAGTTTACATTTCTGCACTGCTGTTTATCACCAAAGAAAAGTTAGGACTGGAACTCAAGCAGGTCAGAAAATAGGAGCAGCTTTAGAAGCCATGGAAGAATGTTACTTACTGGCTTGCTTCCCCTGACTTGCTCAGGTTTCTTTCTTATAGAGCCCAAGACTACCAGTCCATGGATTTTACCACACACAATGGGCCCTCCCACCTTAATCCCTAATTGAGGAAATGCCTTACAGCTGGATCTCATAGAGGCATGTCTGAAATGCTTTTCTCTGTAATAACTCCAGCTTGTGTCCAATTGATACATAAAACCAGTAAGTACACTATCCACATTAACAAAACCAGAAACAAAAAGGGAGACATAACAAGAGAAACTGGGGAAATTTGAAAAATAATTATATCCTAAAAAAGTCTATATTCAACAAAACTGGAAAACCTGGATGAAATGACAGGTTTTTTTTTTCTAGACAGATATTAGGTACTGAAGTTAAATAAGAAGCAGATAAACTATCTGAAAAGTCAAATAACCCTTAAAGAAATAGAAGCAGTTTTTAAAATTCTACCAACAAAACAAAAACAAAACAAAACAAAATGCCCAGGACTAGATGGTTTTAGTGCAGATGCTATCAGACCTTCAAAGAAGACCTAATACCAATACTTTTTAAACTATTCCACAAAATAGAAAAAGAAGGAATGCTACTCAGTTCTTTCTATAGCCACAGTTAAACTGATATCTAAACCACAAAAAGACCAAAGAAAGAAAGAGAACTTCAGACCAATTTCCCTTATGAATATTGTTGCAAAAACACTCAATAAAATTCTTGCAAACAGAATCCAAGAATACACCAAATAATCATTGACCATGATCAAGTACAGTTTATCCTGAAATGCAGGGATGGTTCAATATATGGAAATCCATCAATGCAATCCACTATATAAGCAAACTCAAAGAAAAAAAAAACACATGATTATCTTGTTAGATGAAGAAAATGCCTAGGAAAATGATACAACATCCTTTCATGTTGAAGGTGTGGGAGAGATTAGGAATTCAAGGTCTATACCTAAATATAATAAAAGCAATATATAGCAAACCGATAGCCAACATCAAACTAAATGGAGAGAAACTCAAAGCAATATTATTTGCTTCAGGGAAACAAGATGATTGCCCACTCTCTTCCTACCTATTCAATATAGCACTCAAAGTTCTAGCCAAAGGAATTAGACAGCAAAAGGATATCAATGGGATGTAAATTGGAAAAGAGGAAGTCAAAATATCAGTATTTTCAGATGATATGATAGTATACATAAGCAACCCAAATATTCTAACAAAGAGCTTCTACATAAGATAAACAACTGTAGCACATTTGGATGTAAATAGAATTAACTCTAACAAATCAGTAATCTTCCTCTACTCAAAGAACATTTAGGCTAAGAAAGAAATTATGGAAACAACACCCTTCACAATATTCACAATTAATATAAAATACCTTGGTGTGACTCTAACCAAGTAAGTAAAATAACTTTATGAAAAGAACCTCAAGTATCTGAAGAAAAAATCGAGGAAGATTTCAGAAGATGGAAAGATCTCCCAAGCTCATGTATTAACAGGACTAATTTAGTAAAAATGGCCACCTTATCCAAAGCAATCTATAGATTCAATGCAATCTCCATCAATACTTAAACTCAATCCCTCCTAGAGTTACAAAGAAATTTTCAAATTCATTTGGAATAACAAAAAAAAACAGGATAGCAGAAACTATTCTGAACAATAAAAGAATTTCTGAGGGAAATCACCATTCTTAATTTTAAGCTATACCATAGAGCAATAGTGATAAAAACTGAATGGTATTGGTACAGAGACAGACAGGTAGATGAGCAAAAGAGAATTGAAGACCAACAAATGAACTCACACACCTATGGTCACTTGATCTTTGACAAAGGAGCTAAAACCATCCAGTGGAAAAAAAGACAGCATTTTCAACAAATGGTGCTAGTTCAACTGGCGGTCAATATGCAGAAGAATGCACATTGATTCATTATATTTTCCTTGTACAAACCAAATAACCCTATTAAAAATAGTGCTGACCTGAGCCTGATGTAGCTGTCACTTGGGTGACTCTGACATTGCATGACAAGTAGAGAGGAGGACACTCTCAACCAACCATCGAACTGAGCAAAGGGTCACCAGTGGAGGAGCCAGAGAAAAGACCCAAGGAGCTGAAGGAGTTTGCAGTGCCATAGGAGGAACAACAACATGAGCCACCCAGTACCCCCAGAGCTCCCAGGTACTAAACCATCAACCAAAGGGTACACATGGAGAGACACATGGCTCCAGAAGAATATGCAGCAGAGGATGGCCTTGTTGGACATCAAAGGGAGGAGAGGCCCTTGGTCCCGAGAAGGCTAGATGCCTCAGTTATAGTGGAATGCCAGGTCAGGGAACCAGGAGTGAGTAATGGGTGGATTGGTGTGCAGTGGGAGGGGGAGGTTGGGTTAGGGGATTTTCATGGAGGGGAAACCAGGAAAGGGGACAGCATTTGAAGTGTAAATAAAGAATATATCTAATAAAAAACTGAAAAAATGGTTACAGAGCTAAACAAAGAATTCTTAATTGAGAAATATTGAATTCCAAGAAGCACCTAAAGAAATGCTCAACACCTTTAGTCATCAGGGAAATGCAAAGCAAAACAACCCGGAGATTACACCTCACACCAGTCAGAATAGCTAAGATCAAAAACTCATGTGACAGCTGATGCTGTTCAGGATGTAGAGAAAGAAAAAAAAATCCCATTTTTATTGGGATTGCAAGCTGGTGCATCCACTCTGGAAATCAATCTGGCAATTCCTCAGAAAATTGTACATAGTATTACTTGATTATCCAGCTGTACTACTTCTGAGCAAATACCCAAAAGATGCTCCAAAATATACCGAGGACACATGCCCCACTATGTTCATAGAAGACTTATTTATAATAGCCAGAAGCTGGAAACAACCCAGATATCTTTCAACAGAAGAATGAATACAGAAAATATACATATAAGTAACGGAGTACTTCTCAGCTATTAAAAATAATGACTTCATGAAATTCTTAGGAAAATGAATGGAACTAAAAATATCATCCTAAGTAAGGTAACCAAGTCACAAAAGAACATACATCATATGCACTCCTTGATAAGAGCATATTAGCCCAGAAGCTTGGAACACTCAAAATAAAATTCACAGACCACATGAAGCTCAAGAAGAAATAACACTAAAGAGTGGATGCTTCTGTCTTTCTGAGAGGGGGAAATAATATACTCAATGGAGGAAATACGGAGAAAAAGTGTGGAACAGAGACTAATGGAGAGGCCATCCACAGAATGCCTTGTCTGGGGATCCCTTTCATATACAGTCACCAAACACAAACACTGTCATGGATGCCAAAAAGTGCATGCTGACAGGAGCCTGATAGAGCTGTCTTCTGAAAGGTTTTGCCAGAGCCTGACAAATACAGAGTCTCATGCTCACAGCCAACCATTGGACTGAGCATGGGGTTCCCAATGGAGGAGTAAGAGAAAGGACTAAAGGAGCTGAAGGTGTTTGCAGCCCCATAGGTAGAACAACAATATTAACCAACCAATCTCCCCAGTGATTTCAGGGACTAAACCACCAACCAAAGAGTGCACATGGAGGGATCCATGGCTCTAGCCCCAAAAGTAGCAGAGGATACCAATAAGGGCATTAATGGGAGGAGAGGCCTTTGGTTCTATGAAGGCTAGATGCCCCACTGTAAGACAATGCCACAGCAGGGAGCCAGGAAAGGGTGGGTGTGTGGAGGAACACCCACATAGAAGCAGGGGGAGGGGAAGGGGGTAGGGTTTTCTGGGAGGGGTTAGCCTAAAAAGGGGCTAGACATTTAAATAAAATATCCAATAAAAAAGTAAAAAAAAATATTTTTTTAAAAAAAGAATGTAAAGGTTCTTTAAAGCAAATGATACTGTCAATAAGACAAAAGGGCAATCCACAGACTTGGGAATGATATTTATGATCCCTACAGCCTACAGAGGGTTAATATTCAAAATATACAAAGAACTTAAGGAGTTAGACTTCAGAGAACCAAATAACCCTATCAAATAATGGAGCTAAATACAAAACTATCACCTGAGGAATCTCAAATGTCTGAGAAGCACCTAAAGAAATGTTCAGCATCCTTACTCATCAGGAAAATGCAAATCAAAACTACCCTGTGGTTCTAGCTCACACCAATCAGAATGGCTAAGATCAAAAACTCAGATGACAGCAGATGCTAGTGAGATTGTGGAGAAAGAGAAGCACTCCTTCATTACTGGTGGGACTGCAAGCTGGTGAAACCAATTTGGAAATCAGTCTGGCAGTTACTGACAAAATTGGAAATTGCTCTACCTGAAGACCCATCTATACCACTTCTGGGCATATACTCAAAAGATTCTCTAAAATATAACAAGGACAAATGTTTATAGCAGCCTCATTTATAATAGCCAGAAACTGGAAACAACCTAGAAGTCCCTCAACAGAAGAACGAACACAGAAAATGTGGTATGTTTACACATTAGAGTACCACTCAGCTATGAAAACCAATGATTTCTTGAAATATCTAGGCAAGTTAATGGATCTAAAAAATATCATCCCGAATGATGTAACCAAGTCACAAAAGAACACATAGTATGAATTCAATGATAAGTGGATATTAGTCCAAACACTCACAATGCCCATGATACAACCTACAGACCATATCGAGCTTAGAAAGAAGGAAGACCCGGGTATGGATGCTTCAGTCCTGCATTGACAGGGGAATGGGATAATTGTGGGAGGTGGAGGGTGGGGAGACCTGGCAGGGAGAGAGAAGTGGGAGGAAATAAGGGAGGCAGTATCAGGTAATGGAGGGGCCAGGAGAGAGGTACAGAGGGTGAGGAAATCGAATAAATATATGTACCACAGGGGATGAAGAAATGGAAATAGGCACTGGGGGTTCCCAGACACAATGGCAACAAGAGGACCCCAAGAACAAACGGGGATGGTTTTAGCAGAAACTGGGAGATAGAACCCATAGAGACCACTTCAAGTAGATAGGCATAGCCCCCTACCGAGGGATGGGGCCACACACCCATCTTAATTTTTTTATCCCAGAAATATTCCTATCCAAAGGAAGAATGGGACCGAAGAAAAATGGATCAAACACTGAAGGAAGGGCCATGTTGTTTGCAGACACCAAACCCAACACTGTTGAAGTTGCCAAGAGGCACTTGCTGACAGGAACCTGGTGTGGCTGCTCCTTAGGAGGTTCAGCCAGCAATGTACCAATGCAGATGTAGGTGCTTGGAGACAACTCTCAGACTGAGCTCAGGGATCCTGGTAGGGGAGCTGGCAGAAGGACAAGAGAACCTGATGGGGATTGCAACCCCATAGGAAGGACAACATCAGCTAGCTGGACTACCCAGTGCATCCAGGCATAAGACTACCAAGGAAGGAGTGTATAGAGAGGGATTCATGACTCCAGATACATAAGTAGCAGATGGCCTTGTCTGAGATCAGTGGGAAGAGAGGTGCTTGGTCCTGTGGAGGTTTGATTCCCCAGTGTATGGGGATTCTGGAGGGTTGGGAAGAAGAGGGAAGGTGGGTAGGGAGCACCCTCAGAGGCAAAGGAGAGGGAGAAAAAGGAGGTTGTGGGATGGAAGGCTGTGGAGGGTAACCAGGAAGTGGGATATCTTTTGATACGTAAACAAATGGAATAATTAATAAAAATGTATACAATCATTTGATTGTCAGTTTCCAGGAAAATATAATAAAAAAACAAAGAAAAATAACAAAAATATTCTACAACTAAACAAATGTATTTTTAGTAATAAAATTTTTTAGAAAGTCTATATATTTTCTGAAACTGCACTTTGTGGAATAAAATAAATGTACTAAGAATTGAAGATATCATTAAAATCATTTAGGATTAAATTTGTACATAAATTTGCAAAATGAATTCAAAATGTATCCTGTATAAACTGTTCATTCAGTTAATCACCATTAAAAGTATCTAAATATTACTAAGAGCATGCCTAGAAACAAAATTGAAGTTGCCCTAAAAGGAAAGAGAGCTTCCCTTGAGACATATCTGGCTACATACATGGGTCCCACAACTACATCTCAGAATCTGTGAGATCCTACAACTGAGACTGCAAAATTATCAAACTGTCAAAATCAGAACATATGTAATTAGGAATCAATGTGAGGAAAAATTATGTACACATATATAATATATAATAATATAAATTAATTATTAATTAACTATAATAAATTATGTATTAATTATTACTAAATATTAACTAATTATGTTTTATTAATATTAATTATATATTGTAAAATAGTTTAGTAGTAAAGGAAAGAAACTCCCAAGCAGTGACTTTCCTTGACTACCTCAATTCATAATAACCTAAGTCCTTACTAATCATTGACTAAATCATTCATCATTGATTATCCCATGAAATAATATTTCTATTGGTGTTCTGTTCAGGAAATTTTCCCTTGTGCCCATGTGCTCCAGTCTCTTCCCCAGTTGCTTTTCTATTAGTTTCAGTGTGTCTGGTTTTATGTAGAGGTCCTTGATCCACTTGGACTTGAGCTTAGTACAAGGAGATGAGAATGGAACAATTTGCATTCTTCTGCATGCTGATCTTGTGTTGAACCACCACCATTTGTTAAAAAGGCTATCTTTTTTCCACTGGATCATTGTAGCTCCTTTGTCAAAGATCAAGTGATCATAGGTGTGTGTATTCATTTCTGGGACAATTCTATTCCTTTGATCTACCTGCCTATCACTGTACCAATACCATGCAGTTTTTAACACTATTTCTCTGTAGTAGTGCTTGAAGTCCGGGATACTGATTTCCCCAGAAGTTATTTTACTGTTGAAAATAGTTTAGATACCCTGGGTTTTTTTGTTATTATGAATGAATTTGTGAATTGCTTTCTAACTCTATGAAGAATTGAGTTGGGATTTTGATGGTGATTACATTGAATCTGTGGATTGCTTTTGGCAAGATGACCATTTTAACTATATTAATCCTGCCAATCCAAGAGTATGGAAGATTTTTCTATCTCTTGAGGTCTTCTTTGATTTCCTTCTTCAAAGACTTGAAGTTCCTGTCATACATATCTTTCACTTGTTTTGTTAGTCACACCAAGATACTTTATATTGTTTGTGGCTATTGTGAAGAATGTCATTTCCCTAATTTCTTTCTCAGCCTCTTTATCCTTTGAGTATAAGATATCCTGATTTGAGTATCCTAATTTGCTTGAGTTAATTTTATATCCCACCACTTTGGTGAAGTTGTTTACCAGCTGTAGGAATTCTCTGATGGCGTTTTTAGGGTCCCTTAATTATGCTATCAAATCATCTGCAAATAGTGGTAATTTGACTTCTTCTTTTTCAATTTTTATCCCTTTGATCTCCTTCTGTTGTCTAATTTCTCTAGCTAGAAATTCAAGTACTATATTGAATAAATATGGAAGGAGAGAAAGAGAGAGAGAGAGAGAGAGAGAGAGAAAGAGAGAGAGAGAGAGAGAGAGAGAGAGAGAGAGAGAGAGAGAGAGAAAGAGAGAAGCCTGTTCTAAAATAAAAAAATTGACAAATGGGATATCATAAAATTACAACGTTTCTGTAAGGCAAAGGCCACTCTCTATAGGAAAAAACAGCAACCAACAAATTGAGAAAAGATCATTAACAATGCTACATCTGAAAGAGGGCTAATATACAAGATATACAAAGATCTCAAGAAGATAGACTCCAGAGAGCCAAATAACCCTATTAAAAAAGGGGTACAGAGCTAAACCAAAAATTTTCACCTGAACAATATCGAATGGCTGAAAACATCTAAAGAAATGTTCAGCATCTTTAGTCATCATGGAAATGCAAATCAAAACAACCCTGAGATTTCACCTCACACCAGTGAGAATGGCTAAGAACAAAAACTCAGAAGAAAACAGGTGCTGGCAAGGATGTGGAGAAAGAGGAACACTCCTCCACTGCTGGTTGGGTTGCAAGCTGGTACAACCTCTCTGGAAATCAGTCTGGTGGTTCCTCAGAAAACTGGGCATGATACTACTGGAGGACCCCACTATAACACTCCTCGGCATATATCCAGAGGATTCTCCAGCATATAATAAGGACACATGTTTCACTATGTTCATAGCAGGCCTATTTATAATAGCCAAAAACTGGATAGAACCCAATTGTCCCTCAATGGAGGAATAGATACTGAAAATGTGGTATATTTACATTATGGAATACTACTCAGCTATTAAAAACAATGAATTCATGAAATTCTTAGGCAAATGGGTGGAACTAGAGAATGCCATCCAGAGTAAGGTAACCAAATCACAAAAGACCACACATGGTATGTACTCCCTGATAAGTGGTTATTAGCCCAGAAACTCAGAATTCACAAGAAACAAAGAAGGAAGGAGAGGCCCCTTGTCCTGGAAAGGCTCAGTGCAGCAGTGTAGGGGAATACCAGGATAGGGAAAAGGGAAGGGGGTGATTGGAGAACTTGGGGAGCAAAGAGGGCTTATGGGACTTTCAGGGAGGAATGATCCAGGAAATGGCAAACCATTCAATAATATGAATCTGCTGTATGTTGATGATTGAGTCTACATAATGAAGTCCATACCATATTTATTTTATCTTTCTTGGAAAACCTATCAATATATCTCAATTAATGATATATATTCATTTCCTATGTGAAGCAGTTGAGTTGCACACCTTCAATCCAGCACTGTGGAGACAGTCTCAAACTTGACACTTGAAGCTTGAGCTTCAAGACAGCCTGGTCTACAGAATGGGTTCCAGGACATGTACGGCTACACTTAGAAATCCTGTCCACCCCCAAAAATGCATACAAAAAAAGAGAGTAAGAAAGAAAGAAAAGGGAAGTAAGGATAGGGTGGAGGGAAAGAAGAGAGGGAAGGATTGAGTGGGAAGAAAGGAGAAAGAGAAAGAGGGAGAAAGAGAAATAAAGAAAGAGGAAGCAAAGGACAAAGAAAGTCCTAATATACTAGCACATTTCTGGCTCTCTTGCTAACCAATCTTAAGATCAATCCCAAGACAATAAGAAGCCTGTCTAATAACATACTTAGAAAAATTATGTAGTAGACTGTATATACAGATAGGATGAAGGATTAAGGTCAACAACTTTCAACATTTGATGGTCACTTGTATGCCGTTTGATAAAACATCAGCCACTATATTAAAAAGGAGAATTTTTTTTTGGCTTGGCCTGGCACTTGGAGGAGTGCTCCTCCATCTTGGCTCCCAGATGACAGAGAGACATAACAGACAGTCCCAGGTAGGCAGACATAATCCGAGGCTAACATCACTTAGGTCTCAGCCTGTCAGGCTTTTGCCTGCACCCAGGGCCTGGCAGCTCTGCAGGCCATCTGTGTGTCAATCCTGTCAGGGTCATTTGCCCTGAAGACTGCCCAGCACTTGGAGGAGCACTCTGCCATCTTAGCTGCTGGACATCAGAGAGATCTAACAGACAGCACCAGCTATGCAGATATAACCCGAGGCTAACATCACTTGGGTCTCAGCCTGTTAGGCTTTTGCCTGTATCCAGGGCCTGGGCAGCTCTGCGGGCCATTGATGTGTCAACCCTGTGCAGAGTAGTTTGCCCTGCAGAGTGATCAGCACTTGGAAAAGGTCCCCGCAGCATCCATCATCTTTGCTCCTTGTTGGAGCAGACTGGGAGCACCAGGTTCACAGAGACAACCTGAGTATAGCATTGCTTGGGGCAAGACATACCAGGGCTCCAAGGGCACCCAAGAGGAGGGCAGCACATCAGCAATCTGCACCAGGGAAAGCCAGTCATCCAGCATTGCAGAATTAGCCTTACTGGCTCACAAGAGATTCAAATACCAGCCAGTGACAAGACCAAGTAATACCTGAGATAACCAGATGGCAAAAGGCAAACATAGAAACATGGTTAACAGAATCAAGGCAATATGGGAGCATCTGAACCCAATTCTCCAATGGCAGCAAGTCTTGGGTACCACAACACACCAGAAAAACAAGATTTGGATTTAAAATCACTGGTCATCATGTTGTTAGAGGAACACAAAAAGGACATAAATAAATCTCTCAAAGAAATACAGGGGAACATGAATAAGTTGGAAGCTCTTACAATGGAAACACAAACATCACTTAAAAATATTCAGGAGAATATGGGTCCACAGATAGAAGCCAATAAAGAGGAAACACAAAAATCACTTAAACAAATATAGGAGAAATTGAGTCAACAGGCAGAAATCATGAAAGCAGAAACACAAAAATCTCTTAAAGAATTACAGGAAAACACAAACAAACAAGTGAAGGAACTGAGCGAAACCATCCAGGATCTAAAAACAGAAGTAGAAACAACTAAGAAATTACAAAGGGAGACAACCTTGGAGATAGAAAACCTTGGGAAGAAATCAGGGGCCATGAATGCAAATATCAACAACAGAATACAAGAGATAGGAGAAGATCAGATACCTAACATACTGTAGAAACCATTGACTCAACAGTCAAATAAAATGCAAAATGCAAAAATCTTGTAACCCAAAACATCCATCCAGGAAATACAGGAAACAATAAGAAGACTAAACTTAAGGATTATAGGTATAGATGAGAGTGAAAATTTAAAACTTAAAGGGCCAGCAAATATCTTCAACAAAATTATGCAAAAAAAAATTACCAAACCTCAAGAGAGAGAGGCCATGAATATACAAGAATCCTACAGAACTCTAAACAGACTGGACCAGAACAGAGGTACCTCCTGCCACATAATAATCAAAACACCAAATGTACTAAACAAAGTAAGAATATTAAAATCAATAAGAGAAAAATGCCAAGTAACATACAAAGGAAGACCTATCAGAATTACAACATACTTTTTACCAGAAACCATGAAAGCTAGAAGATCCTAGGTAGATCTCATACAGACTCTAAGGGAACAAAAATGTCAGCCAAGACTACTATACCCAGAAAAATTCTCAATCACCATAGATGGAGAAACCAAGATATTCCATGATAAAACCAAATTTACACAATATTATTCCACAAACCCAGCCCTACAAAGGATAATATGTGGAAAATTCCAATACAAGGAAGGAAACTATGCTCTGGAAAAAACAAGATAGTAAATTTCTTTCATCAAACCCAAAAAATGATAATCACTCACATAAAAAAAAACATCAAAAATGACAGGAAGTAATAATCACTATTCCTTAATATCTCTTAACATCAATGAATCAATTCCCCAATAAAAAGACATAGACTAACAGACTGGATACTTAAACAGGACCCTACATTTTGCTGCATACAGGAAACACACCTCAGTGTCAAAGACAAACACTTGGATAAAAGGCTAGAAGACAATTTTACAAGAAAATGGTCTCAGGAAACAAGCCAGAGTAACAATTCAAATATCAGATAAAATTTACTTTCACACTAAAGACCTCAAAAGAGACATTGAAGGACACTTGTTGCTGGTCAATGGACAAATCCACCAAGAACAACTCTTAATTCTGAACATCTATGCTCCAAATGCAAGGGCACACACATACATAAAAGAAACCTTACTAAAGCTCAAAGCACACATTGCACCTGACACAATAATTGTGGGTGACTTCAACACTCCACTACCCTCAATGGACCAATCAGGAAAACAGAAACTAAAGAGGGACAGAGTGAAACTAATTGAAGCTTTGGACCAATTGGATTTAACAGATATATAAAGAACATTTCATCCTAAAGCAAAAGAATATACCCTTTTCTCAGGACCTCACAGTACCTTCTCCAAAATTGACATTATAATTTGTCACAAGATAGACCTCAACAAATATAAGAAGACTGAACTAATCCCATGACTCCTATCAGATCACTATGGAGTAAGAGTGGTCTTCAATAGCAACAAAAAACACAGAAATCCCGCAGGCACATGGCAGCTTAACAATACTCTACTCAATGATATGTTGGTCAAGGAAGAAATAAAGAAAGACATCAAAGACTTTTTAGAATTTAATGAAAATGAAGGCACAACATACCCAAATGTTTGAGACACAATGAAAGCAGTGCTAAGAGAAAAAATTCATAGCCTTGAGTGCCTCCAAAAAGAAACTGGAGAGAGCATACACTAGCAGCTTAACAGCACACCTGAAGGCTCTGGAACAAAAAGAAGCTAATTTACCCATGAGGAGTCAAAAAACAGGAAATCATCAAACTCAGGGCTGAAATCAGTCAAGTAGAAACAAAGAGAACCATACAAAGAATCAACAAAACCAGGAACTGGTTCTTTGAGAAAATCAAGAAGATAGATAACCCTTAGCCAGGCTAACCAAAGGGCACAGAGACAATATCCAAATGGACAAAATTAAAAAGGAAAAGGGAGATGTAACAACAGAAACTTAGGAAATTCAAAAAGTCATCAGATCTTACTACAATAGCCTATACTCAACACAACTGCAGAATCTGGAGGAAACAGACAATTTTCTAGACAGATACAAAATATCAAAATTAATTCATTATCAAATAGGTCATCTAAACAGTCCCATAACCCCTAAAGAAATAGAAGGCATCATAGAAAGTCTTCAAACAAAAAAAAGCACAGGACAAAATGGTTTTAGTGCAGAATTCTATCAGACCTTCAAAGAAGACCTAACACCAATACTCTTCAAACTATTCCACAAAATAGAAACAGAAGGAATACCACCCAACTCATCCTACAAAGCCACAGTTATGCTGATACCAAAACCACACAAAGATCCAACAAAGAAAGAGAACTTCAGACCAATTTCCCTTATGAACATCAATGCAAAAATGCTCAATAAAATTCTTGCCAACCAAATCCAAGAACACATCAAAATGATCATTCAACATGATCAAGTAGGCTTCATCCCAGGGATGCAGGGATGGTTCAGCTACAGAATTCCATCAATTCAATCCACAATATAAACAAACTCAAAGAAGAAGACCACATGGTCATTACATTAGATGCTGAAAATGCATTTGAGAATATTCAGCATCCTTTCATGCTAAAAATTTGAAAAGAACAGGAATTCAAGACTTTAAGCATGAAAGGATGCTGAATTTTGTCAAATGCTTTTTCAGCATCCAATGAAATGGCCATGTGGTTTTTTTCCTTTGAGTTTGTTTATGTAGTGGATTGCATTGATGGATTTCCCTATATTGAGCCAACCCTGCATTCCTGGGATAAAGCCTACTTGATCATGGTGGATGATCGTTTTGATGTGTTCTTGGATTCGGTTGGCAAGAATTTTATTGAGCATTTTTGCATCGATGTTCATAAGGGAAATTGGTCTGAAGTTCTCTTTCTTTGTTGGATCTTTGTGTGGTTTTGGTATCAGCGTAATTGTGGCTTCGTAGAAGGAATTGGGTAGTATTCCTTCTGTTTCTATCTATACAATGGAGTACTATTCAGCCATTAGAAACAAAGAATTCATGAAATTCTTAGGCAAATGGATGGAGCTAGAGAACATCATACTAAGTGAGATAACCCAGACTCAAAAGGTGAATCATGGTATGCACTCACTAATAAGTGGATATTAACCTAGAAAACTGGAATACCCAAAACATAATCCACACATCAAATGAGGTACAAGAAGAAAGGAGGAGTGGCCCCTTGTTCTGGAAAGACTCAGTGAAGCAGTATTCCGCAAAAACCAGAACGGGGAAGTGGGAAGGGGTGGGTGGGAGGACAGGGGGAGAGAAGGGGGCTTACGGGACTTTCAGGGAGTGGGGGGCTAGAAAAGGGGAAATAATTTGAAATGTAAATAAAAAAATATATCGAATAAAAAAAAACAAAAACAGGAATTCAAGGTCCATACTCCATACCTAAACATAGGAAAAGCAATATACAGCAAACCAGTAGTAAACATTAAACTAAATGAAGAGAAACTTGAAGCAATCCCAATAAAATCAGGGACCAGACAAGGCTGCCCTCTCTCTCCATATCTTTTCAATATAGTACTTGATGTACTAGCTAGAGCAATTAGACAACATAAGGAGGTCAAAGGGATACAAATTGGAAAGGAAGAAGTCAAACTATCACTATTTGCAGATGATATTTTAGTATACTTAAGTGATCCAAAAAACTCCACCAGAGAACTCCAACAACTGATAAACATCTTCAGCAAAGTGGCTGGTTATAAAATCAATTCAAGCAAATAAGCAGCCGTCCTGTACTCAAAGGATAAGCAGGGAGAAATGAGTAAGAAATTAGGGAAATGATGCCCTTCCCAATAGCCACAAACAATATGAAGTGTCTTGGTGTCACTCTAATCAAACAAGTGAAAGATATGTATGACAAGAACTTCAGGACTCTGAAGAAGGAAATTGAAGTAGACCTCAGAAAATGGAAAAAATTTTTCATGCTCATGGATTGGCAGGATTAATATAGTTAAAATGGCCATTTTCCCAAAAGCAAAATACAAATTCATTGTAATCCCCATCAAAATCCCAACTCAGTTCTTCATAGAATTATAAAGAGCAATTTTCAAATTCATTTGGAATAACAAAAAACACAGGAGAGCTAAAAATATTCTCAACAGTAAAAGAACCTCTGGGGTAATCAGTATCCCAGACCTCAAGCAATACTACAGAGCAATAGTGTTAAAAAACTGCATGGTATTGGTACAGTGACAGGCAGGTGGATTAATGAGATATGACTGAAAACCCAGAAATAAACCCACACACCTATGGTCACTTGATCTTTGACAAAGGAGCTAAAAACATCCAGTGGAAAAAAGATAGCCTTTTTATCAAATGGTGCTAGTTCAATTGGAGTTCAGCATGCTGAAGAATGTGAACTGTTTCCTTCTTATCTCCTTGTATATAGCTCAACTCCAAGTGGATCAAGGACCTCCACATAAAGCCAAACACACTGAAACTAAAATAAAAGAAACTGGGGAAGACCCTTGAGGACATGGGTACAGGGGGAAAATTCTTGAACAGAATACCAATAGTTTTTGGTCTAAGATCATGAATTGACAAATGGGAACTCATAAAATTGCAAAGTTTCTGTAAGGCAAAGGACACCTGCAAAAGGACAAATAGGCAACCAACAAATTGGGAAAAGATCTTCACTAACCCTATATCTGACAGTGGTCTAATATCAAATATATACAAAGAACGCAAGAAGTTAGACCTCAGAAAACCAAATAACCCTATTAAAAATGGGGTTAAGAGCTAAACAAAGAATTTTCACCTGAAGAACTTTGGATGGCTGAGAAGCACACTAAGAAATGTTCAACATCATTAGTCATTAGGGAAATGCAAATCAAAACAACCCTGAGATTTCACCTTACACCAGTCAGAATGGCTAAGGTCAAAAACTCAGGAGACAGCAGGTGTTGGAGAGGATGTGGAGAAAGAGGAACACTCCTCCACTGCTGGTGGGATTGCAAGCTAGTACAACCACTCTGGAAATCAGTCTGACAGTTCCTCAGAAAACTGGGCATGACACTTCCAGAGCACCCTGCTATACCACTTCTAGGCTTATACCCAGAGGATTCCCCAGCATGTAATAAGGATGCATGCTCCACTATGTTCATAAAAGCCCTATTTATAATAGCAAGAAGCTGGAAAGAACCCAGATATCCCTTACCTGAGAAATGGATTTAAAAAATGTGGTATATATACACAGTGGAGTACTATTCAGCCATTAGAAACAATGAATTCATGAAATTCTTAGACAAATGGATGGAGCTAGAGAACATCATCCTAAGTGAAGTAACCCAGTCTCAAAAGAACACTCATGGTATGCACTCACTGATAAGTGGATATTAGCCTAGAAGCTTGGAATACCCAATACACAATCCACATATCAAATGGTGTCCAAGAAGAAGGAAGGAGTTGTCCATGGTTCTGGAAATGCTCAGTGCAGCAGTGTAGGAGAATACCAGAACAGTGAAGTGAGAATGGGTGGATGGGGGAAGAGGGGAAGGGAAGAGGGCTTATGGGACTTTTATGGAGTAGGGATGAAGGAAAGTGGAAATCATTTGAAATGTAAATAAAGAATATATGGAATAAAAAAAAGTAGAAAGTAAAGCAGTATTTCCAGAAATGCTTATCCATCTCTGAACTTTAAGCTATGCATTGAATTGTTAAAGAATTAGTAGTAGTAAATGTATTTCTTCAAATACACATCAAAGAAAAAGTAACACAATTAGAATATAATATTTTGAGAATACTACAAAGTAAAGATACCACTTTGGAGAATATTCTTTGGTTATATTATAACTGCAAATCATCTTTATTATTATTATTATCATCATTAATATCATTATTTATTTTTAATTCTTTATACTCCATTCACTATCCCTCTCAGTCTCATCATCCTACAATCCTTCTCTTATCACCCTTCTCCTTCTCTGAGCATGTTGTTCCCCTCTTTGTATTCCTCCACCCTGGCACAATCAAGTCTCTGTGGGGTTAGGTGCATCCTCTCCCATTGAGGTCCCACATGACAGCCAAGCTAGAAGAACATATCCTCTGTACAAGCAACAACTTCTGGGATAGCCATACTCCAGCTGTTCAGGACCCACATAAAGAACAACCTGCATATCTGCTACATATGCAATGTGCCACCTTTCTATAGAAAATATTATGCTACTACCTGATACAACTATTAGGTAAAAAGTTTAAAGGAAAAAGGTCATGAATAAATAACAGTGTAGTTATCAGGAAGCAATCAAAATAACTTACTTAGACTGCTACTGACCAAAAAAATGTCAAAAGTTCAGTATGGAGGAATGTGACACCTATGAAACAAAATCTAAAATATTTACATGCTTGATTCATGAAGATATTTAAGCACAAAATCTAAACACATGAATGATTAAAACAGAAAACCTACTCATTATCTTAGATAAAGAAAAACCCTTCAGAACGCCATTCAGAAACCCTGACAGCTTTTCTCTCTGAGCTCTAAAACAAACAGTTGAGAAGATAAACTTTAATTTTACATTAGTATTTTAATTAATAAGTTAAAAATGGTTGAAAAATCAACAACTTGCAGTTCTTATTTATGTTCAGACATAACCTATGACTAACATTATTCAAAAAATAAAAGTAAGCATTATATGCATCTAAAATACATTGCATAATACTACCTATAAAAATCACATTTTCATAGCTTCTGACATTAGTATAATCAAGCTCAAAATCTTCCTGCCTGTGAATGGGAGAGGTAAATGACAAAGAAGATACTCACAATGTTCCATGTGATGCAATGTGAAAACCCAGATCCAGAAACACCAATACAGAAAATGTTCACTGTAAACAGATTTCAAATGGTTGAAAATGGGCATGGGGATGCAGAGATGGTCATTACAGTTTTTCTTAAATGAACTCAGTAGTCTTTTTAGAGCTAAGTGTGATTCAAACAAAGATTTTTATTATAGTGGATAAGTACATGTCAGAGTTTAGATATAGACAGATTGAAGAATTAAGGTCAACAACTTTTAACATTTGACAGTCATGCTTGTGGGAGACTATAAATGTGGAAAGTTGGGACCTGGCTTATGAAGTTTCAGAGGGAAGAAACTACTCTGTAATGAACTGGAACATAGTTATTAATTTGATTTTTGGGCAAGAATTTTATTTCAATCTGTACAAGCTCTGAAAACCCCAAGTGAAAATGATTTAAGTATAATGGACTATTGTGCTTGGTAGAAGAAAGTTGTGTAGCTTAAAACATCAGACAAGAAGAATGTAGATTTCCCTAAACATCAGAACATAGAAGTCAATACAGCTGATGTCAACTTGAAGTTGAAATTGGCATCTTTCATGTGATAATTGTTGCAAAAGCATGGAAAATGCAGGACTGAAAGGTTTATAGAGAGAATCTGAGACAAGATACCACATGGTAGTTTTGCAATCCCTACAGAGAGGGCCTAAGGGACCATTGCATGAAGCTCTGAGGGTGAAGCCTGACTTTCAATTGAAACAGTAGGATATCAGAGAAGTTGGGCCCATGGACATCCACCAAGGAGCACAGTGAATTTGGCCTAGGAGAGAATCTGTGTATGTTGCTGATGGTAGAGCTGGAATAGTGAGGCTATCTATACCATTTGGAGCTCATATGCTAGGCAGGAAATTACAGGTTTTGTTTGACTTGCTTAATTTTAACTTTACTTTGGTTAGATGATTCATTCTTTTGCCCTAATTATTCAATTGTAAAATAAAAATGTTTACACTGTCCTATAATTTGAATGCATGAAATTTGGTTTGTATTGTGTATGAACTTCAGTTGAGTGACTTTAGACATATTGAAACTATTGACAAATATAGAGTCTTTCAATGTTGGAGCAAATCTGTTTTATAAGATGGTCATTAGGCTATAGGGAAAGGTGGAGGAAATCTATGGCTTAAACGTGATATTTCAAAGTTAATTTGACAAGGGGTAGACCTATGATTGTGTTGTCAGCTTGAAAGACCTCCAATCATTAGGGATATGGAATTCTAGGTGTGGAAATCTGTCTGTGGTAGATTATCTTGATTTCATTTATTGATGTGGGAAGACCTGGTACATGTGGGTGTCACCATTTTCTGATGGAGGTTCTAAACTACATAATGTGAAAAATAAATTGAGTAGAGGCAGTCATTCTCAGCTCTCTCTTCTTGCCTGTGGGTGTGATGTGACCAACTGGCCTAAGCACCTGCTGCTGTCAATGCCCTGAAATGATACAGAATATCTATAAACTACAGACTGCAACAACCCTTTCTCTTGTTTCTTCCCTCAGAGTATTTTTTATCACAGCAAAAGAAACAAAATAAAAACAGTTTCCCTCTTCTCCTATTGTGTTAAACTTATCTAAGGAGGTAATTTGATATTAGTGTTAATGGTACAAAGATTATGTGGCTACAAGTAAAATGTGGACACATTTTTATAGTATTTTATGGGTGATTGTGTTGCCTTAGCTTCAGAGACTGATTTACAAATGGGATTCTATGCATCTTAAATATTAAATACTCTAAATTTAGAGTATTTAACTCTAAATACTTGAATTTTCATGGAAAAACTACTACTTTGTAGATAAATGACGTAAAAATAACAGTATTTACTAATGTTTGATCATGCCTATGATCGATGGTAATATGAGGCTTCAGTATTAAAATATGCAAATTTTTCTGAATTATATATGAGGTACACTAGTAAGACATGAATGAACCTTTAATGTGGAAAGGAGATTGAGGACAAAGTCAAAGTTTATCAGAATACTTAAGGAGATTAATGAGGACTGGAAGAGAATAGATCATAAGACCCAGATGCATGATCAATGAGCTTGTGTTCTTCTACAGGTAAAGATCAGCCACAATTAAATGCTATTAGATTTAGGAGAAAAAGATTAGGTGATTAATGCTAACACTATAAACAGTAAGCTAGTGTCCTTTTTGTATCTCCCACTCTAATTTGAGGATAAGAGTGTTCTCATGTAGAACCAGATGGATTATTGATCTGGCTCTGTATGACAGCTGCTCTCAATCTCACATGATGCACTGATAGCTATGCAAGTATAACATAAGCCATAAGCTTTCTTGAGAAATATTCAAAGAAAACCTCAAGCTATAGTTTTTGCTCAGCCATGACTCTTCCTATCAGTCATGCTTGTCCATTCTTTTGCTATTTGTGAAGTTGAAATAAACAACCATATGTGCCTCCATATAAGGATACAAATTAAGTAATAGATTAAGTAATATAACTCCTTGAAAGGCAGGAATGTCTCTAAAACTATTAAACTAAAAAGATGGAAACAATATCTACACCAAATAGAAAATGACAATGATACTCTGTGGTTAAGACACAATAGAGCTAATTTGGGATAATGGTTGAAAAGACACCTTCTCGGATTTTGTTTTTAGAAAACTCCAAATCTATTAAGTATGTTTTAAATCCTATAATTTCATGCTTTGTTAAATACCACAAATAATTTTGTCACATGCAATTCCAAGGACATGATTCCCATAAACACTAATGAACTAAAACATCTTAAAAAGAGGCAATGGTAAAAACAACAACAACAACAACTCTGTCCCTCCAACATCCAACACTAAATGTGGAGAGCTCCAGTTGGTGACTACTGAGAGTTTTTACACCTAAGACCTAGTCTTTTTGGTCCACAACCCTTGCTTGACCTGCAATTTTTCCTGCCTGCAAAATACATAGGAGGCATTGTAGCGCAAACTTGAAGGTGTGGCTAACCAATGTCTAATGGCATGAGAGGTAGCTCTTGCCTAACGCTGCCTAGATGGCTAGGAATCAGAGACTAGATAACCTAGAAACCTAGCATGGAACCATACAGTAATGGTCTAAAACAAAAGCAGCAAACAAAAACAATGAAATGATTCCTAATAACATTCTGCTAAAGGCGTAGATCAGTGCCATATATACAGTAATCATCAGAGAGGCATCCTCAGATAACAGATGGGCACAAGGGCAGAGACCCACAGCCAGACATTATTGGGAGACAGAAATTAAACTGTAGGTCTCTATCAGATCCCTCCCTTCTGAGTTGAGGTAATCCCAAGGAAGAGGAGGTGAAAAGATAGATGGAGTCAGAGAGGGTGGAAGCCACCAGGAGAACAGGTTACACTGGATCAACTAAGCAAGGCTCACATAGACTCAAAGAACTGAAGCAACATTTTCTAGGCCTGAATGGGTTTGCAACACATCCTCTGCATATATGTTGCAGCTGTTAACTTCATGATTTTGTGGGACTCTTAACTGTGCAAGCTGGTGTGTCTCTGACTCCTTCACATTCTTGGTACTATTTTCTTCCCATTGGATTGTATTGTCTAACTTCGGTGTGCAGCCCTTTAACTTGTCTAAGTGTATTTTGTTTTGTTCTGTTTTGCTTGTTGTCTCTTGGAGTTCTGCTCTCTTCTGAAGGAAAACAGAGAGGGAGTGGATATGGGGAACAATGAAGTGGAGAAATGCTGAGAGGAGTAAAGGAAGGGGAAATTGTCTGAATTTATCCTATCTTTCATAGGATAAATGGAGACCAATGTTGGCTCTAATACATCAAGATAAACTTATATTTTCCTAGACTGAAATTAGAGCAGAAGTGCCATGAAGTATAAGCTCTCATCAATCTCTTTTCAAATTAACTAAGTCATGTACAAAAATATAAAAGAGGGTGGAGTGATGTAGAAAGAAAAAAAGCTAAATTATACGCAGGACTTTGTTATATTGAAAATAAAAATATTGAGTTCCCAAATACTATGTGGTCAAAAGTTTATTTTACTGTTATTATTGCATTTTGAATGGAAAAGTTTTGTCTGAACAATATGCTTTTGAAGTCCCATGACCAAGAAGAAACTCAAGCCAACTGTTTGATTTTTATCTTAAGTACTTGTTGTGACACTTGCTCACAGAAGCAGAATTTGTCATATGGCTTGTTCACTACTGCAATGTCACTATTGTCTTCATTAGACAAGAACAGCTTGTATAAAATCTACACATGCAGTGATCCTTGGAAGCTGTTTGTTCAAGTGGGGATAGGTTTGCAGACCAAAAAGAAAGGAAAAGGCAGTAACATAAATTACAGGGTATCCATCTGGAAGAAGTTATTGGAGTCAGGGCTCAGTTAGTCATAGTTGTAGAAACAGGACTGATGACAGAGTAATATGTTGGCAATTTCTTAAAAGCTTCAAATAGTAAATGATAAAATCTACTTTATCATAAGAGAAGTAGACTGAAGGGAAGAACCACGGAGTTGTGAGAGTTAAGTCATTTAATGTCTTTCAAGAATGAAGTATGGCATTCTTGACATGCCTAACAATAAAAAATCCATCTGAAACACAATAAAAATATTATATATCTGAGGCAGTAAAGCAGAGCTTATGTCATGAGCATATAATTATCTATGATGGAATCAGAAAGGAGTGTCAATTGACAATGGTATAAGTCTACACCTCAAACACTATGTTAGAAGTCTGCTTTAATAAGAAAAAATGGAATCACAGTCAGCCTAATAGCAGAAATACATCAGTAATGGGGGAAAATTCTATAATAAAAAGTCAAAGACTGATTCTCAGGAATAAAAATTTGTAAGAGTTTTGTACAGCATATAAAGAGAAAAAACAAAAGGAAAGTCACTGGTACCAGAAACTGGAGCTTCTGTAATGCATTTCCTGTGAAAAACATTGGGTTTTCTAAGCTTAGACACACTTCTAACAACTCAAATATGAACAATTTAGTAAAGAAAAACTGGAACATCAAGGAGAAGGAAACTAGCAAGGAAAGAAAATGACCTAAGATTCATATTGCTTTAGAAGATGACATAAACTTTTCTAGAAGTAAAAGGCTGTGCTCATTCATGAATTTAGGTATTAAAGTCCTAATTTAAGCATTACTAAATACAAGTAATAAGGGATAAGCATATCATGAACAAGTAGGGTGCATGAGGACTTAATTTAAAAAGGAATATTAAACTACTTTGAATTTGTGTAGTTTATCATATTTTTTAATTTTTAATTTTTTATTTATTCAATATATTCTTTATTTACATTTCAAACAATTTCCCATTTTCTGGCTCCCCACTCACCGAAATTCCCATAAGCCTTCTTCCCTCCCCCTGTTCCCCCATCCATCCCTTCCCACTTTCCTGTTCTGGTATTCCCCTATACTGCTCCACTGAGTCTTTCCAGAATCAGGGGCCACTCCTCCATTCTTCTTTGACATCATTTAATATGTGGATTATGTCTTGGATATTCAACGTTTCTAGGCTAATATCCACTTATTAGTGAGTGCATACCATGATTAATCTTTTGAAACCAGGTTACCTCACTTAGTATGATGTTCTCCAGCTCCACCCATTGTCTACAAATTTCATGAATTCATTGTTTCTAATGGCTGAATAGTATTCCATTGTGTAAATATACTACATTTTCTGTATCCATTCCTCCGTTGAGGGACACCTGGGTTCTTTCCAGCTTCTGGCTACTACATATAGGGCTGCTATGAACATAGTGGAGTATGTGTGCTTACAGCATGCCTGGGAATCCTCTGGGTATATGCCCAGGAGAGGTATAGAACTTCCTCTGGAAGTGTCATGCCCAGATTTCTGAGGAACCACCAGACTGATTTCCAAAGTGGTTGCACAAACTTGCAATCCCACCCGCAGTGGAAGAGTGTTCCCCTTTCTCCACATCCTCGCCAACACCTGCTGTCTCCTGATTTTTTGACCTTAGCCATTCTGACTGGTGTAAGAATAAATCTCAGGGTTGTTTTGATTTGCATTTCCCTAATGATTAATGATGTTGAACATCTCTTAAGGTGCTTCTCAGCCATCAGAAGTTCTTTATGTGAAAATTCTTTGTTTAGATCTGTACCTCATTTTTTAATAGGATTATTCGGTTCTCTGGGTTATACCTTCTTGAGTTCTTTGTATATATTAGATATTAGCCCTCTGTCACGTTTAGGGTTGGTAAAGATCCTTTCCCAATCTGTTGGTTGACGTTTTGTCCTTTTGACAGTGTCCTTTGCCTTATAGAAACTTTGTAGTTTTATGAGGTCCCATTTGTCAATTCTTGATAGAGTGTAAGCTATTGATGTTCTGTTCAGGAACTTTTCCCCTGTGCCCATGTACTCAAGGGTCTTCCCCAGTTTTTTTTTTTAATTAGTTTTAGTGTGTCAGGTTTTGTTTGGAGGTCCTTGATCCACTTGGAGTTGAGCTTAGTACAAGGAGGTAAGAATCGATTGATCTGCATTCTTCTGCATGCTGACCTCCAGTTGAGCCAGCACCATTTGTTGAAAAGACTATCTTTTTTCCACTGGATGCTTTCAGCTCCTTTGTCGAAGATCAAGTGACCAAAGGTTTGTGGGTTCATTTCTGAGTTTTCAATCCTATTCCATTGATCAGCTTGCCTGATATTGTACCAATACCATGCAGTTTTTATCCCTATTGCTCTGTACTAATGTTTGAGGTCTAGGATACTGATTCCCCCAGAAGATCTTTTAATGTTTAGAAGACTTTCAGCTATTCTGGTTTTTTTTCTCATTCCAGATGAACTCGAGAACTGCTCTTTCTAACTCTATGAAGAACTGTGTTGGGATATTGATGGGGATTGCATTGAATCTGTAGATTGCCTTTGGCAAGATGGCCATTTTAACTATATTAATCCTGCCAATCCACAAGCATGGAAGATTTTTCCATTTTCTGAGGTCTTCTTCGATTTCCTTCTTCAGAGATCTGAAGTTCTTGTCATATAGATCTTTCAATTATTTGGTTAGAGTCACACCAATATACTTTATGCTGTTTGTGGTTATTGTGAAGGGTGTCATTTCACTAATTTCTTTCTCAGTCTGCTTATCTTTTGAGTCTAGAAAGGGTATTGTTTTGCTGGAGTTGATTTTGTAACCAGCCACTTTTCTGAAGTTGTTTATCAGCTGTAGGAGTTTTCTGGTAGAGTTTTTTTGGGTCACTTAAGTACACTACCATATCATCTGCAAATATTGATAATTTGACTTCTTCCTTTCCAATTTGTATCCCTTTGACAACCTTATGTTGTCTACTTGCTCTAGCTAGAACTTCAAGAACTATAGTGAAAAGATATGGAGAGAGGGGGCAGCCTTGTCTGGTCCCTGATTTTAGTGGGACTGCTTCAAGTTTCTCTCCATTTAGTTTGATGCTGGTGACCAGTTTGCCATATATTGCTTTTATTATGTTTAGATGTGGGCCTTGAATTCCTGTCCTTTCCAAGACTTTTATCATGAAAGGATGCTGAATTTTGTCAAATGCTTTTTTAGCATCTAATGAAATGATCATGTGGCCTTTTTCTTTGAGTTTGTTTATATAGTGGATAGCATTGATGAATTTCCGTATATTGAACATCCCTGCATCCCTGGGATGAAGCCTACTTCATCATGGTGGATGATCATTTTGATGTGTTCTTGGATTCGGTAGGCAAGAATTTTATTGAGTTTTTTGCATCGATATTCTTAAGGGAATTTGGCCTGAAATTCTTTTTCTTAGTTGGATCTTTGTGTGGTTTTGCTATCAGCATAATTGTGGCTTCGTACAAGGAGTTGGGTAGTGTTCCTTCTGTTTCTATTTTGTGGCATAGTTTGAAGAGTACTGGTGTTAAGTCTTCTTTGAAGGTCTCATAGAATTCTGCACTATAACCATCTGGTCCTGTGCTTTTTTGGTCGGAAGGCTATCTATGACCCTTTCTATTTCTTTAGGGGTTATGGGTCTGTTTAAATGAACTATTTGATCCTGATTTAAGTTTGGTATTTTTTATCCATCTAGTAAATTGTCCATGTCCTCCAGATTCTCCAGTTGTGTTGAGTACAGGCTTTTGGAGTAGGATCTGATGATTTTTTTAATTTCCTCAATATCTGTTGTAATATCTCCCTATTCATTTCTAATTTTGTTAATTTGGATACTGTCCTTGTGCCCTTTGGTTAGTCTTGCAAAGGGTTTATCTATCTTGTTGAATTTTTCAACAAACCAGCTTCTGGTATGGTTGATTCTTTGTATGGTTCTCTTAGCTTCTACTTGATTGATTTCAGTCCTGAGTTTGATGATTTCCTGTCGTCTTCTCCTCCTGGGTGAATTAGCTTCGTTTTGTTCCAGGGCTTTCAGTTGTTCCATTAAGCTTCTAGTGTATGCTCTCTCCAATTTCTTTTTGGAGGCACTAAAAGCTATGGGTTTTCCTCTTAGCTCTACTTTCATTGTGTACCAAAGATTTGGGTATGATGTGGCTTCATTTCCAATAAATTCTAAAAAATCTTTGATTTCTTTCTTTATTTCTTCCTTGACCAAGGTATCATTGAGTAGAGTATTGTTCAGTTTCCATGTGTATGTGGGCTTTCTGTTGTTTTTATTGTTATTAAATACCACTTTTACTCCATAGTGATATGATAAGAGGCATGGAATTATTTCAATCTTCTTATATTTATTGAAGTCTGTCTTGTGACCAAGTATATGATTGATTTTGTAGAAGGTACCATGAGGTGCTGAGAAAAGGGTATATTGTTTTGCTTTGGGATGAAAAGTTCTATATATATCTGTTAAATCCAATTGGTCCAAAGTTTCAATTAGTTTCACTGTCTCCCTGTTTATTTTCTGTTTTCCTGATCGAGGAGAGTGGAGTGTTGGAGTCACCCACAGTTATTGTGTTAGGTGCAATGTGTGCTTTGAGCTTTAGTAAAGTTTCTTTTATGTATGAGGGTGCCCTTGTATTTGGAGCATACATGTTCACGATTGAGAGTTCTTCTTGTTGGATTTTTCCTTTGACCAGCAAGAAGTGTCCTTTCATGTATCTTTTTGTGACAGTGAATTTAAAGTCAATTTTATCTGATGTTAGAATAGCAACCCCAGCTTGTTTCCTGAGACCATTTGCTTGTAGAATTGTTTGTAGAGTAAAGTCTTCCAGCCTTTTACTCTAAGGTAGTGTTTGTCTTTGACACTGAGGTGTGTTTCCTGTATGCACCAAAATGTAGGGTCCTGTTTAAGTATCCAGTCTGTTAGTCTATGTCTTTTTATTGTGGAATTGAGTCCATTGATGTTAAGAGATATTAAGGAATAGTGGTTATTGCTTCCTATCATTTTGATGTTAATTTTATACTTGTTTGGTTATCTTCTTTTGACTTTGATGAAAGAAGTTTAATATTCTGCTTTTTCCAGGGTATAATTTCCCTCGTTGTAATGGTGTTTTTCCCCTATTATTCTTTGAAGAGCTGAGTTTTTAGAAAGATATTGTGTAAATTTGGTTTTGTCATGGAATATCTTGGTTTCTCCATCTATAGTGATTGAGAGTTTCACTGGGTATAGTAGTCGGCTGGCATTTGTGTTCTCTTAGAGTCTGCATGAGCTCCTACCAGGATCTTCTAGCTTTCATGGTCTTTGGTAAGAAGTCTGGTGTAATTCTGATAGGTCTTCCTTTATTTGTTACTTACCCTTTTTCTCTAACTGCCCTAAGTATTCTTCCTTTGTTTAGTACATATGAGGTTTTGATTATTATATGACAGGAAGTATTTCTGTTCTGGTCCAGTCTGTTTGGAGTTCTGTAGACTTTTTGTATATTCATGGGCATCTCTCTCTTTAGGTAGGGAAGTTTTCTTCCATAATTTTGTTGAAGATATTTGCTGGCCCTTTAAGTTGTAAATCTACACTCTCATCAATGCCTATATTTTTGGCTTTCCCATTGTGTCCTAGATTTCCTGGATGTTTTGTGTTACAAGCTTTTTGCATTTTGCATTTTCTTTGACTGTTGAGTCCAAGGTTTCTATGGGATCTTCAGCATCTGAGATTCTTACTTCTATCTCTTGTATTCTCTTGTTGATATTTGCATCTATGGCCCATGATTTCTTCCCAAGGTATTTTCTATCTCCAAAGTTTTTTTCCCTTTGCGATTTCTTAGTTGTTTCTACTTCTGTTTTTAGATCCTGGATGTTTTTGCTCAGTTCCTTCACTTGCTTGTGTTTTCCTCTAATTCTTTGAGAAATTTTTGTGTTTCCTATTTCATGATTTCTGCCTGTTGAGCAAAGTTCTCCCTTTATTTCTTTAAGTGATTTTTGCATTTCCTCCTTATTGGCTACTAACTTATGACCCATATTCTCCTGAATTTCTTTAAGTGATTTTTGTGTTTCCCTTGTAAGGGCTTCTAGCTTTTGATCATTTTTCTCCTGAATTTCTTTGAGAGATTTATTTATATCCTTCAGGTGTTCCTGAAACAACATCCTGACCAGTGATTTTAAATTCAACTCTTTTTTTTCTGATGTGTTGGGGTATCCAGGACTAGCTGTTGTTGGAGTATTGGGTTTAGATGCTGACATAATGCTTTGGTTTCTGTTAGTAACAATCCTACGTTTGCCTTTAGTCATCTGGTTCTCACTGGTGTTAGATGGTCTTATGTTCTTTCTTTTTTTATTGATATATTTTTTATTTACATTTCAAATGATTTCCCCTTTTCTGTCTCCCCACTCTCCGCAAGTCCTATAAGCCCTCTTCGCTCTCCCTGTTCCTCCATCTACCACTTTCCTCTTCCCTGTTCTGGAATTCCCATATACTTTTGCACTGAGTCTTTCCAGAACCAGGGACCACTCCTCCATTCTTTTTGGACATCATTCAATTTGTGGATTATGTCTTGGGTATTCTAAGTTTCTAGGCTAATATCCACTTATCAGTGAGTGCATACCATGATTGATCTTTTGAGACTGGGTTACCTCATTAGTATGATGTTCTCCAGCTCCATCCAGTTGTCTAAGAATTTCATGAATTCATTGTTTCTAATGGCTGAATAGTATTCCATTGTGTAAATATACCACATTTTTTGTATCCATCCCTCCGTTGAAGGACACCTGGGTACTTTCCAGCTTCTGGCTACTACAAATAGGGCTGTTATGAACATAGTGGAGCATGTGTCCTTATTGCATGCTGAAGAATCCTCTGGATATATGCCCAGGAGTGGTATAACAGGGTCCTCAGGAAGTGTCATGCACAGTTTTCTGAGGAACCGCCAGACTGATTTCGAAAGTAGTTGCACGATCTTGCAATCCTACCAGGAGTGGAGGAGTGTTCCTCTTTCTCCACATCCTCGCCAATACCTGCTGTCTCCTGAGTTTTTGACCTTAGCCATTCTGACTGGTGTGAAGTGAAACCTCACAGTTGTTTTGATTTGCATTTCCCTAATGATTAATGATGTTGAACATTTCTTAAGGTGCTTCTCAACTCTCCAAAGTTCTTCATGTGAAAATTCTTTGTTTACCTCCGTACCCCACTTTTAATGGGGTTATTTGGTTCTCTGGGTTCTACCTTCTTGAGTTCTTTGTATATATTAGATATTAGCCCTCTGTCAGATTTATGGTTGATAAAGATCCTTTCCCAAACTGTTGGTTGACGTTTTGTCCTTTTGACAGTGTCCTTTGCCTTACAGAAACTTTGTAGTTTTATGAGGTCCCATTTGTCAATTCTTGATCTTAGAGCATAAGCTATTGGTATTCTATTCAGGAACTTTTCCCCTGTGCCCATGTACTCAAGGGTCTTCCCCAGTTTCTTTTCAATTAGTTTCAGTGTGTTAGGTTTTATGTGGAGGTCCTTGATCCATTTGGAGTTGAGCTTAGTACAAGGAGATAAGAATGGATTGATTTGCATTCTTCTGCATGCTGACCTCCAATTGAACCAGCACCATTTGTTGAAAAGACTATCTTTTTTCCACTGGATGCTTTAAACTCCTTTGTCGAAGATCAAGTGACCATAGGTGTGTTGGTTCATTTCTGGGTCTTCAATCCTATTCCATTGATCCGCATGCCTGATATTGTACCAATACCATGCCGCTTTTATCATTATTGCTCTGTAGTAAAGTTTAAAGTCTGGAATACTGAATCCCCCTGAAGTTCTTTTACTGTTGAGAATAGTTTTGGCTATCCTGGGTTTTTTGTTATTCCAGATGAATTTGCGAATTGCTCTTTCTAGCTCTATGAAGAACTGAGTTGGGATTTTGATGAGGATAGCATTGAATCTGTAGATTGCCTTTTGCAAGATGGCCATTATAACTATATTAATTTTGCTAATCTTAGAGCATGGGAAAATGGAGATATTACAACAGAAACCGAGGAAATTCAAAAAAATCATCAGATCCTACTACAAAAACCTGTACTCAACACAACTGGAGAATCTGGATGAAACAGACCTTTTCTTAGACAGATACCAGTTACTAAAATTAAACCAGGATCAAACAGAGCATCTAAACAGACCCATAACTTCTAAAGAAATAGAAGGGGACATTGATAGGCTTCTGACCAAATAAAGCATAGGACCAGATGGTTTCAGTGCAGAATTCCATCAGATGTTCAAAGAAGAATTAATACCAATACTGTTCAAACTTTTCCACCAAATAGAAACAGAAGGAATACTACCCAACTCCTTCTTCGAAGCCACTATTACGCTGATACCAAAACCACACAAGGATCCAACTAAGAAAGAGAATTTCAGGCCAATTTCCCTTATGAATATTGATGCAAAAATACCTAATAAAATTCTTGCCCACCAAATCCAAGAACACATCAAAATTATCATCCACCATGATCAAGTAGGCTTCATCCCAGGGATGCAGGGATGGTTCAATATAAGGAAATCCATCAATGCTATCCACTACATAAACAAACTCAAAGAAAAAAGCCACATGATCCTTTCATTAGATGCTGAAAAAGCATTTGACAAAATTCAGCATCCTTTCATGCTAAAAGTCTTGGAAAGGACAGGAATTCAAGGCCAATATCTAAACATAGTAAAAGCAATATACAGCAAAGCAGTAGCCAACATCAAACTAAATGGAGAGAAACTTGAAGCAATCCCACTAAAATCACTGACTAGACAAGGCTGCCCCCTCTCTCCATATCTTTTCAATATAGATCTTGAAGTCCTAGCTAGAGCAAGTAGACAACATAAGGAAGTCAAAGGGATACAAATTGGAAAGGAAGAAGTCAAACTATCACTATTTGCAGATGATATGATAGTATACTTAAGTGACCCTAAAAACTCTACTAGAGAACTCCTACAGCTGATAAACAACTTCAGCAAAGTGGCTGGCTACAAAATCAATGCAAGCAAATCAGTAGCCTTTATATATTCAAAGGATAAGCAGACTGAGAAAGAAATTAGGGAAATGACTCCCTTCACAATAGCTACAAACAGCATAAAGTATCTTGGGGTGACTCTAACCAAACAAGTGAAAGACCTATATGACAAGAACTTCAGATCTCTGAAGAAGAAAATCAAAGAAGATCTCAGATGGTCTTATTTTCACTGACTGGTGCTTCAACCTCCTGTTGACCTTTAAGGTTATTTCAGTGACACTGGATGCTTTGCTTTCTTCTGGCCCAGATTGTTGATATGCAGCCTTCTTCTTTTGTGCCTTTGGAGCCCTGCAGAGTCTTGCCTCAAGCAATGTTACACTTGGGTTGTCTCAGTGAACCAGGTGTTCCCTGACTGCTTTGTAATGAAGTGAAGATGGTGGCCGAGAGTCACTTCCTCTGTTGATCCTCACATAGGACACATGCCCCAGGACCGGCTGGCTGGCAGATGAACTGCCTATGTGCTCAGGCCTTGGGCACAGGCAGACCCCTCATAGTTTATGATATTAACAGGTGGAAAATTATATATTCCTTGTAATGGGTGTTCTGATAGCACTCATTGGCATTTAATACTACAGACTGAGATTCAAAGGCATTTGTTTAACTGAAAGAAAGAAAATATATGTAAATTTTATAATATACAATATGCATCATATTAAATTCATAAAATTCATAAGATATGAAGTTACAAATTGGGTAATTATTAAAAATTTTACTAGTTTAGACAGCAGAGAAAAAATCTAGGGCATATAGATAAAAATTAGAAACAAAATAATGAAGTGATATACATTCGATGACATGAACCTTTAACAACATTAATTCTTATTTACTTACTGTGCATAAAAATATGGAAGCCAAAGAACAATTGGTAGAAGCATTTACTCTCCTTCAGTCCTATGTAGTATGGTGATTAAACAAAGATTTATCAAGTTTAACAGTAAGAGAATTGTCACTGGCCCAATAGCCTTTAACTTTTGAAAGTTTGCTATATATTTTATCGAGAGAAGTTTTCAATATATGATCACATGGTCTTCCAGTGTCACCTTTATATATGATACATTTTGTTCATTTTCTTACCTCTTCCACAACTCCTCCAAAACACTTAATTCTTTCTACCTATCCAACTTCATGTTCTATCTATCTTAACCACTCTTCTTCTTAATAACTACAAAACAGTAAACCAAAGCAAGGTAACCAAACAAACCGAAGCACAAAAAAAAAAAAATAGTCTGTATTGTGTCATTTTTTATTAACGTGTATATGTGTATATCTATTTTCAACATACATGTGGGCACCCATAGAAGTCAGAAGAGGACGCTAGATCCCCTGGACATAGCACTAAGCACCTGGCACTGAGATTAACCTGACCTGATTGCAGAAATCTGAACTGAGGTCTTCGGAAAGAGCAGTTAGAGTTCTTACATACTAAGTTATTTCCACAGACAGACATTTCATTTTTAATAGAAAATAATGAAGAAAAATGCTCTCTGTATTCATTTGATATTCTTGTGATATTCTTATCAATTGTTTATGAATGTTTGATATAGATGTTAAAGATTTTTAAATGTCTCTAATGAAACATAGAAGAGTATGTCTTAATACATATAAAGTATCTTAGCCAAAACAAATACAGTATCCAGAAAGGAAAATATTGATAAATTAGATTACATTATATTATATTTTCTGTTGGCAAGCTGGAGATTCAGGGAAATATTTTAATGTATTTAACCATAACAGAAATTATATCTTCAATATATTAAGGGCTCCTATGATTTATTTTAAAATATGGGTAATTGAATACAATAAAATAGACAAGGCCTTGAGTAGGCTGCTTTCCAGAGGAGATAAACTAATGAAAACAGTATGCATAAATAGCCACTAAACACCATCAGTCTTCTGGTGGTTAAAACCCAAGCCATAATGAGAAGGGAACAAGATCAATTAGAGTAATACTGAGATCACTATTTTTTTTCCTAGCTAGAAGTCACACACTTATTTTCAGAAATAAGTAACAGATCACACAAATATCAGGTTGAACAAAAGATACTGTAAGTGGCATACTGAATTATCCTATTTGTGTTCACTGAAAAAGGAGGCAAACCTAGTATGGGGACCATTTAAAACAAGAAAGTGAAAAATCAGTAAAAAACAAAAACATGCTCCACCATCTTTACTCCCAGATAGATCAGAGATAGACCAGACAGGCAACACCAGGTACACAGAGATAGCCCAAGTTTAACATTGCTCGGGACACAGCCTGCCAGGCGTCTGCCTGTGCCCAAGACCTGGGCAGCAATGCGGGTCCTCGGTGTGCCAGTCCTGTCTTGGGACATTTGCCCTGCAGAGTGATCAGGACATGGAAGGGGTCCCCACAGCCTCCATCTTCGCTCCTGGACAGACCAGAGAGGCAACACCAGGTACACAGAGACAACCCGAGTATAACATTGATTAGGGCAGCGCACACCAGGGCTCTCATGGCACCAAAGAGCAGGGAAGCCCATCAGCTATCTGTGTCACTGGAAACCCAGTTATCCAGAGGTGTGGAAATAGCCTTACAGGCTCACAGGAGGTTCAAGCACTAGCCAGTGACAACAGGACCAACTAACACAAGAGATAACCAGATGGCAAAAGGCAAACATAGGAATGTTACTAACAGAAATCAAGGCAATATGGCAGCTTCCTAACACAATTTTCCAACAACAGCAAGTCCTGGATACCCCAAAACATCAGAAAAATAAGATTTGGATTTAAAATCACATATCAAGATGCTATTAGAGGATTACAAGAAGGACATAAATAAATCTCTTAAAGAAATACAAGAAAACATGAATCAAAAGGTAGAAGCCCTTACAAATGAAACACACAAATCATTTAAAGAAATTCAGGAGAATGTGGGTCAGCAGATAGAAGCCAATAAAGAGGAAATGCAAAAAATCACTTAAAGAAATACAGGAGAACTTGGCTCAATAGGCAGAAGCTATGAAAGAGAAAACACAAAAATCTCTTAAAGAATTACAGGAAAACGAAAACAAACAACTGAAGAAACTGAGCAAAACTATCCAGGATCTAAAAACAGAAGTAGAAACAACTAAGAAATCACAAAGGGAGAGAACTTTGGAGATAGAAAACCTTGGGAAGAAATCAGGGGAGTTGATGCAAATATCAGCAACAGAATACAAGAATAAAAGAAATAGAAGAAAGAATCTCAGGTGCCGAATATGTCATAGAAAGCATTCATTCATCAGCCAAAGAAAATACAAACTGCAAAAAGGTTGTAACACAAATATCCAGGAAATCCAGGACACAATGAGAAGACCAAACCTGAGGATTACAGGTATAGATGAGAGTGAAGATTTACAACTTAAAGGGCCAGCAAATATCTTCAATAAAATTATGGAAGAAAACTTCCCTAACCTAAAGAGAGAAATGCCCATGAACATAGCAGAAGCCTACAGAATTCCAAACAGACTAGAACAGAACAGAAATACCTCCTGTCACATAATAATCAAAACCCCAATTATACTAAACAAAGAAAGAATATTAAAAGCAGTAAGAGAAAAAGGCCAAGTAACACATAAAGTAAGACCTATCAGAATTACACCAGACTTCTCACCAGAGACTATGAAAGCAAGAAGATCCTCGGCATATCTCTTGCTGATTCAAATAGAACAAAAATGCCAGCCAAGACTACTATACCCAGCAAAACTCTCATTCACCACAGTTGGAGAAACCAAGATATTCCATGACAAAACCAAATTTATATAGTATCTTTCCACAAATCCAGCCCTACAAAGGATAATAGGTGGAAAATGCCAATACAAGGAGGGAAACTACAGCCTGGAAAAAGCAAGATAGCAACCTTCTTTCATCAAGCCCAAAAGAAGATAAGCACTCAAACACAAAAATAACATCCAAAATAACAGGAAATAATAATCACTATTCCTTAATCTCTCTTAACATCAATGGACACAATTCCCCAATAAAAAGACATTGAGTAACAGATTTGATATGTATACAGGACCCTACATTTTGCTGCATAGAGGAAACACATCCCAGTGTCAAAGAAAAACACTACCTCAGAGTAAAAGGCAGGAAAACAGTTTTACAAGCAAATGGTCTCTGGAAACAAGCTGGAGTAGCTATTCTAATATCAGATAAAATTGACTTACAACCTAAAGTCATCAAAAGAGACAGGGAAAGACACTTCTTACTAGTCAAAGGAAAAATCCACTAAGAAGACCACTCAATTCTGAACCTCTATGCTCCAATTGCAAAGGTACCCTCATTCATAAAAGAAACTTTCCTAAAGCTCAAAGCACACATTGCACCTAACACAATAATTGTGGGTGACTTCAGCACTCTACTCTCCTCAATGGACCAATCAGGAAAACAGAAACTAAACAGCCACACAGTGAAACTAATTGAACCTTTGGACCAATGGGATTTAACAGATATATAGAGAACATTTCATCCAAAAGCAAAAAAATATACTTTTTGACAGCACCTCATGGTACCTTCTCCAAAAATGACCATAAAATTGGTCACAGGACAGACCTCAATAGATATAAGAAGATTGAACTCATCCCATGCCTCCTATCAGATCACTATGGAGTCAGAGTGGTCTTCAATAGCAACAAAAAAACACAGAAAACCCACATACACATGGAAGCTGAACAATACTCTACTCAATGATACTTTGGTCTAGGAAGAAATAAAGAAAGAAATCAAAGACTTTTTAGAATTTAATGAAAATGAAGGCACAACATACCCAAATCCTTGGGATACAATGAAAGCTGTGCTAAGAGTAAACCTCAAAGCCCTGAGTGCCTCCAAAAAGAAAATGGAGAGAGCATACATTACCAGCTTAATGACACACCTGAAAGCCCTGGAACAAAAAGAAGCTGTTTCACCCAGGAGGAGTAGAAGGCAGGAAATCATCAAACTCAGGGCCAAAATCAATCAAGTAGAAACAAAGAGAACCATACAAAGAATCAACAAAACCAGCAGCTGGTTCTTTAAGAAAATCATCAAGATAGATAAGTGCTTGGCCAGAATAATAAAGAGCACAAAGACAGTATCCAAATTAACAAAATTAGAAATGAAAAGGGAGATATAACAAGAGAAACTGAGGAAATTACAAAAATCATCAGATCCTACTTCAAAAACCTGTACTCAAGACAACTGGAAAATCTGGAGGAAATGGAAAATTTCCTAGAGAGATAGCAAACACCAAAATTAAATCAGGATCAAATAGATCATCTAAACAGTTCCATAACCCCTAAAAAAAAAATAGAAGTGTTCATTGAAAGTCTTACAACAACAACAAAAAAAAAAAAAAAAAAAAAAAAAGCACAGGACCAGTTGGTGTTAGTACAGAATTCTATCAGACTTTCAAAGAAGACCTAACACTAGTACTCTTCAAACTATTTCACAAAATAGACACAGAAGGAAAACTACCCAACTAGTTCTATGAAGACACAATTACATCGATACCCAAACCACACAAAGATCCAAAAAGGAAAGAGAACTTCAAACCAATTTCCTTTATGAATATTGATACAAAAATACTCAAAAAAAATCCTTGCCAAACGAATCCAAGATCACATCAAACCAACATTCACCATGATCTAGTAAGCTTCATCCCAGGGATGCAGGAATGGTTCAATATACAGAAATCCATCAATGCAATCCACTACATAAACAAATTCAAAGAAAAGAAAACACATGGTCATTACATTAGATACTGAAAAAGCATCTGACAAATTTAAGCATCCTTTCATACTATAAGTATTGGAAAAAACAGGAATTTAAGGCCCATACCTAAACATAGTAAAAGCAATATACAGCAAACCAGTAGTGAACATCAAACTAAATGGAAAGAAACATGAAGTAATCCCACTAAAATCAGGGACTAGTCAAGGCTGCCCCCTCTCTCCATATCTTTTCAATATAGTACTTGAAGTTCTACCTAGAGCAATTAGTCAGCATAAGGAGGTCAAAGTGATACAAATTCGAAAGGAAGAAGTCAAATTATCACTATTTACAGATGATATGATAATATAATTAAGGGACCCAAAAAACTCCACCAGAGAACTCCTACAGCTGATAAACAGCTTCAGCTAACTGACTGGTTATAGAAGCAACTCAAGCCAACCAGTAGCCTTCCTATAATCAAAGGATAAGCAGGCTGAGTAAGAAATTAGAGAAATGACACCCTTCACAATAGTTACAAACAATAAAAAGTATCTTGGTGTGACTCTAACCAAACAAGTAAAAGACCTGTATGAGAAGAACTTCAGGTCTCTGAAGAAGGAAATGAAAGACTTCAGAAAATGGAAAAATCTTTCATGCTCATGGATTGTTAGAATTAGTACAGTAAAAATGGCCATCTTGCCAAAAGCAGTATACAGATTCAATGCAATCTCCATCAAAATCCCAATTCAGTTCTTCATATAGTAAGAAAGAGCAATTCTTAAATTCATCCAGTATAGCAAAAAACCCAGGATAGATAAAACTATTCTCAACAGTAAAAGAACTTCTGGAAGAATTAATATCCTGGACCTCAAGCACTACTACAGAGCAATAGTTTTAAAAACTGCATGGTATTAGTACAGTGACAGGCAGGTAGATCAACAGAATAGAATTGAAGACTGAGAACTGACCCCACACACCTATGCTCACTTGATCTTTGAAAAAGGAGCTGAAACCATCCAGTGGAAAAAAGATAGCCTTTTCAACAAATGGTGCTGGCTCAACTGAAGGTCAGCATGCAGAAGAATACAAATTGATCCATTATCTCCTTGTAGTAAGCTCAAGTCCAAGTGGATCAAGGACCTACACTTAAAACCAGACACACTGAAACTAATAAAAAAGAAACTGGAGAAGAGCATTGAGCATGTGGGCATAGGGGAAAATTTCCTGAACAGAACACCAATAGCTTATGCTCTAAGATCAATAATTGACAAATGGAATCTTATAAAATTACAAAGTTTCTGTAGGACAAAGAACACTGTCAATTTTACAAAACAGCAACCAACAAACTGGGAAAAGATCTTCACCAACCCTACATCCCACAGAGGGCTAATATCCAATATATACAAAGAACTCAAAAAGTTAGACTCCAGAGAGCCGAATAACCCTATTAAAAATGGGGTACAGAGCTAAACAAAGAATTTTCACCTGAAGAATTTCCAATGACTGAGAACCACCTTAAGAAATGTTCAACATCATTAGTCATTAGGGAAATACAAATCAAAACAACCCTGAGATTTCACCTCACACCAGTCAGAATGTGATTAAGATTAAAAACTCAGGAGATAGCAAGTGTTGGTGAGGATATGGAGAAAGAAGACCACTCCTCCACTGCTGGTGGGATTGCAAGCTGGTACAATGACTCCGGAAATCATTCGGGGGGGGGGGTTCCTCAGAAAACTGGGCATGGCACTTCCAGAGGACCCTGGATATATGCCCACTCCTGGGCATATATCCAGAGGATTTTCCAGCATGTAATAAGGACACATGCTTCACTATGTTCATAGCAGCCTTATTTCTAATAGCCAGAAGCTGGATAGAACCCTGATGTCCCTCAATGGAGGAATGGATACAGAAAATGTGGTAAATTTACACAAAGGAATACTACTCAGCAATTAAAAACAATGAATTCATGAAATTCTTAGACAAATGGCTGGAACTGGAAAATATCATCCTAAGTATGGTAACCCGATCACAAAAGAACACACATGGAATGCAGTCACTGATAAGTGGATATTAGCCCAGAAGCTCTAAATACCCAAGACACAATTAACATATCACATGATTCCCAATAAGAAGGAAGGAGAGGGCCCTAGTCCTGGAAAAGCTTGATGTAGCAATGTAGGGGATTACCAGGACAGAGAAGTGGGAGGAGATTGATTGGAGAATGAGGGGTGGGAAGAGGGCTTATGGGATTTATGGGGAGGGGGTAACAGGGAAAGGGGAAATCATTTGGAATGTAAACAAAAATATAGAAAAAACACAAACAAAAACTAATGAAAGAATGTAAACTTAATGTCCTATTGTAGTTTGGTATCAGTATATTCACTTTTGAAGTTTATCAAGATCTTTAGTCATACTTTCTACTTTGCAATTTAAACATAAATTTTTAATTTTATTATATTGTGACTATAAAAACAGGTGAACTGGAATATTTGTTTTTCTTATTTTATTACCTTACACCTGAAACAATTTCTCTTTGCATTATACACTAACTTGTTTGAGTCAGATGAGCAGGGCTATACTTATGACTCATGCCACTGAGCAGACTGATTACTTATACACACAGTTTATCAGTATGTAGACAGTAGAAGGCCGTGACTCATTGTGAATTATTTTCCACAGTTTCAAGGGTACTTTCTGGAGTATGTGAAGCTTCAGTTGTTTTTATTTTGTTTTTGTTTGTTTTTTCTGAGACAGGGTTTTTCTGTATACCTCTGGCTGTCCTGGAACTCACTCTGTAGACCAGGTTGTACTCAAACTCAGAAATCTGCCTGCCTCTGCCTCCCAAGTACTGGGATTACAGGGGTGTGCCACCACTGCCCGGCCTGAAGCTTCACTTGAATCTCAGCTTAGGGAATACTAGATTCCTGAGTTATGAACCTCGAAGACAATAGGACCCACTTAGACCCTTTTTAAAGGTTTGTTTCCCACACTATACCAGTAATTTTTCTCTAATTCAAGATTCTACCTTACATTAGGAGAACAGTAAGCCTTCCTATGTTAAAAATATATCACTCCAAGCATGTTCTACAGTTATTTTTAGAGCTATAGGCAAGGTGATAGGAAAATAAATAGGTCTAAGATGACTGAAGAATGGCCCTGCACTATTAAAAGCTATGTATTCCTAAAGAACTGTGAGATGTAGGATTCTGAATAAGGTCCTATTTGTTTTTCATATTCATATTTCATTCTCTCATATATGAATCTCTTTAAATCTATAAAGGACTATAGAATGAAAAATATATACCATATTTTGTATTATGCCATTTTTGAAATGTATTATGACAGAATTAGTATAGTAAAATAAAATAGATCCTTATCTTATTATTGTCTTATATATGAATGTCTATATATGCTGTTCAAATGTAAATTCTGTGTGATAT
Source organism: Apodemus sylvaticus (assembly GCF_947179515.1). Taxonomy (NCBI): domain Eukaryota; kingdom Metazoa; phylum Chordata; class Mammalia; order Rodentia; family Muridae; genus Apodemus; species Apodemus sylvaticus. The sequence continues at coordinate 139,574,771 of NC_067477.1, read as the reverse complement.
TACTCTTGATTTCTTCAGCAAGACCAAAGATATATTTAACTTCTCAAGTAACATTCTCTGTCTCTTTCTCACTGTCTCTCTCTCACACACAGAGAGGAGAGAGAGAAACAGAGAGAGAGAGAGAGAGAGAGAGAGAGAGAGAGAGAGAGAGAGAGAGAGAATGATTATTATTCTAATTTGTTAATATGCAGTGGAAATATCTAACATTTCATTTACTGTTAAGAATCCTGGTTCTGAATAAATGTTTGAGCTTTACCAACAAGATTTCAATTTCAGCCAGAAGCAGCAAGATAAAGAAGAGATTATTTAAGGAGCAAAGAGACTGAAAATATATAATTAAAAGGAGGGGACAGTATTTTAAAAAGCAGTGGGAACTGGAAAATAAACAGATACACAGGAACAGAAGAAAACCAAGATAACATTATATAGTCAACATTTAAAGAGTTGTAGGAAATATAATTGAAGTCACTCACATAGCAAGAAATTGATCTCACATATTCTGGTTGCTGAAAGACTTAAAGTGAAGCAAGGACAAGACACACTGACTCTCTGAATTTTATTGCCATCTAACAGCTCAGTACTATACTCTGGCTCTTATAAAACTAAAAAATAAAGTACATTATAAACTTTAGCTAAATAAGCAAATTCAAGAGAAGGAAGAAAGTAACTAGGGCATTGATGAATACTCATTTCTGGTAGCTGGAGACCATTTTCTGCCACAGGGCTCCATAACCAGGTGGCACAGAGAGAAAGTTAACCTACCAGGAGTGCAGACAGGCCTGGGAGCACAATTAGGACCACCCCTGCTGCTCAGAGGAACCCACCCTGAATCCTCAGGCAGGAGCCTTCCTTTTTCAGTCTCCAGCTGGAGACCATTCTCTGCACAGGGCTCCATACCCAGGTGTCACAGAGAGAAAGCTAGGCTCCTAGGAGTGCTGACAGGCCTGGGAGCACAGGCAAGACCACCCGTGCTGCTCAGAGGAACCAGTCTGAAACCCCTAGGACACAAGAACCCAGGGTATGCTTGGGACAGGATGCTTCCAATTTTTGTCTGTACCCAGAGCTGATCCTGGACTACAGAGTTACATACACAAATAGCACCAAAAGAGAGCTGGTTTCCCATGAGTGTCTACAAACCTCTGTGCACAAGTAAGATCACGACTGCTCTTCAAATCCCTGGCCCAAGCTGGACCTGCTCAGAGCCAATAAGACATAGGAACCAAGGAGCAGCTGATGACAGGAACATTCTTGTTTCAGTCTGCACATCTGAGTTGACACTGTACCACAACTCTCCATACCTAAATTAATGGAAGAGAGAACTGGTATCCAAGGAGTACTGATACAAAGGCTTGCAGGACAGATAAGCAATAGTCAGAGACAGCAAGACCAGCTAACACCAGAGATAACCAGATGGCAAAAGGCAAACACAAGAACATTACTAACAAAAACCAGGGCGACATGGCATCATCTGAAACCAGTTCTCTCACAACAGCTAGCCCTGGTTACCATATCATAACAGAAAAGCAAGATTTGGATTTAAAAGCACATCCCATAATGCTGATAAGGGACTTTTAGAAGGACATAGATAACTACCTTAAAGAAATTCAGAAAAACATAGCTAAAAAGATAGAATACCTTAAAAGGAAACACAAAAATCCCTTAAAGAATTACAGCAAAACACAAACAAACATATGAAGGAACTGAACAAAACAATCTAGGATCAAAAAGGGAAATAGAAACATTAAAGAAATCAGAAATGGAGACAACTCTGCAGATAGAAAAACCTAGGAAAGAAATCAGAAGTCATAGATGCAAGCATCAAATACATAATACAAGGCATAGAAGAGAGAATCTCAGGTGTAGAAGATACCATTGACACAACAGTCAAAGAAAATGTAAAATGCAAAAAAGCTTCTAACCCATAACATCCAGAGCATCCAAGACACAAGGAGAAGACCAAACCTAAGGATTACACGTATAGAAGAGAGAGAAGATTTCCAACTAGAAGGGCCAGTAAATATCTTCAAAAAATTATAGAAGAAAACTTCTGTTACCTAAAGAAAGAGTGCCCATGAACATACAAAAAGCCTACAGAACTCCAAATATATTGGACCAGAAAAGAAATTCCTCCCATAATATACTAATCAAAACAACAAATGCACTAAAAAAATAAATAATATTAAAAGCAGTAATGGGAAAGGTCAAGAAACATATAAAGGTATACCTATCAGAATTACACCAGACTTCTCATCAGAGACCATGAAAGCTAGAAGATCCTGGGCAGATGTCATACAGACCCTAAGAGAGCACAAGTGCTAGGCCAGTCTATTATACCCAGAAAAACTCTCAATGACCATAGATGGATAAATCAAGGTATTCTATGATGAAAACCAATTTTCACAATATCTTTCCACAAATTCAGCCCTACAAAGGCTAATAATGGAATAGGACAACTCAAGGAGGGAAACTATTCCGTAGAAAAAGTGAGAAAGTAATATTCTTTCAAAAAGCTCAAAAGAAGATAACCATGCAAGCATAAATATCAAAAATAACAGGAAGCATCAATCACTATTCCTTAATATCTCTCAACATAAATGGACTCGATTCCCCAATAAAAAGACATAGACTGACATTATGGATATGGAAACAGGACCCACTATTTTGCTGCATACAGGAAATGCACCTCAGTGTCAAAGACAAACACTACCTTAAAGTAAAAGACTAGAAAATAATTTTCCAAGCAAATGATTCCCAGGAATCAAGCAGGAGTAGTCGTTCTAATATAGGACAAAATTGACTTCCAAAGGTCATCAAAAAAGATAAGGAAGTACATATCATACACATCAAAGAAAAAAATCTACCAAGAAGAACTCTAAATTCTGAACATCTACACTCCAAATGCAAGGGAACCGTCATTCGTAAAAGAAAGTTTACTAAAGCTCAAAGCACACAGTCAACCTCACACAATAATTGTGGGAGACATTCATACCACACTCTCATCTATGGACAGATCAGGGAAATGCAAACTAAGCAAAGACACAGTAAAACTAATAGAAGTTATGGACCAAATGGATTTAAAAGATAGCTAATGAACATTTTATCCTAAATCAAAAGAATATACCTTCTCAGCACCTCATGGTACCTTCTCCAAAATTGATGACATAATCAATCATAAAACAGACCTCAAATGTTATAAGAAGATTGAAATAATCCCATGCCTCCTATCAGATCACTACAGATTAAGGCTGGTCTTCAATAGCAACAGAAACAAAAGAAAGCCCACATATACGTGGAAGCTGAACAATGCTCTACTCAATGATAATTTGTCAAAAAAGAAGTGAAGACTTTTTAGAATTTAATGAAAATAAAGGCACAACATACCTAAATTTATAAGAAATGAAAAGGGAGTTATAAGAACAGAAAATGAAGAAATTAAAAAAAATCATCAGATCTTCAGATCCTACTACAAAAGACTATGTTCAAGACAACTGGAAAATCTGGATAAAATGGACAATTTTCTAGACAGATACCACATACCAAAGTTAAATCAGGATCAAATAGAGAATCTCAAGAATCCCATAACCCCTAAAGAAAAAGAAGTGGTCATTGAAAGTCTCCCAACAAAAAAAAGTACAGTACCAGATGACTTTAGTGCAGAATTCTATGAGACCATCAAAGAAGACCTAATTCCATTACTCTTCAAAGTATTCTGAAAAATAGAAACAAAAGGAACACTGCCAAACTTGTTCTATGAAGCACAATTAACTTGATGCCAACACCACAAAAAGATCCACCAAAAAAAGAGAATTTCAGACCAATTCCCCTTATGAATATCCATGCCAAAATACTCAATAAAATTCTTGCCAACCTTATCCAAAAACACATGAAAATGATCATCCACCACAATCAAGTAGGCTTTGTACATGGGATGCAGGGATGGTTCAATATCTGAAAATCCATCAATGCAATCCACTATATAAACAAACTCAAGAGACAAAACCACATGTTCATTTCATTAGATGCTGAAAAAGCATGACAAAATCCAACATCCTTTCATGTTAAAAGTCTTGGAAAGATCAGGGATTAAAGGCCCATAGATAAACATAGCAAAAGCAGTATATAGCAAACCAGTAGACAACATCAAACTAAATGGAGACAAACTTGAAGCAATCCCACTAAAATCAGGGACTAGACAAGGCTGTCCTCTGTTTCCATAGCTATTCAGTATAGTACGTGAAATTCTAGCTAGAACAATTAGACAATAGAAGGAGGCCAAAGGGATACAAATTAGAAAGAAAGAAGTCAAATTATCTCTAATTACAGATGATATGGTAGTATATTTAAATGACCCCAAAACTCCACCAGAGAACTCCTACAGTTGATAGACAACTTCAGTAAAGTGACTGGATACAAAATTAACTCCAACAAATCAGTAGCCTTCCTAAACTCAAAGGATAAACAGGATGAAAATGAAATAAGGGAAATGCCACCCTTTACAATAGTTACAAACAATATAAATTATCTTGGTGTGACTCTAACCAAACAAGCGAAAAAGAAAAATTTGTATGACAAGAACTTCAAGTCTCTGAAGAAAGAAATTAAAGAAGACATCAGAATATGGAAAGATCTCCCTTGCTCATGGATTGGCAGAATAAATATAGCAAAAATGGCCATCCTGTCAAAAGCAGTCTACAGATTCATTGCAATCCCAATTAAAATTCCAACTAAAATCTTCATAGAGTTAGAAAGAGTTATTGTCAAATGTATTTGAAATAGCAAAAACCTAGTATAGCTAAAACTATTCTCAACAATAAAAAAACTTCTGGGTGAATCAGCAACCTGGACATCAAGCTGTACTACAGAGCAATAGTGATAAAAAAACTTCATGGTATTGGTACAGTGACAGGCAGGTCGATCAATGGAATAGAATTGAAGACCCAGAAATGAACTCACATACCTATGGTCACTTGATCTTTGATAAAGGAGCTAAATCCATCCAGTCAATAAAAAGATAACCTTTTTCAGCAAATGGTTCTGGCTCAACTGGTGACTACCATGCAGAAAATTGCAAATCAATCCATTTTTATCTCCTTGTACTAAGGTCAAGTCCCTGGGGATCAAAGACCTCCACATAAAACCAAACACACTGAAACTAATAGAAAAGAAACTGGGGAATAGCCTTGAGCACATGGGCACAGGGGAAATTTTTCTGAATAGAACACTAATAGCTTATGGTCTAAAATCAAGAATTGATAAATAGGACCTCATAAAATTACAAATTTTCTGTAAGGCAAAGGACACTCTCAATAGGACAAAACAGCAACCAACAAATTGGGAAAATATTTTTCCAACCCTACATCTGACAGAGAGCTAATATCCAATATATACAAAGAACTCAAGAAGCTAGACTCCAGAAAACCAACCAACCCTATTCAAACCTGGGGTGTAGAGCTAAACAAAGAATTTTCACCGGACGAATATTGAATGGCTGAGAAGCACCTAAAGAAATGTTCAACATCCTAAGTCATCAGAGAAATGCAAATCAAAACAACCCTGAAATATCAACTCACAATAGTCAGAATGGCTGAGATCAAAAACTTAGGTAATAACATGTATTGTGAGGATGTTGGAAAAGAAGAATACTTCTAGACTGCTGATAGTATTGTAAACTGGTATAGCCACTCTGGAAATTAGTTTGGTAGTTACTCAGAATATTGGATATAGTACTACTGGAGGACCCAGCTATACAACTCCTGGGCATATACCCAGAAGATTATCCAACATATAATAAAGATGTGATTCACTATGTTCATTGTAGCCTTATTTAGAAAAACAAAAAGCTGGAAAGAGCAGAGATGACCCTCAGTGGAGGAATGGATACATAAAATGTGGTATATTTACACAATGGAACACTACTCAGCTTTTAACAATAATGACTTCATGAAATTCTTAGGCAAATGGATGGAACTGGAAAATATCATCCTGAGTGAGTTAACCCAATCACAAAAGAACACACAGGGTATCCACTCCCTGATAAGTGGAGTTGAGCACAGAAACTCGGGATACCCAAGATTCAATTCACCGACTAAATAAATCTCAAGAAGAAGGAAGACAAGAGTATTCATACTTTTGTCCTTCTTTGAAGGGGTAACCAAATACCCATGGGAGAAAATACAGAGAAAAATTGTGAAGCAGAGACTGAAGGAAATACCATCCAGTGTTTGCTGCAGTTGGGGATCCCTCCCATATACTGTCACCAAATCCAGACACTATTGTGGATGCCAACAATCGCTTGCTGGCAGGAGCCTGACATAGCTGTCTCCTGAGAGCCTCTGCTAGTGTCTGACACATACAGAGATGGGTGTTCTGACCAAAGAATTTTACTGAGCACAAGGTCCCCAATGGAGGAACTATAGAAAGGACCCAAGGAGCTGAAGGAGCTTGCAGCTCCATAGGAGGAACAACAATATGAACCAACCAGTACCCCCAGAGTTCCATGGGACTAATCTACCAAAAAAAGAGTACACAGGGAGGGACCCATGACTCCAACTGCAAATGTAGCAGAGGATGGCCTTGTTGGATGTAAAAAGGAGGAGAGACCCTTACCCCAGAGAAGGCTTGATGCCCCAGTAAAGGGGAATACCAGGACAGGGAAGCTGGAATGGGTGGTTTACTGAACGGGTGGGTGGGTGGAATGATGGTATAGGGTGTTTTTGGAGCATAAAACAGGAATGGGGAAATCATTTGAAATGTAAATAATAAAAATATGTAATAAATAAAAGTATGTTTTTTATTTTTTTAATTCTATAAATTCTTTATTTACATTTCAAATGATTTCCCCTTTTCTGGCTCCTGACTCCCCAAAAGTCCCATAAGCCCACTTCCCTCTCCCTGTTCCCCCATCTACTCCTTCCTACTTCCCTGTTCTGGTATTCCCCTATACTGCTACACTGAGTCTTTCTAGAACCAGGGGCCACTCTTCTGTTCTTCTTGGACATCATTTAATATGTGGATTATGTCTTGGGTATTCAAAGTTTCTAGGCTAATAACCACTTATCAGTGAGTGCATACCATGATTGATCTTTTGAGACTGGGTTACCTCATTAGTATGATGTTTTCCAGTTCTACCCATTTTTCTAAGAATTTCATGAATTCATTGTTTCTAAAGTCTGAATAGTACTCCATTGTGTAAATATACCACATTTTTTTGTATCCATTCCTCCGTTGAAGGACACCTGGGTTCTTTCCAGCTTCTGGCTACTACAAATAGGGCTGCTATGAACATAGTGGAGCATGTGTCCTTATTGCATACTGGAGAATCCTCTGGGTATATGCCCGGGAGTGGCATAGCAGGGTCCTTCAGAAGTGTCATGCCCAGTTTTCTGAGGAACCGCCAGACTGATTTCCAAAGTGGTTGCACCATCTTGCAATCCCACTTGCAGTGGAGGAGTGTTCCTCTTTCTCCACATCCTCACCAACACCTGCTGTCTCCTGAGTTTTTGACCTTAGCCATTCTGACTGGTATGAGGTGAAATCTCAGGGTTGTTTTGATTTGCATTTCGCTAATGATTAATGATGTTGAACATTTCTTAAGGTGTTTCTCAGCCCTCTGAAGTTCTTCACGTGAAAATTATTTGTTCAGCTCTGTACACCATTTTTAATGGGGTTATTTGGTTCTCTTGGTTTTTTCCTCTTGAGTTCTTTGTAAATATTAGATATTAGCCCTCTGTCAGATTGAGGGTTGGTGAAGATCCTTTGCCAGTCTGTTGGTTGACGTTTTGTCCTTTTGACAGTGTCCTTTGCCTTACAGAAACTTTGTAGCTTTATGAGGTCCCATTTGTCTATTCTTGATTTTAGCGTATAAGCTATTGGCATTCTATTCAGGAACATTTCCCCTGTGCCCATGTCCTCAAGGGTCTTCCCCAGTTTCTTTTCTATTAGTTTCAGTGTATCTGGATTTATGTGGAGGTCCTTGATGCATTTGGAGTTGAGCTTAGTACAAGGAGATAAGAATGGATCAATTAGCATTCTTCTGCACGCTGACCTCCAATTGAACCAGCACCATTTGTTGAAAAGGCTATCTTTTTTCCCACTGGATGCTTTCAGCTCCTTTGTCAAAGATCAAGTGACCATAGGTGTGTGGGTTCATTTCTGGGTCTTCAATCCTATTTCACTGATCCACATGCCTGACATTGTACCAATGCCATGCAGTTTTTTATCACTATTGCTCTGTAGTAAAGTTTGAAGTCTAGGACACTGAATCTCCCAGAAGTTCTTTTACTGTTGAGAATAGTTTTGGCTATCCTGGGTTTTTTGTTATTCCAGATGAATTTGTGAATTGCTCTTTCTAGCTCTATGAAGAAATGAGTTGGGATTTTGATGGGGATAGCATTGAATCTGTAGATTGCCTTTGGCAAGATGGCCATTTTAACTATATTAATCCAGCCAATCCATGAGCATGGAAGATTTTTCCATTTTCTGAGATCTTCTTCGATTTCCTTCTTCAGAGATCTGAAGTTCTTGTCATATAGGTCTTTTACTTATTTGATTAGAATCACACCAAGGTACTTTATGCTGTTTGTGGTTATTGTGAAGGGTGTCATTTCCCTGATTTCTTTCTCAGTCTGCTTATCCTTTAAGTATAGAAAGGCTACTGATTTGCTTGAGTTGATTTTGTAGCCAGCCACTTTTCTGAAGTTGTTTATCAGCTGTAGGAGTTCTCTAGTAGAGTTTTTAGGGTCACTTAAGTATACTATCATATCATCTGCAAATAGTGATAGTTTTCACTTCTTCCTTTCTGATTTGTATCCCTTTGACCTTATGTTGTCTACTTGCTCTAGCTAGGACTTCAAGAACTATATTGAAAAGATATGGAGAGAGGGGGCAGCCTTGTCTAGTCCCTGATTTTAGTAGGATTGCTTCAATTTTCTCTCCATTTAGTTTGATGCTGGTTACTGGTTTGCTGTATATTGCTTTTATTATGTTTAGATGTGGGCCTTGAATTCCTGTCCTTTCCAAGACTTTGAGCATGAAAGGATGCTGAATTTGTCAAATGCTTTTTCAGCATCTAATGAAATGATCATGTTGCTTTTTTCTTTGAGCTTGTTTATGTAGTGGATAGCATTGATGAATTTCTGTATATTGAACCATCTCTGCATCCCTGGGATGAAGCCTACTTGATCATGGTGGATGATTGTTTTGATGTATTCTTGGATTCAGTGGGCAATAATTTTATTGCATATTTTTGCATCGATATTCATAAGGGAAATTGGCCTGAAATTCTCTTTCTTAGTTGGATCTTTGTGTGGTTTTAGTATCAGCATAATTTTGTGGCTTTGTAGAAGGAGTTGGGTAGTCTTTCTTCTGTTTCTATTTGGTGGCATAGTTTTAAGAGTACTGGTGTTAAGTCTTCTTTGAAGGTCTCAGAATTCTGCACTAAAACCATCTAGTCCTGTGCTTTTTCGGTCAGAAGGCTATCTATGACCCCTTCAATTTCTTTAGGGGTTATGGGTTTGTTTAGATGATCTATTTGATCCTGATTTAATTTTGGTATTTTTTAAGCCATCTAGGAAATTGTCCATTTCCTCCAGATTCTCCAGTTGTGTTGAGTACATGCATTTGTAGTAGGATCTGATGATTTTTTTGAATTTCCTCAATATCTGTTGTAATATCTCCCTTTTCATTTCTAGTTTTGTTAATTTGGATACTGTTCCTGTGCCCTTTGGTTAGTCTGGCTAAGGGTTTATCTATCTTGTTGAATTTTACAAAGAACCAGCTTCTGGTTTTGTTAATTCTTTGTATAGTTCTCTTAGCTTTTACTTGATTGATTTCAGTCCTGAGTTTGATGATTTCCTGTCTTCCTCTCCTCCTGGGTGAATTAGCTTCTTTTTGTTCCAGGGCTTTCAGTTGTTCCATTAAGCTTCTAGTGTATGCTCCCTCCAATTTCTTTTTGGAGGCACTCTAAGCTACGAGTTTTCCTCTTAGCATTGCTTCCATTGTGTCTCAAAGATTTGGGTATGATGTGCCTTCATTTCCAAGAAATTCTAAAAAATCGTTAATTTCTTTCTTTATTTCTTCCTTGACCAAGGTATCATTTGTAGAGTATTGTTCAGTTTCCATGTCTATGTGGATTTTCTGTTTTTATTGTTATTAAAGACCACTTTTGCTACATAGTGATCTGATAGGAGGCATGGGATTATTTCAATCTTCTTATGTTTATTGAGGTCTGTCTTGTGACCGACTATATGACTGATTTTAAAGAAGGTACCATGAGGTGCTAAGAAAAAGGTATATTGTTCTGCTTTGGGATGAAAAGTTCTATATATATCTGTTAAATCCAATTGGTCCAAAGCTTCAATTAATTTCACTGTCTCCCTATTTATTTTCTGTTTTCCTGATCAAGGAGAGTGGAGTGTTGAAGTCACCCACAGTTATTGTGTTAGGTGCAATGTGTGCTTTGAGCTTTAGTAAAGTTTCTTTTATGAATGAGGGCGCCCTTGTATTTGGAGCATACATGTTCAGGATTGAGAGTTCTTCTTGCTGGATTTTTCCTTTGACCAGCAAGAAGTGTCCTTCCATGTCTCTTTTTATGACAGTAGGTTGAAAGTCAATTTTATCTGATATTAGAATGGCAACTCTGGCTTGTTTCCTGAGACCTTTTGCTTATAGAATTTTCTTCCAGCCTTTTACTCTAAGGTAGTATTTTTCTTTGACATTGAAGTGTGTTTCCTGTATACAGCAAAATGTAAGTATCCAGTCTATTAGTCTATGTCTTTTTATTGGGGAATTGAGTCCATTGATGTTAAGAGATATTAAGGAGTAGTGGTTATTACTTCCTATCAGTTTTGAAGTTAATTTTATACTTGTGTGGTTATCTTGTATTGGTTTTAATGAAAGAAGTTTAATATCCTACTTTTTCCAGGGTATAGTTTCCCTCATTATAATGGTGTGTTCCCCCTATTATCCTTTGTAGGGCTGGGTTTGTGGAAAGATAATGTGTAAATTTGGTTTTGTCATGGAATATCTTGGTTTCTCCTTCTATAGTGATTGAGAGTTTTGCTGGGTATAGTAGTCTTGGCTGGCATTTGTGTTCTCTTAGATTCTGCATGAGCTCAGCCCAGGATCTTGTAGCTTTCATGGTCTCTGGTGAGAAGTCTGGTGTAATTCTGATAGGTCTTCCTTTATGTGTTACTTGCCCTTTTTCTCTTACTGTCCTAAATATTCTTTCTTTGTTTATTACATTTGGGGTTTTGATTATTATGTGACAGGAGGTATTTCTTTTTTTTTTTTTATTCGATATAATTTTTTATTTACATTTCAAATGATTTCCCCTTTTCTAACCCCCCACTCACCGAAAGTCCCATAAACCCCTTTCTCTTCCCCTGTCCTCCCACCCACCCCTTCAAACTTCCCCGTTCTGGTTTTCACGAAAACTGCTTCACTGAGTCTTTCCAGAACAAGGGGCCACTCCTCCTTTCTTCTTGTACCTCATTTGATATGTGGGTTATGTTTTGGGTATTCCAGTTTTCTAGGTTAATATCCACTTATTAGTGAGTGCATACCATGATTCACCTTTTGAGTCTGGGTTACCTCACTTAGTAATGTTCTCTAGCTCCATCCATTTGCCTAAGAATTTCAAGAATTCATTGTTTCTAATGGCTGAATAGTACTCCATTGTGTAGAAATACCACATTTTTTGTATCCACTCTTCTGTTGAGGGATACCTGGGTTCTTTCCAGCATCTGGCAATTATAAATAGGGCTGCTATAAACATAGTAGAGCATGTATCCTTATTAAATGGTGGGGAATCGTCTGGGTATATGTCCAGGAGTGGTATAGCAGGATCTTCTGGAAGTGAAGTGCCCAGTTTTCGGAGGAAATGCCAGACTGATTTCCAGAGTGGTTGTACCAATTTGCAACCCCACCAGCAGTGGAGGAGTGTTCCTCTTTCTCCACACCCTCTCCAACACCTGCTGTCTCCTGAATTTTTAATCTTAGCCATTCTGACTGGTGTAAGGTGAAATCTCAGGGTTGTTTTGATTTGCATTTCCCTAATGACTAATGAAGTTGAGCATTTTTTAAGATGCTTCTTTGCCATCCGAAGTTCTTCAGGTGAGAATTCTTTGTTTAAATCTGTACCCCATTTTTTAATAGGGTTGTTTGGTTTTCTGGAGTCTAACTTCTTGAGTTCTTTATATATATTGGATATTAGCCCTCTATCTGATGTAGGATTGGTGAAGATCTTTTCCCAATTTGTTGGTTGCCGATTTGTCTTCTTGATGGTGTCCTTTGCCTTACAGAAACTTTGTAATTTTATGAGGTCCCATTTGTCAATTCTTGATCTTAGAGCATATGCTATTGGTGTTCTGTTCATAAACTTTCTCCCTGTACCGATGTCCTCAAGGGTCTTCCCCAGTTTCTTTTCTATTAGCTTCAGAGTGTCTGGCTTTAATTGGAGGTCCTTGATCCATTTGGATTTGAGCTTAGTACAAGGAAACAAGGATGGATCAATTCGCATTCTTCTGCATGCTGCCCTCCAGTTGAACCAGCACCATTTGTTGAAAAGGCTATCTTTTTTCCATTGGATGTTTTCAGCCTCTTTGTCGAGGATCAAGTGGCCATAGTTGTGTGGGTTCATTTCTGGATTTTCAATCCTGTTCCATTGATCCTCCTGCCTGTCACTGTACCAATACCATGCAGTTTTTTTTTTATTCTTTTTTTTGTCTTCTTTTTTATTCGATATATTTTTTATTTACATTTCAAATGATTTCCCCTTTTCTAGCCCCCCACTCCCCGAAAGTCCCATAAGCCCCCTTTTCTCCCCCTGTCCTCCCACCCACCCCTTCCCACTTCCCCGTTCTTGTTTTGCCCTATACTTCTTCACTGAGTCTTTCTAGAACATGGGGCCACTCCTCCTTTCTTCTTGTACCTCATTTGATGTATGGATTATGTTTGGGGTATTCCAGTTTTCTAGGTTAATATCCACTTATTAGTGAGTGCATACCATGAGTCACCTTTTGAGTCTGGGTTACCTCACTTAGTATGATGTTTTCTAGCTCCATCCATTTGCCTAAGAATTTCATGAATTCATTGTTTCTAATGGCTGAATAGTACTCCATTGTGTAGATATACCACATTTTTTGCATCCACTCTTCTGTTGAGGGATACCTGGGTGGTATAGCAGAATCTTCTGGAAGTGAGGTGCCCAGTTTTCGGAGGAACCGCCAGACTGATTTCCAGAGTGGTTGTACCAATTTGCAACCCCACCAATTGCTCTGTAGTATTGCTTGAGGTCAGGGATACTGATTCCCCCATACTTTCTTTTGTTGCTGAGAATAGTTTTAGCTATCCTGGGTTTTTTTGTTGTTCCAGATGAATTTGATAATTGCTCTTTCTAAGTCTGTGAAGAATTGAGTTGGGATTTTGATGGGTATTGCATTGAATCTGTATATTGCTTTTGGCAAAATGGCCATTTTAACTATATTGATTCTACCGATCCAAGAGCATGGGAGGTTTTCCCATTTTTTGAGGTTTTCTTCCATTTCCTTCTTCAGAGTCTTGAAGTTCTTGTCATACAGATCTTTCACATGTTTGGTAAGAGTCACCCCAAGATACTTTATACTGTTTGTGGCTATTGTAAAGGGGGTCATTTCCCTAATTTCTTTCTCAGCCTGCTTATCCTTTGAGTATAGGAAGGCCACTGATTTGCTTGAGTTGATTTTATAACCTGCCACTTTGCTGAAGTTGTTTATCAGCTGTAGGAGATCTCTAGTGGAGTGTTTGGGGCACTTAGGTAGACTATCATGTCGTCTGCAAATAATGATAGTTTGACTTCTTCCTTTCCGATTTGTATCCCTTTGACCTCCTTATCTTGTCGAATTGCCCGAGCTAGTACCTCAAGTACAATATTGAAAAGATAAGGAGAAAGGGGGCAGCCTTGTCTGGTCCCTGATTTCAGTGCGATTGCTTCAAGTTTCTCTCCATTTAGTTTGATGCTGGCTACCGGTTTGCTGTATATTGCTTTTACTATGTTTAGGTATGGGCCTTGAATTCCTGTTCTCTCCAAGCCTTTAAGCATGAAAGGATGCTGAATTTTGTCAAATGCTTTTTCAGCATCCAATGAAATGACCATGTGGTTTTTTTCTTTGAATTTGTTTATGTAGTGGATTGCATTGATGGATTTCCGTGTATTGAACCAACCCTGCTTTCCCGGGATAAAGTCTACTTGATCATGGTGGATGATCGTTTTGATGTGTTCTTGGATTCAGTTGGCAAGAATTTTATTGAGTATTTTTGCATCGATGTTCTTAAGGAAATTGGTCTGAAGTTCTCTTTCTTTGTTGGATCTTTGTGTGGTTTTGGTATCAGCGTAATTGTGGCTTCGTAGAAGGAATTGGGTAGTGTTCCTTCTGTTTCTATTTTGTGGAATAGTTTGAAGAGTATTGGTTTTAAATCTTTTTTGAAAGTCTGATAGAATTCTGCACTGAAACCATCTGGTCCTGTGCTTTTTTTGGTTGGAAGACTTTCTATGACTCCTTCTATTTCTTTAGGCATTATGGGACTGTTTAGATGGTCTAGTTGGTCCTGATTTAATTTTGGTATTTGGTATCTGTCAAGGAAATTGTCCATTGCCTCCAGATTCTCCATTTGTGTTGAGTACAGGCTCTTGTAGTAGGATCTGATGATTTTTTGGATTTCCTCAGTTTCCGTTGTTATATCTCCCTTTTCATTTCTAAGTTTGTTAATTTGGATACTTTCTCTGTGCCCTTTGGTCAGTCTGGCTAAGGGTTTATCTATCTTGTTGATTTTCTAAAGAACCAGCTCGTGGTTTTGTTGATTCTTTGTATGGTTCTCTTTGTTTCTACTTGATTGATTTTGGCCCTGAGTTTGATGATTTCCTGCCTTCTACTCCTCCCGGGTGAAATAGCTTCTTTTTGTTCCAGGGCTTTAAGGTGTGTCATTAAGCTGGTAATGTATGCTCTCTCCATTTTCTTTTTGGAGGCACTCAGGGCTATGAGTTTTCCTCTTAGCACTGCTTTCATTGTGTCCCATAGATTTGGGTATGTTGTGTCTTCATTTTCATTGTGTTCTAAAAAGTCTTTAATTTCTTTCCTTATTTCTTCCTTGACCAAGTTATCATTGAGTAGAATATTGTTCAGTTTCCATGTGTATGTGGGTTTTCTGTTGTTTTTGTTGCTATTGAAGACCACTTTTACTCCATAGTGATCTGATAGGAGGCATGGGATTAGTTCAATCTTCTTATATTTGTTGAGGTCTGTCTTGTGACCAATTATATGGTTGATTTTGGAGAAGGTACCATGAGGTGCTGAGAAAAAGGTATATTCTTTTGCTTTAGGATAGAATGTTCTATACATATATATATCTGTTAAATCTAATTGGTCCAAAGCTTCAATTAGTTGCATTGTGTCCCTGTTTAGTTTCTGTTTTCCTGATCGGTCCATTGAGGAAAGTGCAGTGTTGAAGTCACCCACAATTATTGTGTTAGGTGCAATGTGTGCTTTGAGTTTTAATAAAGTTTCTTTTATGAAAGAGGGTGCCCTTGCATTTGGAGCATAGATGTTCAGGATTGAGAGTTCTTCTTGTTGTATTTTTCCTTTGACCAGCAAGAAGTGTCCCTCAGAGTCTCTTTTGATGACTTTGGGTTGAAAGTCAATTTTATCGGATATTAAAATGGCTACTCCAGCTTGTTTCCTGAGACCATTTGCTTGTAAAATTGTCTTCCAGCCTTTTACTCTAAGGTAGTGTTTGTCTTTGATCCTGAGGTGTGTTTCCTGTAAGCAGCAAAATGTGGGGTCCTGTTTATGTATCCAGTCAGTTAGTCTGTGTCTTCTTATTGGGGCATTAAGTCCATTGATGTTAAGAGATATTAAGGAATAGTGATTGTTACTACCTATCATTTTTGACGTTATTTTTAAAATTTGATTGCTTAACTTCTTTTGGGTTTGATCAAAGGTTACTATCTTGCTTTTTCCAGGGTGAAGTTTCCCTCCTTGTATTGGTGTTTTCCTCCTATTATCCTTTGTAGGGCTGGGTTTGTGGATAGATATTGGGTTAACTTGGTTTTGTCATGAAATATCTTAGTTTCTCCAACTACGGTGATTGAGAGTTTTGCTGGATATAGTAGTTTTGGC
This sequence comes from Apodemus sylvaticus, assembly GCF_947179515.1. Lineage (NCBI taxonomy): Eukaryota > Metazoa > Chordata > Mammalia > Rodentia > Muridae > Apodemus > Apodemus sylvaticus. The sequence goes on along the minus strand of NC_067477.1, from coordinate 139,558,620 downwards.
TGGTATTTGTGTTCTCTTAGAGTCTGCATGAGATCTGCCCAGGACCTTCTAGCCTTCATAGTCTCAGGTGAAAAGTCTGCTGTGATTCTGATAGGTCTTCCTTTATATGTTACTTGGCCTTTTTCTCTTACTGCCTTTAATATTCTTTCTTTGTTTAGAACATTTGGTGTTTTGATTTTTATGTGACGGGAAGTATTTCTGTTCTGGTCCAGTCTGTTTGGAGTTCTGTAGGCTTCTTGTATATTCATGGGACCCTCTCTCTTTAGGTTAGGGAAGTTTTCTTCCATAATTTTATTGAAGATATTTGCTGGCCCTTTAAGTTGTAAATCTTCACTCTCATCTATGCCTATAATCCTTAGGTTTGGTCTTCTTATTGTGTCCTGGATTTCCTGGATATTTTGGGTTACAAGCTTTTTGCATTTTGTATTTTCTTTAACTGTTGAGTCCATGGTTTCTATGGAATCTTCAGCATCTGAGATTCTTTCTTCGATCTCTTGTATTCTGTTGTTGATATTTGCATCTCTGTCCCCTGATTTCTTCCCAAGGCTTTCTATCTCCAAAGCTGTCTCCCTTTGAGTTTTCTTAGTTGTTTCTACTTCTGATTTTAGATCCTGGATGGTTTTGCTTAGCTCCTTCACTTGCTTGTTTGTGCTTTCCTGTAATTCTTTAAGAAATTTTTGTGTTTCCTCTTTCATGACCTCAGCCTGTTGACCAAAGTTCTCCTGTATGAAACAGTATTCGGCAAAACCAGAACGGGGAAGTGGGAAGGGGTGGGAAGGAGGACAGGGGAAGAGAAGGGGGCTTATGGGACTTTCGGGGAGTGGGGGGGCTAGAAAAGGGGAAATCATTTGAAATGTAAATAAATTATATCGAATAAAAAAAATTAAAAAAAAATAAATAAATGTTTTTTGCGTTTCCTCTTTATTGGCTTTTGTATTCTCCTGGATTTCTTTCAATGATTTTTGTGTTTCCCTTGCAAGGGCTTCTAACTTTTGATCCATTTTCTCCTGAATTTCTTTAAGTATGTCCTTCATGTGTTCCTGTACCAGCATCATGACCAGTGATTTTAAATCTAAATCTTGTTTTACTGGTGTGATGGGGTATCCAGGACATGCTGGTAGAGGAGAATTGGGTTCAGATGTTGCCATATTGCCTTGATTTCTGTTAGTGATGTTCCTGCGTTTGCCTTTTGCCATCTTTTTCTCACTGGTGTTAGTTGGTCTCCTCAGTGCTGGACTCACCAGTGCAAGCTTCCCCTTCCCAGGTGGCCTCTGGTGCACAGCTTACCTCCTGCACTGCCTGGAGACAGCGTGCCATTGCCCAGGCTGTTCAGATCCAGAAGCAGACAAGCGAAGGCTCCCGCTGGTACCCGCTGGATTCACTGGAGCAAACCGACTTCTCCCAGCTGGCCGCCCAGAGGCCCCTCTTGCCTCTTGCAGGACCTGGAGAGGACCTGGGTGTTGCCGCCCAGGCTGATCTGGATCCGGAAGCAGAGAGTGTTGAGCTGAGGGCTCCAGCCAGAGGCCTCAGGACTGGAACCCAAGCTCTGGGCCACAGGAGCAAGCCGCCCTGCGAGCTCCCAGACTGCCTCTGGGTGCACACCGGGTCTCCTGCACTTCCTGGAGACTGAGCCCTGTAGCCCTGGCCGTTCAGATCCCAAAGCAGGCACCTGAAGGCTCCCGCTGGGGCCTGCTGGATTCACCGGAGCACACCAACTTCTCCCCGCTGGCCTGCTGATGTGTTCTTGGGTGCCCTTGCAGCTCTAGTGTGCTTTGCCCCTGATTGTGTCTGTGAACCAGATGGAGCCCGTGTGCACCCCCAGGGAGCGCAGACGCTGTGATTCTGATAGGTCTTCCTTTATATGTTACTTGGCCTTTTTCTCTTACTGCCTTTAATATTCTTTCTTTGTTTAGAACATTTGGTGTTTTGATTATTATGTGACGGGAAGTATTTCTGTTCTGGTCCAGTCTGTTTGGATTTTTGTAGGCTTCTTGCATGTTCATGGACATCTCTCTCTTTAGGTTAGGGAAGTTTTCCTCCATAATTTTGTTGAAGATATTTGCTGGCCCTTTAAATTGTAAATCTTCACTCTCATCAATGCCTATAATCCTTATGTTTGGCTTTCTCATTGTGTCCTAGATTTCCTGGATATTTTGGGTTTCAAGCTTTTTGCATTTTGCATTTTCTTTGACTGTTGAGTCCATGGTTTCTATGGTATCTTTGGCATCTGAGATTCTTCTATCTCTTGTATTCTGGTGTTGATGTGGCCCCTGATTTCTTCCCAAGGTTTTCTATCTCCAAAGTTGTCTCCCTTTGTGCTTTCTTAGTTGTTTCTACTTCTGCTTTTAGATCCTGGAAGTTTTTGCTCAGTTCTTTCACTTGCTTTTTTGTGTTTTCCTGTAATTCTTTGAGAGATTTTGGTGTTTCCTCTTTCATGACTTCTGCCTGTTGATCAATGTTTTCCTGTATTTCTTTAAGTGATTTTTGCATTTCCTCCTTATTGGCTACTAACTTATGACCCATATTCTCCTGAATTTGTGTGTGTGTGTGTGTGTGTTTTTTTTGTTTTTTTTTTTTGTGTGTGTGTGTGTGTGTGTGTGTTTCCCTTGTAGGGACTTCTAGCTTTTGATCATTTTTCTCCTGAATTTCTTTAAAAGATTTATTTATGTCCTTCATGTGTTCCTCTAACAGCATCCTTTCCAGTGATTTTAAATCCAACTCTTGTTTTTCTGGAGTGTTGGGTTATCCAGGACTTGCTGTTGTTGGAGAATTGGGTTCAGATGCTGCCATAATGCCTTGGTTTCTGTTAGTTACTTTCCTACATTTGCCTTTAGCCATCTAGTTCTTACTGGTGTTAGATCGTCTTATTGTCACTGGCTGCTGCTTCAACCTACTGTGGACCTTTAAGGCTATTTCCAGGACACTGAGTGACTGGGTTTCCTTTGGTGCAGTTTGCTGATATGCTGCCTTCCTCTTTTGTGCCTTTAAACCCTGTTCAGTCTTGCCTCAAGCAATATTATACTTTGGTTGTCAAGGAAAAATATGGAACGCTTCACAAATTTGTGTGTCATCCTTGCTCAGGGATCATGCTAATCTTCTCTGTATTGTTCCAATTTTAGTATAGTGCTGCCGAAGCAAGCACAAATAAAAGTTTTTAGAAAAATAGAAAGAAAAGTTTATTTTCATTCTGACTGGTATGAAGTGAAATCTCAGGGTTGTTTCAATATTCATTTCCAAGATGACTAAGTAGGTTAAACATTTCCTTAAGTGATTGCCAGCCATTCTCATTCATTCGTTGAATGAGAATTCTCTATTTGGTTATTTATGCCAATTTTTAATAGGGTTATTTGGTTCTCTGGAGTCAGCCATCCTGAGTTCTTTGTATATTTTGGAAATTAGCCCTCTATCAGATATAGGGTTGGTAAAGATCATTTCCCAACCTGGGAAGTTTTGTCCTATTGGTAGTGTCACATGCTTCACAGAAGTTTTACAATTTTATGAGGTCTCATTTGATAATCATTGCTCTTAAACATAAGCCATTTGTTTTCTGTTTGGTAAGTTTTCCCCTGTGGCTAAGTATTCCAGGCTCTTCTCCACTTTCTTATCTGTTAGATTCAGTGTATCTGATTTTATGTAGAGGTCCTTGATCCACTTGGACTTGAACTTTGTGCAGGGAGATAAGAATGGATTGATTTGCATTCTTTTGCATGCTAACTGCCAGTTGAACCAGTACTATTTGTTCAAAATGTTGTCTTTTTTCCACTGGATGGTTTTAGCTCCTTTGTCAAAAATCAAGTGGCCATAGGTGTGTGGGTTCATTTCTGGGTCTTCAATTCTATTCCACGGATCTACTTGCCTGTTTCTGTAGCAATACCATGCAATTTTTATCACTATTTCTCTATAGTACACCTTGAGGATAGGGATAGTGATTACCCCAAATGTTTTTGCTTTTGTTTTTGTTTTTTTTTTAGTGTTGAGAATAGCTTTGGCTATCCTATGATTTTTTGTTATTCCAAATGAATTTGAGAAATCCTCTTTCTAACTCTATGAATATTTTTTTTTGGAGTTTTGATGGGGATTACGTTGAATCTGTAGATTTCTTTTGGTAAAAAATGGCCATTTTTACTATGCTAATCCTGCACATCCATGAGCATGGGAGACCTTTCCATCTTCTGAGATCATCTTTGATTTTTTTTTTCTTCAGAGACCTGTAATTCTTGTCATACAGATCTTTCACTTGCTTTGTTAGAGTCATACAGAGTTATTTTCTATTATTTGTGACTATTGTGAAGGGTGTCATTTCCCTCATTTCTTTCTCATCCCATTTACCCTTTGAGTAGAGGAACTCTCCTGATTTGTTTGAGTTAATTTTATATACAGCCAGCTTGCTGAAGTTGTTTATCAGCTGCAGGAACTCTCTGGAAACATTTTAGGGATCACCTAAGTATACTATCATATCGTCTGCAAATAGTGATAACTTGACTTCTTCCTTCCCAACTTTTATCCCCTTAGCCACTTTTTCTTGTCTAAATTTCTCTGCCTAAAACTTCTAGTACAATATTGAATAAGTAGGCAGAGAGTGGTCAGCCTTGTCCAATTCCTGATTTTAATGGTATTGCTTTGACTTTCTCTCCATTTAGTTTTATGTTAGCTATTGTTTTGCTATATAATGATGTTATTATATTTATGTATGCATCTTGAATTCCTGATAATACTTTTGACATGAATGAGTGTTGCATGCTTTCAAAGGCATTTTTAGCATCTAATAAAATGATCATGTGGATTTTTCTTTGAGTTTGTTTATATAATGGATTACATTGATGGATTACTGTATATTTAATTATCCCTACATCCCGGGGATGAAGGCTACTTGATCATGGTGGATGATAATTTTGATGCATTCTTGGATTCAGTTTGTGAGAATTTTATTAAATATTTTTGCATCGATATTGATAACAGATATTTGTGTGTAGTTCTCTTTCTGTGTTGGGGCTATTTTGGTTTATGTATCAGTACAACTGTGGCTTCATAGAAAGAATTGGATAGTGTTCCTTCTGTTTCTATCCTGTGGAACAGTTTGAAGAGTATTGGTATAAGGTCTTCATTGAAGGTCTGACAGAACTCTGCACTAAAACTATCTGGCCCTGGTCTCTTTTTGGTTGAGAGACATATAATGACTGCATGAATTTCCTTTGGGATGATGGGGCTGTTTATATGGTTTGTCTGATTCTGACTTAAATTTGGTACCTGGTATCTGTCTAGAAATTCATCCATGTCATTCACGCTTACTAAAATGCAGGTGACTGCAGATGTTCGCAAGGATGTGGAGATAAAGGAACACTCCTTCATTTTTGTGGGATTGAAAGATGGCACAACTACTTGGAAAAACAATCTGGCAGTTTTCAGAAAATTTAACTTAATATAGCCTGAGGACCCAGCTATACTACTCCTGGGCATAAACCCAAAAGATGCTTCAACATATAAATAGAACACATGTTCCACCATGTTCATAGCAGCCTTATTTATAATAGCCAGAAGCTTGAAACAACCCAAATGTTCTCAACAGAAGAATGGATATAGAAAATGCGGTACATATACACAATGGAGTACTACTCAGTTATTGAAAACAATGATTTCGTGAAATTCTTAGGCAAATGGATGGAACTAGAAAATATCATCCTGAGCAAGGTAACCCAGACACAAAAGAACACACATGGTATGTACTCACTAATAAGTGTATCCTAATCCAAAAGCTCACAATGCATATGATACAATGCACGGACCATATGAAGCATAAAAGGAAGGAAGATTAGGTGGTGGATCCTTCAGTCCTGCATTGGGGGTCAGGGGAGAATAGTTGTGGCAGAGGGAAGGAGATGGGAACAACCTGAGGGACAAAGGAGGAGCAGCATAAGGGTGGCTTTATCAGAATCTGGAAGAGGCATAAGAGAGGTACAAAAGGTCTGGAAATTGAATAAAAACAGGTAGCAGGGAGGATGAGAAAGTGGTTATAGCCACTGGAGGGTCCCAGACACCAAAGAAATGTGAGGCTCTGAGGACCCAATAGGATTTACTTTAGCCACAATGTAAAGAAAAGGAAGAGAAAGAAACTGTGGAAACAACCTTCAGTAGATTAGCATGGCCTTATGGTAGAAGGGGGAGGGCATGCCACCCATCTCAATTTTTTTGTTGTTTTTTTGTTTTGTTTTGTTTTGTTTTTTAACCCAGAAATGTTCCTGTCCAAAGGAAGAACTGGGAAAAATGTAGCAGATACTGAAGGTCCAACTTGGGAACATCATGGATACATCATGTCTTCAGACACCAAACCCAACACTGTTGCTGTGGTCAAAAGGCTCTTGCTGACAGGAACCAAGAATGGCAGTTCCTGGGGATGTCCAGCCAGTAACTGACCAATGCAGATGAGGATGCTTGGAGTCAACCATGAGTCTGAACTCAGAGAATTTGGTAGGGGAGCTGGCAGAAGGACTGGAGAAGAAAAGAGGGATTGCAAGAACATTATAAGAACAGCATAGGCTGGCCTGACACCCAGTTCTCTCAGAGACTAGACCACCCACCAAGGAAACCATCCAACTTAAAGGATCTTTGGCTCCAGATACATAAGTTGCAGAGATTGGCCTTTCCTGACAGCAATAAGTGGGGAGGCATTTGGTCCCAGGGAGGTTTGGTGCCCCAGAGTAGGGAGATGCTGGAATGATGTGGTGGGACATGTGGGTGGGTGGGGATGCACTCTCATACAGGCAAAAGGGAGGGAGAGGGCAATAGTGGGATGGGGGGTGGAGGTGGGATAATTGGAAAGTGGGATATCATGGGATGGGGGGTTGATGGAGGGGGTAACCAGAAAATGGAATAGAATTTGAGATGTATATGAATGGAATGATTAATAAAAGTTTTTTAAAAAATGTTCATTTCCAGGAGTCCACACTTGAAAGTGGCAGGCAAAGGCATTGAATGTAGAGTGGTTCTCTAGTAGAGTTTTTAGGGTTGCTTAAGTATACGATCATATCATCTGCAAATAGTGATAATTTGACTTCTTCCTTTCCAATTTGTATCCCTTTGACTTCCTTCTGTTGTCTAATTGCTCTAGCTAGGACTTTAAGCACTATATTGAAAAGATATGGAGAGAGGGGGCAGCCTTGTCTAGTCCCTGATTTTAGTGGGATTGCTTCAAGTTTCTCTCCATTTAGTTTGATGTTGGCTACCGGTTTGCTGTATATTGCTTTTACTATGTTTAGATATGGGCCTTGAATTCCTGTCCTTTCCAAGACTTTTAGCATGAAAGGATGCTGAATTTTGTCAAATGCCTTTTACCACTACTGGGCATATATCCAGAGGATTCTTCAGCATGCAATAAGAACACATGATCCACTATGTTCACAGCAGTCCTATTTGTAATAGCCAGAAGCTGGAAAGAACTTAGATGTCCTTCAACAGAGGAATGGATACAAAAAATGTGGTATATTTACACAATGGATTACTATTCAGCCATTAGAAACAATGAATTCATGAAATTCTTAGACAAATGGATGGAGCTGGAGAACATCATACTAAGTGAGGTAACCCCATCTCAAAAGATCAATCATGGTATGCACTCACTGATAAGTGGATATTAGCCTAGAAACTTTGAATACCCAGGACATAATCCTCAAATTAAATGATGCCCAAAAAGAATGGAAGAGTGGGCCCTGGTTCTGGAAAGACTCAGTGCAAGAGTATAGGGGAATTCCAGAACAGGGAAGTGGGAAGGGGTAGATGGAAGAATAGGGGGATGGAAGAGGGCTTATGGGACTTGCGGGGAGTGGGGACCCAGAAAAGGGGAAATCATTTGTAATGTAAAAAAAAAAAAGAAGAAGCCTAAAAAAAAAAAAAGAATGTAGAGTGGATTGGGGATTGCATCAAAGGAGGTATGTGAAAAGAAGGAGAAGAAAACTTAAAGAGCAGAATACAATGTGTTACCCATCAGCAGCAACAACAAGTTCCAATGGGAGTTTCTCACAAACTTACTTTAAAAATTATTATTCTTTAAACTTTTTTATAGTCCAGACTTTATCCCCCTCCCAGTCCACCCTCTGACTGCTCAACATCTCCAACCTTCTTCCTTCCAGCCCTATCTCCAAGAAGATGCTCCCACCCCACCCCCACCCCAGCAGACCTCACCACTCCATGGGGCCTCCAGTCTTTTGAAGGTTAAGTGTTTCTTCTCTCACTGAGTCAGCTGGTGTATGCTGCCTGTTTGGTGGCTCAGTGTCTGAGAGATCTCAGAGGTTGAGTTTAGTTGAGACTGATAGTCTTTCTATAGAGTCACCCTTCTTCGCAACTTCTCCCAGTTTTTCCCTAATTCAACCACAGTGGTCACCAGCTTCTGACCATTGGTGGGGTGAAAATTTCTGCATGTGACTCTTTCAGCTGATTGTTGAGTTGTTTGGAAGGCAGTAATGATAGTCCTGGTAGTCCTGGTTTCTTTCTTTTTTTAATTTTTACTTTTTTTTTTTTTTTTGGTTTTTTGAGGCAAGGTTTTGCTGTGTAGCCCTGGCTATGTAGTCCTGGAACTCACTCTGTAGACCAGGCTAGCCTCAAACTCAGAAATCCACCTGCCTCTGCCTCCCAAGTGCTGGGATCAAAGGAGTGCACCACCACTGCCCGGCTAGACCTGTTTTCATTAGCACACCATAATAGTGTTAGGACTTGGGGCCGTCCCTTGAATTGGATCCTAATTTGAGCCAGTTACTGGACCTCCTTTTCCTCAAGCTCTTCTTCATTTTTTAACCTGTAGGTCTTTCAGACAGGAACAATTCTGAGTCAGAGTTTTTGATTGTGGTATGGCAACCCCAAACCTCCACTTGATGTCCTGTTTTTTTACTGGAGGTGGACTCTACAAGTGCTCCCTAATGTAGGGTATTTTATCTAAGGTCCTTCCCTTTGAGTACAGAAAGTCTTCTCACCTCCCAAGTCTCTGCTACATTCTAGACGGTCCCCCAACCTCCTACCTTCAGAGTTTGTCTGTTTCTATTCTTTCTACTGGCCTTCAGGGCTTCAGTCCTGTTTACCCTCTCCCTGTCCTCTTTTCCACCCAGGTCCCTTTCTCCCTCTATCTCCTCCTGTGATTGCTCTTTTCTTTCTTCCAAGTGAGATTGAGGCATCCTCACTTTGTCCCTTAGGCTTGTTAACCATCCTGAGTTCTGTGAATGGATCATATCCTGGGATTTCTGTACTTTCTTGTGGATAATATCCACTTATTAGTGAGTACATAGCATGCATGTCCTTTTGAGACTGAGTTACCTCACTCAGAATATTTTCTAGTTTCAATCCATTTGCCTTCAAAACTCATGATGTATTTGTTCTTAATAGTTGAATACTATTTCCTTGTGTAAATGAACCACATTTTTGGTATCCATTCTTCTGTTGTCAGACATCTGGGTTGAGATATTTCTATTGCTACAGAACATTTTTTTTAACTTTGTGAGACATGGTAAGATAGACATGGACATCTACAGTGTGCCAATAGTGAAAATACTCTAGCAGGTGTGGCACTTAAAACTCAATCACTATTATCAAGAAAACCCATGTGTTTTCTTCACTTTAGGTAATACTGTAATAATTATCATTAATGATCAGTAGCCATCTAGAAACTTCATTCTGCATTTTGATTGCTGAAAAATTAGGCACTTATGTGAAAGTAGACTAATTTACGCTGTTGAAGGTTTTTTTCAAGAAGTACAGAAGTATTCTGGCTATTAAAAACAGGGCTGCTATAAACATAGTGAAGCATGTGTCCTTATTACATGATGGAGAATACTCTGGATATAGTCCCATGAGTGCTATAGCAGTGTCTTCCAGTAGTATTATGCCCATTTTTCTGAGTAATGGCTAAACTGATTTCCAGAGTGGTTGTACCAGCTTGAAATCCCACCAGCAGTCGAGGAGTATTTCTTTTTCTCCACAACCTATCTAGCATCTGCTGTCTCCTGAGTTTTTTTTTTATCTTAGTCAACTGACTGGTATGAGGCAAAATCTCAGAATTGTTTTGATTTGCATTTCCCTAATGACTAAAGATGTTGAACATTTCATGAGGTGATTCTCAGCCATTCAATATTCCTCAGGTAAAAATTCTTTGTTTAGCTCTGTACCTCATTTTTTAAAAGGGTTATTTGCTTCTCTGGAGTCTAACTTCATGGGTTCCTGTATATATTGGATATTATCCCTCTGTCAGATGTAGGGTTGGTAAAAATATTTTCTCAATTTGTTGGTTGCCATTTTGTCCTATTGAGAGTGTCTTTTGCCTTACAGAAAATTTGTAATTTTATGAGGTCCTATTTGTCAATTCTTGACCTTAGGCCATAAGCAATTGGTGTTCTGTTCAGGAAATGTTTTTGCCTGTGTTCTTGTGTCCAAGGTTCTTCCCCAGTTTGTATTCTATTAGTTTCAGTGTGTCTGGTTTTATGTGAAGGTCCTTGATCCACTTGGACTTGAGCTTAGTACAAGGAGATAAGAATGGATAGATTTGCATTTTTTCTGAATGCTAGTCACCAGTTGACCCAGCACCATTTGTTAAAAAGGCTATCTTTTTATTGACTTGATGGATTTAGCTCCTTTGTCAAAGATCAATTGACCATAGGTGTGTGGGTTCATTTCGGGACTTCAATTCTATTCCGTTGATCTACCTGCCTGTTATTGTACCAATACCATGCAGTTTTTAACACTATTGCTCTGTAGTACTGCTTGAGGTCTGGTATACTGTTGAGAAGAATTTTCACTATCCTGGGTTTTTTCTTATTCCAGATGAATTTGTGAATTGCTCTTTCTAACTCTATGAAGAATTGAGTTAGAATTTTGAAAGAGATTGCATTGAATTTGTATATTGCTTTTGGCAAGATGGCCATTTTTACTATACTAATACTGCTAATCCACGAACATGGAAGATCTTTTTGTCTTCTGAGGTCTTCTTAGAATTCTTTCTTCAGAGACTTGAAGTTATTGTCATACAGATCTTTCACTTGTTTGGTTAGAATCACACCAAGACACTTTATATTGTTTGTGGCTATTGTGAAGGGTGTCATTTCCCTAATTTCTTTCTCAGCCTGTTTATCCTTTAAGTATAGGAAGGCTAATGATTTGAGTTAATTTTATATCCAGCAACTTTGCTAAAGTTGTTTATCAGCTATAGAAGTTCTCTGTTGGAGTTTTTAGGGTCCCTTAATTATACTATTTTATCATCTGCTAATAATGATAATTTGACTTCTTCCTTTACAATTTGTATCCCTTTGACATCTCTTTGTTGTCTAATTGCTCTAGCTAGAACTTCAAGTACTATACTGAGTAGACATGTAGAAAGAGGGCAGCCTTGTCTGGTCCCTGATTTTAGTGGGATTGTTTAAGTCTCTTTCCATATAATTTTTTTTGTTTCTACTTGGTTTGTTTAAGTTCTGAGTTTGATGATATTCTGCCTTCTACTCCTCTTGGTTGTATTAGGTCTTTTCTGTTCTAAAGCTTTTGGGTGTGCTGTTAAAATGCTAGTGCATGCTCTCTTCAGCTTCTTTTTGGAGGCACTCAGAGCTATGAGTTTTCCTTTTAGCACCACTTTCATTGTGTCCCATAAGTTTGGGTATGTTGTACCTTCATTTTTATTAAATTATAAAAAAGTCTTTCATGCCTTTCCTTATTTCTTCCTTGAACAAGGTATCATTAAGTAGAGCATTGTTCAGCTTCCATGTGTATGTGAGCTTTCTTTTGCTTCTATTGCTGCTGAAGACCACCATTACTCCATAGTAATCTGATGGAGGCAAAGGATTATTTCAGTCTTCTTATATCTGTTGATGTCTGTTTTGTGACCAATTATATGCTTGGTTTTGGAGAAGATACCATGAGGTGCTGAGATGAAGGTATATTCTTTTGATTTAGGATGAAATGTTTACATATATATATATATGTGTGTGTGTGTGTGTGTGTGTGTGTGTGTGTGTGTGTGTGTGTGTGTGTGTTAAATCCATTTGTATAAAACTTCAGTTAGTTTCAATGTGCCTTATTTTGTGTTTCCCTGATTGGTCCATTGAGGAGAGTGGAGTGTTGAAGTCACCTACAATTATTGTGAGAGGTACAGTGTGTATTTTGAGCTTTACCAAAGTTTCTTTTATGAATAAAGGTGTCCTTGCATTTGGAGCATAGATGTTCAGATTTGAGAGTTCTTCTGATGGATTTTTCCTTCAATGACTATGACGTGTCCTTCCTTGTCTTCTTTGATGACTTTAGGTCCTGGATTTCCTGAATGGTTTGTGTTACAAGCTTTTTGAATTTTGCATTTTCTTTGACTGTTGAGTCAATGCTTTCTTTGGTATCTTCAGCACCTGAGATTCTTTCTTGTATCTCTTGCACTCTGTTGTTGATGTTTGCATTTTTGACTCCTGATTTCTTTCCAAGGTTTTCTGTCTCCAAAGTTGTCTCCCTTTGTGATTTCTTAGTTGTTTCTACTTCTCTTTTAAGATCCTGGATCCAGTTCTTTCATGTGTATGTTTGTGTTTTCCTATAATTCTTTATGGGATTTTTGTGTTTCCTCTTTCAGGACTTCTGCCTGTTGACCCATATTCTCCTATATTTTTCTAAATGATTTTGTGTTTCCTCTTTATGGGCTTCTATCTGTTGACCCATGTTCTCCTGTATTTCTTTAAATGCTGTTTGTGTTTCCTTTTAATGGCTTCTACCTGTTGACTCATGTTCTCCTATACTTGTAAGGGAATTATTTATGTCCTTGAAATCCTCTATCAGCATCATGAGATGTGATTTTAAATCCAGGTCTTGATTTTCTGGTGTGTTGGGGTATTGAAGACATGCTGTTGTAGGAGAGCTTGGTTCAGATGGTGCCATGTTGCCTTGGTTTCTGTTGATGATATTCTTGTGTTTGCCTTTTGCCATCTACTTATCTCTGGTGTTAGCTGGTGTTTTTCTCTCGGACTGTGGCTTATCTGTGCTCCTGGGAGACCTGTTTTCTCTGAGAACACCAGTGTGTAGGTACTCCTTTGAGACCTGCTCTCTTGTGATTGTTTTTGGGTATTTAGCTCTGTGACCCTGATGAACTCTAGGTGCAGGTGGCAGTTGACAGACAACTATCCCAGGCAATTCCAAGGCTTTTGTGTCTGCAGGGTTTCTGACTCCTCTGAGTAACATGTGTGGTCCTATCTGTGCTGCCAAGCCTCTCTGAACTCCTGAGTGGTTAGCTACCTCCATGTATCAGTTGGATGTAGTACATGTTGGCAGAGGGTAGTCCCAAGCTGGAGAAGGAAACCATAGGAGTGGGTTCTAGGTGTGATCCTCTAGCAAGGGTGGTTCTATCTGTGCAGGCAGGCCCCTTCACACACCTGATGTATAGCTAGCTTCATGCACCACTTGGAGGTGGCACTGTGGCAAAGGATGGTCCCACGCTCAAGACAGAAACTGGAAGGCTTCTGCCAGAGGGTTCTGGACAGGATGCTCTGAGCTGCAGGGCAGGTCTCACCTGTGCTAGCTGCTCTGTGCCACTGGGTGGATAGCTAGCTTTGTGTGACACTTGGAGATGGCATGCTAGTGCAGAGGATGGTCCCAAGCTGGTGACAGATCAGAACAATGAATTTTATTCAGATCTTTTAAACTGTGTCATGTGTTAAATGAAAGGATATTTAATGTATAATAACTGATATTTACCCTGATAATTACTTTTCATGTCCATTTATATTATATACGTAGTAAGTGTAAAGCCCCTTTCTAAGCTGATATACAACTTGGCATTCATGGATATCAAAGTTTTCCACTTTGCTAATTAAGAAAGTATGTGTTTATGCTGATTTCCTAATGTTAAAGCACAAGCTATGATTGCAGCAATAAACACAGCTTCTCTTGCTTCCTTCATTTCTCAGTCAAAAGCTTCTATCACTTAGTTTTATTTTTAGTGTAGAGTGACTTTCCAAGTTAGCGTGACCATTAATATTTACCGATGTATAAAAATGTGTTTGTTTTGGGGGATGATGCTTTGTTGATTTACATTGTTATAATATATTTACCAGTGTGATATATGAAATATTGTTTATGTTTCTCTTTCAGAGTTGACAAAATTTTTCTATCAGTTGTATTGGTAAACAGATACTTTGATTTCACAATTATCTCTTTTCTTTCTGAGAAGTAAAAATCTGTTACAGGTTAATGTCAGAGTTACCATTGGTAGATTCCCTAAGGTGATTTGGCAGAAATGAATCCTACTTCTGACCTTTAACAGTGCTGGATTGTTTGGACAAATGTGAAATTGCCTCGAAATTAGGTCTAAAACAATTACCTTGTATAATTTTTCACATAAAACATGAAACTCCTTGCCCATAACATTTAGCATTATTAAATAAAACAAAGTATTTGTCTTAGTTACAGTTTTATTGTTGTAATGAAACACCATGGTTAAATCAACTTGGGTTTCTTTCCATTTCATACTTCCAGGTTACAGTTCAACACTGAAAAGAGGCCATAGAAGAGTTTTGCTAACTTGCCTGCTGCCTACGGTCTTCTAATCCTGATTTCTTATACACCACAATACCATGTGTTTTGGGTGGTATTATCCCCATAAGGGTGGGTTACACATCAATCATTCCATCAGTACAATACCCTACAGGTTTGCCTACAGGCTAATCTCATCCACAAATTTTTCAGTTTTGGCTCCCACTTCCCCGAGGCCTCTAGCTTGTATAGAATTAATAAAAACAAAAACAAACCAAAATCAAAACCAGTCAATAACTTATCTGACCAATACAATATTAGTCCTTAAAAATGACATTATGGAATTGTGAATTTAAATGTTACATTCAACAGATTTTTAAGGGAAATTCTTAGAAAAATGTCTACTATTGAATTGAAGGCATTAGATCATTTACTTTGATGCAAAGATTCAAAGAGGTCAGGGGCATACCAGAATTTTATAGTTGCTCACACTTGTGTATTCCAGCTTCATATCTTTGACTGTGTTGGTTAATATTTTGGCTTCACTTTAGCCATTGGAAAAATGAGAGACCAACTCTCAGACTGGAAGTATTGATGCAAGGACCAAATAAATTAATCCAGTACTTACAACCTTGACTGGTAAGAGCATAACTGACAATTAACTTGCAATAGTCCTTACTCTTATCTTCTCTTGTCTTATAAATCAGGGTATAAATACTGTATATACCATATATATACAGTATTATGTTAAACGAGAGAGAGTAAATTAATGTTTAGAACTAAATTATATTGTGATTTTTTTTTCTTTCATTTAAAGTAGGTTTCGACAATTTCTCTTCCATACATTTACTGGAAGGTTGAAAGAGTAAGCTTATGTTCTATGTTATATACATTAGACGCAGTAGATGTTTATATATTAATTTATTGTGGTTCTGAGGAAGTTGTTACATACTGACTCTGTGCGTGTTTGGTAAATTGTCTACCACTGATCACATTATTGGCTACTTAAAATTTTATTTTGATCCAGTCTTGTGAAGTTGTACAAGTTGTGAGATTGTACAAGAATGATGTCTGCAAATACGTTTGCCTTTGTCTTTCCGGTAACTACAATTACATGTACTACTTGGCGTAGTCACAAATGCAAATTTATCTGCTTATTGTTTGTTTGTTTTTGAGACAGGATTTCAATATTTAACCCTGGCTGTCTTGTCATTTACAATGTAGACCAAGCTGACTTTGAATCTGCAGATTCACAGAGATGTCTTCTGAGTGGTAGAATTAAAGATGTCTAACAGGGACTACGTTACATCTCATAATTTTTTAAAGATTTATTTATTTATTATATGTAAGTAAACTGTAGCTGTCTTCAGACACACCACAAGAGGGCATCAGATATAATTACATATGGTTGATGAGCCACCATGTGGTTGCTGGGATTTGAACTCAGGACCTTTGGAAGAGCAGTCAGTGCTCTTAACCACTGAGCCATCTCTCTAGCCCACATCTCATAATTTTAAAGGGGATGTGTTGTTATACAATTTTGTCCTTTAATTTATTACAGTTTGGGCATATTTAATGAGTACTAAGAACTTGTTTTTAAATCTATACATTAAACATAAAATGCTAATTGTTTTGAAATTATTTTTTCTTTCAGAAAACCACAGAAGACAGATGGAGGATTAGCATGACTTTGTAGAAACAGTGTTATATCTAAGATAAAACCAAGTTATCCATAGCCAAATGCTCAGGTCATAATCATAATGCTTGCTCTTCAGGAGCTTGAAGTGGGAGGATTATGAGATCCTGTGATTCAGTGCCATTCTGGGCAATGGAGTGAGACCCTGACTCACAATGGAAAGGAAATGGAGGTTGTGGTAAGGCCCTTGGTTCTGACCCTGTGACAGTGAAAATTACAGTAACTGAATTCTCCAAGCTTGAATAATAAAAGTGAAGTAGACAAAGCAATTATTCAGACCAGAGATATTTTGGGGGACAAATAGTATTTCTGAAGATTGCAGGTGAAATGCAGAGAGATATGTTTTTAACATCAGTGTGCTCCTTAGACCCATTGCTGAGTCTGAATTTTCACTGAAGCATGTCCACAGACTTAAGACTTTCTGAACTGGACTGTTGAATGCATGGTGCCCATTCCATCTCCAGTTCATCCCCATTCTGCTGAGCTGTTTGAGTCACTTGCTCCCAAGTAAAAGGAACAGCAAGCAGGATGGAATGAGGCCTGCGTCAAGCTGACTACTTTGTACTCCATGTCCATTTATAAGTAAGTTGAGTAACGGCCTTTTCTGACACTTAGCTATACTCTTAATATTTCACTTGTGACTTCAGTACACATGAACATTTAAGCAAGTCCAAAGAAAGAGCTGGCTTTCAGAGTGCCAGTCAATGAGTCAGACAGGATAGACTTGAGTTGGAGTTACACATCAAAATAGCTAGCAATGGCTTAAAACAAAATTAAAACTACTTTTGCACTAATTTGCTCACTGTATTTTTACATTAATTAACTGGAGACTGATTATACCCATTTTTTAGACTAGGTGACTAGGGATCATATGGCTAAATGTCATGTCAAGGTACAGCTAGAAAATGTCAAAAATGAAACTCACACCCAGCCTTGCTGGTTCTATTTTCTACATATGTCCTCATTAGATTAAAGTGCTTTTCCGAGGACATTAAAATATGCATACGTCTGGGGTTTCCACATTTAGGTTACTTAGATGTTTGAACAAAAGTAGTAGAAATGTAAACACACTAATCTTTAGGAGAGAGTTCTGGTTTCTCTAGATGGAAAAAAAATCTTGTATTTGGAAATCTCAAGGCTCCTGAATTTGCCTAGCTCTTAGGTTCTTGCTTTAATGGGCCTGAAGGCAGAAAATAGTCGTACCTCAGCATTTGAGGCTGAGGCTATCACGTCTATGATACTGAAATAAAAATATCTGCTATTTCTACTTTAAAACTAACCTGTGGTGGAAATATAATGGAGATAGAAATGTAAATGTCCGAAGGACTCAACACATAATTTAAAGCCACAGATTACAGACTTCTATCCACTTTGTCTGCAAGCTCTCTTAGAGTTAACTCCTTTCTCACCAGACACAGAGATGCCTACTGGGCATGCCCGATTACACAGTAAGAGAGCCTCACACATCGCTACACTTTTTCCAGGTTTTACTGGAGGCTAAAGGAAGGAAGAGATAGGGGTGTGGGGGAAGAGTTAAATAGGTAGAGAACTAGGTTCAGCTCAGGATGCCCTCAGTGGAGACAGAGAGTGCCAAGCTGGAGGATAGAGAAACTGTCAGGAAAGCACCTTGAGAGACGCATGAGTCTGGTCTCCAGTTTGCTGCAATAGCCTGGTGGGTTTCTCTAAAGTCTTTTATCACAGTGTAGGCAGATGGCTCAGGCCAGGGCTACAGCAAGGGGTGGGGCAGAAACACTGGGTATTGTAGGAAGCCAGTGCAGTGCGGGTGTTGAGTCCTGCCTGCCCCTGCATTCTTCAAAGAGCCTCTAGCTTTGCAAAGATTCAGAACAGGAGATCCAGGTGCACACACACAGCCAGAGCTCTTCTTAGTCACCATCCCCCCTCAGTTTCAGCTCCTTCCCTTTAGATGCAGGGTCCTTTCCTGGCATCTTCTCAGGTACCCCCGCCCAATCACGGCTAAATCCTGGAGAAGTGGAATCTCCACAAGATTTTCGTGGGTCTCTAACAGGGGCTTGGGCATGCTCAGTAGGCTATGTGACTCTGCTCTCTCTCTCTCTCTCTCTCTCTCTCTCTCTCTCTCTCTCTCTCTCTCTCTCTCTTTCTGTCTCTTGGAAGGGGAGGGGGTGGCGAATGACTAGTTAGAAGTGCTTGTGGCAAGTCTCCGCCCTAAGATTCCCTGGCAAGGGAAAGATGCCAAGGTGGAAGAAGCACCTTGTTCTTGGCATCTGAACTTGGAAGGGGCTGCAGCTGCCAGCTGAGGCCACCCTTTCCCCAGCCAGAGCACCGGCCGGCCGCTCTCCATGGTACTGCGGAGAGCTCAGCTCCGCCCTTCTCTTTCAGAAGGACAGCACCCGGCGTCACGTAACCCAGCCTTCTCGGGCTTCACCACCGCCTCTTCCTTCCCTTTTTCTCTCTCCTCCTCCTCCTCCTGCTCCCCCTGCTGCTCCCCTCCGTTCCACGTTCTTCCCTTCCGCACTCTTGGAGGTAGACGCTCAAGCCTGACGCCTCGAAAAAAGGCAGCAGCAGTCGCCTTATCCTTAGACCTCAGGAAATTCGCTTAGACCGACCTATGCTTCAGGCTCTGGCTCGAGCTAAAGGGAATAACCAGGCAGGTAAAGGAGCTCAGTTTGTGCGGATGGGGGGGGTGCTGGGGGGAAGTGGGAGGATGGGGCGAGGCAAGCTGGAGAAGGGTATCTTTCTCTGTTGTAACTGGGCCAGAATCTGCCACAATTACGAGGGAAGGATGGGTGGTGGGAGGGTGGAGGAGTGGAAATTTTGGTTGTTTTGCATGTAGCCTTTCAAATGGCAAGATGAGATGGTGGAATTAGGTAGTAACTTAAAGGCTAAATGCAGTGATTTATCATCCAAAGAAAGAAAAGGGAAAGGCAGTTAGAAAACAAAACAATAAAATATATCTACATCTTTTTATTTCTCTTCCTTCCTGATCAGACATGACTGTGCCCACCCTTAATTCGTGCAGTAGACTTCAGGCTCCAAGGAACTGCACTGGTGTTAGAGATGGTGCTTAGAGACTGGGCGGGAAAGCCAGGGAGAATTTTGGGTGTGCATTGGTATTGAAGATACTTTGCAAAAGCCAGAGTCAGAAAGATAAAACTTGTAAAAAATATAGATTTCAAAGTCTTTATGGAGGTATGTATCGAAAGGTTTCTTGGTAAGGTGTGTGTGTGTGTGTGTGTGTGTGTGTGTGTGTGTGACTGAAAACATGGTAAAATAAATGCAACTGCAGCTAATCAGCATACAGTATTGATCCGTCCAGTGACTTGGGAATGAATTTTGTTCTAGAAACAGAAGAAAAGATTAATGAGTCTGCCAGGCTGCTTTTGAATTAGAGCGCTTCTTGTTTTGGCTGTGGTATGGTTGTTTTTCAGATTCCTTTATTTCATCCTCTAATTTGTGAACTTACCAGGTCTTTCTGGGCACCTAGAGACAATCCGTTTTCTCCATATAGATATAGATACTGTCTCTCACACAATGAGCTTCCTCTGGGAACTGGCAGAATCAGTTGACCTCCCTTGGGATAAGAATATATATATATATACATATATACATTTATCCATATATACATGTATACACATATACATGTATACACATATACATATATCCATATATACATGTATATGGGTCTTCTCCTCCTTCCCTCCATCCTTACAAAATGGTCAAGGTGTGCATCAGAGGAGGAGAACACAAGAGAATAGGCAAGAAGGTTATGTGATATATGTCAAATTAATACAATAATAAGCACCAATAGTCATTTGGCCAGCCTGTCTTTATCCTCTCTCTCCCTCTCTCTCTACACACACACACACAGAGAGAGACACACACACAAAGAGAGAGAGAGAGAGAGAGAGAGAGAGAGAGAGAGAGAAAGAGAGAGGGAGAGAGAAGATACAGAGACACCGAGACCGAGGCAGACAGACATTTTCAGATACAGAAGCTGAGAATGGCCTCACAGTTGTGATAGACCAGACTTATTTTGCTAAATACTGAACATTTACCATATTTATCATTCTCCTTAAACTTGAAAGTATACTGAATAATATGTAATTATTGATCATTTTTAAAAGCACCTTTTTTGGGGTTGGCACAGGAGTAGGCAAGATATAACTTGTAATGGCTGATGGTGGTGAATGCATCAGCCACAATAAATAGGAAACTGATTATTATCATGTACTAAGGAGCACTGTATGTCTGTGAGGTGTACGTGCTGTGTCTGTGAGGTATGAGATGTGTGTGTGTGTGTGGTTCTGTGTGTGTTATTTTTGTGGTGTGTATATGTTTAAAGAAGAGAGCCAGTCATCAATTTGATCTGGGGAGGGACTTGAAGTGGGATCCCCTAGGTTGATGGCTCTCAGCTGACACCTGTAGGGAATGCTCTGACCTGAAAAGAAATGGTTTCAGCTCCCTCCACAGAGGGGCAACCACAATGCGGTGACATAAATTACTGCTAGTTTCAGCTTGTAGTGGCAAAGAAAAGTGTTAATTGGCTAGTGAGCTCTGTGTCCAAGCTATACATTTGGTGTGTGTGTGTGTGTGTGTGTGTGTGTGTGTCTGCGTGTAGGAGATACTGAGACATGGTAGGGTGACGTGTTTACTTTGAATGACTGAATAATATATTTTAATTTTTCCCACAAATTTTGAGTTATTTGGCTTTACAAATTCAAGACCCACTTTGAAGATTTATATTTTCTGTACCTTTTCAAAGGTCTGTTAGATCAAAGTTGAATAAAGGAAGTGATTTAATGGCAGAGTGAGTGATTCAAAGGCAGGGCTTTAAATTCTAGCATTCTGGAGCCATAGCAGCTGAGGTGACATGCACGCCAACTGTTGTGACCACACAAACTCTAATGGCTGACACCCAGATAAGGACTTGAGGAGGAATTTGATCACCATACTGTTAGGCAGAAGATTCTCATTTTTAAAGGACTCATATTATGGCAATAAGGACACAAATACTGAAAATTTGTCTCCAGTTAGATTATTTTTATGTAATAACAGATTGTATGTTTGATTTAAAAGGAGGAATATATTTTCTTGAGAATGTAAAGGGACTTTCAAGAAGCCACTATATTCTTGTATTCTTCTGCTGAAAGTTTCATGTATTTTGCCTGTTATAAAATGTTATTAACTGAAGTTTCAGTAAGTTGCATTATTGTATGTATAACTAGCATACAGTGTAAGGAGAAAACCTGTAAAAGGGTTTCCATTTCTCTCCTCATATATTTTAGAAATTAAAAATTTCTTGGACAATTGGGAAGAAAATCATAGTCAAAATGTTTTTAGAATTCTGGTCACTAATGAACAGATATGGTAAACTTAAGTTGTAATAGCTTGCTGTAAGAGTGTGACAATAAATACTTGGAAACATGAAGTCTTACTGTGAGTCAAAACACACACACACACACACACACACACACACACCAACTTCTATTTACCTAAATTAATTCTTTGATTTTTTTTAAAAGCCCTGGTTATATACCTGCTTTCCTAGCTGAGTAATGATTTGTATGATACTATAATTGACTACAGGCCTTAATTTTTATTTTTATTTTCCACAGATTTCTGGGTTCTTATAAAATGACAAAATAAAATTAAAACGCATCACCAACATACAGCCAATTGACATGCTGGAATCTTAGAGTAGTCTTGCAGAGACAGAGCAAAGAGCAGAGCTCTTGGGATGGATTTCACCATCTAGCAGCTTCTGGCTGTTTCACAACAGCGTTTGCGACCTACCACCGGGGCTGGCAAACACAGTGAATCAGCTTGGGAGGGCCTGCACAGGAAATTTGGCCTTGGCTTCGGTGGTTCTGGAAGCCTGTGATATGACAGAAGTAGACCTCTGAAGCTATTCTGTTGTTTCACTCTGTCCTTTCTCCTTCTGTGCTTGGAGCCAACATCTGGAGGGGCCTCGAGTCCTGCCAAGCATCCAAAGATCCTGATTCAGTGTTGGCTTCTTTTTCCTCTCTGAGAAAAGTGTGTTTCTTCTGATTCTTCTCTCCTATTGCTGGCACCACGCCAGTGGTACGTCGAAGGTGTTGGTCCTGAAATGGTGAAATACCTGTTGGTGCCACAGATGCCCTTACCTAACATCATCGGATGCAAATGGGTCAGTGATCTCTCTTGAGCCTCTGTGGCCGATTTTTTTCAGAACGTTGCCTCCAAAGTGTATCCTCCTTTTGGCCTGGAAGTTCTGTGGCTATCTCATAGAACTGAGCTCTCTGCTTTCCAGTTGGAAGGAGACAACTGGGAGAGAGGAAGGGGCTGCTGGAAGAGAAGAAGAAGGAAAAAAGAGCTGAAGGAGGTTGTGTCCCTCGCACTGCCTCCTCTCCCTTCCTTCCCCCTCCTCTGCAGACCCCCATTTCTCAGTGAAGGTGTCCAGGACCGCTTCGACCCTGTCGCCCCCGGCTCCCCCCCGCCGCACCCCAGCCCCCAGCATGGGGACAGCGCTGGTCCAGCGCGGGGGCTGCTGTCTCCTCTGCCTGTCGCTGCTGCTGCTGGGCTGCTGGGCAGAGCTGGGCAGCGGGCTGGAGTTCCCAGGCGCCGAGGGCCAGTGGACACGCTTCCCCAAGTGGAACGCGTGCTGCGAGAGCGAGATGAGCTTCCAACTGAAGACGCGCAGCGCCCGCGGCCTCGTGCTCTACTTCGACGACGAGGGCTTCTGCGACTTCCTCGAGCTCATCCTGACACGCGGTGGCCGCCTGCAGCTCAGCTTCTCCATCTTCTGCGCCGAGCCCGCCACTCTGTTGGCTGACACGCCCGTCAACGATGGCGCCTGGCACAGCGTGCGCATCCGCCGCCAGTTCCGCAACACCACGCTCTACATCGACCACACCGAGGCCAAGTGGGTGGAGGTCAAGTCCAAGCGCAGGGACATGACGGTGTTCAGCGGGCTCTTCGTGGGCGGCCTGCCTCCGGAACTGCGTGCTGCAGCGCTCAAGCTCACGCTGGCCTCAGTGCGCGAGCGCGAGCCCTTCAAGGGCTGGATCCGCGACGTCAGGGTCAACTCCTCGCAGGCGCTGCCGGTGGACAGCGGCGAGGTCAAGCTGGACGACGAGCCGCCCAACAGCGGCGGCGGTGGGAGTCCGTGCGAGGCAGGTGACGAAGGCGAGGGCGGTGTGTGCCTCAACGGGGGAGTGTGCTCCGTGGTGGACGACCAGGCCGTGTGCGACTGCTCGAGGACCGGCTTCCGTGGCAAGGACTGCAGCCAAGGTAAGGAAGGCCTGCCAGACCCCAAGGAGGGAGCCTCGGCCTGGGATGGGCGGGAGGCCAGTGCATGGGGCCTTCCTCCTCCGGAAGCCTCCGGGTGAAGGCCTGTCCCTCCCCGCCAGGCTGCCTTCCTTTGCAGCCTCTTAGCGGGCACTATGTCTCCATCTCCTGAGATCCTGTCCATGTGATCTCTTTCCAATGGACCAAGAGAATGATCTTCCTAAAACCAGCAGCGGAACAATGGCAGGTCCCCGTAAGTCCTATGGCCACTGCCCACCTAAATGACCCTCTACTACCCTGTACCATCAGTAGCTATAGTATCCAGATGTTGCCTGTAAGGTTGTTCATTGACAACCATTTAGAAGACTGAACATGTGTATGATGAGAAAACTAAATGGAGGGTGAGCAGCACTAGGCCGCAGTAGAGCTGTCCACATGGCTACTGGTCAAAGCACACTTGACAGGCCATAGGCCTTCGGCGCCTTTGCAAATCCAAGATCCTGGTGTGGAAGAGAGACTTTCTTCACAAACAGGAGGCTTTAGAAAATATTGGTTTCCATGGTTCTGTCCCAATCCCAAATTTGCCATATTTAAGAATTTTCTGATTTCTTTGGTTTCTTCAAATGTGAGACAGCTCAACTAACATTGAGGAATGTTAGGGATGAGATAATGTATTCCTTGATTAACAAATGCTTGGTAACAAGATAGAGCATTTTAGGTGTGGCCTATCAGGAAGACTGGCCAGGCTAATGAACAGGATGCATGTGAGCCATGGTAGGAGATTTTCCAAGAATAGTCAGCTGATGGCATTTATCTGAGTAGCAGAAGCCGAATTGTTTCTGTGGTCTTAAGGGCTTAAAATAAACAAAGCACATCTAAGCATTATCTTCACCCCTTTCCATCTAAAATTCTGTTTTTTATGTATCTCTTCCATGTTATTTATTTGTTTGTTTATTTATTTATTTATTATGACAGTGACCAAGGAAAATATTCTTGTATGGTATTCCTAGGATGAAACATAAGTGTGTTAGACGCTAAGCAGGATGGGTGGCTTGGTACATTCCTTTAGGTAAAATCAAGGCAGCCAGTGCATTTATAGTTGTAGTGGAGAAAAAGGTAAATTATTATATCTGATTTGAAAAGACAGGGACAAAAAGCTCTGTGTGGCTGTGTTTAATTGTGTAATGTCTGGTATTTTTTGTTTGTTTGTTTGTTTGTTTTTGAGGGGTTGTTTCTTACTTTTTTATTTTAACTGATACTGCTGAGAGAAGCAAGCCTTTGTAATTCTCATTAGACTTGGCAGCTCTCTCATTTTGCCTTAAAAGAAAGGAATACGTGATGAAATTTGTAACTGCTTAACAGCAAAGAGACTTAGAAAGTAAAAAATCAAAAAACAAAACAAAAAAAACCAAAAAACCCACAAATATGTTATTCAGGAGTGGTCTGTGGATGAGGACAGTGATGGAATGTTCAAGAATTGTTAACAACACTTTGTTTTCATGTGGGTTTGTGTTAGATACTTTGGTATAAGGATATGGAGATGACTGCACCTATGTCCCATCCTGCAATTTCAGCTCTGCTGGTGAATTTCCATGAACATAAAATCAGATTTTATGTTTTTAAAACATGACACAGAACAATCTTTTTCCTCTTCTTGTAAATCATAACTATATGAGATCAATTCAGTACAACTTGAAGCTGCATATATTTGTACTGATTAATAGAGAATGGGAAATATTATTTTTATGGAAAAATACTTCTCTAGACATCCCAATGCCACGTTAAATGATAAAGATGGCAATTTAATGAAATATAACTTCCTTTCTTAAATTAAGAAACAAACATGACATGATGACAGCTTGTACTGTGTGGGAGAGTGTTTTAAATGAATTTTAAAAATATTTCTATGCATTTTAATGTAGGGATCCAAGGATCACGCATAATGAGGAACAGTTAAGACTGAAGAAAGCCTGGAAAAAAGTAATGTTAAAAAGAAACAGAATTAGATGTTTCCAAAATACATTTTGTTTTGGCAAAGGCATAGTTCTTTCTGTCAGGTGCCTAATTTGAAATTAAGAGGAAGAATATTGGGACATTATAGTATGCCTAAGAAAACTCAGCCCAAGAAAGTCAGTCCATCAGCATTGTTCTGAACATTAATTCATTTTGAAAATTTAAGCTGAAAGTCATGGCAGGAAAACAAACGGCTGAATTCCTTTCTTTGTTAGAGAAATGGAGGTGGAATGCTTATGGCGTAGCCTGTCTTCCCAGAGGCACTGGCTTGGCTTGGCTTATTTTCTCTGTTTCATGTGTGTCAAGTGACTATTGAATAATTAATTGTAGTGGATGCCTCTCCCAACACCGATCATGCATGACAACTGAAGGAGATGATTTCTATTCAGATGAAGTGTAAACAAAGCTCTGTCTCCATTTAGTATTTACACTGATTACCACATTTTTTGTAAACCTAATTTAAAAACAAAATAAAGAAATATTCATTACAGACCATGTTCAGGAAAGATTACAGCTAAGCTAATATTAAACACAAAGTTAACACATCTCCAGTCCGTATAATTCTTCTTATACTTAGTTTACGAAGTTTATTATTATTGTTGTGACCTTTTGTTTGAACCAATTAACAAATAAAAATATGGGAACAATATCTAGTGATGACAGTCTTGTTTTATCCTACCCATCTACAATGTCTAGATAATCTGTACCTATGAGTTTCTAGAATATTTTTGTTGAATGAGTTCTTGCTATATTTATTTGGGCCTAATAAGATTTGTTGATTTATCTACATATTTATGTACTGTTGGAGAGAAAAACACCAGAAAAATTATGCTTCATGATCAGGTTAATGACAAAGCCTAGATCAGATCATAATCACCTTATTTCCAAATTATGTCTCTTCTCATGTACATTTTTTGTCTTTCAGATTTACTCTCTCTCTCTTTCTCTCTCTTTCTTTCTCTTTCTCTCTCTCTCTCCCTTTCTCTCTCTCTCTCTCTCTCTCTCTCTCTCTCTCTCTCTCTCTCTTTCTCTGTGTGTGTGTGTGTAGGGTTAAGATGCTTTTCATTGAAGAAAGGTTCATATAAAATGGCCCCAGAAACTGGTATTTTATGCGCCATTGATGTTTCTGACTCTGAACATGAGTCTCAGATCTCAGTAACTTAACAATGTCATCATTCTTGAATGATGGATGATTATGGGGCACATAGCTTTTTCATTGGGTCATACTCATCTAAGTGGGTCAGTGCCATTATTATTTAATAAGTTTCTACTTAAAGGTAATGATAGATTCCTAGGAGCTTCAAAAATGTAGAGAACTTCATGGCCCATCAAGCTTAAAATTAAGGATAAAATGACAATCAATAAGACATTAAATTATACTTGTAATCCCCAGATCTAAGTAAGTTTTAGACATTTTAGGATCACATATTAAAATTTGTTATACTAGAATTTTCTTTCAGTTTCTTACTTAAATTACTATAAAGACACATTATTGCTTAATATTATTGGGCATAGCAGTGTGGTAAATGTCTTTAGTGAAATACTGATTCAATTTTGTCTTTAATGTAACAATTGCAACCAAAGATTTGATGATACACATTCATATATTTGTTAATTCAACTCTATTACTATATTTTAGAATTTATTGACTGCTTTGCTCATGGCAGAGTATTAGGCTTAGGCAATGTAATAGTGAGTACACTTAGAAATATATCCTACCTCATCACCCATTCTATATTCTACTGAGGAGGCATACTATTTAAAGAAATAATATATAAATAAATAGGGACATATTCTTAAAAATGGTTATAAGATATGTGGAATTTTAAAATGGTGGCTGTCATTCATGATTTTCTTGAGGTGTGGCTACTAAACTTAAAGCTGAAATATGAGAGGGACTTGCTGGGTAAACATGGAGAGATGCTGATGAGGGAAACTCAGAGGTACTGAAATCAGTACAGAATGTAGCATAGTCCATGCCACTGGTAGGAGCCCTCTTTGAATGAAACTCTTAGCCCATATTCAAGAAAGAGTAGTAGAGACAGACCTTGCTATGTTTGCTGAACTATTCAAGAATTTTAAGCTTCAAACACATAAAAACAGAGCACAGGAGATGAAAAAGTCAGCTTCAAATTTATGTTTTTTTAATGACACGTTTATGAAACAGATTGGAAAAGACCAAAAGAAATGAAAAAACAATTATGTTTGTCACTCTGCAGCCGTTTTTAAACACCCATAAGGTGTGGCCCAAATATTAGAGAAAGTAGAGGGGAAAGGTGCTTGATGGAATCCTTCAAGTTGTAAGCATGTCTTAAGCAACTTGGAATCTCCTTGGGCTTACTTAGATATAGAGATTTAAGTTCATTTATTATTTAGAATACTGTTATGCACTTGTAAAACCATGATCCTAACTCTGTATAGATTATCAATTTGTTTCTCTTGGCTATTCCAATTGAGGACATATGCTTCTGTAACACTGTGAAAATACCATACTCCATCACTCTCCAAATGCAATACATTGTAATCATTTTGTCTTTTTAACAAAAGTAACACATACAGGCTGTCTGGTACTACATTGTAAATTGAATACATTTAAAATGAGATATTATTCTATATAATATTTCTACAGTTTCTACCAGAGCCTGAAATGTTTATAAGATTTTTTTAAAGTTAAGTTGAAAATACTGATGACAATGATACAGAGAAATTGCCAGAATTTGTTTGAGGTTTGCCACTTAGCAAAAAGATTGGTTACCTCTGTTGAAAACCTTTGAGTAGGACAAAACTCATGAATACATTCCTTTTCTATGAAACATATCGGATATGTCTTACTATAGGACAGTAAAAGACATCTGTTTACTTCTGACTATAAAATAACCTCAATATAGTTACCATTCCCGAATTCCACAGGTCCATAAAATGTGGTTTTGTCTTTGTTTGTCTACTCTGTCGAGTAATTTTAGTTTAGGGGCTAAATGACTTATGCTTTCTGGTTTGCCTTTCCAAACATTACAAATGTAAAAGCGCAAATTTTCTGTTACTCAATTTAGGACTTGGCATAGGATCAGAATTTGCTTCACATAATCATTATGAAAACTAAGCTGCTGTCTATAAACAGAGAGAATGGTAGGTGACTGAGCTGGGCAGTGTGTGGTACCTTATTGCTTGTGCTTTGATTTTTGTCAGGACCCCTGGTCTCTCATTGAAGTCATTTTCCTGAAGGGTACTTGCACACAAAATCTGAATTCCAAAGCAGTAAAGTAAGCTTTCAACCTATGAAGAAAGGAAATAATAAAGACAATAAGATTTTGTGTCTGTTTTATACAGTTGTTTTAAGGCTGTCTCTTTTAAAGTTGTGTTTAAAAATTCAAAAATCTTAGAATTTTCTGACTCAATAAATGTTAAATGCAAAAGCATTTCTAATAAATGTCCTTCACCCTTCACATGCCAGCACTGTGCCTCAATCCTGTACTTAAATAGTATTCTTTCCAACTTACCAGTTGTGTAGATTGTACTCAGCAGAATCTGCAGCTCAAGAGTCAAAGACTTCTAGCTTGTGCAAACACTGGGTAAGATTCCCAGGAGTTGGCCAAAAAAAACAAAAGCATGAGATTAATTTTCATTATCTTTAAAGTCTATAGTGTTATTATCTATCATAATAGGAGCTTTTTATATGGCCAGCATATGCAATTATATCCAATTTATAATTTTTGGATTTTCATATAATAGTTAAATTTACTTATATATTTGCTGCAGGCTGGCTACTAATATATTTGAGATTTAAAAATTTTAACTATAAAACAGATATTGTGGTTATCACAAATAAATTACATTTTTATTCATATATACAACAGTGGAATTCTGTTCCAACTTGGCCATTAAATAAAATGTGCCAATTAAACTGATTACTTAAAAACAATCACATCATTGGACAAGAAAAAGTACGGGAATTGTGTTGTAGTGTGGGAATTAGGTGAGTCTGACATGCTCCTGAGCAGTCATCAGCTACTGTGTTTCTCCCAGTCAATGTCCCTCCTAGCTGTCTCTGCTTCTTACAGTAAAGCATGGGTAACTATAGATAAAAAACTATATTTGGTCACAGTCAAGTTCTGTTTTATAATAATGAACTTACTCTTAAAAGCAACTTTGCAAAAAACTTACAAAACACCATAAACATTCCTAATATTATTTTGAACAACTTTTTATATAAAACATATCTTATTAAAATACTTTGTAAAATCTACATATGTTATTATGCACTTCTGTATATTTTGTTGCTCAATACTTTTTTTTCCTTACTTAGAAGTACAAGAATAGATTTTTTTTTGCATAGCTTCCTGAATAATAAATTTCAAAATCTCTAATTGGGTTATGCAAAAAAATTTGCTGGCCATTTTCTTTAGACATATTCCACAACTGTATGGATTTGTCTTTACTGTCCTCAATCTAGATTGTGAATATTTCTACTCTAGTATAGAAATGGGGATAGAATGTTGCTTTCTCAGATTTCTTTACTGCCTTATCATGTACATAGTGTGTGTGTGTGTGTGCGTGTAAATATAACATGATTTAAGATGTGAAGAAACAATTTTAGGTGTGACTTTGCCTTTAAATAGACAGTAAATTAGGACAAGGCCACTAATGTTCTATGGTTTAAGTTCTAAGAAGCCTCATAGCTTACTAAAACTTCTATAGTTCCCACTGTCCTACCACATAGAGTGTGTAAGAGTGACTGATTTGTGATTTAAGGTTTCTTACAAAACCCTAATTTTACCCAGATTGGTATTTGTAGGATGTTATAGTCAAGGTCAAAGGGTAAGCACTACTTTAGTAATCTTACTTTAGGATTATTTTGATGTGCTTTTGATCACTGATGTCCAGATTTGGTGGGATTCTGCTATTGTACATTGATATATGGCAAACATAGTAACGTCAAAATTGGTTTTCTTGTTTCCTTTGGGTAAAATATAAACCAACCACACATAACTTAGGGCAATAACTCACACAAATAATATTATAATCCCATTTGTATGGAGATTTAAAGAGAAACAAATAGTCAATGATGGCAGAGGTCAGAATATAGGAACTGCCCAGTAATATGGACAGAGAGTGGAACTTTGGGCCTTGGTGGTGGTTCTTTGGGTACATATTTTTGAGGACTCCCTGACCTATACACTGAAAATTTGTGTATTTTACTGTAAGAGCAAATCAACTTCAAAGAAATCAAATTAAAAATGATTGCTGCTTGGGGAAACCAGTATATTTATAAATTATATATGAACACTAAGGTATAAAGTAAACTTCAGAAAGAATTGACTTTATAAAATTTTATGCAAAATATCCAATATTTGTCATATAAATGCAAACATCATCCAGAGTGCAGACATATTTAGGTATAAATAAATTAGGAACAAATAGAGTTCTCTGTTTTGCATACCTTATACAACATTTGAAGTTGTATTATTTTTAGATTTCTGAGGTCTTAATAATATTTTAAAATACAATACACTTTTAATTTTGATTTGTATTATTTAAACATGTATCTATCCATCACAATTGATCAATGTAAACCTTACAATTTGGACAGCCCAAATGTTAAAATTGTCAAGTGCTGATAAATTTGAATGAGCCCAGTCAAAATTTGATGAGTAGATATTGGAAAACACATTACTGGATAGTCCAATTAAATTCTCACAAATCCTCTAAGTCTATAAATAACCATGTTCTCCAAAAAATGCTGTAGATTAGTTATTTAAAGTCCACTAGCTCTCCAGAACTGCAGATACCTCTTAACCATGACATAAGCATAAATTTTTTCTGTTGCCTTCATAGTACTTATAACTACTTTATTTCATTTTAGTGAAATAATTTTATATTGTGTTTGTATCCACCTTACCTCACTTAATTCTTCAACAGTCTTATTTCTCCAGCTTTATAACATTTCTATTTTACTTACGAGTCAAGTGAAGACTAGAAAATATCTCTTTCCAGAATCTAATATGGAGCTGATAGCTGGGTTGAAATATGAGCCTAGGTACTCAAGCAGGCAGCTCTGCAACTGCATGACAAAGTCTGTATATTCCTTCATCAAAAGGTTAAAGATTCTTGGGACAGTTGTCAAATACTTTAATACTCAATTAGGCTTATAGGTTGTAACAGACTTACAATTAGCAGCATTTCCCAATATGAGGGCTGAACTAAAAGTCCATCAAGTGTATTTGCTCCCCTTGTTGACCTTTTATT
The DNA here is from genome assembly GCF_947179515.1 of Apodemus sylvaticus. Classification (NCBI taxonomy): domain Eukaryota; kingdom Metazoa; phylum Chordata; class Mammalia; order Rodentia; family Muridae; genus Apodemus; species Apodemus sylvaticus. Next base: position 139,526,957 of record NC_067477.1, on the reverse strand, counting down.
AGTAGGATGCTTAGTGTGCTGTCTAAACTCCAGTAATAAAAAGAGAAATTTTCATATATTGTACCCAAAGAGCACTACTGTGTCATTTTGGGTTACAAAGAATTAACTTTTATGAACTAAGCTGCAGTGAATTTCATCTAGTTTTAATGTTTGGCAAATAAAATTTGAAATTATCAAAGTCCATTATGTTTTGGTACAAATGTAAACAAATCCCAGATACCTATTGAGTTAGATCATGGTTCTACTAAAGACAGAGATATTGGACATTGGAGAAAGCATTGCTAATCCATTTGTATGCACAAAGGGGAGTTAAATGATCCCAAAAAGTGTAAAGCTAGTGATTCTGTTGAATAAGTGAGTTAGGCTCCATAGTTCCTTGTCCAACAGAAGTACTCAGAGTTAGGAAGACATATCTTTTATGCTATTCCTCGCAGCCATAGGAAGCTATTATTAGAAGGAAATGGGAGGAAGTCAGCTCACAAGCAAAGTGGTGACCTGGGTTATTGTGTGGCTACTTGTGCTCCAAGCTCTGTGGGATACTATAGGTGGGCATGAACTGCATGCTATGATAAGTGCTACTTCTAAAACAATTATATAGTTTGATTCCCAGAAATATATTTAAATCCAAAAGTTAGAAAGGAAGATGCCAAACACAATTGACATTTCACCTGCAGTTGGTCACCATGAATTCATTTTATTAATGACAGGCAGTGAATGTGGTGTGGATATTCACCTGAAGCAGAAGCAGCACTGGTCAAAACTCAGAAACAACTATTGTTCATGACCTCACAATACCTGGGCCTCTCTGTAGAATCAGGCTTCAATGTTTGTTAGACACTGCTACATTCAGCAGAACAAACAACCTTATTCCAGAAGCAAGGATATTAAAGACTCATGTTTTTCTTCTAAGTAATGATGTCTCTCTACAATTAAGCATGCCTGGATTCTCCTTAGGGAAGTAGCTGTCATGGCAGCATATAACTATAACTGCTGCTTAGAAGGTATCGTTTTCTACCTTCAGTTCTTTTCCTTTAATGAAAAAAATGAATTCTCTCCAAAATGAATATTTTTATTTAAAATTACACATGATCTTTTATATACTGAATGCTTAATTTATTGAATTGAGAACATTATGAAGCATGAAGTTATATACATATATTTCATTACCTTCATTGTACAATTAAATGTGTAATAAGAGAAATTTTCAAAAGATTACTTGGATCAAGTACAATGGAGTACTGAGTAGTCCAAAGACAATGAGACAGGTATTTTACTCTGTAAATGTATATGTATTATATCTCTTTACACAGATATACAAAAAATATGACTTGTGAGAAAGTAATATAACTCAGGCAGAATTGTTTGTAAAATTCTACTATTTACATTAAAATCATCAAAAATACATATCATTAAATTATAATCATTTATATGGCCTAAAATAGTTTTGTCATACTGTTTTCCTTGCACACGACCTTAAGAAACTAAAAAATTCATTCTTAATCTAAACTATCTTAATTGGGCCAAATAAATGGAAAAATGTGTTCTGTTACAAGCTTGTTTAAATGTGAGAACAGGACAAGAAGAGGTGGGTAAATCTTTCCAAAGAGATCTTTTCCAGTAGCATTGAGTTTAGATAGACAACTGCTCATCGCAAATTGTTTAAAACCCCTTATTTGGACTAAATGATACTCAACTTTTCTTTTACTTCTCTTATGATGCATTTATTGTACTTTTTAGCGAGCATTTAATATGTAAACGTTTTCAGTACTGAATTGATGATAGCTTAAAGCAAATGTGCTTTATACAAACCCTCCAAAACTATGTCTTACCAAAGCAGAAGAGGAGAGTTCAAGTACTGCAACTGTTACAACATCCTGTAATTATGACTACACTTGCCTTCTCCTGGTTTTGCACCTTGATGTCTCTGCACTGAGCTGTGGACAGGCTCTCTGTCCGCACACTTATGTTTATTTGTCTTGAGGCAGCTGCCTTTGCCCTCTTTACCCATTGAAGTGGCCAGGCTTATGTTTCCTTGAACTCAGGTTATAGCTGCTGCCTACATTGCAGACTCTCCTTAGAACCTCCTGCTCACTGCACCTTTACTGATGTGTCCCCCACACTGAGCCTGCTCACTGTGCCTCCTCAGAGCTGTCCCCCATGCTGAGACTCAGCAGGCACCTGATTCTGCCACAGCACACTGCAGCGCCATTTGAGGGCCATCTCTCAAATTTCACTCCCTGTATAGGCTTTGCCATTATCTTTCTGGGAAACATAACTGCATGAAAGGGACTTTGTCACTGGTATAAATTTCTCTGGAAAAAGGTAAATTGAGAGGGATGAAAGATCATTTTGAGTTAAAAACAAAAGAAATAAATAAGAAAGCAAGGTATTCACTAAAACTATTTCAGGATAGCCTGTCCTATTGGTTTCTTTCCCAAAATGGTTTAAAATGTATGCGCATCTTTGCTCCTTCCTTTACTTCACTCTTTATCCTTATTAAGATGCAGTCATATCCAAGGTGAAAGTTTAGCCTCCAGGCATTGTTCTCCTTTGTGCTCCTAGCAACAGAAGGCACGGTGTTTGGAAGCAGACATAAAGAGTTGAAACACAATACAAGTCTAAAAAATTGAAGTATCAAAAATTTGAGCAAAACTCACTAATATAGTATATGGAGATTGACAAGGGTATATATTGGCCCTCTATAGGTATTATTAAAGATTTAATACTAATAGTAGTAGAATAGGGCTTAGTTTTTGAAAAATGCAAGTACTGTTAAAGGAAGTGTGGATCCTTTAAAAATTAGTTATGAGTTGTTTACACTCCTAATGAGGACACTGTCATTTTAAATTATCCAAATCATTGGATATTTCAATATGAAAAGAAAACTGTTTGCAGTAAGCTATTAGGAGTTTATAGAAACTGAGTAGGAAACACACTCAATTAGTAAAAAATGTGCTTTATTTTGGCACAAATGTAATTGCAAAGAAAGTGATAAAACAACATGGTTTAGGCTTATTTTGGGAGGAACAGTATGTTATGATACAACCAGGAATTAAAGCATGGCTTCATACAGTGAATGCTGTCACAGAGATGAGTACTGATAGGAGAAGCAGGACGATAAGGAAGCTAGTCATGTGCTCTTAGTGAACAACTTCACTTGATTGCATTGATACGGTGTTATCTTACACTCTCCATCTTGAACATCAAGTGCACTGTATCTATCTTTCTTATTATTTTCCCAATCATACAATTCCTTATCCATCAGCCAAAGCTATTCCCCCAGTGTTAAAATGACCCTTTCCTTCAGCTAAAGGAAAAAGCACCAAGTCATTAAGAATGTCAAGCAAACACTTTTATAAATTGGTTTCTGTATCTTCCCAGTCTCCTTCAAGACAGTTTTCTCCCAACTAAAACCTTGTTATCCAAGCCAATCACTTTTGATGATATGAGCAGTATTTGCATTTATGTCTTTAGGGCCTTAGTCCTTTTCCTTCAAAACTTCATAAATTCTGTCTAACCTCTGTGGAATGAAATTTTACCAATCACACATCTATTATGTTCTCTTTGAAAATTCATCCTGAAAACCCTTCCTGGTCATTCCCACTTCAAAAGAAGCTGTGCTGCTTTGTATAGATAGAGTTCTTACATTCAGTACAGTTGTTACAGTAACTAATTGTCCCTCCTATTTTTTCCATTGTGTCTAAATCTTCTAAGTAATACTTATACCTCCCAGGTAACAGAGCTTGTCCCACAATAGAGATCTCAATAAATGTCAGTAATCTAATTAATTCCAAGACATCATGGAGATAGACTATTAAAGGCTAAGGTCAAGTAGATCAAAAAAAATTTATTTAAAAAGAAATTCAAAAACTCATGAACATATAAAGAGAAGCTTAAACTTAGTAAGGGAAGAAATGGCTATTAACAAAAGGAATTAAACCTTGCTCAGTCTGTATAGATTAAAGAGCACCATCGCACCCAGTTTGGGCAGTGGTCTGGAAATACTGCCTTTCTTAGGCTTTTGCATATAGTTGGAGAGAATGTAATTGTTATAATGCTTCTGAGGGACTCTTGGGTTATGAATATTAAAATATAAGTGGGTGCACCTTTAAGGAAGTGCTTCCAGAAACTATTCTCTTATTTTTTTCAAAATATTAGAGCAAATTTGTAAATATATAGCATTCATACTTGTTGCATATTGGACTTGGCTAAGTAGAAGTGATAGAATATGCCTAATGACTCATAACCTAATATGAATACATATATAAATTATCAAAATTTAAAAATATTTTAGTGAGTATAATCAAAGATATAAACATTAATTATGATGGAGGTAAATAACTTATGAAGATCAGTGAATTGACTATAAAAAGGTCTTTGCAAATTGTTGCAAAAATGTAATATACAAGTGCAATCCTTAGCTAGTGAGGTCTTCTATTAAGCTCCTTTTAAATACCAGCCACTGTCCATTTCAGAAGATGATACCCAGTCTGTGAGTCTCCAAGGATTTTTATCATTGTGTTGAATTGAACAAACCATATTACAAAGAACGTTCATGTTGTCAGAACAGAATATGACATGAACTTTGCAGAATATGTTCTGAAGCATGACATAAAGGTTAATTTTAGAGTTTAAATACTGTATAAATCTGATTTAAAAAAATACTTGGGTGTAGAATGTAATACACTTGCCTATCACGTGCAAAACCACTGCACAGAAGTAAGGCAAATTCAGCTTGGACATGCGTGTCAGGTTGTTCATCCTCTCAATAGTTAGTTGGAGGTTGCTAATGAAATGCAGGGCTTAGAACCTGGTGAACAGTTTCCCTCAGCAGCTAATTGTACCTCTCTTTTATTTCTGCTGCCATTGACATCTGTCCATGTCTTATATCAGAGATAGCTAAGTGGGCAGAATATGATCAAGTTGATTTCGTAATAAGGTGTCTTCTTCTTGCTACGTCTGCTTACCAAAATAAAAATTCCGAAACATATGAGAAGTTCCAAATGGTTGACAGAATTTCCTCATCTCATTTATATATATATTAATGTTATCAATAATTACTTAATTGGCTCCTTAGTTTGTCTACCTCTGTAGCTGCATAATGGAAACTGATAATAGTAATTGCCATTGCAAGTTGCAAATGGAAGACTTAGCCAAGCACTTCCTGTTCCTTTTAAATCCACATCTTAGGCTACACAACAATTTCTAGGCTTTGAGATAGCTTATTTATATTGATTAACTAGTGTGTATAAGCTAATTTCACTTTCCAGTTTCCTAATGTGTATTTGTCATGCAATGCTTTTTTATCTCTAATCCCAAATGACATTTATTTCTTCCTCAAAATTATAACTGATGTGATGCCTTCTGGATTACGCACAACTTAGATATCCACAGAAATTGCAAAAGCACAGAAAAGAAATGCAGATCTTGTTTCATTTATTCAGATGGACATACATTTGTGTTTAATCTATAACTGAAGATATCCACTAACATAGTTAATTGATTGGTTCTAGCATTTTCTTTCAATCTACTGCTCTTCCTTATTGTATCTTGGATTCATTAATTGTGTATCTCAAACTTTATTCTCATTTGCCCAAAATACCAAATATTAAATCTAAGTGACCTCTTGTAGGAAATGAATCTAATATTGCTACAAAATTAAAGACAATCTTTTTATAAGTAGAAATATTTTAGTACATATTTAGTATGACAAAGTAATAAGGTGGTTTTTATCACTTCAAATATTTATCCAGAGTTAATTTGGGGACTGGAGTGCCTAATACCAGAGGACCCAAGTTTGATTCCCAGAACCCACATAAAGATGCATACAACTGCTGTAACTCTAGTTATACCTATTGGTCTTTAGAATAACAGGCATACACACGGTACACAGACACATGTGCAGGAAAGACACATGCACACAAAATAAAATGAAAATTTCTTTTAATGGTGAGACTGTGATTTGCATCATGTATTAGGTTAGAACAATCAAAGGAAAGAAAAACATTAGAAGTGAATCTACCAAATTAAATTTTGTTGTATTATCAAGCAGCTAGGTGACAGCATATGTGTGTGTGTGTGTGTGTGTGTGTGTGTGTGTGTGTGTGTGTGTGTAGAGAGAGAGAGAGAGAGAGAGAGAGAGAGAGAGAGAGAGAGAAAGAGAGAGAGAGAGAATGACAGCCAGTGTATTCCAGTGTGTTAACTCTCTGGGAGACATGACTCATCCATTAAAATTTCACTAGAGTCTAAAACTACTATCTTTTAGTACTTTACCCTTTCTTTGATATGTTTTTATGCTTACCAAGATTACTTTTCATTTTAGTCCCAATATGCAGTTATTTTTGCAGAAATAATGTTCTTTAAGATAGAAGTGAGTCCTTTGGTCACTGTCAAGCCTTTCTATGAAAATGAGTTTATATCAGTACTTATAGGTGAGAGGCTAGAAATGATGGCCAGGTGTTTTCATTCTAAATTCATAAAGCTATATACAAATTACCTTCATAAAACTTGATTTTTTGAGTTCAAGGCTAGCCTGGTCTACAGAGTGAGTTCCAGGACAGCCCAGGGCTATACAGAGAAACCCTGTCTCAATAAATAAATAAATAAATACATACATACATAAATAAATAAATAAATAAATAAATCAAACTTGATTTTCTAAGTATCCAAACATATACTTCCAAACATGAAAAAGAAGTAATCAAAATTGAGTGATTTGTGCTGGAAACAAGGATTTAATGTTATGAATATTTTTAACTTACTAAATTGCACTGCTTTCATAATTCATAGTTGGATCTTTCTAGATGCTCAGCATTTGCTGGTTTTCTTTTTGGAGGCTGCACATCATAGATGACCAGATGTCAACGCAAGTATCCTGGGTGTAAAGGGAAGAGGTGGAAATGCAGACCCTCCTTCTCTTTCCTCCTCCTCTGCCTCTCCTCCTCCTCTGCCCTCCTCCTCTCTCTTTTCCTCTGCCCTCCTCCTCTTCCCTCCTCCTCTGCCCTCCCCCTCTCTCTCCTCCTCTGCCCTCCTCCTCTGCCCTCCTCCTCTGCCCTCCTTCTCTGTCTCCTCATCTCTCCCCTCCTCTGCCCTCCATCTCTTCCCTCCTCCTCTGCCCTCCTCCTCTGCCCTCCTTCTCTCTCTCCTCCTCTCTCCCCTCCTCTGCCCTCCACCTGTTCTCCTCTGCCCTCCTCCTCTCTCTCCTCCTCTCTCTCCTCCTCTCTCCCCTCCTCTGCCCTCCTCCTCTGCCCTCCTTCTCTCTCTCCTCCTCTCTCCCCTCCTCTGCCCTCCACCTCTGCTCTCCTCTGCCTTCCTCCTCTCTCTCCTCCTCTCTCCTCTTCTGCCCTCCTCCTCTGCCCTCCTCTCTCTCCTCCTCTTGCTCCTCTCTGCCCTCCTCCTCTCTCTCCTCCTCTGCCCTCCACTTCTGCCCTCCTTCTCTCTCCTCCTCCTCTCTCTCCTCCTCTGTCTTCCTCCTCTGACCTCCTCCTCTCTCTCCTCCTCTGTCTTCCTCCTCTGACCTCCTCCTCTCTCTCCTCCTCTGCCCTGCTCCTCTCTCTCCTCCTCTGTCCTCCTCCTCTGCCCTCCTCCTCTCTCTCCTCCTCTCTCTCCTCCTCTGCCCTCCTCCTCTGTCCTCCTCCTCTGCCCTCCTCCTCTGCCCGCCCCCTCTGCTCTCCTGCTCTGCCCCTCCTCCTCTGTCCACCTCTTCTGCCTCTCCTCCTGTGGTGCTTTCCGCTGAAGACATCAGTTTAGCAAGAACCAGAATACAGATTTTCATGAAAATAAAAAAGAATTAACTAAGTAGTGAAAATAAAAATGAAATGCACGTTATAGAATTCATAGAGTTTTAGAGTTTTATGAAATCTATGAAAGGAATCTATCTATTATAGCAGCTTCTCTTTTGAAACAAAGATAGTTTTGTTTGGAAAAGTTAAAAGACTTTTTCATGTCACAGAAGTATTTTCATTGATATAACAAAGACATGGGTTCTGTTCAAATTTCATCATTCCAATTTTAGGTATCAAAGGAAATACCACCTCAGAAGTCATACATTATCATTTGCACATATGATGTAATAGTTCCGATGACGCATCTCCCTTTGGTCTCCTTCTGTCTTCTGTCCTGATTTGCTCACTTCTTTTTATGTGTAAGTTGAAGACATCTTCAGTTTCCTAACAAGGCCCCTTACAGTCCCTGGAAAATGAAGGAGTTTTCCAGATGGAAACTCACTTTAACAAATTCATCATTATGTGAGTCTTGCTTTGGATTTAAAGCACAAAAACAATGGTACACTACAGCAAATAAATCAACATCTGCAGGATGTGGAGAATGATTCTGTATTCTAGGAAAGTGTTGTCAGTTGATGATAAGTGTCTTTTCTAGAAGCATAGCATCTTAATAGTAGAAGTAAATGTGTCATAAAATACAGAACTTAGTTTGTCTCTATTTTATCAGAATATGTTAGAGACTCTGCATGGGAAGAAAAGGCCGTTATCTCTCCTGTGTTCTGAGACTCCTGAAAAAATAGATTAAGAAAAGAAAAAGCAAAGATATCAATTTAACACAACCCTTTCAAGGCTTTATAAGGCTTGAAATATGTATAGTTTTATGGTATGTTTGGTGATAAATTGATGACTGTGGGAAAATAGGACACAGAAGATAGGACCCTACAGCAGTGGTTCTCAACCTTTCCAGGGCTGAGGTCTTTTAAGACAGTGCCTTCTATTGTGGTGACTCCAACCACAATATGGTTTTCTTACTTGCTTTATATCTGTCAGTTTGTCATTGTTATCAGTCATAGATATCTTTGTTTTTCTATTCTCTTAAATCATTCCCTACAGATTGAGAACTACTGCCTTTTAATATCAAACTTCAGGGACACAGCTTCCTTGGTCAGATTTTTCTCTGTGACCTTTCTCATAGAAGCAAGATTGGGAAACTCCTTTCTCCAATGCTAAGGATAGCAGCTTCCACTTGAGGATCAGGTGACCTGTTCAATTACAACTTCATACATCTTTCATAGGGTATGTTACCTTCTTCAGGAGAGCAGGTCAGGAGGAGTTGGTTTCAGTCTGTTGAAATGGCATATTTGGGGAATGAATGTCCTTAAATAAAATTAAATACAAAATTTTAGTTGTTCATATCATGTATGAAACAGGCCTGTACTCGATGTTGACAGAAAAAAAGCTTGAACAGTGGAGAATTTATTTTTTATAATGCTTTCTGGGCTTAAATTTTAATAAAGTAAACTACAAATGCTTTGTCTGAGAGCATTGTTTGAAAAAAATGCTTAATTGATCTCTCTTTAGGAGAGCTCACTAAAACTATTATACAAGATCAAAGCCTAAGTGATTCATTCATTACAGTTTTAATAAATGTGTGGATCTGTTTTTTTTTCTTATGTACAGTATAGTGTGATAATGAAATTAACTTTGCAGAAAAAAGATATTCAGGAGCTCCTTTGTCAAATGGTTGCTTTGGAAAAATACCAAAGGGATGATACTCTGAGATTTTATTTTTCATTTTGCTCTGGTTTGTCTTTGAACTCTTTGTTCATTTAAAGTTTCAGCAGCACAATTGTCTGTTCTAAGAAAACTATTATTCCTTATTTCCCTGAACCCACAATGAGCTAGCTTATGGGCTTAGGACCATTTAGAGGTGTAAACTTCAATTGAGCTCTACTTTGTTTACTACACAAATCATTCATTCAGGCAAGAAACTATGCCAAACAAAACATAAAGACATTGAACCACAAATTGGGAAGGCATTATTATCATTTCTCTTTGCATTTGTTGATGACTTAGCTGAGCTATCCTGTTGTAAGATCTGTGTTCCAGAAAGCTTCTCCAGAGCTCTGTTTCTTATTTTTGAAATGTAACTTATACCTGGCATAACAAGGATCAGAATCTGAACTTGGCCATGATATGAAAATAAAAATATTGAATATAATTAAACAGCAAAACTATGTTTTCTCCTATTTCTTGTCTTTCATAAATAATGATCATTTTTTTACAACATTTAATAAGTGAGCTAAAAATGACAAAAGAAAATTTCAATTACTGAATCAGGTACAAAATTTTGAAAACTAAATTTTTATAGTTTCAGATTAATACAATCAGGAAATTAAAATCCCACAAAGAAAAGTGCCTTATTATTATTACTTTTAATCCTGTATCAGGATCTATTCAGTTCTCAAGTGTGAGCCCCATTTCTTGGATCCTTTTATCTTTTTCCAGAAATCATTCTGTCATCTCTTTTTTCATCTTACTATTTTGTCTATAAATGGTAATCCTGTTAGTAATGTCCAGGAATGTAAGGACTAAATGAAACATTCTTTGGAAAAGTATTTCTTAGCTCTTGGAATAAGCTGAATAATGTTATATGTGCTTAGGACAGAGCCCTGTAAAATGAAGCTGTGTGTTTAGGGTTAGGCTCTAGCAGTAAGGACAGTAATAATGAAATTGGACCTGATATCAGAAAATGGCAAGTGCTGTGTATGAGGAAGAGGAAAGCACAGGAAGGATTGCAATAAGCCCACTGCAGGAGACATTTGAGGGGCATCACACTAAGGACACATATGTTCCTGTTGCAAGCCTGAAAGTGAGGCCAAGGGTCTGAGATGCATCTGAGGACAAAGCTCCACCTCTAGTCTTGGTGCTGAGCAACTATGAATCACATAGAACTTTTGAGTTAGAGCTAATAGTCTATTTAAATTCACCGATGCCAGATTAAGTAGAGTCTGTTATTCACAAGCAAAAGCTGTCTTCATTTTGATTTATTTTTCTATGTAGGACCCTATACAAGATTCAGACAGTTCCTGGTACACAGATCAACTTGAAACCAGACCTTCAACACAGGAAACACAGGAATATGAATAATGCATAAATATGAAATATTTTATATGCATTTATTAGGTACCTAATATATTTCTAAAATTAAATTATCTTGAAAACCTCAATTGCATAATTTTCAACAAATTTTATATTTATCCAGTTGACAATATGCTTTAAGCATACAAGAATATCATTTTACAAACGCTTATAAAATACTTTGGATATAATTGACTCACTTTCAGGATAGCAAAACACTTTTCTGTCATCAGCTCCACTGTACCAGAAACTACTCTTCTAAGTCTCATACGTATATTGTCATTATTATCACAGTCAAATATATGACAAAATTTTCTATAGTCTAAATGCATATCTTTATGGAATTACAATCTTAGTAGTAGTTTTCTATACTATATCCAGCTCAAGTCATTTTTTGGAACTCGATTAGAATCAAACATGGAAAGGAATGAATATAGACCAATATCACTAGAATATTAAAACATGATCTGCTAGTAAGCTTGTGCAAACCATTTTGACAACTGCATTAATGTAAAAGACATTCGAGTGTGGAATATATTTCTTGAATGCTACACAGGAAATGGCTCCTACATTTTATCATTCTGTTGGTAGTGACGATTTAATTATTATAAGAGATCTTACTTTTGGATCAGCTAAATAGTCTGATATTTTTGTGTATGTATGTGTAATATTTGGTAACTGACAATTATTCACAAACAGCACTTCACTGTTAATGGTTTTGAGGTTTGTGGACTCCATAGTAATTGAAAATCTTAGCACTAACAATCAACATGTACACTTACATGAGGAGATTTAGAGTGCCATGTGAATTTTCAAAGGCAATCGAACAATCTTTGATTCAATAGCCTTTGGTACACATTCTGGTGGCCACAGCTGATGCTAACCCTGTTTCCACTTCTGGAGCACAGTGGCTTTTCTGGAGAACTTTTATCCTCTACTCTTCCCTTTTTGTTCCCTTTCATTTCCAAATTTAGAAATTCTCATGACATTTCAAAACATAAGTAATATAAATACCTATGATTTAAATACTGCATTTTCATTTACGACTGTTGTATTTTGACCTTCAGAAATGTGCAGATTATTTAAGTTATATGATTGAAATTATTTTCATTTTAAATTTTGAAGATTTAGAAATAATGTCCTGAGAAAATTGAGTTACAAAATCAAGAGGACTTAAAGAAATTATAATGGTTTTCTATTAACAATATATTAACAGTCAAAATTCCAGTGCCTTGGAACTTTTAAGCTTCAGGGACAATATAATAGGAAAGAAATGTTCATTGACTCATTTTGCTCCTTAAGTGCAACCTACAGAATAAAATTCTGACAAGGAAAGACTCTGCTCTGACTCACCACATCGCTTCCCACTCATGAGTGTGTAGAACCTGGGTCATGTGAAGGATGTTGATAAGGAAGGAGTCTATAAACTGTGGGTTTCCACTGTGAGTTTCTTGTAGTAGCAAGTAATCTAGAAAAGGAGATAGTTTGGACTAGGCAGTCCTGGGTCAGCCTGGAATCCAGCTCTCCACATTTGAATGTATCCCTAACCATGAAACAAGATTGCTCCAGTGGCACTCTCTCAGAGTCATACTCTTACACTCTAGCTCTAGACTCTCAATCTTCTTCTCAGATTTGCTGAGAAGCAGAAATCTGGTTAATGTGGATGTGGGATTTGAATTCAGGTTTTCTTGATTTATATTGTATATCCGCTTCCCATTTTCACCACTGCACTTAAGGTGTTAAATGCATGGTAATATATGCTTTGGATTTTGTTTGTCTGTTTGTTTGTTTTGGGATTTTTATGTTTTTTTTGGTGACTTTTTTTTGTTGGTTGAGCAAAACTTGTGCATCCCCAAAAGAATCTAATTTATTTGAAAGGGAAACTTAAGCCCACCTTTTCCAATCCTCATATTGGCTCTGATTCTGTTTATGTGTTTTTGAGATGACAATGTGAGTAGACAAATTCTTTCATATGAATATTCTTCAGGAAGCATATATCCATGCTTATCACTGTACAGCAAAATAATGATTAAAAGGACCCAGGCCCTGTCACAGTGGAGATCCCATTCATCATGTTCGAACAGTAGTGATTGCTTTTCCTGCATCTTCTTTCTAGCCACAGGAGCTCCGTATTTCTAAGACACCTGCTTGACGAAGCTGTTCCCTATTCATTATAAAAGTCAGACATATTTCACATATCCAAGACTTTCTTCCTCTTATTTAGCAATGTTTGGCATTTCAAGACACTCATCTCTTTAATATATAACTACCAAAATAATTTGATTTTTTTTTTATTAAGCAAGTGGAGGTCAAAGCAAGCAGGTTCCACAGTAGCTGAATCATTTTCTTAGTCATAAAAGAATTATTGCTGTATACTTCTATGCTTGCTAGCATCAGAGAGAATAGACCTGTCTATTGCATGTTTGTTTGAATGAGCTGTATGGGATATTGCATCTATTTAAAGGCCATTTACATCTTCTAATATTTTCACATTTTCAAATATAGTTCTCACATGTTCAAGTCCTCTGAACTTTCACTTCATCTCTGCCACTAGTTCACTGTGTGTCCTTAGGGTAGTCATTCTTACTCTTTCAATGACCCCATCTGCAAATCAAGAAGGTAGGCTTAAATGACCTTCCTGAGTCTTTTTAGCTTGGCCAGTCATTGTCTTTCAGTTTGCACATTTGAATCAATTCCTGATTCAAATCTCCCAAATTCTCCCAGGACTCTCCCAAATTAATACTAAGTCACTCACTGATTGACCTTGTTGGCTCTGGCATGAATGCTTTCATCCATGCATTTCTTTGATAAAATGATGTTTTATATTTAAGATTGTTGTCCTATGTGTCTCCCAAACTAAGAGCAAACATTTTCATCAAGCCTGAGTGACTGACATATTTAAAACTGAAAACCTTGTTGAGAGTGATTTTTGAAGAAAAAAAGGGAATGCTCCACAAGACATATCACCTATCACCATTACTGTTATTATCAAATAGGTTCCTATTACTCCGTGTCCTGTGCTGTTTGTAGCTCTCATGCAGGTGATTCAGCAAACATTGTTTTGCATATAATCTTAGTCACAATTTTGAATTATTTTTCAAAGAACTTGTAAGCTACATTGTGCAATTTATATTATCTGTAAATTTCAAAATTATCTGTTCATGTTATTGACCATTTCATGGGTTCATGGCATAGGACTAATGCAGTCTCGATCAATGAACTAAATTTAGACTAGAATTTTGTCTTATGAAAATGAAACTTTAAATACCGTTTGTCTGATTATGATGGGAGTTGCTATGGAATGGATAAAAGCTTATATCTTTGCTTTCACATTTTGGTGTACCGGTCTGGTTCTGTTGTTCTTTCATAGAAAGGATTTTTAAAAAAACCCTTTATATTTTATTTATTATGTTATGTGTGAATCTGTGTGGGCCAAAGCATGTAATAACATGTCCTCTGTAAGTTAGAGGACAAATATTTGGATTTTCCTTCTTTTACTGTTGAAGTTGATTCTGTCCTTTTACCAGGAATTGAACTCATGTCCTTAGTTGCTGGGTGCTTTTACAAAGTTGAAGACTATTAATTCAATTATTACGTGTAAGAGAAAATTAACTATGGATTTTCTTTCTATTTCTCATTTTTTAAAATAAATCAGTTTTTGAGGTATAGTCGATAAAATGGTTCTGGGAGGTAACTTCAAATTAGTTGTTTGTGAATGTATGTATGTGCATTCATTAGAGAGAGTAGTCATGTGCTACATAATGTTGTTTGGGTCAATAATAGACTCCTTGTACAATAGCATTCCCATGAGAGTATGTTGCTTAGTGATGCACTGGCCTGGTTCTATATAAGCACACTCTTATGTTCACAAAATATTATTTCCTAGTGATGAATTTCTTGGAATGTATTCTTTCATTAATCAACATACCACTAGGTATAAGAGAACAGGCTTTCAAATCAGACTGCTCTGATTTAACTAACAGAGTGGTTGGGTTCTTTGACTTCTATCTGAGTTTCTTCATCTATGAGCAGATAACCAACATATTGACGTGAATTGCTATGGAAAATAATGCTTAGAATGTAGCTGTCACAAATAACATGGCAAGTAAAAAAATAAAAAAAATGTGAATATATTGGGAATGGAAATGGGTATTCTTTAAGTATGTAATAACAGTAAGAAAATAGATGTGATAAAGAAGTTAAAATACCAGTTAAATAATGAAAATTTGCAAAGCTACAGAGACAGCTTAGTCAATATTTCATCATTTCTGGTTATATACTGTGGTCTGAGCACACGGTGGGTGGAGATGGGGGCTTGTAGGGTACAATAAAAAACAAAACATGGTAATAAATGACTTCTAGGATAATTTTTCATTTGACACGTCATTCTTTAGTTTGCACCCTTTAATCAACTCTTGAAGCAATGCAGCTCTCTCCCAAATTAATATTGACTCACATATTAATTGATTGTTTCAGCTTTGCACCTAAACAAAACCCAAATCTAAGAGGTGTTCACAGTTTCACAGGCTACAAATATTACTGCCAGGGAGCAGAAATAGCAGAAATAGTCCCTGAGACTCAACAGTTTAGACTACTCAGTTCTACAACCCAAGAGACCATGTCTCAAACAAAGAAACAAAAGTAAAGAATAACACCAGAGATTGTCCTCTGCCCTCCACATATGTTTGTACCCACCCACACACTTTCATGCATCCATGCACTGGCTTCCTCCACACGCTTGCATGCTCTTGTATCACCCATGTAGTTGCATGTACCCACACACTTGCATGCACCACTGCACTTGCACCAACCAACATATTGAACGCAAGAGTTTGCATACAGGAACTACACACATATACTCACATGCATATTATCCCCTAAAATTTTCAAAAATGTTTTGGGTTCCATTCTTTAACATATTTATAAACTATTCATTCCAGTGAATAAGTTGCCACTGAAAGAAAAAAAAGGTTGTTTTTATGTATTTATCAGTGAAGAAAATTCTGTGTAAGTGCTGGTGGTGTAGGTCAGAACTAATGCGGGTGACACATCTGGAACATAGCATTACAAGGGTAAAGTAAAATATTTAATAAAAGTGTGTAATGGAAATTATGAAGTTTGGCAAAATGGGACATTAATAAACTTTCACATCTAGAATCTAAAATTTGTTCGCATTGTACTTAGGTTGCATTTTTATTGGAAATGGAAAGCATTTTACAATATGCTGCAAATATTTTAAGGTAAATTTTATAGTAAGTTTGAGTAGTAGTCTGAGAATAGAATAAAAAAGATTATGGTTAGCTGGGGATTTCGATCCTGATTCTCAGAGCACTTCATGACTGAAACGTGATAGTCACTGACTAATGAGGAGAACGTATAAAGCCTTCACATGATATAAATGTAAATCAGAAGATGTATTTATCTTTGTTCAGTTAAATAATTTCTTAACTCATAAAATTAAGCACAACAAACAATACTTTACTTATGGCTCCTGAAAAGCCTTGGGTGGGAGTTGGCTGTGGAGAGGTCCCTAGTGTGAGAGTGTGAGTGGGAATACTGCAAGGACTGTTTAGACATTCTGTTTTCACCTGTTAAAAGGCAGGATGGGACTGTGTCTTCCAATGTCACTATTCAGTGATTACTTTCTCTTACAAGTAAAAGTTAACTATTTTTCTTTCATGGCTATCACTCACCTTTCTTTCTCATTAAAGAATCCCTCCTTATTAATGTCAAAATAGTTTATGTAGAATAATGTCTCCTTTACAGTCTATTCTTATATGGGCATATTTATTATTCTCATTTGTGGTATTTTAGAAATCTTCATAAAAAGCTTTGTTCATGTAATTCTTAGTGGCAAAAATGTGATTATTCTTTTAATTTAAGAACTTGTTAAATATTACTTCATGGTGTGCCTATAAGCCTGGTGATAATGTCTAAAGATATCTATTACATTGAATGCAATATGGTACACTGACTCATCTGCCTTCACTAGTAATCCATCCTTTTTATAGTCCCCTATCATCTATTCTAGTCTCAATAAAGAAGTAGGAAGAGTTTCTTAGTCATGTGGAGAAGAAAAACTATTAGAAAACAAACGGTTATTTCTATATGAGCATCCCAACACAAAAGGAATTGGAGAGGAGGCAAGGATATTGAATTTCTTTTTCATTAAGCCTGCTTCCTGATTTTCATTATACCTTTTTAATCCTCATAAGGTCCTTCCTCATTTCTTTCAGACCCTGTCAATAGCTTGTTTTCATAATCAGAAGTTTGTTGGTTACAGTGAGCTGTGCTTCTTATGCACATGAAGATTATCTTGAATCCTTCAAACTCACTAATGCATCAATTCACATTTTATTTTATGTGCCTACTATATGCTAACTGATACGGGAGTTAACATTTTAAAATCCTATTGTACATTGCTAAAGAAAAGCTTTGAGGATTGAATATTTGGTTTTAATTTGTGTTTTGTATTGACCTTGGACAGGTTATTTACCTTCTGTTATATTCAGGTTATCTTCTAAAAATAGACATAATGCTCATATCTATTTTAGTGATTAGTTTAAAGAATATGAAAAGTTTACATTCACAAAACTCATACTTACACTGGTTGTGGGAGAATATATATATATATATATATATATATATATATATGCATACACATACATATATATGTACATATATATGCATACTCTATTATAGGCATTTTAAAATATTTACCATAATAGAGAAGTTTGGTGGGCACTAGGGCTACCTCTAGTCACTGCTCATATTGGTAATGCATCCTTGTGTGATAACAGCACTGGATTCAGTGATCAACTTATAAGGAATGAAAAGCATGTTGACCGGATCTTTTTGAGCAGAAATAAAATCAGGTTGCCTTTGTCTCTTTGCTGCTTCTTCTCTTTCTTCCATTTTGTAGGTGGATTGATTTGGTCAGACATTCTCATGAAGATTCAGGGAAAGCAAGTGGTTTCTAATTTTTCCCTACGTTCTCTTGTGTGCTAGGCTGTTAGCCTGAAGGATTATATGCAAATACACTTAATCTTATTTTTTTCTCTTAGATGTGGTGATATAAGTAAAAATAGTTTGAAATTCTGCAAAATTACTCCATATATTTTGGAACATTTGTCACATGGGGAAGCATCTTTAGTGGGCTTTGAAAATTTAAGAATTGGGGTTAATAATTTTAACATGTTGCATCTTTTCCTTTTACTAGCTTGTATTGTGAAAACTACTTTATTCATAATAGTCTTACCATTAACATTTCCAGGATAGTAGCTAATCTATTTTCTGGCAAATTGGAGCATAGTCAAAAGTATACTATATTCTGGCCCATTTTCCAGTTCTTTCAACTTTAAGTGCAAAGGATATGTTGGCACGTGTAAAACCTACTTAAAATGAGGAGCATGATTTAATAAAGAGAACTTCATAAAGGAGTGAAAGCAGGAAGATTGATCTGCTGAGGGATTATCCCATAGTCATTGCAATAACGTCCTAATATTAAATGTATTATCAAGAATGTGCCTCAGAAAGTTTGTTCCACTGTGCTGCTTGTTTTAAGGAAATCCCCTTTCATACATGTCCTTGTAAGAAAGAATCTATGGCTGAGTTTAAACTGGGAAGGTAATATCAAGGTAGAGGAGGGGAGAACAAATCCAAAGCCTTTGTAGTCACTCAATGAACTAAGCTGAAACCACCACTCTCTGACTGTTCAACATCCCATACCTCCTCCCAACTCCCCAGCCCACCTGACCTCTAAACTCCCTGGGGCCTCCATTCTCTTAAGGTTTAGGTACATTGTCTCTTAATGAACACAGACCTGGAAGTCCTTTACTGTATGTATGTTGGGGGCCTCATATCAAATGGTGTATGCTGTCTGTTTGGTGGTCCAGTGTTTGAGAGATCCCTGGGGTCCAGATTAATTGAGACTGCTGGTCCTCCTACAGGGTTGCCCTTCTCCTCAGCTTCTTTCAGCCTTCCCCAATTCAACAGCAGGGGTCATCTGCTTTTGTCCATTGGTTGTGTGCAAATCTGACTTGCAACTGACTCTTTCAGCTGCTTGTTGGGTCTTCTGGAGTATAGTCATGTTAAGTCCCTTTTGATGAACACTCCATAGCCTCAGTAATAGTGTCAGGCCTTGACACCTCCCCTTGAGCTGAATTCCACTTTGGGCCTGTCACTGGACCTTCTTTTCCTCAGGATCCTCTCCATTTCCATCCCTATAATTCTTTCAGACAGGAACAATTATGTGTTAGAGTTGTGACTGTTGAATGCCCCTCTCTCCCTCATTTGATGCCCTTTCTTTTTGCTGAAGGCGGGCTCTAAAAGTTCCCTCTCTTTACTGCAGTGCATTTCATCTAAGGTGCCTCTCTGAGTCCTGAGAGTCTCTCACCTCCCAGTTTTCTGGTGCATTCTGGAGGGTCCCCACAACCTCCTACCTCCCAAGGTTAACTGTTTCAATTCTTTCTGCTGGCCCTCAGGGCTTCAGTCCTTATTACTCACCCAATACCAAATTAGGTTCCCCTCTCCCTCTGACATGCCCCACCCCTGTCCACTTTCCCTCCCAGCCAGGTCCCTACCTTTACCCTTGTGATTGCTTTCTTCTCCCTCCCAAGTGGGACTGAGGTATCCTCACTTCAGCACTTCAGCTTCTTGACTTTTTGAATTCTGTGGAGTGGTATCTTGCTGGACTTTTTTTTGGGGGGGGGTTGCTAATATCCATGTATAAGTGAGTACATGCAATGCATGCCTTTTTGGGTCAAGTTACCTCACTCAGGATATTTTCTAGTTCCATCCATTTTCCTGCAAAACTCAGGGAGTCCTCATTCTTGATAGCTGAGTAGTATTATATTGTGTAAATGAACCACATTTTCTGTATCTATTATTCTGTCTTGGGACATCTAGGTTGTTTCCAGTTCTGGATATCACAAATAAGGCAATTATGATTATAGTGGAACACATGCCCCTATGGAATGGTGGGGCATCTTTTGGATATATTCCCAAGAGTGGTATAGCTGGGTCTTCAGGTAGATCTATTTCCAATTTTCTGAGGAACCTCCAGATTGATTTCTAAAGTGGTTGTATGATCTCACTATGCAATCCCATCAACAATGGAGGAGTGTTCCTCTTTCTCCACATCCTCTCCAACATGTGTTGTCACATGTAGTTTTGATCTTAGCCATTCTGTCTGGTATAATGTGGAGTGGTGGAGTGTCAGGGTCGTTTTGACTTGCATTTCTTTGATCACTAAAGACTTTGAACAATTCTTTAGGTGCTTCTCAGCCATTCGAGTTTCCTTAGTTGTGAAATCTCCATTTAGTTCTTCTATACCCCCATTTTTTTGATTGGTCGGTTTCGGGCTTTTTTTTTTTTTTTTTTTTTTTTGATGATTAGCTTCTTGAGTTCTTTATATATTTTGTATATTAGCCCTCTATCAGATGTGGGGTTAGTGAAGACTTTTATCACAATCTGTGGGTTGCCAATTTGTCTTATTGACTATGTCCTTTGCTTTTCAGAAGCTTTCCAGTTTCATGAGGTCCTATTTATCAATTATTGATCTTAGAGCTTGAGCCATGGGAGTTCTGTTTAGGAAATTTCCTCCTGTGTCAATGAGTTCAAGGCTCTTTTTCACTTTCTCTTCTATTAGATTCAGTGTATCTAGTTTTATGTGGAGGTCCTTCATCCACTGGGGCTTGAGCTTTGTGTAAGGTGACAAATATGCATCTATTTTCATTTTTCTACATACAGACAGCCTGCTTTCTTTTTTCCATTGTATATGTTTGGCTTCTTTGTCAATGATCAAGTGTCTGTTACTGGGTGTTTCTGGTACTTCAGTTCTATTCCATTGATCAATATGTCTGTCTCTGTACAAGTACCATGCAGATTTTATCACTATTGCTCTGTAGGAAAGCTTGAGGTCAGGGATGGTGATTCCCCCAGTCATTCTTTTATTGTGAAGAATTGTTTTCACTATTCTGGGTTTTTTGTCTTTCTAAATGAGTTTAAGAACTGTTTTTTCCATGTCTTTGAAGAGTTGTGATGGATATTTGATGGGAATTGCATTGAATCTATAGATTACCTTTGGTAGGATGTCCATTTTTACTTTGTTAATTCTGCCAATCCATGAGCATGGGAGACCTCTCCATTTCTGATATCTTCTTCAATTTCTTTCTTGAGAGACTTGAAGTTATTGTCATACAGGTCTTTCACTTGTTTGGTTAGAGTTATCATAACATATTTTTCATTATTTGTGGCTATTGCTAAGGGAGTTGTTTCCCTAATATTTTTCAGCTTGTTATTTGCATAACAGAAGGACCCAGGAACAAGCAGGAGTTTCCATCTTAATAGCCAATAAAATAGACTTTTGACCAAAAGTTATCAAGTGTGATGATGAACACTTTATATTCATCAAGGATAAAATCTACCAAGAGAAATTCTCAGTTCTGAAGAAATACAAGAGCACCCACATTCCTAAAAAAAAAAAAAAAAAAAAAAAAAAAAAAAAAAAAAAAAAAAAAAACTTTACTCAAGCTCGAAACTCACACAATAATAGTGGGAGAATTCAATACCCCAATGTCACCAATGAACAGGTCATTGAAACAGAAACTAAACAGAGACACAGTGAAACTAAGAGAAGTTATAAACCAAATGTATTTAGCAGATATCTACAGGACATTTCACCCTAAAACAAAAGAATACACATTTTCTCAGTACCTTGTCATTCCTTCTCCAAAATAGACCATATAATTAGTCACAAAACAACCTTCAACTGATACAAGAACATTGAAATAATACCATCTATCCTATCAGATCACCATGGTCTAAGGCTGGTCTTGAATAACAGCAAAAACTACATAAAGCCCACATATACATGGAAACTGAACAAATCTTTACTCAATGATAACTAGCTCAGGGAAAAAATAAAGAAAAAAATTAAAGACTTCCTGGCATTTAATGACAATGTTGACACATCATACCCAAACTTCTGGGACCAATGGAAAGCAGTGCTAAGGGGAGAGTCCATAGCACTAAGCTTCCTGGTGAAGAAACTAGAGAGATCTTAATCTAACAATAGCACTCCTGAGAGCTCTGAGACAAAAAGAAGCAAACTCATCCAAGAAAAGTAGAAGGCAGGAAATAGTCAAACTCAGGGCAGAAATCAACCAAATAGAAACAAAATAATATAAAGAATCAACAAAACCAGAAGCTGGCACTTTGAGAGAATCAGAAAGATAGATAAACCCCTAGACAAACTAATTAAAGGGCTAAGAGGCAGTATCCAAATTAACAAAATCAGAAATGAAAAGAGAGACATAAAAACAGAAACAGGGGAAAGTAAAAAATAATCATCAGATTCTACTATAAAAGTCTATGCTCAACAAAAATGGAAAAATCTCGATAAAATGGATAGTTTTCTAAACAGATACCACATACTAAAGTTAAGTCAAGAGTAGGTAAGCTAGCTAAAGAGGCCTATATTGTATAAGGAAAGAGAAGTCATTAAAAACCTCCCAACCAAAAAAAGCACAGGGCCAGATGGATTTAGTGCAGAATTCTAACAGACCTTCAAAGAAGACTTGATACCAATTTTCCTCAAACTATTCCATAAAGTAGAAAGAGAAGGAACATTACCTAACTCTTCTTTTGTGATGTAATTCAGTCCCACTGAAACTGGGGACAAGGATGCCTACTCTTACCATATCTATTCAATATAGTACTCAAAGTTAGACAACAAAAAGAGATCAAGAAGATACATATTGGCAAAAAAGAAATACAGGCATCACTATTTGCAGATGATAGTATACATATGTGATCCCAAAATTTCTACCATAGAACTTCTCCAGCTGATAAAAAAAACTTCAGCAAATGGCCATACATAAAATTAACTTAAAAAATAAAAAAAAACAGAATTCTTAAGGAAAATTAAGAGATAGTTCATTCTAGAGCCATTTTGAGTGTCCATGGGCTTGGAACATAGATTCAAGTTACTCCAAACTTTCCAGATTCTAACATGGAACCAATTCTATTAAGTTTCCTAATTTTACAGAACAAAGGAATACATAATTTGGAAATACATTTGTGGGTACATAAAAGAAGAGGTTATAGCAAGATGAGGGAAGCTATTTAATAGGCTTCATTTGTGATCTGCAGGCATTCTTATTGTGATAGGCAGAACCCCCATTATCTTAGGTCTTACCTGAAGATGGCCTAGAAATTGCCACACAGGTAACTAAAGCCAGCCTAAGATATGATAATTAGCTTGTGGATCTGTACTATCTCAATCTCTCAATGTCACTGAACTTTACTGGATCAGTCATTGCTGACATGCTGCTTTTCAGAAATTCTCTCTTACTGTTTGAATGATTTAACTAAAACTGACAGTAGATGGTTGGTACATTTACAGTACAACTGAAATGCTCTTGTACTGCTAGTGAAAATGGGAACTGATAATACTTTGGAAAACTGTTTGGCAGTGGCTAATAAAAGTACATACACGGTCAAAATTCTTCTTTATTACCAAAGACAGTGACACCACTCCTCCTAACTCAATCATTATAATGAAGAGGCTGTACTTAACTGACTTAGTGTAAGTTAGGTCACTACTAAAAATGCTTAAACTTCTGCTTTATAAAGGAAAAATAATTGTTTAGCCAAGATTGTGGATGTTTGAGAGATGGTACTGGTACCCTGGCATGGGTACCCCAGCTATGTCTAAAACACAATGAAGTAGACATTGGAAACAACAATGTCCAGAAAAAAAGCCAGGAAGCTGAGATAGACTCTCTTTGTAAAAACCCACCTTCACAAAAACTCATTAACTCTTGGAGACTACCATTAATTTTTACTGACATTATCATACCATAACATAATCCACTAAGGAGTTGCCCCAAAAATTTCTATCCCTCAACACTGACACAATGAAGGCCAAGTTTTTATAATATGAACCATTGGTGAAGCACACTCCAGCTGTATTCAAACAACAGGACTAAGATTTAGCAATTTTTGCTTGGTTTATTATGTTTGCTTTTGAATTGGTAACATCTACAAACAACATGCATGTTCATTATTCACTGAATGAATAATTAACACTAGAGCACATCCACGGTTTGTAATTGGAAACAAACAAATCCAGCACTGACATTTGCAGTGACACAGGTGAACCTCACATGTTTTATGAGTGACATTAGCTCAAAGGTCTATGCACTGTGTCAATCCATTTTTGTGGTAGTGCTGAATAGGGAAAACTTTGGGAAAATGAAATACCATTGGACTGTCAGGTATGTAGCTGGCTGGGAAAATGTTCATGTCTCAATTGTACAAAGGGTTATGGTTGATGAAGCATGAACTGTTCCTCATTGGAGCAAAAACTCTGAAAGACCCCAAGCCTCCTCAGAACCATTTTAGCTCCCTGTGTAACCACAAGTAATGTATGTACTTTTATGAAGTAAGTTTCTGGACTTAAACATATGGATTTTCAAAGTTGAATATAGTATAGTAAACTTAGACTGAAAAACACCAATCCATTCTGTTTGCTTGCAAAAGAATGTTCAAGGAAGTAAAGTCCAGAAACTACAAGTCTGTAGTTTGTAAATCTCTTTACTGTAGCTGCCACAAGCTGGACAAGGGCCAACTGGGGCTAGTGTTAGCATGAATAGCTCTACTTAGTCAGCATTAATCCTCTAAGAAATGTTGGGATCCTAAATCAATGTTGATTCATGGAGAAGCTCTTCCAGCCTAACAAATACTACTTGCTTCGTAATACCTCAGGATACGTGTGCCCTCTCTGCAAGCCTAAGTACACTCACACAGATTGAGAGCAAAGAGCTAGCCACTTCAGTGGCCGTGAAGACCACACTTGGCTTTTCCCCTGGTGAGATTCTTATTTTCTAAAATAAACCGAAGATGTGCACGAATTCATTCTGCATTTTCATAAAAGATTATAAGAATATCTTCTTGGATCATTAACCATTTAAAGTATATCATATCAATACAAATCCCAACTTCAGAATGTGGGAGACTTTTGCAAGTCATGCCATACTGAACTTACTCTGCATGAGGAGAACTCTCCTAAAGAAGAAAGTGAGGACAGGTGATATAAATGATCTAGACTGGGGAGATACAATTTTAATTTCAATTTTCATGTTTATATTTTACTCTGCATTGCTTTATAAAATGCAAATTTATATTTGATATGTGATAATCACCATCTGAGGGATCATTGGAGCCTCAATTTATAAACATAAAATGATTATTAACACTGACTGCTACAAGATGATAATTTTGAAGGTTTAAAATATTTTATTTTCTCTTATTTAATTTTATCTAACTAATTATACAGGTCTCCCAAGCACACTTTCATTGTACAAGATTAGTAACTACTAGGCACATTATGGAAGGGACAAATTCTTTTAAGATAAGTAACACAGGATTCATAGTAGAAGCAGTTATGATTGATGGGAACTGAAAAAGCAGGCAGAATTTTTAATCTCTGATCCATATCCTCAGTATTGTGTTATTTTTTCCTATAGGTTGTGTTTTTTATTTTCTAGGTATAAGAAATGTGATTTTTTCTACCTCAGTTAAAAGTGTTTATATTGTTTCCTTGTATTAAACATGGTTCATTAATTGATTTTAGTAAATATTATAGCCTTTCTGTTTTGTTATCACTAACATAAGCAATATGCATCCACTATGTAGTGTTCATATTTAGATCATGAATAGACACAGTATCTATTTGTGAACAAAATTTCTGATTTATAAAAGTGAAACTAATTGGAAGGAGGGTAGCATTTGAAATGTAAATAAATAAAATAACCAATAAAATATTTAAAAAATTAAAGTACTTGCAGGCAATTATTGCCATATAAAAGAGATAGTTCTAATATATTCACATTACAGAGCAGAAAGCCCTATCCCCTGAATGGTATTACTACTACATAAGATGATACATATCTATCAATTGGGAAGAAATGAAGATTCAAAGCAGGAAGTTAAGTTCATCTTCCGTACATGGAGATTGAATTTAGAAGGCAGCCTGTTAAAAGAAGAAAGAAGGAGTGGCCCCTGGTTCTGGAAAGACTCAGTGAAGCAGTATTCGGCAAAACCAGAACGGGGAAGTGGGAAGGGGTGGATGGGAGGACAGGGGGGGAGAAGGGGGCTTACAGGACTTTCGGGGAGTGGGGGGCTAGAAAAGGGGAAATCATTTGAAATGTAAATAAAAAATATATCGAATAAAAAAAAAGAAGGCAGCCTGTGCTACATGAGACCCTTTTTATGAAGACCCAAAAGACCTCCCTATTTTCATATATGAAATTTAATGTTACTATACTTAGCTTGTCAGGATCTCATGGAGAATAAATCATGGCCATACTTCAGCTGAATTCTCCTGGTTATCAGCTGAGACATCCTGTCCCACATTTCAAGCACCTTTATTTGTTTTTTACATTGTGTTTTATCTGTGTTTATGCTTACTTCTGAACTTTTCAAACCTTTATGAACTATTTGGTATTTTTCTGCTTCTACACTGGCCACAAGTGAGTCATTAGAAAGCATATATATGCTTTCAGACTGCAGTTTTCCTTTGTGATTTTGAACTTTTCAATTTTATTTCACTTTTATGTGGTCAAAACTGTCAGTCCGTTAGTTCATTTGGTGGTATTTCTCAGTTGGCACCAGCTCGTAAGTTTGGCACACATTTTAGCTAACATATTTTTGGACTGATGCATTTTTTTGGTTCTACTATCTTTTTACTGTACTGCCTTTCCCTCACACCCATAACACACCTCAATAAGTTCTTTCACAGTGGCATTCCTACTACCATTCTGAGTTGTCATAAACATCAATTAAAGGTGTATTCTGTTTCCTGCTGGATACTGTACAGAAGTCCTTAATCCAAAGTCACAGGTTTGAGGTATGTTTTTCCATGAATTTATGGTAGTGAATGTTGACAATCAGTCTGCTGTCACCTTGGCATCCTTCTAATAGAAGTAACTGTAATTCCCCTATCCCTACAATCTTTGTATTTACAAAAAATTATTCAGTTTTTTGAAACAAATTCTCTTGGTCATTTGAAATGATGCCAAGTTTTACTAAGATACATAAGTATTAGCTATTTTTCTATTTATATTCTTAATTTTTAATGAACCTACAAACAGAATTTGCACATGCTGTATGGAGAAATTAATTTTGTCTGATGTGTCTTACCTTTCATAGCCTGATTTATTTAGGTGGATTAGAATCCCCTGAACTGAACCTGCGTTTTGTCAATTTTCCCTCATTTTGTGCTTTCCATGGCTCTAGTCCTGGGTGTAGTTCTCAACTCCGTCTTCCAAAGTGTTTGTTACTGTCACACCTATTTTTCTCCAATCTAATAAAAGAATTTCTTCAAAGATGTCTTCTACTTTTTAAAAGTTTTGTATGCAGTTCTTCTATCTTCTTTCATTGAGATACTTCATTTATTTCCTCAAATTCATATATATATTCATTGTTACCTACTTTAATTTTTACATCTGCTTTTTCTTCCAATGTGAAATCTGCTTAGTTGGAATTGCTATTTCTTATTGATTGGTGATTTACTTTAAAAAATGTAGTACTTTCTTGTTTTCTATTTGTCTCAGTATGAGAGTACTTCATGGGTATTTTAATTGCTTTCTGTCAGTGTACAAGTTGTCTTTTTAAAAATGAAATACTATGTTCTAGTTGTTAAGCAACAGGGTGCTCTAGCAGACTAATCTACTCTTACAGTTTAACATCTGTAATCTTGGGAAAGCTACTAAATTTGTCCATACCTAAGCTTCTAAAAACACATTACATGGAATTAGTAATGATCTACTTTATGGTGTTAAGGGTTTAATTAGAGAACACACACAAAATGGTTGAAAGCAGTACTTGTAATAAGCGTAGTAATATGGCTGAGCACGATGAGGGTGAAGTGGTGGTGGTGAAGCTGGTGAGGGAGGAGAAATGGCATTGGAAGACCAGTTATAAGAATAAGTTTATCAGAACAAACTGCTAGTGCACTGGATCTACATGCTCATCAAATCCATTGTCTCCTTTGTCTATGGTAACTGCACAGTGCCTTTGTCAGCACAAGACAGAAATTCCCGCTGAGCATTGCCTGTTTGACCTTTCATGCTCAAGTCTACCACAGTTTAGTCTTGAGTAGACTGTTGTATTGATGATCTTTCGACTTACCTGTGTTTTCATGTATTTTATGCGTTTGATTTATCCTATAAGACTAGTCATATCTTGCTCTTAGTCTCTTTTGTGTCATGATTGTTGTCTAGATTTTTTCAAAATATATGACACTTAGAGGGAGACTGACAAATGTTGAGCCTATAAATTGGTTCTAATTTCTTTAGTTTTATGGAAAAACTTAAGAAGAAATAATTATATATCTGAAAAGTTTTGAAATATATGCATACAGTATTTATAGAAAGAGGATTTTATAGAGATATACACAGAATTTATACAAAGTAGAGTTCAGTTACTTTTAAAGGCATTCTCTGATCTCAATCAGATTGCCCTATACCCCACTGCATAGCTGCATTTTGATTGAAATAAGGTTACAACTTTAGTGTCCTTATCTGTGTGAAATGCGCAGGTAAGAGAGTTTTCTCTTTTAACAAAGACTATTAGGAGAAAGTGGGAAAAATCTTTAAATGTTTTAGAAATGCATACCCTTCCTATCCAGTTAGAGCCTACAGTATAACCTTTGATTCTATAGAAAATATCAAAGTCGTTTCTTTTTCATTCTCTTATTCTGTCAATTAAATACTCATGTACAGAGTATTTAATTGACAGAAACAGGCAAATGTTTGATAAAATATTTGTATAGAGTTGTAATTGACAGATTTTTTTCTGTAAATAGACAGCAAATAGTTTATATTACTTATTTTTTATTTTCTTTTCTACAAATCTAAAGTATTCATTCTCTGGTAGAGTTTCAAAAAAATAGCTTGTGAAAGATAAAGAGAGTACTCTACTATACCTGTTGGCATAATAGTTTCCCAGAGGTCTTCTTTTAGTATGACAATGCTGTTGGTGTCTTTGAATATGGTAAAGTATGAGACTATGGTCCTGTAAGACTGGACATGAACAGCAGACATAAATGCATTTATATGTGTCTACTACTAGAATCAAAGCCATTTTATAATTAGTACACATGCTATGATTTTCAAATATATTGAAAATACACTATCACTAGAAAACAACTAAACATCAATTCAGAAAATTCTACATTATTTTCTTGCTCATTTTGCAATTTAAATGACTTCAAAAGATCCAGTTTTTGTATGAATCTTCTGATTCTCTGTGTAGTTGGTGTTTACCAATTAATATAAAGACTTTTCATTTTGGAAACAGGACTTTAACCAAAATATATGCATATGTACTTTGATAATACTTACTAGAAGTTTATTGCAACAATATACTTTCTCAAATGAAATGTGATTGTTATAAAATTTGTTTTCATTGGTGATGTTCATCCTAAAAGATTTAAGGGATAAGGTATATTGCATTGGTATAAATACACTGCTATTATATACTTTAGTTTTTGTTTTTGTTTTCTGATTGGTGATAAAAAATGGCAATAGTCAATAGCTGGTGAGGAGAGGGGCGTGGTATAGACTTCCCTGGCTTGGGACCAGAGGGAGGATGAGAAAGAGATCTGCCATGCCTTAGGAAGAGGGTGAAGGAACAGAGAGAGGAGAGTCCATTGGAAGAAGAACGTGAAGGAGAGAAAACCAGAGCCGCCTTGTAAAGGGCCAAGAGAACACAGCACAGAGGGCTGCTCAACTGGGTCAAGAACAGCCAAGATTGAACATAGAAATTAGTAAGTAATAATGGAGTTATATAGAGAGAGTAAACTCTAATTGCATGGAGGTTAGGAATTTGCCCAGGTATTATGCTGCTTATGACATATTAAAATACAAAGGCTACATGTGTGTCTTTCATCTAGAACATAAAGTGTCTAAGGCAGGAAGAAACTGTGCCAGGCTTTACTAAAATATTCTTACTACAGATGTCTTTCTTTGAGCATGTGTAAAGGACAAAAACAAACAAAACAACAATGTAGAAGCACTGTCTATTGTCTCTGAAGCACTCCTGATGGGGTAATAGCTTGTGTTCATGTTAAGACTAAGAAAAGCCCAGCTTGGTGGTAAGCTAGAGTCATTTCTTAGCCTAGATTCAAAATAAGTTGTGACCATTCTAGTGTGAAGTTCAAAGGAGTTATTCCTGGAGAGCAAAGCCAGAGTGATCGTAGTGCCTTGCTTGCTTTAGGATAGGCTTCCATTGCCATGCAAAGCAAAATTGCCTCAAGTGCTACATACCTAGAGGTGAGTAACTCCTCACATTTGTTTCATTTTTCAGAAATTCTGTTACAGTTTATAAAAATATAACATTGACAAGAAATAGTACCCATACTTGCAATAAGCTGGGAGACTAATTTGATATTAAAATTTTAAGGTTTCCTCCACACATTTTTTGCTTGATTGATGTCTGTTAACTAAGTTTTACATATCTTATACTTACATTCATGAAACATGATAATGTAAATATTCTCTCTCCCCACCTTTCCCACACAGACACAGACATTCGCATGTGTGCACACATACACATGCATGTCACAAACACATGCACACACACACACACACACACACACACACACACACACACACACACACACAGAGTCATTCTTTATACAAATCCTTATTAGGTTCTTGGCCTTAGAAATGTCTGGCCCTAGAGGAAAATCCACCTTGAGCTCAGAGTTATCAAAGACATTGTAAAGTAGGCCTCCACACCTCCTCCCCATCTAATTGCTCTTTCGTTAAAAACTTTTGTATCAACTCATTTCTGAGGAAAAATGTCAAAAATAGAAACCATCTCTTAAAACATAACACAATTAACAGACAATTCTAATGAAAAAAAAATACTGGCTTCCTTAATAGACAAATTAGGCTGGATTTTTGTTTGTTTGCTTTTTGTTTGCTTTTTTGTTTTTGTTTTGTTTTGTTTTGTTTGTTTGCAGCATCAGTAAGTAAGCATTTATTTCAGAAACTTGTTCCACTTTTGGGATGTATCTCACTTCTAACTCAGGGCTCTGGTTTTACTTTTCAGGTAATCTCATAGAGGAGATGCTTATGATTGCTCTTTGATGTTTAATTTGGGGCTGTACGTAAGCACTTTAATGTTGTGCCCAAAACTATGTGTAAAACTGTTTAGAACCATTCCTTAGAATAGTGGGTCATTGGCATTCATATACAATGAGTTTTACATCTTTATAGATGTAAAACCATAGAACAAATGTGGGGAAAATACGGTCTTGACTGATACAAATATATTATAGAAAAATTCTGAAGAGCTCTCTGTGATAGTGGGTTGAACGACTATCTTTATTATAATTTTTATGAGTCTGTGATATATAAAGTACTTTGGTGGCATTCTCAGATTTTGTTTATGTAGGAAAGGGAAAGCAAACGCTTAGTCTTCAAAATTGCTCAAGTTGTAGATTTTAAGTGATTAGCACCATGGAACTTTCATGCTCATGACAATCCTATGATTCTTAATCCATTAATATTTGTTACTGATTTAAAAGACAAGAAGTATAGATATTCTTTAGTGGATTCGACTTAGAAAGACAACAGAATACTTAACTATGTCAGAATTATGCAAATAGAACGAAAACTAAGAATAATACACCAAAGCAAATTGCACAAGGTTTACAATTATTTGTAGTTTGGGGTCTGTCTTGATTTTTTATTGCGTATTTTTAATTTTCTGAAGCATTTACAGAGAACAAACAAAATACTGTTCAAAATATGTGATTTTTTTTATTTTCCATATTCTTTGTTTACATTCCAAATGCTTTCCCCTTTCCCAGTTCCATGCTCCCTATAAGTCCCATAAGCTCTCCTCCCTCCACCCGTTCCCCAATCTCCCCCCTCCCATTTCTCTGTCCTGGTATTCCCCTACAATGCTGGATCAAGCCTTTCTAAGACCAGGGACCTCTCCTTCTTTCTTCGTGGGAATGATTTGATATGTTAATTGTGTCTTGAGTATTCAGAACTTCTGGGCTAATTATTATCCACTTATCAGTGACTGCATTCCATGAGTATTCTTTTGTGATTGGGTTACCTCACTTAGGATGATATTTTCCAGTTGCAACCATTTGCCTAACATTTTCATGAATTTATTGTTTTTGATTGCTGAATAGTATTCCATTGTGTAAATATACCACATTTTCTCTATCCATTCCTCCATTGAGGTAAATCTGGTTTCTTTTCCAGCTTCTGGCTATTATAAATAAGTCTGCTATGAACAAGAGGGACCTCATAAAACTGCAAAGTTTCTGTAAGGCAAAGGACACTGTCAAAAGGACAAATAGGCAACCAACAAATTGGGAAAAGATCTTCACCAACCCTACATCTGACAGAGGGCTAATATCAAATATACACAAAGAACTCAAGAAGGTAGACTCCAGAGAGCCAAATAACCCTATTAAAAAATGGGGTACAGAGCCAAACAAAGAATTTTCACCTGAAGAATTTTGAACGGCTGAGAAGCACCTTCAGTTCAACATCATTAATCATTAGGGAAATGCAAATCAAAACAACCCTGAGATTTCATCTCACACCAGTCATAATGGCTAAGGTTAAATACTCAGGAGAGTGCCTGTGTTAGTGAGGATGTGGAGAAAGAGGAACACTCCTCCACTGCTGGTAGGATTGCAAGCTGGTGCAACCACTGTGGAAATCAGTCTGGCAGTTTCTCAGAAAACTGGGTATGACACTTCCGGAGGACCCTATTATACCACTCCTGGGCATATATACCCAGTATGCAATAAAATACATGATTCTTAATAATGATAAAATTTGTTTTAAATCAAGACTAACATTTAAAGCAATTGTGTATGGTCTCTACCATATTTCAGTAACGTGATTAAAATTGTAAGGAAAATTCCATTCTACTTGTGTTAAGTTGTACTGGTTGTTTACTGAGAAACTTCTTTATGGTTGAACAAAACCCCCTCTGAGACTGTGCAGTGTAGTTACTGTGAGACATGGGTAATTATAGGCAGTGAATGAGTTTCACTGCCACTTATATCTGAAATATAGTGTAAGCCATTTGTGATTTTTGTATATGACTTTCCAAATTGTACAAATAGCCTTCAGAACACTCAAGTAAGCTTTGGTAAACTCTGTCAGTGTATGAGATAATTTATGGCTGAAAATATAATCATCATTAGTCAATCACAAGGGAAGTAATTATTTTCTTATATACTGTGTATCTGAACACATATTCTGATTTCATTGTGAATAACTGGCAAGTTTTCAAAAATGAGAAAACCTGGATCCAAGAGAATGTCCAAGGTGTTTGTTAAATAAGACTGCACTGTGCACTGTACTGGCATGGAATTACCGTCAGCTTGACCATGCTTAAGAAAGTTCTGCCTTCTTACAACTGTTGTAAATATTACAAGCTATCAATCTCAACTGGAGAATTAACCACACAGTCTTTTCTCATAATGGAGAGGACACCTTTTACTTTTTATATTTCTTTCTTTGTCATCAATTAATATCCTGATGGCCATATAGGATTATGTTTTGTCCTTTATAAATTCTATGTGGTAACTAGCCATAAATGCCAGTAGGCTCTTACTAAAGCAAGTTTGGAAGACTTCTCAATACAGATGACTTATATAGGAAAGGTATTTTCAATGTAATTCTATAGACTTAATGTATGAAATTGTAATTAAACTCATAGGATGCTGTCACATGATTCTTTAAATATCAGTAATGTCTTCTTTTGCTCTATTTGGAATTTGGTTAGATACCTCATCACCTTAAACTATCACTGGTGATACATAAGGTCATGAAAGCATCCAGGGATGAATGTCATTCAAAATCAAATAAAACAACACCTAAAGCTAGAAAAGTTGATAGTATCTTTTTGTTTTGCAGTTATGTTATGTTATGTTATACCATATAAAGTTGTGTTATACCATTCTTGTTTTGTAGCATGTGGGTGATCAGGTCATTTTGTCAACTGTGGCCAAACATCAAAACAAAACATGTCTTTTCTTACCAGAACAATGATATATCCTGTGTGCTACTAAGTGTTTCATGACAGTTTCTCAAAACACTTTTATTTTAAACACATTGAAAAAACTATAGGAAAAACCGATGTTACCAACATTCAAGATGCCAAAATTGTTAAAATATTGTTACTAATAATTTTGAACACTAGGCTATGAAAACTGTTATAATACTGAAATATATTAGATAGATTTGTTTTTAAATTGAATGGAATTTTAAATACTATTTCATAGCACATTTTATTTTCTTGATAATAAAATTAAATTTCTTGACACAATTACACATTTTTGTGACCTATATCAATTTTCAAATTGCTGTACAATCTACTATTAATGACTATATCACAATTCAGAAAAAGTGCTAAAAGCACCTAAGTGCTTTTCTTCTAACTTTGAAAATAATTTTTCATTATTATATTTAAAATGTATTTTATTGTTTTGAGTACAGTGATTGGCTCATTCACATGCCAGTAAACATTTGCTACAGGAATAGCTAGATAAAAAAATAAATAATTAATATAGGTTTCCTATAATTACTAGGTTAAGACTCAGGCCTACTTAATAATGAAATTGAATTAAATCACTTAACAGATTTTGTAAATCTGTTTTTAAATCACTTAACAGACTTGTGCCTTGGAGATCCAATAAGTTTGTTTTCCTCCGGATCTGCTACTATATTAACTTTTTTTGGTGAGGGAGAACAAAAGAAAAACAGAATTGCCAAAAATGAATCATATTTGAATCAGGCAGTATGTGCTTTGCCAAATTGTATATCATGTAACTTATTTTTTGATAGAGGCAGAGTGAAGGGACACGAGACAATTATTGTGAGTACTCAGTGCCTTTCATTTAAACAGATAGGTTTGAAATAAAGGACATACACAAACACACACACACACACACACACACACACACACCATAGCATGACTCAGACTCCAGCAAGTATATCAGAAGGGAGCAAGGGTAGACTAGCACCACAAGCAGGTTTATATTCCTTTCAAGCTGTATGTTTCTCATGACAAAATTTATTTCCATTTCCTTTTATTTCATTTAAACTTTAAATTTTCTTGCATAACAGTAAATAATTTTACATTTAATTTTTTCTGAAACACATGCGTATCCTTATACATGTAGATATACCTCACTGAATTTATGTGACTTATAGAAAAAGTTGATATAATGGAATAGTTAAAATGTCATAATTTTTTATATTACTACTATAACATTGTATCTGCTCATATTAAACTATGACAGAATGAATATTAAATGCCTTGCATGCAAGTATAAAAAAGAACTTCCTTTTTGCTGTGGAAAATTGAACAAAAATCCCATCTCTGACCCCAAAATAAAAATATAACTATGCTTATAAAATAGAAGCAAAGAAGGCACTTTTGATTTGGAATTTCAACCTCTCTTTCTCTCTTATATCTGGTAGTAGTTTTTGGTTGTTGTTGTGTTTTTTAATGAAATGTGAATTACATATTTATATATAATTATATGTAGTTACAGAATTAATAATATATTATTCACTTTACATCCTGGTAACCCCTTCAGTGATTCTTTCCCCCATCACCCTTTCCTTCTGCTCTGAGCAGGTGGGAGAACTCCTGGGCTTCCCTCGACTCTGGCACATCAAGTCTCTGCATAGATATTTGAATCCATTATCACTGAGGCCAGACAAGGCAGCCTAGCTAGAAGAACACAACCCATGTAAAGACAACAGCTTTTGGGATAGTCCATCGCTGTAGTTATTCAGAACACACATAAGACCAAGATGCATATTTGCTATATATGTGTGGGAAGACATAGGTCTAGTCCATGTATGTTCTTTGGTTGGTGGTTTAATCTCTGATAGCCACAACAATCCAAGTTAGTTGACTGCTGGTCTTCCTGTGGTGTTTTCGTCCCCTATGGAGTCACAATTCTTCCTCCTATTCTTCCACAAAAGTCTCCAGTCTCCATCCACTGTTTGGCTGTGGGTGTCTGCATCTGTCTGAGTCATCTGCTGGGTGGAGTCTCTCACTGGACAGCCATGCTAAATATCATTAATAGTGTCAGAGATCGGTGCTCATCCATAGGCTGGGTCTCAAACTGGGCTGGTTATTGGTTGGTCATTCCCTCATTCTCTGCTCCATCCCCATCCCTGCATTTTTGCTAGAGAGAACTACTTTTGGCTTAAATGTTTTGTGCATGGGTTAGTATCCCAATCTCTCCACTGGGGTTCCTGCTACAGGAGGTAGCCTCTTCAGGTTCCATATCCCTAGTGGTGTGAGTCTCAGCTAAGGTCACCCCCATTGATTCTTGGGGACCTCCCATATTCCAGGTCTATTTCATGCCCTGGAGATGCCTGCCACCTTCCCACACCATCACTTGCAAATTTTCATTCATTCTAGTAGGCACCTGGCCATCTCCCCTGTTCCTGCCCACACCTGATCCTAACCCCCCATTCTCCTTGCGATCATCTCTCCTACCCAGTGCCCTACCTCTTATAACTATTTTGCTCCCCATTCAAAGTGAGAGTCAAGCATGCTTACTTGGGTCTCCCTTCTTATTTAGCTTCCTTAGGTATGTTGAGTGTAGCATGGGTATTCTGTATTTTATGTCTATTATCCACTTATAAGTGAGTACATATCATGCATGTCTTTTTGAGACTGGGTTACCTCACTCAGGATGGTATTCTCAAGATCCATCCATTTGCTTGCATGTAGTATTCCATTGTGTAGAATTACCACATTTTCTTTGTCCATTCCTTAGTTGAGGTACATCTGGTTTGTTTCCAGTTTCTGGTTATTGCAACTAAAGCTGCTGTGAACATAGTGGAACAAGTGTCTTTATGGGATGGTGGAATAACCTTTAGGTATATACCTAGGGAGTGGTACAACTGGGTCTTGAGGTAGAACTACTCCCGGCTTTCAAAGAAAATGCCAAATTGATTCCCAAAGTGGTTGTGCAAGTTTGCACTCTGACCAACAATGGAGGAGTGTTCCCCTTGATCCACATCCTTACCATCATGTGCTTTCTATTTGAGTTTTTGATCTCATCCATTTTGACATGTGTCAGATAGAAACTCAGAGTTGGTTTGGTTTGCATTTCCCTGATGACTAAAGACTTTGGACAGTTTTAGCCATTTGAGATTCCTCTGTTGAGAATTATGTTTAGCTCCGAACTCCCATTTTTCTGTTGGGTTATTTGTGTTGTTGTTATCTAACTTTTGAGTTCTTTTTCAGTTTTGGATATTAGCCCTCGGTTAGAAGTAGGGTTGTAGAAGATCCTTTCCTAATCTGTAGGCTGTTGTTTTGTTCTATTGACAGTGTCCTTTTTGTCTTACAGAAGGTTTGTTCTTTCATGAGGTACCATTTATCAATTGTTGATCTTAGACTCTAAGCCATTGGGGCTCTGTACTGGAAATTATCTACTATATCAATGCATTCAAGGGTATTTCCCACTTTCCCTTCTTTCTATGACATTTAGTTTATCCTGTTTTATATTGAGGTCATTGATACATTTGGACTTGAGCTTTGTGCAGGATGATAAATAAGGATCTATTTCATTCTTCTATGTGTAGATATCAAGTTAGAAGAGAGCCATTTGTTGATTATTTGTTTTTTTCATTGAATTTTTTTCTCTTATCAAATATAAAGTGTTCCTTGGTGTGTGCATTTATTTCTGGGTCTTCAATTTGATACAATTGATCAACATGACTGTATGTATACCAATAAAATATAGTTTCTAATACTATTGCTCCGTAACACAGTTTGAAGTGAGTGCTGATGATTTCTCCAAACATTATTTTAGTGTTGAGGATGGTTTTGGCTATCCTGAGTCTTTTGCTTGTTAATATATAGTTGAGAATTGCTCTTTCAAGTTTTATAAAAATTTATGTTGGAATTATGATGGTGATGGCATTGAATCTAGACTGCTTTTGGTAAGATGGCTGTTTTCACTGTGTTAATCCTACCTATCCATGAGCATGGAAAATATTTACATATCCTAACATCTTCTACAATTCTTTTCTTTAGGAACTTGAAATTCTTGTCAAACAGATCTTTCACTTACTTGGTGAGACACCAAGATATTTTCTATTATTCATGGATTGTGTAAAGGGTATTGTTTCTCAAATTTCTTTCTCAGCCTATGTATCTTTTGTATGAAGATAATTTCTTTCAGCTTACTCTATATGCAGCTACTTTGCTGAAGATGTTTTTCAGTTGTAGAAATTCTCTGGTAGAATTTTGCAGGGCACTAATGGATATTATTATCATCTGCAGATAGCAATACATTAACTCTTCCTTTTCAACTTTTGTCTGCTTGACATCTTTTAATTGTCCTATTGCTCTGGTCAGAACTTTAAGTACTATGTTGAAAAAATAGAGAAATAGTGGGCAACTTTCTCCTGTCCCTGATTTTATTATAATTTCTTTAAATTTTTCTTCATTTTGTTGGATGTTGGCTATTGGCTGGCTTGATGCTCCTTTGATTATGTATAGGCATGTGCCTTGTGTCCATGATCTGTCTAATCCTTTTAAAATGAGTAGGAGTTGGATTTTGTCAAAGGTTTTTTTCAGCATCTAATGAGTTGATCATGAGATTTTCTTTCTTTTAGTTTGTTTATATGGTGGATTACACTGATGAATTTTTGCATATTGAACCATCCCTGGGATGAAGCCTACTTGATCATGGTGGATGATGTTTTTGATTGACTTTTCCTGATGAGTATTAAGTGTCCTCCCTTGTCTCTTCAGATAAATTTGGTTTGGGTATCTATTGTACTAGATATTAGAATGACTACTCCAGTGTGCTTCTTCATTCCATATTCATGGAAAACACTTTTTCAACTCTTTTTCTCTGAGATAATGTCCATCTTTACTCCTGAGGTTTGTTTTTTATATGCAGCAGAATGATGGATACTGTGCTTGTATCCATTCTTTTAGCCTGTGTCTTTCTATTGGGTAATTGAGTCCATTGATATTGAAAGAGATTAATGAACAGTGACTATTACTTCCTGTTATTTTAATATTTGTAGTGCTAGTATGTGGGCTGTGTGTGTGTGTGTGTGTGTGTGTGTGTGTGTGTGTGCTTTCCTTGTTTTTGCTGGTATGGAATTGCTAATTTCATGGACTTTCTTAGATGTAGTTACCCTTCTTAGGTTGGAGTTCTCTTTCTAGTATGTTCTGTAGGGCTATATTTGTAGATCGATATTGTTTGAATTTGAATTGTTCTTGAAATATCTTGTTTTCTTCATCTATGGTGATTGGGAGTTTTGCTGGATATAGTAGTCTAGGTTGGTACCTGTGCTTTTTTAGAAGTTGAAAGATATCTTTTCAGGCCCATCTAGCTTTTAGAGTCTCTTTAAGAAGTCAGATATAATTCTGATAGGTCTGCCTTTATATCTTAGAACCTGGCTTTT
Organism: Apodemus sylvaticus; assembly: GCF_947179515.1. Lineage (NCBI taxonomy): Eukaryota > Metazoa > Chordata > Mammalia > Rodentia > Muridae > Apodemus > Apodemus sylvaticus. Next base: position 139,487,584 of record NC_067477.1, on the reverse strand, counting down.
TTTTTTTTGCTGCTTTTAATATTCATTCTTTTTTCTGTAGAATTTGTATTTTGATTATTATATGCCAGGATGATTTTCTTTTCCGGTCTTGGCTATTTTGTGTTTTATATGCTTCTTGAATGTTTATAGGTCTCTCTTTCTTTAGGGAGTTTTCTTCTATGATTTTATTGAGAATGATTTCTGGGACTTGGAACTGGGACTCTTTACCTTCTTCTCTTCCCCTTATTCTTATGTTAGGTCTTTTCATAGTATTCCAGATTTCCTGAATGTTTGGTGTCAAGAGTGCTTTAGATTTAACATTTTCTTTTACTGGTATATCTTCTATGCCCGAGTTTCTCTCTTTCATCTCCTATATTCTGTTGGTGATGCTTGCATCTGTTGTTCAATGTGTTTTCCATCTCCAGGATTCCCTCAGTTTGTGTTTTCTTTATTGCTTCTATTTCCATGTTCAAGTCTTATACTGTTTTATTTATTTTCTTCACCTGTTAAATTGTATTTTCCTGTATATCTTTAAGGGATTTGTTTCCCTTCCAAAGACCTCTATTTGACTATATTTTCCTGTATTTCTTTCAGGGATTTATTCATTTCCTCTTTAAAGGCCTCTATCTTCTTTACAAGATTGAATTTAAGGTCAATTTCAATTGTGTTAGGGTATCTAGGGCTTGCTGTAGTAGGGCAGCTGTGCTCTAGAGGCTCATATCGCCCTGGGTTTAGTTGTTCCTTTGGGGGTCTTTATGCATCTGGATGACTGTGTTCCCTGGATACTTCTGTTGTAATAGGCACTGGAAGTTGGGGTTAGCCTTGTTGGTCCTAGTATGGCAAGCCTCTTATGGGTACCCTTGGGTGGTACAGTTTCAGATAAGCAGGTCTATATGGTTCAGGATCCAGAATTCTGATGAAGGTGGACAGAAAGGTGGCAAGAGAATGGAGGTCTCCCCTGGGATAGCAGGTTGCTCAAGTCAGCTTAGCATGCCTCAGACGAAGATTATATGTAGTACTTTTTTTTCTTTTTTTTTATTCGATAATTTTTTATTTACATTTGAAATGATTTCCCCTTCTCTAGACCCCCACTCCCCGAAAGTTTCATCAGCACCCTTCCCCCCCCCCTGTTTTCCCACCCAACCCTTCCCACTTCCCTGTTCTGGTTTTGCCCCACACTGTTTTTAATGATAATGAACTATTCTGTCATGGCTGATGGGACAAAAGATATTGAGTTTCACAAATTACTGCTTATGCCATTAATTATGATATCTTCATGGGTCTATTATGCATTTTTTGCAATTAAAAAGAGGTAATTCTACAAATATTAAGTTACCTTGAACATTTCTAATGGCCTGTTAAATAATTAACTTCAATCTGAAAGGCATATTTGACCTTTGCTTAGCATACTTTTTAATTTCCAAAGCAGTTAATGGAATTTCTGCATTTTTATAGACTGTTTTAAGCAAGAATCCCAGGCAAATGCAGGAAATCCCGCTCACTTAGGACATTTAAAATGATATTTAGTTGCATGTGGTATGCTTTCTGCATCTCTCACAAATGCGTTTAGGATTACAATTCCTAATTGTACCAGACTTATGACATTACAGAGAGGAAGTTCTTAGGTTTCATTCCTATTAATATGAACATTAAATAACTGGTCTTAAAATTTTAATTCACAAGGTGCTTAGTTTTTATTGAGCATCTTGGAAATTGTCTTAATTTTGCATCTGTGAGCTGTTTGCAACTTCTCATAAGGAAGGGATAGCCTGTAATATGAATTAAATAGAACATATTTTCTCTGAAACATAAATGAAGAATAATTGTACAATCAAAGATTCCCATAATGATATATGGAAACTATTAAGATAAACCAATTTTTAATTTGTGAATTAAGGCTAAAGGAAATATTTTAAGGACACAGCTTTGAAAATGTAAGAAAACCTAGGGTCCTCTTAGGTATACATGCACCCTGAAACATAGAGGTAGGTTGAATTCCTTTGTGTACCGACTTATATTATCATACAAAAGAAAAGACACAAAAATATTTACATGGAAGATGTCTACCATAGTTATACCTTTCTTCCTTAGAATGTAGAGATGACACAAAAGACAGAAACATATTGACCTAGTGTCAAATTGGGGGAACAATTTCCTTGTCTTTCCTTAGACAGATCTCTTGTCAAGGGGAGATATGGACACAATCTTTATTAAAAAAATGTGATTTTCTCACATTGTTCCTAAGCCATCATTTTCCAGACTGTCATTCATGTTTCCTTTTTAATCATGTACCATCTCATAGACAGTATCATGGGTTCTTTGTCTCATATCTCTGATTAGCACTTACGCTGGCTCTTCTATGTAATTTTCACACTGCTTTACAATTGTGCATAAAAGACGATGGCGTCCTCTGAGTGACAGTCATGAATCTTTAGTATTGTGGGAGTTTAGAGGCTTACAATTCACATGGCCATATAAATCCAGTAAGATGTTAAATTCCACTACCAAAATGAAGTGGCATAGAGCAGAGAGAAACAGTTGTACCTGTCCACATAGGTATATAACATTGGCAGAAAATGGAGACGCTGTTATTTTGTAGATTAGATATGAGGAAGGCTGATGGGCCCCTGATCTTATAGCTTCTATGTTGCTCACATGGCATGATCTGAGAGAACTAAGATGATCCAAATGAGATTTTTTTCTACGTCTGGATTGAGAATAAGATTGTGAGTGTGTAGACTGATGAAGAACTTCTCAGATCCGAAAACAGTCAGCAGATAAGGGGCAGCCTTTCCCAGATGAAATGGTTTTTATGTTCTTATAAATATGTCATTCTTTGCAGTAACTTTGCACAATTTCTGACCTCTTTTCTTCATTCCTGCTGAGTAAGCTTGAAAAAGCACAAGCCCAGATACTGGTATCTTTTTGCTTTTCGGGCCTCAGATCTGCCGAGCATGTGTCCTGTGAATTACAGTCAAAATGAGAGTAATATGGGATGGAAGCTCATTTCCTTTTCCTGACCTGGCATTTTGTACAAAAAGTCCTTATTAATCATCATAGCTTTTATTGAAATAGTCAAACAGTATTCACATCATGAGAGAAAAAAATGACAGTTTGAATACTCCAGCAAATTTCTGCTGGAGAGCTTTGTACTGTTTTCTCTGCACACTGCTGTGGAAATTGGAATCATTCTTAGTAGAAGGACACTGTCTTGACTCTAATGAGTAGGAGTGTCATCTCAGGAGTGTGAGCTATGTTCTTTATTCTTTCTGTATGCTTACATCAAGTGACATAGTTTGATGTACAGGTCTCACTTTTTTTAATATTGAAATCTATAGAGTCACAATAACCATTATTCTATCCATTATTTCCTGCACTTATCAAATAATAGCTGGAATAAATAACAGAACTTTACAATGCTAAGAGTATAAATTAACTTCTATGATAAAGATTTCATTATGCCCATCCTTTGTAATTGTATGGAACTCAGTTAAGATAAATGTTCCTCATGTTACCATTAAACTTTGAAATTTTCAGAAGTCATGCAAATTACCAGTGATAAAAATCATCATTCATGTTTATAGCTTGAGTGTGTGCTTTTCCATATTTAACATTTTTTCTGCCTCAAGTGCAGAAATAACTCAAGGATCTGTTGGAACAGCTGATGGCTTTACTCTGCTGTATGTTAGTTTTGCTTCTCAGGGAATATTAATTCCTATTTCTACCTCTTATTAATACTTTCATCTAGAACAATGCTGGGAAATATTAGAATAAAGCAGACAACAGAGTTAAGAGACTGTAAAATTTTGGTATGAGTTTAATGAATTGATAAATAAATGATGACCCAAAAGAACATATTCCTGAGTGAGATGACAGGTGCCTACAAATTTGAGGATGTAGCTTTGATTAGTTCTGGATACCAGACTATGGACTGGGACCACCATCTATTAGGGTCAATTTTTTCTATTAACTGAATCAATGCTCCCTGTCAAAGATATTTCCAGGGTGGGGCTAATAGGATTTTTAGTCTGTCTATCAAACAAAGGACTAAGTTTATAGCAATTGGGGATTATGATTTCAGGACTGCAATTTGAAAAGTATTAGCCCTAGAAAAGTTGATATAAACTAATAAATAACTATGCAATTATTTCATGTGTATGCTTTAGATATGGTTTAAAGTGTTTGGCATTGTTTTTGGTGATAATATAAACATAATTTAAGATGTCATATTACGTTCTCAATTATTTTTATTGAAACATCAAACACAGGGATAATGTCTATGAGAAATACATTTTCATAGCTTCAACCAAATGTTGTATCAAAAGTAATAGGAAAAGGGAGCACTGGAAATGGATTTTAAATATAAGTGTAAATGAGATAAAGTAATCTTCTGTATCTGTATGATGCTGGACATTTGTGTGAGTGAGTTGATATTCTTTGCAATAGTTTCCTATATTGGAAAATCAAAAAGAGCAAGCAAGCTAAGTATCAGCACTCATCCCTCTGGGCTTGTTGGCTGTAATGCGAGGTGACCAGTCACCTCAAGCTCCTGCTCCCCCCACTTTCCCACCATGATGGCCTGAGCCATGAAAAGAGACCAAAAATAAGTCCTTCCTCCCCCACGACCAAAGTAAATATGTTACTTTGGTTATATATTTTCTCATAGTAACAAATAAAATCATATTAACAAAATTATCTCAGACTGAGAAAAAATATTGCATGTTTTGTTTCCTTTGAGTTTCCTTGATTTTATATAAATATATATGCACACATATAAATAAAATATCATATGAAAGTATAAATGAGTGTTTCTTGGGGAAGAAAGGAGACTAATGGAAGTGATAGCGCATTGTTTGAGTATATTTAATTAAATATAAATAAAATATAAAATATAAATATTTGATATATTTAAATGCAAAAATACTTTATAGAACCAGTCACTGTACACACCAAACATATTGTGATAAAAAAAATAAAGAAGCAGCAGGGGGAGTGGGGATGGATTACGGTATTTTTAGGTAGAGGGGAACCAGGAAAGGAGACATTTGAATTTTAAGTAAAGAATTTATCTAATATAAAAAGAAAAAGAAAAAACAAAAGAGGCACAAGAAGCAATTCATTAGTGTGTGCATCTAGCTGTGTGTGATCAAGGCCGTGAGGTGACAGTAGACTTGGGAGAATGTCTGAAACTTAGCATTTCAAGATGTTTAAAATAAAAATTTTATTGTTATTAATAGCTGAGTAGTGCTCCATTGTGTAAATGTAACACATTTTCTGTATTCATTTCTCTATTGAGGGTCATCTAGGTTCTTTCCAGCTTCTGGCTATTGTTAATAAGGTTGCAATGAACATAGTGGAATCCTTATTGCATTTTGGGGAATCTTCTAGGTATATGCCCAGGAGTGGTACAGGTAGGTCCTCAGGTATTACTATGTCCAGTTTTCTGAGGAACTGCCAAAATGATATCCAGAGTGGTTTTAACAGCAATCCCACCAGCAATGGAGGAGTGTTCCTTTTCTCCACATCCTTGCTAGCATCTGCTGTCATGAGAGTTTTAGATCTTAGTCATTCTGAGTGGTGTGATGCAGAGTATGGATGGAACTAGAAAATATCATCTGTAGTGAGGTAACCCAATCACAAAGGAATACATAGTGTGCACTCAGTGACAAGTAGATATTAGCCCAGAAGCCCAGAAGATATAATTCACAGACCACATGAAGCTCAAGAAAAAGGAAGACCAAAGTATAGATATTTTGGTCCTTCTGAGAATGGGGAAGAAAATACCCATGGAAGGATAAAGAGTCAAAGTGTGTAGCAGAAACTGAAGGAAAGACCATCCAGAGACTACCCTACCTGGGGATCCATCCAATATACAGTTACCAAACCCAGACACTATTGTGAATGCCAAGAACTGCTAGCTGACACATGAGCCTGATATAACTGTCTCCTGAGAAGCCCTGCCAGTATCTGACAAATAAAGAGGGAGATTCTCTCAGCCAACTATTGAACTAACAACAGGGACCCCAATGGAGGAGCTAGAGAAAGGACTCAAGGAGTTGAAGGGGTTTGCAGCCCCATAGGAGGAACAAAATTATGAACCAACCATTACCCTCAGAGCTCCCAGCACTTAACCACCAACCAGAGAGTACACATGGAGGGACCCATGGCTCCAACTGCATAGGTAGCAGAGGATGGCCTGGTCAGATATCAATGAGAGGAGAGGCCCTTGGTCCTGTGAAGGGTCATTGCCCCAGTGTAAGGGAATGCCAGGACAGGGAAGCAGGAGTGGGTGTATTAGTGAGCAGGGGAGGAGGGATAGATACAGGGTTTCGGAGTGGAAACCGGGAAAGGAGATAACATTTGAAATTTAAATAAAGAAAATATCTAATAAAAGAAAATACTAGAAAAACAGGATGTTTAACATATAAAAAAATTTAATTGGCCCCTGAAATAACATATTTATCCAGGCACATAAATTTAATGGCTGTTAGGGTTATATTATTTTCTATTTCTTTACTCGTTTCTCAGCAGTACATTTTCTGCCTATTATACCTTTACATTAGGCATTGCTACCATGGCATAAACTGCCTGTTCCTTCTTCTGAGTTTATATTCAAACATGTTGAATTAGCATGAAATAGAAATTTGATTTTTTTTCTATATCTTGAGCACTATAAATTTTGAATCAGTTTTTATACATCCTAAATGAAGCAGTATATTTTTTCAAATATTTTTATTTGAATTAAGGAAAATTATTATACTAATGATTATACTACTCATTATACTAAGAACAAGTTGTTCTTAGAAGCAAAGGTATATAGATTGCTTGTTCCTTTTAGACTTGCAGAGACTTGAAACATTCATATATATCTATTCTATTTGATCTAAACTCCAAAGCATAATCAACATATATACTAGACCTCTGCTTTGGATGAGGCATTTGAGGAACAAGTATGAGAAATACAATGTAATAATATTTTGATAGCTTGCTTTGTGCTGTGCACTGTTCTAGTCTGTAACTACAGAAGCAAAGTTCATCAAAATAATAAATGATTTCTCATTTTATGATTTCTATCGTTTTTTGAAAAACCCAATGGTCAATTTACTCCTATGTTAATTAGTGGTGTGCATATCTCTAAATAGTTCCCTATGAAGACTGTCACTAAAAAGCAAGAACCAAAGTAGGAAAAGAAACTGAGCAAATGAAGTTAGAACTGACACAGAAGCAACAGCAAGGGCAAGGCATTCAGAGTACCACTTAAAGCTGAGGAGCAAAATGTGACCTTGTAATCATAAAATTTAGTTTAGTGACCTTAAAGACACCAGTAAAGGAATTGGAGCAAAAGCCGAGTGCTGCAAGCCTAGAAGAAAATAGGAAGATTCAATCAAGACAAGGACATAGAACAAGAAATAGGTAGCATTTAAAAATATGAGATACAACAATATTTTTGTATGTTCATGAGAATGAGCTAACACAAAGAGAACTTAGTACTTAAATGAAGAGATTCATCTTCTCCAAAGAAAAATTCTTGAATTACAAAAAGGATGTATAATCTAAGTAAGGCCCAGAAAAGCCAACTACAGGTGGACAAAGAGTTAATTTGTCAACGATAAAAGGAGAGAGAGAGCAAAGCACAAGTCACAGAAAGAGTTAGGCGGGGGAGTGCTGGTGGGGAGAGAGCTGAGGCATCACGGGACATTATATGCAGGATTTTGTTTTGTTTGCTTTGTTTTCTGAACACTGATAATGACTTAAGTAGATACTAAAAAGGGTAGTGGAAAAATAAATAAGTTTGTGATAACTATTTTTATCTGTAATGAACTGCTGAAAGCATTAAATGGACCTGAAATACATGTCTTATTCTCTTAATTGGATCATGTGCAAAAATGGAAAAGTCATACAGAAACTCAGGGCAGAATTTAGACAATGGAGGTGCTAAAGTTTCTGCTGTGTCTTGTCTGGTTCTTTTATCTACCCATCAGAAGATTTTATTATTACCATCATAGGTGTTATTTTCATTGTATTTTAAATCTGTAACCTAATGTTTTCTATAGAAATAATTTCTAAGACTAAAAATGCCAATTCCCAGGAGATCCTTGAATATTTTTCAAGTGGTACAATCATTGCTCATGAGCTCCAAGAATAGCTGTTGTCATCAGGCCAAGTTGACCCTTTGATATTTTCATTTCATAATTTCAGCCTACAGAGAGACAACAGAAAAAGGCAGTTCTAAAAGTAAGGTCCTCAAAAATGATTCACATCATCTCACATTATCAGAGACAAAATGTGTCCAGAAGGAAAACTGACTCAATACGCAGTATCAACATCTTCAGTGCAGAGAATGGAGAGCCCCATTTCTTATAGCCCTTTGTACTAACACCAGCCATTTAACAGTTATTTATGGTAAATAATTAGTTTGAAACACTTCCCCTAGTTTGGCAGAAGTAGGGCCTTTTAAACTCTATTGCATTCTCACATGAGTAAAATAACCTACCTGAAATATAGTATTGATCATGAGATTAGGAGTGTAGGTGATGAAAACAGTAGAGTGGGAGACAGATATCCAAACTCAGCCAGGTGTTTTGCATTGCATACTGGAATATCCTTGACTTGCCATACCCACTGTACACCCTCTTATGAGGCTAAGAAAAGAGGTTCAAAGTCTCTAAACATAATTAAGAGAGGAAACTCTTTGTCCTGTTTTGATCTGAGCAATATGTGTGCCTGTGTTGAAATATTAAACTGAACCCCATTAAAATGCATATATTTGAAACTAATTAAAAAGTAAAAATAGCATTTGAAAAGACTACACGATAAGGAATTTTATATGATAAGTAGTATATTGGAAATTTACCTGGATTGTGTGGAAGACAATTAAGTTGTTAGGCTCCATCATGAAGTGTAGATGGTAAATTTAACATAATTTTCTCTAGAGGAAAATGTTACAGGAAATGCAGAGTAGAAATAATTTTGAATGGATCTACTGTACAATATCTGCAGTTCATTCAAAGATTTGGTTAGGTTTCAGTGTTTGTGCCTCCATTTTATTTTCACAGATTCAAACGAATTATGTATTTGGTTATTATTTGTAAAAAGGCCATAAGTTCATTTGTAGTTATGCCTGATAGAATGAAGGAAAATCTAAGGACAATTAAAATAAATATTTTATTGAAAGATACATATAATTATAATAAAGGGAATAGCATTTACCAACCTTCTCCATGTTGTTTGCACTTTGAACTGATTTCCAATTCATCATCACAAAGGATAATGATTTACCCAGGGAAAACACAGTCTCAGTAATTTAATGGATAGACTGTTACATTTCTGTAGGAAGAGGTGCCACACTTATTAAACAATAAAAAGAAGCCTCACAAAATGAAGTATATAGACTCCACCCCCACCCTGACCCAATTCTTTGCATTAGAACACAATTACTTCTCCCTGCCTTTGGCCAGTCTGCTTACATATCATGTGAGTTGCTTCTATTAACTGCTGTTGAGCAAATCACACCCTCCATGCTTATCAGATGACACCAATGAATTTTGGTAATCATAGGAAAACAAACTTCTAGTTGTGCTTATGGAACAAGGACAGACCTGGATTCCATTTGACTTTCAAATGTTGGAAGAGAGCTGAGAACCATGCTCTTTCTCAGAGAAGGTCTGGTCTTTCCTCACTAAGCCTAATAAATGCCCAAGGGAAAGAAAATAATAAGGTCTCCTGTTATTGTCTTGGGAAAACTAAAGTAACAGGCTAGACCTATAGGCTACAAGAATGCTACTCATCGTAGATGTTATTAGTTTTTATTTTTATTTTTTAATGTCTATTGGGAGAGGGAGAGACACTTAGGTGGCGCCACAGAAAAGGCTTAATTAGTTTATCAGCATCAGTCTTTTAAGACTTTCCACCACTTGACCCTACATAATAGCTGTGGTACGTGCATCCATGCTTTCTCTTTCATGTGTGCAAGATGCACAAAGACTTTAAAACCACAGATTTGGTGATGCAGTTTTAATTTTTAAACAATATATTGTAGGGCTTCAAAGAGCTAGGATAGGCAAAGAAAAATATTTTAAAAATTTGTGTTTTATATTTATGGTTGTCAAGGAAAGCATTATGAAAAATTGATGATATAGGGCCATGTTTCTTGTATTTTAAATGTTCACCCCCTCTATTTTAGTAGAAGGCACAAATTTAGAGCAGCATTTTATAAGAGAAAAGGCAGTTTGTCCAGAAATGTGTCAGCCACGTCACTGGCCTCTCACACAATGTTCCAAAGAATGTAATATGAAAGTTATGTTGATGTAAAAATTTAAAACTCAAATGAAAACGAAGGAGAATTTTAACTATTGCAGAAAATTATACTAAGAGCCAAACTCGGCCACTTTTTCATATGAGGATTCATATTTGCTTTAATTGCCATCATTGTCACCATTTAGGCATGCCATTTATTACCGTCCAATAGTTCGTCAGCATTACAAATCACTGGTTCTTAGCCATGGCTGCCATCAAAAATCAAGAAAAAATTTCAATTTCTATACAGTTATAAAGAAATAATATCACCCCACGCCCTTCTTTGAGACTTGGGACATGGTGTCCCAGCTGTCATGAAACTCACTATATATTCAAGGCTGGCTTTGAATTCACATGTGCCTATATCTCCAGAGGCATGTGCCCCTATTTTCAGCAAAATCAAAATTATTTTTCCTTACCTTTCTTTTCTTTCCTTTTTTTGTTTGTTTTTTTTCTGTATAGTCCTGGCTATCCTAGAACTCACTCTGTAGACCAGGCTGACCTCAAACTCAGAAATCCGCCTGCCTCTGCCTCCCAAGTGCTGGGACTAAAGGCATCACTGCCAGGCAAAATTAAATTTTTTAAAGCTTTCCATTAAATGTTATCTGAGCCAATAACAAACCATTCTAAATCCCTTTAAAATTCAGCTTTTAATCATATAAATAGATGAAATAAACTAGTTGGAAATTTATGATTATTAAGTAAAAATGAATGGCTATAATACAAAAGCATTCCAAAGACATTTCTCCACCAGTACTAAATCAAACATACAAATTTTCAGTCAACATTGAGCCACCATTTTCTAGTACTGTATTTCCTCTTTTTTTTAATTCGATATATTTTTTATTTACATTTCAAATGATTTCCCCTTTTCTAGCCCCCCACTCCCCGAAAGTCCCGTAACCCTCCTTCTCTCCCCCTGTCCTCCCTCACACCCCTTCCCACTTCCCCGTTCTGGTTTTGCCGAATACTGCTTCACTGAGTCTTTCCAGAACAAGGGGCCACTCCTCCTTTCTTCTTATATCTCATTTGATGTGTGGATTATGTATTTCTTTTCTAAGCATTAAGGTAGCTAATTTTCCCCATGAATACAGCCCAGTGCAATGTTTGGTCTTTTGGAAGCTTATCTTAACTATTGTATGATTAAAAATTAGTTCAATCAGATAATTATAATTTTCTCTGTAAATATATATCATATAAATTATGATAAACTATGATAAATTATGAAATATATATATATATATACTACGATATATATCATAGTTAACATATGTATTTATATTTTAGGATACATGGATATATAGTTAGCTTTACATTTCCTCCTTTTTTATTTTTAAATTTATTTTTCACAGTTTTAATTAAAATAAAATGGCATCACTTACACCTTCCCTTTCCTTCTTCCAATTACTCCCTTGCCTTTTCCAATCTCAAATTGATGCTCTCATACCTATTTTTTATGTTTGATTAGAGCTCTATCAATTCTATGGGAATTTCATGATTTCTTCCTCTTAATTGAAATCAAAACAAATCTCCATCATTAAATGAGAAGTGCATGGAACTTATATGTGCCTTGCTCTTCAGGTTTAAATTGGAAGTTATAGTTGCTATTTCTTTCTTTTATTAAAATGCAGTCATATGTGTTCAATAAAAACCCTGTTGGACACACCCTTCTTTATAGTTCAGTTCTGTAGAATAGAAGGAATATTAAATACTCATACAAACCTCAATAGGAATCATTCTCTAAAGTGAACGTAATGGAATTTGGAATTAAACCATACTTAGTAACTGATTATATAAGTTTTAATGTGGGAATGAACCTTATGGCAAAAATCTTGAATTTCAACTTCTGTATGATAATCTCTTAAAAAAAATTAAATGAAATGGCATGTTGTCAGTAAAATTCTTGCAAAATTAATGATCCTGAATTGTATTTTCCAAAGGAAAGTTATGACACCAGTTTTATCACAATGCAAATTTTTTGAGACATGGGGGCTAATTATATATTTGGATATTTGTAAATAGGCTTATTGTAGTGCAAAGTACATTGCAGAGAAAGGAGTAAAAGTTGTATCTTTTAGTTGAAAATGTAGTCTAACTTTTGTGTTCTCCATCCTCAAGGAGAGCAGCAACAGAATGTCATTTTCTTGCTGTGAGCAACAGGAGAAAGCTGGGGATTATGGTTGATCTAATGGCCATGGATTCATTTCAAAAAATAGGTTCTAAGAATTAAGTCCCTCTGGACTCTTACAATTGTCGGGAGTCTTGTGATGCCATAATATTTGAGATGATTAACAGCTTGAAGCCTTTTTCTGTTTCATGGTCTGATTGTTCTACTGACAAGAATACTTTAAATGTATCAGAAGCTCGGATAATAGGGATTTTGTAATAATTCCTGACAGAATACCATAACTATACTTAAATTTCTCCACTTCCTACTCTTTTGCAGAGCTGGCAAATATAAATGCTGATCAACATATTGCTGTATTACTCATCAGAGCAAGGGAAATGATATATTTTGTCTTTTTGTCTAGTATTATATGAGCTAAAATTAAACTAAATTACATTAAAGGTGCATGATACATAGGTGTCATAATTCATTAAACAAATATTTTTATAAATTTGCAAGGAATTATATATGGCTAATAAAAGGAAACCTTTGCTATGTGAACAGTTCAGTAAATAAAGAAAAACTCTATGTAAGACACAACCATGTTGGAAAGATACAAATTCTGTATTAGTCTTGTAGAGACTGTGTTTTATATTAAGAACCCTGTAAATGGCCGCTCTTGTGTTTTAAATCCTAGGGGAAATATATCATATTTCACTCTCTTCAGTGTAGCTATGACAGCCTGTGTCTTCCTCAGTCAAACAGTCTGCAGCATCTCCATTACAAAAGGCAGCTGAAAAATTTCTTGCACCTATTGTATGTGACCACAGAATTACATTCCACATCTGTTTGATAAATTCATCAAGTAGGAAAACAATACTTGCAACTATTGGAGGACAGTCTGTGAGTGAAGGTCACTTTGACATAATGAAAGATAGATGGAGTATCTCTTTCCATTATACATTTTTCTAGATGATAACAATTGAATGTTTTCAGGTATAGAGAGTGGAAGACCAGAGGGAACAAAAAAGAGGAAGAATAAAGAAGAGTGATGCTAGCACGGGCACCACAGGCAGCAGCATTCTAGCAGATGTGGGAGAACAAAAATTGAGAGCTTAAGAAATAATTCCTATTCAAATGAAACGATGAGCAAAGAAATTCTGTATTTGCACAACATTACTTTTAGTATTTCTAAGATAATCATATACCATTAAATGCCATTAATATGAAGATAATAGATAAGCTTCTTTTTGGAAAAAAATGATTATTTGTATAACCCTCTTTAGAGGGTTCTGCTACAATTGCCTGGTATAAGCCTAAACCATTTTATCTTGGCACAGGTCTGTCCCAGTGGCAGTATTTTCTGTCCCTCTAATGATTTGAGGGGCTATGGAATACACTCAATGATTTCTATTCTTGTGGTTGTTTTTGTTTGCTTGCTTTTATTTTTATTGAAATTTTTTCATATAATGTATTCTCATAATATTACTTTGTAGGAGCAGTTTTTACACTGTTGGTGTTTTACTTGTGTATATGTTCTTGTGGTTTTTCTTTCTATCCTTTTCTTTTCTTTTTATATGCACCTGTTTGTTTTCTAAAGAGAGAAAGAAGGTGGAGTTGGGTGGGGGGATCCAGGAAGAAATGGGAAAGACAAAAGAGTTCTTTCTGATAAACTCACACTAGATGGAATTCTGGGAAACTTTAACTTGCAATTTGGAAATATAAAATTATTTGATCACAAAAAACTTAATGAATTAACTCTGAAAATTGAGTTTTTCATAATTTTTGTAATTTGTTTGCCAAATTTCTCTTTATGAGAATACAGAGTTTGAACACAGTGTTTATAGAACAGGTGTAGTTTGTTAGATAAAACTAAAGGCTTAACACAGAAAGTAGATGCAAGGCAGAGAGAGCTGAGGAGGACTCTGGAAAGAGGGTCTCATGCCTTGACCATGGTTATATTTTCGAGTAAAGGAAGCCAGTGCTTAACTTTTTGGCTTAGTGGACATAAAGACTGTGCTGTGAATTGCTGGTTTAACTCTGACAGTACACACACGAATCCATCTGTGGACTGTGCAGATAATTTAAAGCACAGAGCTCATCTAGCATCTCTCTAAAAGGAAACAGGAGCCTCAGGAGACTCTGAAAGTTAATCAGATTTTTAATTAAAAGTAGATATGAGAAATGGTGGTAGAGAGAATTATAAACTGAAGGGAAATGAGCCTTTTGTTAGCATTAACTACAGATATATCTCAGTTGTGAACAGAACAGAGATGCAAAGTACATTTACTACTCATTGACTAATCTTAAACAGGTATGAGAAACACCAGAAAGAAGTTAATAGCTACTTGATGTAGTCAATGGTAGTCTCAAAATCACTTATTTCTGTAAAGACATTTTAGGGAAACATGCTAGCTAGCTCTACAAATACAACAGTTTTTACTGTACCTTTCATAAAAATCAACTTCCTCCTCCTGCTTCTCCCTCTTTCTTTTCCTCCTTTCCTCCTGCACCAAGCCCACTCTATAAATTATCTTTAACCACAATGCCAATAGAAAACCTTCTACCTTCTCTGATGTAACAGATGGTATATATAAGAATAAATTGTGTTAAGCCGGTTGTGTAGGTATGTTCTTTTAATCCCAACACTTGTTTGATACAGGCCTGATTTGCATCATGACTTTCTCACTGTGTTCACTCAAGGATATGTTGGGCTTTATATATATATAATGATTTGTTCTTATGAGGCTAAAGCAATCCCACAAAAGCCCATTTTGTTGCTCCTGCCTCAACAGGATCTGATTGCCATTCAGAATTGCTTACTCTTCAGCTGAAAGTAATATCTGAGGAAGTCACTGGTGACTCTGTGAGGTGTGATTGACTATATTTACATAGATCTTCTTCAAAGTAACTGGATCTAAGTATTCTATCATTTCTTTTCCCATTCATTCTTCTAAAATTAAAGATTCTTTGTCATTCTTTTTGTGCTAAGTGTTTATAAGTCTTAGTGTTTATTTCTTTGGAAACCATGAAGCCATATGATTACATCAACTGCTATCCTTGTACTCATTCTAAAACTTAATTTAAGCAAATTGTGGTTCCTATCTATCTACCATCTATTTATCACCTATCTATCTATCTATCTATCTATCTATCTATCTATCTACCTACCTACCTATCATCTATCTACCTACCTATCATCTATTTGTCTATTATCTATTTATCATTTATCTACTATCACTGATCAGCTATTTGCCTATTATCATCTATTTGTCTTCATCTATCTACCTATGTATGTATGTATGTATGTATGTATGTATCTATCTATCTATCTATCTATCTATCTATCTATCTATTTTTCAAGGAAGAGTCCAGAAGGATCAGCATCATCAGAAACCTTGTTGAAAAGAGAAAGCTTAGAGCAGACCATAACAACTGAAAAAGTCTACATTTTCTAAGTTACCTCTGTAACTGTAATCTGTATTCACTGTAACATACTTATTGTGAGTTGAGATGTACTATATACGACTGAACTGTTTCAGTGGAAAGTAACAAAGATAAATGACAGTGAATATGCACAATACTTTTTTGGCTGTAAACACTGAAAAAGGAACTTGTCTCCATGTCAGCATCTTTGCATATCAGGAACCCTCTGGAAATTATAGCATTGCCATTGATGTAATTATTTTTTATTGATTATTTGGTTTATTTACATTTCAAATATTATCCACCATCTTGGTTTCTTCTCTGAAAACCCCCTATTCCATCTTCCTCCCCCCCTTTTTTATGAGGGTGATCCCCCACCCACCTTCCCACTCCTGCCTCATTGTCCTGACATTCCCCCGTGCTGAGGCATCAAGCCTTCCGAAGACCAAGGGCCTCACCTCCCATTGATGCCAGATAAGGACATTCTCTGCCAAATATGCAGCTGGGGCTATGGGTCCCTCCATGTGTACTCTTTGATTGGTGTATTAGTCCCTGGGGGCTCTTGGGGATGTGGTTGGTTGATATTGTTGTTCTCCCTGTGGGATTGGAAACCCCTTCAGCTCCTTTGATCCTTCCCCTAACTTCTCCATCAAGGTCCGCATACTCAGTCCAATGGTTGGCAGGGCCTCTCAGGAGACGTTCACATCAAGCTCCTGTCAGCAAGCACTTCTTGGCATGAGCAATAATGCCTGAGTTTGATGGCTGCATATGGGATGGATTTGCCGGTGGGGCAATCTCTGGATAGTCTTTCCTTCTGTCTGTGCTCCACAATTTGTCCCTGTATTTCCTTTAGATAGGAGCAATTCTGCATTAAAATCTTGAGAAAGGTGAGTGACCCCATCCCTCAACTGGGGGCTGTGCCTAACCTGTAGATATGCACTCTACAGGTTGTCTCTCCCATTAACTAAAGATACATTGCTTTACTACATTTTTATATGAGTATGAATTCTGAGTTTTGATTCAAGTTTTGTGCTTGTCCTGGATTTTTTTCTGGCATTGTCTTTTTTGATGTGAAATTTTTTTTATTAATTTATTCTCTTATATATCCCAACTCTTCCCCTCCTCCCCTCTTCCCTCCTCCTTATAATCTCCCACCTGCTCTTCCCTACTCTGTCCTCATCCACTCTCTTCCTTCAGAAAAAGACAAGACTCTCTGGGTTATTAGCAAACAAGGAGTATCAAGTTGCAATTTCATTAGGCAACTCCCCACATAGTAAGACTGGCAATAGGAAGAAAAACGTCCCCAAAGCAGGCAAAACTGTCAGGATTTCTTGAACTCCACCCAATGTTTGGCACCAGGTCCCTGCATCTTTTTCCATCAGCTGTTGGATGAAGCCTCTCTCATGACAATTAGACTATCTATGTACATAGACTATCTATGTAGTCATAGACAAGCTATGACTACAGCATAATATAGTGTCAGAGTGAGGTCCCTCTGGTGGCATAGGTCTCAAGCAGGATCAGTCATTGGTTAGTCACTCCCACAACTTATGTCTTTACTACTGATTGCTAGCAGAATGTGAGTAAATGTAATGTAATGTAAGTAAAAAGTTTTGTGGCTGGGTTGCTATCCCAAACCCTCCACTGGGAATCTTGCCTTGTTACAGGAGATAAAAGTGGTTTTGTTGTTGTTGGTGGTATTTTTTTATTGATTAAATATTTATACAAACCTGTTAGCATACTGAAAATTACATTTAGAAGAAATATGTAATCTGTTTTTTTATTATTCAAACTCATTATTGGTGAGATACAATTATAAATTTGCTGCAAAGTTATTTTGATAGTTTTTTATTGTGTCTGGAACTATAGATGTATAACAGGGTCAAAAATTCAGGAGTTGGCCACATAAAGGATGTAAAAACTCTTTAGTTCACAAATTGACCAGATTACACAGGAAACAATCAGTGAGAAATCATCCCTTATGATCAGTATGGGCTGTTGCAGGGATTTCTTTTAAGTCTTAATGGCTATAGTAATACATGAAAATGACTTTATGATTTATTATTTATTTCAGTTTATATCTTTATTTTTATAATAAGCCTTTAATGTACTAGATCTAGGCAAATATTTACCCTCTGTGCTACTGGTATTTACTTCTTTATCAACAACCCCAAATTATAACTTGCCATATTCTATCCAGGCAGCTCTTAACTCCAGTTGAGCAGACCTCAAAACCATGTTGTTATGACTCACTTACCCCATGTCACCCTTTCTTTCCTTCCATGGGTTTCTTCAGACCCCAATCCTTGGAACCAAATCTCTGCCTGCCTTGCTTCTGCCCTGCTATAGGCTGTAAGCTTCTTTATTCACCAGTCAGAGACAACTTGGGTAGCAAGGTTACATCCTGTCGCTTGGGTTATGTGAGAATCTCCTCTTCCCTGGATGCAACCAGAGCCAGTATTTAGCACTACAATATAGAGCAACAGACCAAACCTCAAAAATTCCCCCCATTTTTTGTCTAAATACAAAGGCTCTTTTTCTATATAATAATAAACAACATACAATTGGAACAATCATGAAAAAATTATGAAAATTATTAGGTAAGAGATACATTTAAAAAGTCCAGTCTGTATTTGGAAATCAAGGTGAAAGTAATTATCTATCCTATCTTGGTGAGTTTAGAGTTCTGCATTTAAATCAATTTCCAGAGTGGTTGTACCAATTTGCAACCCCCCCAGCAGTGGAGGAGTGTTCCTCTTTCTCCACACCCTCTCCAACACCTGCTGTCTCCTGAATTTTTAATCTTAGCCATTCTGACCGGTGTAAGATGAAATCTTAGGGTTGTTTTGATTTGCATCTCCCTAATGACTAATGAAGTTGAGCATTTTTTAAGATGCTTCTCCGCCATCCGAAGTTCTTCAGGTGAGAATTCTTTCTTCCTAAATGCTGAACTTAAATTTAATTGTGAAACTGTAACTATCTAGTCTTCAATTCCATCAGAGATCTGAGATGGAATAAATCCTTTCAGTGGCATGAATGAAATTTTAAATTGCAGTTTGATTATATGATCAACAAAATATTATGTCTCTATATTTAAAAATCATTATTAACCAGTCAAGTGGTCCAGGTTTTCCAAACCATACAGCCTTATATTCAATATTACGTGTTAATCTTTGCTACTGATAGGATATGTCCATTTGCAAGTCATCTGATTTTAGGCCTGATTCTTTTTAGAACAAGCCAGTATTATACATCACATTAAAACAGAGTTCTTAATTCCTAGTGTCCATTATGTTTTAGACCTTTCAGAGCAGAAATTCATTGCTACATGTATTCTAATGATAACAGAATAGTTTTATTTGGAAAACTAGTTAAAATGGAACCCCTCAAATACAGTCTTCCAAAAGTCAGCTGTCAGTTTCAAATAAAAAATGAACGTCAGCACTGAGTTTGTAATCACCTGATGAAAGAGATGATGCTGAGTTATACAGGAATCTCTCTTTATTGTATGTGTGCATACCACAGCACATGCGTAGTATGCAAAGGACACTTGAGGGACTTCCTACTCTCCTTCCACTTAAGATACCAGGAGATTGATTTTGGAATGTCATGCTTGGCAGTGAGTACCAATACCTGCTATGACATCCTTCTGCTCCATTAATCTATTTCAGAGTGAATTCTGGAGTATAGTTTCTTAGTAAACAGTCACGACCGTAGCAGTACGTAGCAGCCTCTTGGTACAGATACAGATACACACTGCAAATATTTTGGAGATATTTTTCTTCTAGCATATGAGTTTATTTAGGTCAGGGAAGGAAATGGTTCACCCTTTGTAAAAATATTGGAGTTGTGTTTTACTTGAGTTATTTTTTACAAATATAAATACAGCAAATCTAATCATTTTTTTTTTGGTAGAAAAATCTCTAAGATTTATATCACATTACGACTGAGTGGGATTTGGAATGTAATGGTTTAACTGTAGCAGACTAAGAGTAGAGGGACCTTCTAAATGGAAGAGCACTGATGAAACCGGAGAGGCCTAGCTGGCAAGTGACTTTCCCTTTAATGATGGGACCAGGAGAATAACTATCAGGCTGTTTCTGGTGAACTTTGCACTTCAGGTACTAAGTGAGGAGTTTAGGTAAAGACGAAAAATGACATCCAATTTGGAAAAAAATTAAAACTATATCTGTTGGTAAATGATTTATATAGAAAATCCCAGGAGCCTTCTCCCCAGCATGAACACATAATTAATTAATTCATCAGACTTGCAGAATAAAAGATCAATATGCAAAAGTGAGTGAAATTTATAAAGTAAAAGGAAATATATTTAAAAATTAAGTTTTATAAATCAACTTACAAGATCACACATCCAAGCACAAAATTGTTTTCAGCAACTCAATTTGGAAAGCATAAATTGGTCTTTAGTATTAATAAATAAATAAATATTCACACATATAAATAAATGGAATGACATAAGGTAAGGGTATTTAGTGAAAGAGCTACTGAGTCTGGGAAGTGATAGAAGAGAAAGAATAAATGTAATAAAAAGTCTTTGTATGAAATTCTTTAAAGACTAATAACTTTAAACACACCTACCTACTGTACCAGTTTTTTCTAAATTCTTAAAACATGATTTTACCAGACAAAGAAATACGAATTTCAATTTTAGACAAAGTACAAGCACTAGTTTCTTGTGCATATGTACATGTGCCTGTGTGTATGTTTGTATGTATGTGTTCTTGTCTGTCTGTGTATGTTCTTGTTTGTGCATGTGTGTGTGAATGTGTGAGTGTGTGGTGAAGGCACGGCCTTAAGCATGCTCGGCTAGTGTTTCTTCACTGAGTTGCTTGACAGGCTCTTACACTGACTTTTGAGAGCAGAAATGAAGGTGCTAAGAAGCTGCCTGCAGAAGCTTATGCTGTTAAGATTTTCTGGTGTGTACACTTATCTGGCAGAATGCTGAATGGCCAACAGCAACCTTGGCAATGTGTTGTTGAACCTCAAAGTATGGAATGTATTGCTGTGTAACTGCTTTCTCCATTGTACAGGGAGCTCTCTGTTCTCTTGACCTTGATCCCTGATTACCATTCTTTCCAATTATTCCCAGAAACAGTTCAATTACTAGGACCAATACTTTTAGAAAATACCAGAACAAAACAAAACAAAACTAAACTAAACAAAACAAAAAAAATCCTAGAAACTAAGGATCTGAGAGTAACTGAACAAGAAAAGTAAATAAAGCATTCTGATCAGATCCCTGTTTGTAAAACAAATGTCACAGGGTATTTCCTAGCCAAGGACAAGACTGTTACTTAAGTGTACCACAACAGTTAACCCCTTCATTGTTGAAACATTCTCTACCGCTCAAAATGGGTATGATAAATCTGCTGTGATCTACCAAGGCTTCAAGACCCGAATGATAGAATAAATTGCCTACTATGTTAAAGGTCATTTAAAATTAAATTATGTTTCAAGTGGGAAATTATCAGAAAAAAGTAATACTACATAAGAAGAGTCAAACATTTAATTTGAGATGAACTTTTTATTTTTCCACCACTGAAACAGTAGACTCCTTGATTTTCATATTCAAAACCTTAATTATTTCAACAATTTTGTGCATAAAAGAGGCCATAGCAAGAAGTTGCCACTTAATTTATTACTAATATTACATCTGGTATACTGTGAATGTACACTGTTTTAATATGTTGTGCTTATTATGGTTTTGACTAAGTAATATTTATTGTGGCAGACGTTTTATACATAGTAAAATAACTATTGTGATATCTGGCTTCTCGCTAATGGACACACTGTTTTCTCCCTATTCTGACATCAGAATATCTTCTAGGGTATGTATTTGGACAGCTGAGAACTTTCCAATGTTACTTCATGTTTTTAAAAAGGTTTGCTTATGGTTTCACATCTATATTCCTAAAACACAAACCCCATAGGGACTATGAGTTTTACTCAAAAAACACCTAGCTGATACATGCTAATACCGGTATTTGTAGTTGTCATGCTTGTCTTGGTGAGTACATGTACCATCTTGACCAACAAAATCCCCTGTTTTATCCCCCCCCACCTCTTTTTTTTTAATAGAAGTTCTCACTATGTAGTCCTAGCTAGGCAGAAACTTACCACAAAGACCATTCTGGCTTCAAAGTCACAAAAACTCACCACATCTAGCTCCTGTGTGCAAAGGCATGCGCAACCATGTTTAGCTATATTTTGATAAAGTCATGGAGATGTTAAGAAAAATGATACTGGGCTTTATAGAAAGCCTGTGAGCACCATTCTGGGGTCCTAGTCCAGAAGGAGCTGGAGGCATCTTGTTGACCTCATAGTATAATCCTTGTCTGTCATGCACCCAGTTCATTTCCTGCTGTGTTGTAGCAAACTTGTGAGTTGAAGTGGCTCTGCTGATTGAGTTTGAGAAGAGGCCTCACGTTAATGTCCCTGAGTTTCCATCCTACAAATGTAAATATGGGATGACGAAGAAAGTTCTGGAGATGTTTTATATGTCTATGAATACCACTTTGGATATGATGATCTGTGGCACCATGTATGAAGTACTTACAACATGAAATGGGCCGTGGAAGTCTGTAAACATCAGATTATCAGAATTTAAATCTAATTTAAGCCCAGAGTCTTGATCAGTTTTAGTTTTATACACCAGTCTTGCTTTCCAATAAGAGGTTTCTATACATTTTCTCATCAAATACCTCAAATGGGGATAAGGCAAAGACATTACTCATCTGTACTTCTTTCCTGCAAGTCATTCATGTGTTTCAATAAATCCATCAATAAATCCAACTTTTGCCTGTTGGCCTCTGGGGAAACCATAGTCCCACACTATAGCCTACTACTACAGACATGAATGAGACACTACATTCATTATATACTGATTTCTTAAATTATCTACTTATTCAGTTATTATCAATCCCTCTCCATGCACTAGATTTCTTTCAAAGTTCTAGATGGAAGTGAAGTATTGCATTTTCTATAAAAATGTTCTAGGGTGATATAAAAGTCAGTGTCTCCATCCAGTGAATTGCTCTCAAACCCAAAGTTGCATGCAACTGCTTCATCTCTTTCTGCTTTTTCTTTAAACAAACAAATACATAAACTAATACATACAAACATAAATGAGACACTGTTTATTCTTGGTCAATGCTTTTTATTCATAATCTTCTTGCATAGACTACATGAATATTTAATGAAATGTTTCACCTATCAGTGAAATTCACTTGTCAACTAGTATATTTGTAAATATCTTTTTTTTAAAAGCATACTTAAATTTTCTCCTTTTAAGAAATATGATTACTAAATATTTGATCTTGCTAAATACTGTAAAATCACTATTTATGGAGTTTAACTCACTTATCTGTAATTAGTCTTTGAATTTCCCTGAAGAACAACACATGACTAGTGGCAGAAAGAGCCAGGTCGTTCCTCTCTTGGCTTTTTTCATGAGTACCTTTGTGAACTGTGATTATTTTTATCCTACTCAGAATATGTCTAGTATATAATTACATATAGTTTTTACTTTATATCTTTTATGGGGATCAACACAGGTCAGAATGGAATCTCTCTTTCTCTCTCTCTCTCTCTCCCTCCCTCCCTCCCTTCCCCCTCCCCCCTCCCCCCATCCCGGGATGGCACAGTGCTTCTTTGCACCCAATTTACTCCCGTTGTCCTCTGCCACAAAGTATTTTGATACATAGTATTTGTCTATACTACCCACAATGCACCAAAACTACAAGTAGGTACCCATTACTCAGTGTTCATATGTTTTTAATTATTTATCTCAAATTACAGTCTACTGACTCCTCTATATCTCAGAAATATTTTCATCTTGACCTGGTTGGCTGATGACAATTGGACTATCAAGTAGGCAATTTTCTCTATGAAAAAAAATGTCTACTTGATATACATTTATGACAGAAACTTCACCTCTACCTTGGTTCTCAGGACACAAGAAAGAGAAACTCAGCTTTGTATGCCAGGCTATGGGACTACAAATGACTGTTCTTGCTTTCCTAGAGTTCTTCCCACTGTGTTTCTCTCTTCTCAGTCTTCTCAACTAATTATTCCATTGGGTTGTGTCTGCCACGAACCAAATCAAACCTGTCACTGTTCTACCCCATAAACTGTTAAACCATCTTTCAGTCAGACTCTGTGGGCAGCATTTATATCAGTAGCATGCTGGCTGCAAGCTGTGCAATGAGCTGAGTGTTGATGGCAAATAAGAAACAGCCTGGGAGTTGACATAAAATGAACTAAGAGTAACCTTAGATGAAATAATTGATGAAGGGCCATTCAAAATTTTAAATGCAAATTAAACATTACTTATACATTTATTTTCTGTAATAAAAATAAAACATGGTGTTATTTAAGTGTAATATGGTGATAAGCATTGAAATTTTGTGATAGTTTCTATAGAAGGCATGTAGTAGTATTGATTTATAGGAAAAGTAAGGGGTTATTAACTTCATTCTTAAGGATATTTAAGGCTTTCAAACATCATTTTTAAAATGTATGCTTTTGTGTTCATATTTGCAAAGAGATGTGGGCAAAGGATTTCCTACTTGAAGTACTTAGAAAATACTCGGCATACAAACAAATATTAAAATTTACTGCCTTTTGTTTTTTTTAAATCTCTAATGAAAATGGTTTTGATTTAGTTCATCAGTTGAATTTGACAAATCATGAGATTTTCTTTTACTGTAACTTTTTCCCCAATTTTGAGGTAGTCCACATGTGTTAGGAAGAGCCAAATCATATAAACAATACTGAAACCATGTGTTTCCACCTATGAAAACACAGTTCCTCAGTCCTTGAACTGAGAATGACTGATGTGTTTATAAAAAGATAAATAGAGGGGGGATATGTTCTATGAAGGTATGGGGGAAGGGGGTGCCTCCACGGGTCCATGCTGAGGCATCCCTTCCCCCTGAGGGACCAACCACACTAAGGTATAGTATAGAATAGTGTAAATTAAGGGCATGGGGAGGGGAGTCAAGGGGGTAGTAGAGGCAGAGAAAGGAGAGAGAGAGAGAGAGAGAGAGAGAGAGAGAGAGAGAGAGAGAGAGAGAAGAGAAGTAGAGAAGTAGAAGAGTGGAGGCCGTTCATGAACAAGTGGAGAGGGGAGGGGAGGGAATGGGCAGAAGGTGGGAGCAGGATGAAGGGAAGAAAAAGAGCAAACAAGAATAAGAGAGGAGTGAAAGAGCAAGAGGGTGAGGAGAGGCAAGCAGCTCCCTTTATAGTGAGCCAGGCATATCTGGCTGTGGCTAGGAAACTGTGGGGCGGAGCTTGAACAGAATGCTAACAATGACCATAGCAAATTCTACTATGTTACTGTGTTTGGTTTTCTAAATGTTTCTGGGGCATTATCTTGCACAACTCCCTAAGGTTTTCTGGTGGTTTGGAGACAGTTTCTAGAATCCTCTTAGAGGAATTTGTTTTAAATTAGTTTCTCATACTCATTTGATGATAAGAAATCTGTGATGGCATAAATATCTGAGACCCAAATTTGTGTACTGGATATAGCGAAAGCTTAATATTAAAATTTTTCATTAAGTGAAAACTTAATGAAAGAATTAGACATGAAGGGCAAAAGCAATCTTCAGTCTGGTTTCTTTTTAATGAAGTATCTCTCATCCTATAGTTGGATGCTGTTGGATTGTATTTTCATGCCTAAATTAATTTATCAGTTTTATTTATAGTTATATGTATGAAAAAATGTACTTCTAACAATCTCAGAGGTGGTCCATCAACACCTATTTATAAAGGACTTGATTTAGTGTCCTAAAATGAAACTTATAGGCAAGATAATCTAGCTACTAAATTTACCATAGGCCATACAACAGAAATTTAAAAAATTAAAAAAAATTTAGAAATTAGTATAATTCTATAGTAATAATATAAATGATAATGTGAAGAATGCTATTATTAGAAAGTTCTATGTATCACTCTAAGCAAATGTTCATGTGTATGGGTAATGGGAGGACTAATGAGGCAGTCTATTTAGCCTATGCCTAAAGATAGAAGGCTCATGACTCTGAGGACACATTTCCACACTAACAGAGGTGAGCTTGCTGGTGGCTCACATCATGAGAGCTGTTATATTGATGACATAGTACTTTTGAAATTGTGAAGACACTCTTGGTAAATTTTAAATCACAAAATCTTTAATCATGTCCAAGTTTATATTGTAGATTTTTTTTATTCCTTCAGTTAACTAAAAGGAAAAAAATGTATGAAATACTTGGTGTTCACTTACTCTGTGTAATTATAAATATATTGTTATTTTGGATGAGTGTCTACTGACCCAATTGAAAACATCATGGAGCTGCTGGAGTGTACTTTGCATTGTACGATGACTACAACTCCTGACTTCTGCTCACTGACTTTCTTTGTATCCCTTTCCTTTTTGGTTCCCAGATTCTTAGATTATTTAATTTCTCTTTCATATATACATATAAATAATTTGAATTATTTTTCTGTATATATTAAACAAGATTTCCTTTGTAAAATGTTAGTGCTAATCCTAACATAAAACAATAATACCTTTTAAGACAGTGCTCACTGTTTCAAAAAATTGGTGTATTTTCACATAAAATCAGAAATGCTTTGAGGGAGGTTACTGTTTTTATTTGTGTATTATAATAAGAATACCTGTTACTGCCATGAAAAGAACAAAACAATTCCAATGAGAAATACTTTTCCAGTCCCAAATAATATATCTCCAAACTCTTCTGCTACATCATTTCCTGTACACAAATAGTTAGATGGTAGATATAGATGATACATAAATGTACAGAGATACAGACAGACAGAAAAATAGATGATAGAGTGATAGACAGAAAAACAGATGGATAAATAGGTAGAAATACGATATAGATAGATGCAGGATTGATATATATGTGATAGGTGATGAAGAGATAAGGAGAAAGAGATAGATAGATAGATAGATAGATAGATAGATAGATAGATAGATAGATAGAGATAGAGAGAGAGATAGATAGATAGATAGATAGATAGATAGATAGATAGATAGATAGATAGATAGATAGATAGATCCTCTACTAATGGTAATCATTTTCCATTTAGATTCTGCTCTCTTTTATACTTGAAAAGGGAAAACTCATGGTCAACTCACCTTCTTATGATATAATAAGTATATTTATCCAATGACATCTGGAACCTGAATGGTCAAATAAGGGATCCAAGAAACTTGTGAGAACATAGTTTATAATTTGATAAACTCTTTGTCTTTTAATTTAATCTTGCTGTCTCAAAATATACATTTCTATATTTACTCTTACATAGTTTTTCTGTACAGATTATTTATAAAGCTGATCTTATTCTTTGGCATGTTTAGCTGAATAGATTGCAAAGAAGAAAAATAGAACATAGCAATGTTTTCACACTACTTTGAGAACAATAATAAATTGAAAAACATGTTGGGGTATTACTGTTGCCTCAAAAATTCTGCTAGGAGTTCATTCTGACATTGTTATTCTTATTAGCACATGAATACCAGTAGTTTCATGGTTGTTTGTTCATTTATTTTGAACATCTTTTTTTAATTAATTGCCTTTGCCTTTACATTAATATCAGTGTAAGCTAAAAGATACTTAAAGGAAGGTATAAATATAAATTGAATTGTAGTGTGTTTTGTTTTGTTTTGTTTTTCAAAGTCTTCCCCTGCACATCTCCACTTCAGGAGAAAGAGGTGTAATATACATAAATTATCTCATATCAATAGAAGCCCCTGTGGCCCTGGAATCCCTCAGCTCTGGGAATATCTGACGTGGGAAGTGCAAGGTCCAGAATGTTGAGTGCATGCCACATTCGGACCATTGAGGTGGAAGCTTTCCAGGGAGGATTTGGTCTTTTAAGTTTCAAATATTTCCAAGATGTCAAAAGCTTCTTTCACTGAAAAAACAGCAAGAAACTCAAAGGAAAATAAAGGTCTCAGTAGGAAAGAAATCTTGCTCTGTAGTCCACTCTAAAGAGTCAGAGAATGTCAGGACTATGCCAGGAAGAAGGGAGGACTAGTGGGGTTGGGTATTACTTCCTGAAACAAAATGCAATTACTAAATCCAAGTTATGGCTGTCTCTATTGTTCATATTCTTCAGTTTTATTTTGCTAATTGTTTTAATGATGATGTTTTTTAAGGGTGTGCTTCTGTATGAGTATCTGTATACCGATCAGTCCAGTCTATTTCTTAGTGTCATTTACTGCATCTTGGAAGCAACAGAATTGAAATGAAAGGTAAGTCACTAAATTAGCCACATTTACAACCAAGCACAGTTGCATTCTGTTTGTCTAATTAAATTCTTGTATTCATTATTTTATGTTTCAATAGAATGGTTATACTTCTGAGCCCAAAATGCTATTAAAAAAAGAAGAATGTATAGTAAAATTAATTTATTTATAATTTAAAGTAAACCAGATGGGCTAGTTAGAACAGGTGTTTTCAGTTCTTCTCACTCAACACCCAGTAGTATAATCCTAAAGCAAATTTATAAAAAAATAAATTGTAGATTAATTAATCACAGTTATTCCTTAAATTATATAGAGAGCAGATCTAACACTTTTCTATGTTTCTGTATTCAATTTGTTTAGTGTTCATGGACACCAGAATGAAAAGTGGTGGGCATGCCATACCCAGTTTGTGGAAATGCCTCCTGAGGTGTATCTTGGTATTCTGGGAACTCTCCAGAAGGAAGTGTGCCTTTTCGTTATCTGTACTTGAAAATTATCTGCTCATTCTTATTAAATTAAACTCCAAATTAACTTCAGTGAAGTTTGGTCCCCAGAATCTGCAGGACAGACAGAAGGATCTAGGCTCAGGTAGCAATTGCCTGAAGGAGAGCTGTGTAATTTGTGACTACTCTAAGGCTCAAAAAGTTGTGAATTCTTATTGTTATCATTGAAGCCTATGTCAGGTGTTCTCTTAGTGTTGAGAATTCTTGATGCTACTCATTTGTAAAGTGCAGAGATTGTTTACAACAGATAGACCCAGAGCCACCAAGAAATGAGCAACCACTGCTTGCAGATATTAATATACACATTAATATTTAGAATTTTAAACTTACTTAATTTCCTGATAGTATGTTTGAAATATTTTATATTATTATTATATATCCATTAAGTTTTATTCCAACAATTAAGAACTCTTATTGTATATTTTTAATAACTTATGTTACAATTATGACAAATCATTTTTTGTTGTTCCACTTGTTATTTTGCTGGATTTCTCTAGAAGAACACATAAATTACCAGTCATCACTGTATAGAAGATAAAGATAATATTTGATTTCATTTTTTGAGATTTGGAATTTCTATAAATTGTCATGAAAGAGTTTATTGATTCTTTCTTAACAGAAGTGTTACATGATAACAAAGCAGTTGTTAATATCAAATGCTGAAGCATATGTATTGGGAAAGTGGGCACACCTCTGCGAGTCGGCGGAAGCTTTCTTGGAGAATAATATCTATGGCCCTTATAGGAAAAGCACATCCCTGAAGGTACACTTTGAAATATCTATAGATTATAAAATCTGCCAGAAGTATATAAAAATAATTTTAGCCCATTTTTTAATTTTTCGAAGTCAATACTTCATAACTTACAAAGGAATACATAAGTAACCAAGTTACATCTCTGAATGAATGAAGCCAATAATTTGTGGATTGTATTTGCTTTTTGAAATTATAGAGTGATGAAAGTAAATTGTTTTGCTGATTTGAGAAAGTATATATTGTTAAGGAGATTTGATGCTTGTATGATTTACTAGGAATTGAGGAACTGCCATTGATTTCAACTTGATTTGAATTTGCACTTTCTCTTTGCATTTAATGGAAGGTGGTTCAATTAAGGAATTGAGGATTTTTATGATATTTGATTTCTACTGACTGATTTTTCAATGATGTGGAGTGATATAATGTCTTCTACAGTCTAATCTTAGCTACACTACAACTCCTTCATTTTGCCCAGTGTCTGCATAACATGAATGGGTGTCATATTTCATATAGCTTAAAGTAGCTTAGGCCTCCATCACTGTGTGTGGACAAAGGTTATGACGGTAACATGAGTAATCGAAATAAAACAGGATTTTGTTTGTTTCTGTATGTTTTAATGTGTGGATATTTATGCTAATAATTTATTATAAAATTAGCTTGTAAAGTTATTTTAAATTAATAGTATTTATATCAAGATAGTCGATAGGTGTATTTGACTCATTTTAATGTATTCATTCATGAACAATATGTTCATTCCTTAATATGGGCTGATACATGATTTCTAGATGGTAGCAGAGGGATGTCTTCTTATTCTCTAGATGGGTGTTGATGTTAGTTAACTTATACAGCTAATTCTAGAAGTTAATATTTGAATATTCAACTTCTGAAATTTATTCTTGTTAGTAAAATGTTTGTGTTAGGAGAAACTTCTAGATTCAAATAAATGATATCTCGAGAATTAATGATGTCTATTGATCCAGGTAGTCAGTGCCCATAACTGTGTCTGAGCTGCCTTTTGTTATTAGATAGTACATGAAAGAGAAATATACGTCCGGGAAATGAGAAAACATGCAGTTTTTCTGCAAGCTGATTTCTCACTGGATGATTAAACCATATTCAGCAAAAGTGTAAATCACTAGGATTCTAATCAATTTCAGAGTTTTTTAGCACAAAGATATTTAAGTCTGCCACTTGATAGTATCTTCAGTGGATTCACTTCCTGTCCTTTTTCTACATTCAATACAGAAATATTTAAGATTCAAATGAGCAAAGTCTCATACTATTTAAATCACTCAATGAATTTGTTAGTTTCCATAACTTGTAAAAAAAATAACCAATGTAACAGTATGAAATTAGGATGTATGTTAATAATTAAATGAGTATGTTTACTTTTTCATTTTTAAATATCATTCTGATGTTGGTTTTTCTAGGGTCAAGGAGTATAATAGTGCATTAATCTATGTTGTAGGTTTCCTAAGTCGATTCTGAGGAATTATGTTGATAGGTTTTGCTTATAAACAAAACCTCTCTAGAGAAATTCATTTGAGAATCACTGGGTTTCACAAAGAGATTTGGTTTCTTAGAGACATCCTATCTTCAGGCATAGTGACGCACTGTAAGTCAATGGATGAGTGTACAAGTATTCCAAACTCACCTGTCAAGAATTCTTGACAAATGACTTTTCAATATTCATGCTCACAGTGTCAGCTTATACTTCTACTGTTCTCTGCAGCCTTTGTACACCTGTGGTCAGGGAGTTCTTAGCAAACATCTTCATGACTAATGTGCTTTGGGTTCACTTGAGTAGTGAGTCTTAAGGTACCAGTTTCACAAATCCTATCTGTTTAGTGTTTTCAGTATCTGGAGTTCATTAAATCAGTGATTTTTCACAGTGTGCCCTCTGCGTTTGTCCCTAAGGAGATGTGACTTTCTGGAGTTTAAAACATACAGTTGATATATGCAACAAGTAATAAGAGTAACTGTTTTGACACTTCACTAATACATTTATAATTTCTTCCCAAAATGACTTCAAAATTTCAAACTACTTTATCTCCACGAAAGAGACAACCCTCAACCTGCCATACCTTTACTTGCTAACTGTATAGAAGCAGAGAGTAACATATGCTTTGAAACTTGACAAGTGTTATATACACTAAACTCCATTTATAATCCATTATTCTTAACTATGTCTTGAATAGTATTGATTTTTCTAAGACAATACATTTTAGTACTGGAGGATTAAGAAGTAGGTCAGAGGGTGTCAAGATGAATCTCGGGATTAGGCAAAGTAGCATTACTAGAATATAGTCTTGCATATTTATGCCTCCTGTTACTGTCTCTCATATTTTAGTACCACAGTTGAATAGTTGCAAAAGGGACTACTACAGTGCCTGAAAACCTTAAAACATAAACTGATCTTTCTAAAGAATTTTGAGAAGTCCTCATAGAGCTTGATTTAAACATTGTATATAGATGTTAAATTATTCACATTGCACTGTATGTGTAGCTACAGGGTCCTTAAGAATACATTCTTAAGAAGCCTACTTTGTACTCTTTGTGTAAATGTCACTGCTTTGTTAATTTATAAACATCCCTGGGCCCTAATTACGGGTGTAGCACACGGAAGCAGTAGCCTAGCTGGCATCCTTCAGCACAGGGTTATTCTACTATTATGGCTGGAGGATTTAATCAAGTCCTTCTTGTAGAAAACAAACAAATGATTAGCTCTTACAGTACAGGCATAAACAGGAATTTGACTCATGAATTTCCTAATTATACTGCAGTATTTTGGAAATCAGTTGGTATTCACTCTTAGCACTACTTATTATACAATTTCCTTCGGCTAGACAGAAGCACTATATAGGATAAGAAAATTCTTGAATGTTCTTAAGTATTAAGACTAAGATTAATGTTCATTTAAGTACTTTTCCCCATATTTTATCATAGAAAGCTCGTTGACAGGATTAAAGAAGTACTCAAGGATTTATTATATGCAATTTAAATGAGTCTTACTAATATACAATTATCCAAAGAAGTGAATTTAATTGTCTTCTAATTTCTAAAGAGGGATAGATACTGAAACCACAAAGAGACTTGGATTGCTCATTGTCATAGAATATAGTTGAAACTCTGGATTTGAAGGCACAGCTTTGATATCTTCCAAAGAAGGCATTACACAATTTTCTGTAATTTATGTAACAAGTGTCTAAACTGGATCAGCTCTTCTCAGACTGCCTTTGCTCCCAGAGTTGTACTTTCTCTTCTGCATTCCAGTGGGCAGGTAAATTCATGCTCCCAGTTTACCAGCTCCAACTTATTCTGCTATAGGCAAGAGAAAAAAATCAGTTCTGAAAGAAGACCTGCAAGTTCTCTCTTAATTCTCTCTAAACACAACTAAAACATTGTGTTTGCAATTTTGAAGACAATCTTGATTTTAACAGATGTAAAACGGCTCTTGCATATCTAATTTCCAAGGCATCTCAACATCTGATTTTTTAGAAATAAAAGGCTGAGACCTCCTAACAAATAAAGTTTGTTTAATACTTATTCTAAGTTGTTTAGAATAAATATAAGCACATCATTAAAATTTTCCACTATTTTTACTGGAATGCATGTTTCAATGACTTTGCAGTTTTCTTACTTTCTGAATAATGAATATACTGCATAGTATATCTATCTTAGCTTGAGATTTCAAAACTTATCTACATATAAATATTATCTACTATTGTTTATTATTGGGATGGTTGCTTCAAGTTCTTCTTACTCAGGCCTATGGAATATTTGCCAGACAGGATTTGGAGACAAACAGCGATGATCACAGTTGACTCTTATATTTGGGCAAACATTTTGTTTATTCCACAAGCCTCTGTGGGATACTTCTTGCCTAGAAAGAAACATATTAGTGTTTATATAGAGTTTCCAATTCCTTTTGACATAAACTACTAACTTAACTTTCTAGACCACAGTTACTTTCATCTGTAAAATGATATGAACACAATACATAAGAACTTTATTTGAGGTTGGAAAATATTTATTTGTTATTTTTAAAATGCAAATTCTAATATGTATGGTTTTGTATGTCCTTTAAAAAAATTGGTGGCAGGCACTATTGGTGGGTTGTTTGAGGTAGGTCTTTTTGTATTCATCCTCACATGTATCTTTTAATATTGGGAATCTGCTAATGATAAGAAAACCAGTATACCAGTTTTTAGTTCAAAACTTTATATGAAATGAAAATTGAAAAAAATAATAAATATTTACCTTTATTTGCATACCTACTATCAGGAAGAAGAGACAGTAGTTTCCTGAAGTCTCTTTTCAAACCAGTTTGCTTACTGGAAGTGATCTTCAAAGCTTCATTTCTGAAGATAAGGACATGATGTACTATACAGTTGTGCCTTTGATTCTGTTATTTTAAAAAATTTAAAATGAATCTCTAACAGATTCATTTCAGTTTTAGAAATCTAAGATTCATAAAATCTTTATATCATATGATATGATTGTATCTTCTGTTTATTGATTATAAGAAGGTACATTTAGAATTTCAAGAATCATAAATAAGAATAAGCATCAAATAGCAGGAGGGGAGATCTCATTATTCTGCTATAACCTGGGCAAGAATTAGATTAGTGAATCACAAGAAAGTCATTGAATAATGGAACTAACAATTGTGACAATGAACATGGCTGACCTACTTAATTCTGCATGGTGGAATTAAGCACAGAACAAGAATAACTATAATCAGTATCCATCTCCTCAGACCCAGAAGGCCTTTGTTGTATTTACCAGAATAGCATCACTGAATGTATCTTTTTTATCTGCCTAAATAAAACTTATGTACATATACATACTATTAATTTTATATCATTTAATTAAGTATATTATATATATATATATATATGTATGTATCATATATTGTATTAACCATTTCAGATAGAGCGTAACTTAGCTATTTAGCTCAAGATGTAAAGAATTCCATTTTAAGTAGCTTTTTTGGCTGTTTTTCATTTCAAATTTAAAAAGCCAAATTGTTAGATGGGTGAAAACCATTTGAAGTGTAACTGTACTAGAGCTTTGGAGTCCATCTGGTCTGCTTCTCATTCTAGTCAGTAAAACACAAAGTGTATTAAAACAGTTCAAAAGCTTTGATTCAAAATTTCATCAAAATAATTAAATTTGACAAAAATTGGTTTTATGTTTCTAAATATACAAGAAAGAATTTAAGTGCCCTGAGGAAATGGTGCTCATGCTTCACAGGTCAAGGAGCATTGTGATTATCAATAATTTTGACTTAGTTACAGTTTAAATATTTTTCTTACAATTTGGAAGACTTATTTCTCACAGATACACTGAAATATGGTTAGGGTCTGTATGACTAACTGATGAGTTGCTGAACATCAGTAATAGAGAGGGAAGAACACAGGACTGGGGATAAGAGAACCTGACTCACTGTGCTAAAATATTTATAAAATAATGAATAAAGCACATTATTTGTACTTTTGTATCTGAGTTGTTTTCTTTTCTTTGTGTGATAATTATTGTGTCAGTTTATTTAATGAGATTACACAAGATTGAGTTAGTGATGAGTGCTTTCTGCATCACCACCTTTATCACCAGCCTTCCTTAAGCAATAACAACCAAGTGAGAAAAGTAAGTGTATATACCCCTTTGTTACCTCTTCAGTTTCTTAATAGCTTGACTGGAACAGATATTAGAATCTTACTTGTTCTCCCTCCAAAGCATTTAACTTCTTTTTTTTAAAGATATATTTATTATTATATCTGAGTACACTGTAGCTGTCTTCAGACACAACAGAAAAGGATGCCAGATCTCATTACGGAGGGTTGTGAGCTACCATGTGGTTGCTGAGATTTGAACTCAGGGCCTTTCAGAAAAGCAGTTAGTGCTCTTAACAGCTGAGTCATCTCTCCAACGCTAACATTTTCCTTCTTAATTCTGTGACACATTAATACAGTTCCTCACGTTGTGGTGACCTTCAACCATTAAATTATTTTTGTTGCTGCTTCATAACTGTAAATTTGCTTATGTTATAAATTGTATTGTAAATTCCTGTACTTTTTGATGGTCTTAGGTGACCCCTGTGAAATGTTCACTTGAATTCCAAAGAGGTTGCAACCCCAAGGTTGAGAACTGCTGATTTAAGAGCATCATTTAGGATGATATATGGTGACAAAGAAAGTTTGCTTGTAAAAAAAAAAAAAACTCACCACCAACCCAAAGTTATTTTTATAAAAGAAATTAAGACAGCAATTAATAAATCAGTTACATATATATAAAGCATATATATGCATATGTGTCTGTATAGATCCCTACTCATATATATGCATGTGAGTATTTTCCCACTTCCAACATATATTTTCAGATTGTAGGTTCCAGAAGCTTTGCTCATAGATAGATAGATAGATAGATAGATAGATAGATAGATAGATAGGGATATTTGTTGTAATCCTTTTGCTCTATACTATTCTTATATTTTCAAATATTCTTACAATTTCAACAATGTTTTTCTCAATTAGTAGAGCCATTATTAATTATTGAATTGTCCTTTTATTAATCAGACTATACACACACACACACAAGCACACACATATCTATGTAAAAGTTCTTGAATGTACGATTTGAATAAGATATCATTAATTATAATATCGTCATAACATGGCCAATATATTTAAATGAGTTTTACCTCAACATACAGTGCCTTATGATTTACTATTATTAAGTAAGTGGTTTTATACTCCTGTGATGACGTACATTGTGGAATACTTAAAACATTTGGCAAATCAACCAAGTAGTAAATATTTTTTTTTAAAAGATACATGGACTCTTTAAATCAACATGGCAGCACATTA
Organism: Apodemus sylvaticus; assembly: GCF_947179515.1. Taxonomy (NCBI): domain Eukaryota; kingdom Metazoa; phylum Chordata; class Mammalia; order Rodentia; family Muridae; genus Apodemus; species Apodemus sylvaticus. Next base: position 139,451,376 of record NC_067477.1, on the reverse strand, counting down.
TAGATTTCTTCTAACTCCATTTTCCTATTCTTTCTGAGCCCCTTCCTGGGTCTTAATGAACTGTATATTTTTCAGGACCTTATACACTCACTAAGATATCTAATTACTTAGAGATATGGTGTGGTATCTTGATTTTTTTCTATTTACTGTAATCTTTTACTGTACACTATATTTATATTTTCAAATATATTTGCAAATTTTAGCATTCTATTTTCCATTAATAAACCCATTTTAAACTATTGGCTATGTCCAAAAAATGTCCATTCTGTGTTATGAGAAACTTAGTAATCAATGAATCATAGTTGCTTGTGTTAAATTTAAGAAAATAGTGACTTTTATACATTTTTCCCTGCACTTTCCTCATGTACTGTTACTCTCAATACTGTATACATTGAACAGAATCGACTTCACTTAAAAGTTTCCATTATCTAAGCATGACGTCCTGCTGCATGCTTTGTTTCCAGTAGCTATCATCAATACAAACACTAGACATGATACAAATGGATTTTTTTTTACTGTAATAATATCAGAAATCAGTTAAGGTAATTAAGTTGATCTAGTAAGACTTAGTTATTATTATTTTATGATCAGGTAAGCTTTGCTTGATTTATAAGATGTAAATTTGCATTGAAATGGTATACTGACTTTGGGTTTCACCATATATTTACTTCTTTGAACTAAAACAAATATTTGATACTATTGTATCATCTCAAGCCATTCTAATCATGAAACAGAGCTTCAAGAATCCTTACATACTCAAGGTCATAGATATTTTTCATTTCCATTCTGACATTTCTTCTTCTATTTTTACTGTACAACAATGGAAATTTGATGTTATTATCTTATAAAATAGGCATGTTTTGATTACTAGTGATGAACATTTAGTAAAAATAAATCTGTAATTCCTGAACTTGGCAGATCTATCTAAACTTAATTTTGTATCTCTCTCTGTCTCTGTCTCTCTGTGTCTCTCTGTCTCTCTGTCTCTGTCTCTCTGTCTCTCTCCCTCCCCCCTCTCTCTTCCTCCCTCCCTCTCTCTCTTTCGCTCTTTCTCTCTCTCTCTCTCTCTCTCTCTCTATCTATCTATCTCATGTGGTATATGTATGTGTATGTATGTGTGTGTATGTGTGCTGTGTATCTGGGAAATGTACACATGTATGAAGGTACACCTGCCTATTTTGCTTATTGTGGAAACCAGAAGTTGATGCTGAGTGTTTTACTTTATCAATCTGCTTCTGCTCTCTACTCCCTTTTGGACACAGAGTCTCACACTAAACCTGGAGCCCACCAGCTGAAAACTCTGGCTGATCTGCAGGCCCTGGGATCTATGTGATTCCACAGCTGAAACTATGCTAGGGTTTTACAGGGTTGTTAGGAATCTGAACTCAGTTACTCATGCATGTGTAACAAGCACTTTACTGACCAAGCCTATTTTATTTAGTCTTATGTGACACTGTTTAGTCCATCATTTTATATAGTTTTCTATTTTGCACAAATACACTAACTACATCCAATCTAAATTGATATTTTCTTTTAGAATATTATTATGAATGTAAGTCATATCCCTGAATTAACAGAAATAACAAAGAATACATACAATTTGCTAACATTAGATAGTACCAAAGACCTTTTATAGCCCTTTTAACTTGCTTCTGTATTTCAATAGAATTCTCCCAGTTGGCAGAAGTACAATCTGAGTTGTTCATCTGCAATGATCATACCTGGTTGTCAATTGTGTTCAGTGTGGCTGCAGCACCTGCTATCAATTATTGGTGTTATTTAATTCTAACTGAAATGTTATTATTGACACATCTTTTACAACTTCTGTGTTGAATAATGTTAGTGGGATGCTAGCTACATTTGCCATTGTAGTATCACACATGTATTATCTCACCTTTTGGAAGAATGAATCAGGACAATGAGAAGGATTTTATTTCCATCCTTAGCTACAAATACATAACAAGACCAGGTTTCAAAGAATCAAAGGATTGGCATAATTCTGCTGAAGAAAAATTGACTTAATCTCTATTTTTATTTACACAAACATTAACAATGGAATTAGATATGTGAAGACACCAATATCTTATTTATTGTCTGTAATAAATAGTATAACTATTTTCTGTAGGTTTAAAGAAATAGATGTGTTACCAGTCATAATATACATGTATTTATCATGGTTTTCTTAATCTATTTTGTTAGGTTTTATAAGAGAAAAAAATTAAATAAAAAAGCAAAGTGCAAGTTTGCTCATGAAGTGCAGGATAGTTAGGTGCATATCTTTGGACCTACAGGGCAGTGTAATGACATGAGAGTATGCTAATGTTTGTAAGTATGCTTTTGTTGCTCGTGTTTTTTTGTTAAGTTTTGTTTGGTTTTGGTTTTTTAAGGTTGATGTTGAAAACTTTTGAAGCTAGGAAGTAGAAAGAATATTTTTCCTTGAAGTCATTATTATATAATAGTCTTGCCAAGCATTTAAAAGAAACATTTAATGAGTTGTATAGTAAAAATATAATAGTTTAAATTTTAATCTTCAAAGTTGTGTCCAAAGTATGCACTTTCTTTTTCTGATAATCACAGTCTCATTTATACATTAAGAAATAAGCATCTATTTCTTACTGTTTTCTTAGAGTTTTCTATTGTGTTACTCACACAATGAATAAATGTACTCTGAGCTATAGAGTAAACACATTAAGATATCTTATATGATCACAAATTAGTTCTTCATTTATACTCATGCATGCTGCTTAAAAGAAGCCTAACATTTCAGGAAAACATTTAAATGAGGAAGCTAGGTCAACAAATGAATAGGTAGAAACTCCATTGCTCAAGCCTATGGTGTTCTTCTACACACAGACTAGCACCAAAGTCAATTAATTACTAGAGGTTACTTCTCAACCGCATTTATGACTTTTCCAGTGCTGTCAAATTGGTTATATTCTGAATTAGCTATTTTCCTTTAATCTGTTTTGTAAAATATTAAAATAAAAACTTGAATGATGAATATACTTAGTTTCTATTGCTTCCTCATTGCTGATTCATATACTGAAAATATAACTTTCCTGTATAGCTTCTAGATTTATTGTACACAAAAATATAAAGAGCTATTTTATCAGATGCATTTCTAACTAAAGTGAAAGACAAGTGGGCCTCAGCAGGCTAATCTAGACGGGATGAAATCAAATATTTGCTGTTGAATGAATATATCCTTTTATATAATGTTATTATTATTATTATTATTATTATTATTATTATTATTATTATATCTTTTTTACAGTCCAGTCCATATCACCCTCTGATCTACCACCCTCTAACTGTCCCTTATCCCATTCCTCCTCTCCCATCTACAAGAGTATGCTCCCACCCACACTCACCCCCAGCCCACCAAACCTCCCTATTCCCTCCAGCTTCAAGTCTATCTAAGGTTAGATGCATCTTCTCTTACTGTGGCAAGACCAGGCTGTATATGTGTCAGGGGCCTCAGATCAGCTAGTGTATGCTGCCTGGTTGGTGGCTCAGTGTCTGAGAGCTCTCAGGGGCTCCAGGTTAGTAGAGACTGATGGGCTTCCTATGGGTTGCCCTTCTCTTCAGCTACTTCCAGCTTTTCCCTAATTCAACCCTAGGGGGCCCTGGCTTCTGTCCATTGTTTGGATGTAAGCATCTGCCTCTGTCTCAGTCAGCTGCTTGTTGGGGCTCTCAGAGAATAGCCATGCTAGGCTCCTATTTATAAGCACACCACAGCATCAGTAATAGTGTCAGGTCTTGGAGATTCACCTTGAAATGGATCCCTATTTGGACTGGGTACTGAACCTCCTTTCCTTCTGCCTCTTCTCCATTTTTGTCCCTGCAGGTTTTTTATACAGGAACAGTTCTGGATTAGAGATTTTGACTGTGGAATAGCAACACCATCCCTCCATTTCATGCCCTTTCTTTCTACTGGATGTGGGGTTACAAGTTCTGTCTCCCTACTGTTGGGCATTTTATATAAGGTTGCTCCCTTTGAATCCTGAGTCTCTCACTTTCCAGATCTCTGGTACATCCTAGAGGGTTCCCCCACCTCCTACTATACCCAAGGTTGCCTGTTTCCACTCTTTCTGCTGGCCCTCAGGGCTTCAGTTTTGTTCCCCCCAATACCTGATCACTTGGACCCTTCAGCTTGTTAACTTTAAGTTCTGTGGATTGCATCCTGGGTGTTATGCACTTTTGTTTGCTATTATTCACTTATTAGTGAGTATGTACCATGCATATCATTTTGGGTCTGAGTTACCTCATTCAGGATATTTTCTAGTTCCATTTGCATGCAAAATTTATGATGTCCTCGTTCTTAAGAGCTGAGTAGTATTCCATTGTGTAGATGAACCACATTTTATGAATCCATTCTTCCATTGTAGGACATCTGTGTTGTTTCCAGCTTCTGGGTATCACAAATAAGGCTGCTATGAGCATAGTGAAACACATACCCCTGTGGTATAGTAGAGCATATTTTGAGTATATGCACAAGAGTGGTATAGCTGGATGTTCAGCTATTTCCAATTTTCTAAGGAACCTAAAGATTGATTTCCAGACTGGTTGCACCAGTTTGGAATCCCACAAGCAATGGAGGAGTGATTCTTTCTCCACATCCTCACTAATATGCACTGTCACCTGAATTTTTGATCTCAGCCATTCTGATTAGTATAAGGTAGAATCTCATGTTCGTTTTGGTTTGCATCTCCCTGATGACTAAGGACTTTGAACATCTTTTTAAGTACTTCTCAACCATTCAAAATCCCTCTGTTGTGAATCTTCTGTTTAGTTCAAAACCCCTCTTTTGATTGGGTTGTTTGGTTTTTTGGAGATTAGCTACTCCAGTTCTTTATATATTTTGGATATTTGCCCTCTATTGAATATGGGTTAGTGAAGATTTTTTTCTCCCAATCTGTAGGTTGCTGATTTGTCCTAGTGACTTACAGAAGCATTTCAGTTTCATGATATCCCATTTATAAATTCTTGATCTTACAACCTGAGCCACTAGAGTTCTGTTTAGGAAATTTCCTCCTATGACAATGAGTTGGAAGCTCCTTTCCACTTTCCATTCTATTAGATTTAGTATCTGGTTTTATGTGGAGGTCCTTGATCCACTTGGACTTGAGCTTTGTGCAAGATGACAAATATGGGTCTATTTTCATTTTTCTACATACATATTGCCAGTTAAACTATGACCATTTATCATGCTACTATACCCAGCAAAACTACTTTCAGTCAACATAGATGGAGAAACCAAATAATCCAGTACAAAACCAAATTTAAACAATACCTATCTACCACTATAGGCCTACAGAGGATTCTAGAAGGAAAATGCCTACACAAGGAGGGAAACTAGACCAAAGAAAAAGCAATACATTATTAATCTTATAACAAAGCCAAAAGGAGAAAAGTACATACGAATAATGCCAACTACAACAACAAACATAACATGAACTAACAATCATCTGTCTTTAATATTTCTCAATATCAGTGGACAAAATTCCCCAATAAAAAGGCATAAGCTGACAGTATATGCAAACAGGAGCCAGCATTTTGCTGCATACCAGAAAAAAAAGAAAAAGAAAAAGAAAAGGAAACACATACACACACACCAGTAACAAAGACAGATAGAACCTTAGAGTAAAAGGCAGGAAAAAAGTCTTCTAAGCAAATGGTCCCAAGGAACAACCTGGAGTTGCCTTCTTTTTTTTTCTTTATTGATATATTTTTTATTTACATTTCAAATGATTTCCCCTTTCCTGGGTCCCTACTCCCCGCAAGTCCCATAAGCCCTCTTCCTTCCCCCTGTTCCTCCATCTACCCCTTCCCACTTCCCTGTTCTGGTATTCCCCTATACTGTTGCACTGAGTCTTTCCAGAACCAGGGGCCACTCCTCCATTCTTTTTGGACCTCATTTAATATGTGGATTATGTCTTGGGTATTCAAAGTTTCTAGGCTAATATCCACTTATCAGTGAGTGTATACCATGATTGATCTTTTGAGACTGGGTTACCTCACTTAGTATGATGTTTTCCAGCTCCATCCATTTGTCTAAGAATTTCATGAATTCATTGTTTCTAATGGCTGAATAGTACTCCATTGTGTAAATATACCACATTTTTTATATCCATTCTTCCGTTGAGGGATACCTGGGTTCTTTCCAGCTTCTGGCTAACTTAATATATACAATAAAATAGACTTTTAACCAAAAATTACTATAATGTTTTTCAAAGGATGCAAGGTAATTTTGGCTGTAAAAATAATTGCTAGGCTTCCTTTAATTTTTAGAGACAGTAAAAATTTGTATACAATTCTACTCTTCATTTTAAGCAGTTGGAATGCTCATGCATAAATACAATTAGGAACCTCAACCTCACCATTTTTGATGTTAAAGCAAAGATTTTTCTAGATGTGCTAATAGTGTAAGAACAATGGTAAACTATTTTTCAATATTTTCTTCAACTTTATATAATCAACAAAATTTTTCAATTAATAAGGAACGTTTTAATCTACAATGTTCATGCTACTTTCAACTTGATAAGTGCAGTTCAGTCTCCATAGATTCTTCCTGTTCCTTAAGCTCTCTGCATGACTTGGGTGTGTCACTCAGGCATAGAGGACTCACTAGTAAGATAACATGACAAAGATGTTAGTGATGCTGCATGAAAATGGTGATGAATATTCTGCTCTTAGTTAATTGGTTTTATTCTCCTTTTTGTAGACTATATGGACCACATTCCTTAAGAACTTCTGAACATTCATTTACTGACAGTTTACAAAAATGTACAGTGTTTCTCATTGTTTTCCACTTTCATTGGAAAGGTTGATTTAAAGAAAAAGTGAACATTGTAGTTTACCTTGATTTCAGTTATTATGTTGAGAATATCAGAGCTACACTTTCTGGAAAACTGCCAGTTTACAAATATTACATCTGTCCCTTTGAGGCTGTTGGTATTGCATTGATGTTTACCTGAAACAGGTGACTGCATATGTTTAAACATTTTGTTGTCACAGTGCAAATGATTTTCATTTCTGGAGCATGGAGGAGCTCTTCACACCTGTTTTCTTCCTGGCTAAATACTCTATACTGAAAAGATCATTAAAGAGTTGTTGTTTTATTAGCAATATTTTAGACTAGGCTGAGAGTTTCTGGGAAATTTTAAATTGGATCTACTGACTTTAACAAGAAAAACTAAATTTATACATGTTTCAGTGTTTTCTCCCAAATTTTAACATTAAATATAAATGCCAGTACTTGCAAATGCACACATACAAAGTATCATGAACCATAAAAACTTCTGAGCAGTTTAAAAAAACCCTTTCATTATTCAGTGTATTTTGTTTTTAAAATATTTAACAAATATGTCCAATTGTTATTGAATTTAAAATAACAACTTGAAATATTTCTTACTTCAAAATAAATTCTGGTGTTTTCTACGTAAAAATATCTAATTTGTATGTCAGGAATATTATATAAACACCTTTATTTTTATGGATTATATGCAAATTTAATTTGTTGAGCACTAAAATTAGATTTCTTTCTATAATATGGTTTAGTCATGTTTTATGCAAACTCCTCTGAATTTCATTCCAAATTTTTTTTCTTTTTCTTAGAAAAATTTAACATGTGCTTTGGACTGTTCTAAGAACCCAAGTATAGAAAAGTAGTCAAAAGTATTTTAAGGTTTTTCTGGTAGTGATTTATAAATAACAGCAAAACCCTGTCCATCTTTGACATGGTTAATGTTTCCTTTAGAAAAGGGTCAGCCTCCTTTCATGGAAATTGATGACATAGAAATATGTCAACAATGCAAAGGTTAAGGTAGATTGTAGAGCATTCTATATTACAAACACACAGGCCAGAACACTGCTATTGATCTGTTTGGAGAGAAAGCTACACTGAGTGCTGACATGCCAGGTATAATCAGAACAAAGAGCAGACGCATTCAAACTTATCTCCCACTCTTGTCCCAGAGCTTTCTTTAGACTTTCTAAATATTCCTATTTCAGACTCTCAGAAAGGTAGACCTTGCTCATCTGATGTAGCTTTCTTTGGACCATTTTATCATGGTGGCACAGCTCAGGCAGGGAAACTCTTAGGAAACACTATTCAATGTTACCTGTCCATCCCATATGTAAATCACTTATTAATCAATAAGTAATCACAGCATGGTTGAATGGCTTGACCATATGCATCACAGACTGTGGTCATAAACATTCCATGTAATGTCTCATTCCTAAATTCAACTCCTGAGATGAATGTGCAAGTACTAAGCTGGAAATCACTCTCTACTCAAAACTAAAATAATAAAAATCATTTAAAAATACTTGTGATGGCCTCTTATGTGAACAATTCAGCTTGTAAATAAATAAATAATAAATAAATAAATAAATAAATAAATAAATCAGCTTGTAATGTAGGAGTTGTTGAATATGTTTTATAGTAGGTTGAAAAATCATTGAGAAGTTCCTACAGCTACTTCAACAGCATCAGTACCAGAACAGGATAAGTGCTCCCCTGTGCCTTCTGCTGCCCTTGTCTTCACCCTCTTACTACTCTTTGTGAGACTCAACTCTGAGATAGATCATTTCGCATTGACTACCCAGGTCTCTTTAATTTCTAAAATGTCTTAGAAATGCTGGGCTGGTCTTTCTCCAGCTGTACTTGATTTAGACATAGCTCTCCTTTTACTCCTGAGCAGTGACGGAGTTGGCACTCATGACCCAGGATCAGGACTCAGAACAGGCTGGTGAGAAAAACTTGGCGTCTTATTTGTGTGATTTTGTAACAGGAGCTGAGGCCATCTGCTTAAAAAAGAATGTTTTGTAATTTGCCCAAATCTTACCCAGAGCTTTTTATTTCCTATTGTAAGTATCCAGGATGTTTACGCTTCACTTTCTGTTTGAGCCCCCTCTTGCTCTGCCCGGTGTATTTCTCCTCTTCTGGCTGAGCACTGCATAAATCCATGGTCTCCGTGATTCCTGCCTTTCTTAGTCATTGAAGCATCCTCAGACTATTGAGTTTTTCTAAAGGCTTTCACCGCCCACACAAAAGGAAATTAAAGCAAGCTCTATCCTGTGCCACCATGGGAACCAGACTCTTTCATCCTGGTATTCAGTCCCTGCAGTAAGGGTAAAGTCTTAAGCAATGTGAGGAACTAGAAAATGAGAGGATAGATGTTCCAGATTCATTGACTGGACCAAAGAGTAGAAGTTTGTTCCTGTTGCTTGCTATCAACAGCCCCAGAATTGCACAGTGTGATAAGTTTCCTTAATCTTGCCAGGTGCATGGAGGAGAAGGGGAGTTAAGGTACATGAAGGCAGCCAAATACAAGCAACTGAAAGAAAAGGAGGGAAAACTAAGTGCAGAAGAGAATATGCCTGGGTCGTTCCTAGTAGCTGTGCTGGCCAAACCTTAAGGTCTCCAGCGGCACACAAAGCAACCACTGTGGTACATTTAGATTAGAATGCTCACAGTATTCAGCAAATTGATTGATTATTCCATAAATTGTGATTTGTGGCATTTTATCCCAAGCTCTGTTTGCTCTGAAAGATTCAGTTTCTGATTGGGGGGGGGCGAGGAGGGGGCATACTTAAAGAAAAACATTAATTTTCTTATTATTTTCCTTTTTCTAGATGTATAGGTTTAGTATTAAAGGCAAAAATTGTAACTGGAGATTTTTTAGGCCAAAAGTCAGGGCTCCAGCAAGGCTAAATAGCTTTGGCTTCAAAATCTCTATCAGCATGCCAATTATAGGCTAGTAATGGTGAAAACAAAGGAAAGAGGAAGCTATGAAGGTATCTAGTGTCCTCAGTTCCATTTTAGCAATGCCAACTTGAATTTTAAGTTGACTAGAAGGCAAGTAATATGCATAATTAAGCAATCTTTGTCAATGTATGGTCCTATTAAGGTCCATGATTGCCTCTTTCAAGGTGTTTCTATAAACTGTTAGCCATTACCATCACCCGTGGAGAGCCTCTAGTTCCTGCACAGTGACTACTTTAGTAGTGTCACTTTCATAGAGAATTTCCATGCTTGGATTGTTGGAAGGAAGAGAAATGGGGTGCGTTCAGGATAGAGAGTGGGAAGGGGTATCTGTCCTAGACATTCCTAGACATGGCTCTTCTTGAAGCCCCAGGTGACTAGGTTTAAGACGGTGACTCATCTATGCAACTTCAGCTTGAAGAAGGATGACATGTATTAAGTAGGAGACTCATGTAGAAATGTGACCTGGCACAAAATCAAGGAGACCCGCACCAAATGAAGACTTCGTGATGCCAGATGCTCATCATTCACTTTTTCTTTGTAGCCCAACCTTGGTCTCAAAATCACAGTGAAGACAGCTCAGGTCTTGAAACCACAGTGAAGCAGCTTCTTTGTGCTATTGTCATGGGCTATTTTTCTGTCCATGCATTCTTACAAACTAGGAGGAAAAGAACAAAATGCTGCCAATGGCTACACTTCAGTACTAACTCAAAGCTACACAGGACAGTATTCTCCTGGCTCCCTTCATGCCAGCACAGAGATACCATTCCTAGCATGAAATATCTGATTCCCATTTGTGTGAGAAAGGCATGAAATTAAAGGAATGGAAAGGATTTTTTTTTCAGGTTTCAATTTCTAACTTTTATACAGTTAGGTAGTACAAAAGCAGGATTTCCATAAATGACAGAGCAATGAATGTAGAGTTGATGCTGTAAGACCTGCCCATGCACTAGTACGATTAGATCTGCAAAAGTAAGGATCCAGGCTTTTACATGTAAGAGATATGTCCTCTTTGACAAGGCTTACAGCTGAGGCCAGCTGGGTCACATTTTACTTCTCATTAAACTGAAAGTCAACTGTTATCTTTATACACTGCAGAATGCCAAAACTCATTTCTCCCTGTTGCTGCTAAAAATGCTGAGAGCATTTGTTTACCTAACAGTATACACACACACTGAAGTTGGAAAGAAAAAACAAAATTTTCTTCATGTAAGAACAGGCTGGGCTAGAGAAAAAGAAAACGCTTTGGAATGGATTGATAGGTTACAGCTGAGGGCACATTATGAAATAAAGCACAGGCTAGCCTCAGATCAATGAATTTGAACTGATCATAGAAGAAAATGGGCACCAGAGTATAGTGCAGAATGGAAGGAAGGACAAGGTCGCATTTTGCTTTCCTTTTCTTCTTTTCTTTCTTTCTTTTTTGTTTGTTTAGTGTGTGTGTGTTTCAGTGTTATTAAATGTGAAAATTATAGAAATTTAAGGCAAGTCTTATTCAAGCCATCTTTCTTCTGCATGTTTCACATGAAGTAAATATAGCCCCTTATATTTTGATCTAATAGTTTAGCTCTTTGAAAAATCAAATTTTCTTAACATACACAGGTCAGGACATTGCACATTGGTCCTGACTTGAATTTTCATACCAGAGGGCCCTCAGTTAGACATATTCTCTGAGTAAGAATGGAGAAAACCTAAATGTCAGGACATGGTCCACAGAATGACCTTTGAGCCCTTTCCTCTCCCAACAGAAAAAGAGAACTGCCGGTTGTGGATGGAGCCAATGATCTTAACCTAAGTCACTGCTGTGTTCTTCGTTTCCCTACTGCAATTCAATAATATCAGTGGAATTGATTCTCCTCAGAATTTAAGGGTTTCTTTTACTTTATGAAGCTATTGAGTAATAACTTAAAAGTGATTAAAGTAGGAAACAAATTTACAAAGGCACTAGTGTAAACACCCTAAACATTATAGTTATTATTTATGTATTTCTAAAATACAGCAGTAAAATAACATTTAAATATTTGTGCTTATGTCATATCAGAATTCCTATCTCTAAGTAATGAATTCAGTCTATTTATATAATAAATTGAAAACTGAAACATTTAAAAAACAAATATTTGAATTTTTTTAAAAAAATGTTTCTTTCAAAATAAACTTTAGCAAACTAAATATTGCCACAACATATTGTATCCCCACTAATCAGCTAATGGGTGTCTTTTAGTATTAAAAAGAGTTGATATACTTGTCTATTTTAGGTTCTATGTATATAATTCAAAGAAATCATAATTTTAAATTTATTGATCACTTCACCCACTAGAAAAGTATCGCATATACTTATCCTCAGATTATTATGGGTATGCTGCTTTATTTTCTTAACTACTTTTTTCAAATGGCCCATGCCAGTTAATTAGACAGATATAAAGATAATAGCTAGTTAATTAGACAGATATAAAGATGAGACTAGAATTTCAGCCACTCTAACTTAAGCACTAAGATGTTTTGATAACCATTAAAACCTGGATTCTGAGTTCGAGGCCAGCTGGTGAGTTCCAGGACAGCCAGGGCTACACAGAGAAACCCTATCTTGAAAAAAAAACAAAAAAAAAAAAACAAACAAAAAGCCTGGATTCTTCCCTGGCTTCCTGAGACTGCCATCGCTTCAACTTCAGTCCCATGTGTCAAACTGGTTTTTATTGCTGAATAAGTATTAATCAGTTTAAATTGTGTATATTTAAATGGGTTACATATTAGATATATTCAAAAGTTGTGTGTGTTTATGTATATATGTACACATATAAAACATATTTTAAAACATAAAGTATATGAATATCAAATAGGAATGTGCAAATGCAAAACCTCGTTAGATATTAGCCTTAGCTTAACGACATTTCCAGTCATGTTCCATAAAGAACTATTCTGTGACAAAGTCACAATGAGCCTGGTTGATACACTTCTTCTGCAATGGCCACTTTTTCTATTCACCATATTTTAATAACATCTCAATAAATTATAGCATACTAGCAAGCAATCCAAAAATATTGTAGATATTAGTTGCTTACACCCATTGTATTATTCTAGGGAATATCCTAAAAGCACTCAAATGCAAGGGACAATGCATAACACATTTGACAGACTAGAGTAACTTTGGGTGAAATTTCACAGCTATTTTCAAGTTTTTGTTTTATTTTGTTATTTTTAAACAGAAATCCAGATCAATATATAGAGATAAAACCTTTTAGAACTACTAAAAAGTAGAAATGAAAAGCTTTTTAAGATTGTCTGGAAAGACTTTGCTAGAAACCTGAAGTCACAATACAGCTTGCTTTACATGGAGCACTGAAAGACTCATTAACTAACAATCCTTTGTTCAGGACCAGACTGCTATTGTGATTTTGTCTCACATCTGTAAAGGCCACCAATGGGAGGGAACCTGCTCCCCTGTGGTTTTGTTTTTTTCCCTTGAATGACAGTGACAGAGCACTTTGCATGATGTGTTTGGTGCCTTGCATGAGGAAGACATGCAAAGGCAAAGTCCAGTCTGCATGCTGCTTAATGAATGTTTTTCCTTTTCTCTCTCCTTCCTTGTCATGTGCTTTCAGAAGACAACAATGTGGAAGGTGGGTGCTTTCTACCTTATTTTCAAATTCCCATTTGCTTTTCATTTCTCAGTATTAATAGAGTTCATCTCGAAAACAGACGGTAAGTTGACCTTTCTGAACATCCATTGGTTTCTAGTTGTGTATGACTTTGCATATTAGAACACATATATGCACTCTCAACACCACTAGTTGCAGGGTAAAATCTCCTTCAATCTTATTTCCAGTGTCTAATGCATTTCACAAGCACATATAAACTTCAGAATATTTAATGCACTGTTCTGTATAGAAAATTTATGCAGAGCTACTTTTTTTTTAAAGAAAGTGTTCTTTTGCAATTTCCAACATAGTACATGATCCATTTTTTTTTATTTTTCTTTCCTTCCTTCTTTGTTTCTTTTCTTTCTTTCCTTTTTTTCCCACTTGGTGGAGCAAACAGGGTTTTTTCTCTGTCAGAAATGTTTACAATTCTGTCATTTAAACCTCCTTCATTTTTCCAAATGATTTGAATTATAAAAAATAACAAACAAAACACTGAGAATATGTAAACAGCACATATTTAAATTGAAATACAAGTCATCACCAGTGGAAATGAAAGCTCACAGCCCTACCATAATAAAATGGGTAAGTAAATTTGTAACATTTAGTACGTGTTAAAACTATGATTACTGATTCAAGGTTTTTTTTAGATAATCTCAGTCATGGAATTATGAGAAAGTAATATATATTTTACTGTTGGTTCCTACTAACATTTTCAACATTTTATTCTTAAAGGACTTGACAGAAATAGCCACAATCTTGGAAACATAAACACACAAAAGTATTAGTTGCTTCAGAATAAACGACAAAGCAAAGAATTTTATCATTCCATGCACATTTTTAAGACTTGTCTTGCTATATAGCTCAGCCTGTAGAGCAGGCCGTCCAGTCTTACAGACACCTGCGTCTCTCTACTTCCAAGTGCAACCACCCCTGTCTATCTCATGTTCTATAATGGCAGCGTTAGCAGTTGCAGGTAATGTGCAAACAGCCATGTATAATGACAAGGCATTTAATGTAATTTAGTTGGCTGCTATAATGTGGAATGCAGTCATTGTCATTCATTACAAACAACTGCGTTTCTACACTTGTAGGATTTCCTGCAAAGGGGAACATGTTCCTATAGAGAACAACAGAGATTATTCCAATTGAGGTGACGAAGAGGTCATTTCTCATGGAAAACAATACTTCATTGTAATATAACTTTGATCAATAGCCTGGTTGGTCAGCCAATTTGCCATTCTTTCATGGACAATAATTCTTACTAAACTTTACTGAATTGAAAAAAATAGACTAAAACTTCTGAAGTAACCATGTAACATTTTCCCCAAATTTTGGCTTTTATATCACTTTTGAATATTTTGTCCCATAATTTTAATTGTGTGAACATCCACTTGTGCCCATTAAATTTGAAATTTGTAAAATTTTTTTCTGTATTTTGAAATCATTTTGTAAAAGATCCTCATTCTTTTCTTCTCTTTGAATCTTTAATGGTATTTAGAATCAACCTAATTAGTATGAATACTTCTTTATAAACAAAGAATAATTTAGGGCAAAGTGTTGATAAGATACTTGGAATATAAGCCCCTAATATATTGTAATGAATGTATTAAATCATGATTTACAATGTGAGTTAAGAATGAAGCCAAGCTCTCTTTAGATGTAGAAATAGAACAGGAGAAATAGGAGTCTTCTGGGGGAGTGGATATTATTATTTTTTTCCTTTTTAGTGCAATGTCAAAGCCACCACAAAATTCTAAGTATAATTTCCAAAACCAAGGTCTCCATAAAAGTTAGCATGTACAGAGTAATATAAACATTCAATTAGGGTAGAAATATATATTAAAAGTGAAATTAAATCAAAAAAATTTAAAACCTGAAAAAAATTAAACAACTTCGTTACCATGTAGAGCATAGAACTAATCATCATATAAAAATAATTTTATTTGCCTTATGATTATTTTTGTTGGAATCACTTTAGAAATACAAAGAAATACCATGTTCCAGAAACATCACACTTCACCTTAATAGTTCCTATATAATGTTGTGATTAATGATGATTTCTAATTGTATCTATCCTATCCAGTTACCAGAATACACTTGAGAGTTTGGAAAAGATCAGGGAAACTGTGCATAATGTTCCTATGCTCAGAGATGCAAACTACTGAAGTATGACTAGCAACTGAAAACTAAATACTTGAAATAAACCCAAGAATAATAGCTTTGTTTCTGAATTGGGACTAAGAAACAAAGGTTCATGCTTTTCAGTAAAAAGTACTGTTTTAGGTGACAAAAGACCATACTAAGAAAACCTGCAGCTGGGCCGTGGTGGCACACGCCTTTAATCCCAGCACTTGGGAGGCAGAGGCAGGAGGATTTCTGAGTCCAAGGCCAGCCTGGTCTACAGAGTGAGTTCCAGGACAGCTAGGGCTACACAGAAAAACCCTGTCTCAAAAACCAAAAACAAAAACAAAAACAAAAACAAAAACAAAAAAGCAAAAAAACAAAAAACAAATCAAACAAAACAAAAGCAAAAACCGACAGAGTTGGGCATGGTGGCACACTTGAGAGGCTGAAACACAAGGATTGTGGCTGAGGGTTGCCTAGGCTACACATTAAGTATATGGTTGAAAAACAATCAAACCAGGAAGGTTATTTGTAGTTTTCTTTAGAAAAATTAATAATTTCACAGAAAAAAATTTGGTGACAATATGTCTACACTGTATAGCTTAGCTATGCAAAGGAACTTGAACACACATCAACATTTAATTAAAATGATAAATAATTTTGATTCATATGAAACAATAACTGAACCAGTCTACATCTGACCAGGAGCTTCTTAAAAAACATTGTGTCTTAAAATCAAATTTTCTAACTGCAATGTCTGATTAACTTGTTTTTTCATTTGAACAAGTTTAATCACTACATGTGTCAGATGAGGGGACATTTCTGCATGGTCATTTCAATGTGACTAAGCTCCCACCCCCATTTAATTTGGAAATGTCTCTTTTTTTATGAGAGGAAAAAGATCAGACCCAGGTCATATTAAAGATATTCCTCGGGTGTTTATAAAATATAATTCCATCACTAAACAATGGCAAGCCCTATGGGACTATGTTCCAAATTATCTTATCAAAGGGCACGAAGGAGATCTACACTGTTTAAAGGACGAGTTGGATTTTAAATCATGATCTCATCTTTTGATTGCTCCGATACTTAGAATACACAGCACAGCATGTGCTTGTGTGTAAATTGTAGTTTTATAACTCTTTGGCCCAAAGCATTCTAACCAAGGGTTGAAAGAATGTTTTTGATTTGCCTCTGAGATACAGACATGTCTCATAGGAAGCAGAATGTCTGACACTGAAGATTCTTGTCACCGTGACAACCCTGCCTTCCCATGCTCCCTTGTTTATTGCTGACTGTGCTCTTGTTTCCCTTCAAGGTCTGGCGCACCTGATGATGGGCGACCAAGGTATGGGCTCTGCTCCTCCTCCACTCTGTTCTCAGTGTTTTCTTGCTCTGTAGCTGCTTTCAAACCATCGCTGCAAAGTATGAGCTGATGCTTGGAAGTGATGTGGCTGCAAATGAAATCCATGGCTTTTTTTTTCCACATTTTTTGGGGGTTTATCTGCTTTTTGTTGGTTGGATGTTGGTTTGCTCCTGTGACACTCGTTTCCCTCCATCCCTTGCACTATAACATCTGCAAATAAATCAGACATAGGAATTGTGACTGAAATCTTCACTTAGAAGAATACAAAGGAAGACTGTGTGCAGTAAAGGAAAGCCAAGAGCAGTCAGGAGCTAATGTCTGAAAACACCAATCTAAGCTGCTACAGCAAGATTCCATTTTTCATCCATGCATGGCAGTTTGGGATTGTGCAGATAACTTTGCCTTTGGTTTCCAGAGTGTTGACTGTAGCATTCCATGCAATTTATACTTTTCTACTTGTGGTCATTGAGATCCTCCTTTTATGTAATCTTTTAACATGAGCATGGGCTTCCAATCCCTTGCATGTACCTGCCTGTAAAACAGGCAGAATTATCAGAATGTATGGATTGCCTTTCTATTTATCTTCAAAAATTGTTTATACTTTCTTGTCTTGTTTAATTTTTAGAGAGCAGTGCGTTTACATATATTCATAATTCTTGTTGTTTTTCTTTTCTTTATTCTCTTTGTCTGGAAATCCTATCTTCATGGACCCATTTCATCAAATACATAGGTAAAAGTAAAGGTACTACATTATTTTGTTTCTTAGTATCATCTGTGTGGATTACAGTGTGCCTAAATTATGCAAATGTATGTAGACCTTTAACACTGGTAATGGGTACTGGGCAGTAGGTATGTGTATTAATGAATATTTATGAATTCAAGAAAGAATCCATCAAAATACTTCTGCTTTCCCTTCCCATTTTTATGTTTTGCTTTTTAGAGTATTTTTTTTATGTCAGTTGCTTTTATAATTAGTATATTTGGATATTAGCTATGAGTTGTGGTGTCAGTTCCTGCAATATCATTTAATGGTAGCTAAATGAAGAGTGTAGTAATCGTAAATATATCTTGCTCAAACATTCAGCTCTGACTGAGCACACCCATCCCAGTCCATTCTTACTGATGCAGGCATCATCACCACACAGCTCCAGGGTTGAGCTGTTCTCATTCTTTCTTTGTTGGCTGCTAGATCCCACAGATGCACATTGACACTATGGTGATTCCAAAAGGCAGTATTTTGAAAGAAACAAACAGATAAAGCAAGCTTGCTCTTCCATTTTGCATACTAACTTTAAGAATGTTAATAGCAGCTACATATTCTGTGTCATTTGGTAAGACAGGCATGAGTATTCTTTGACAATGGGGAATAAATATCAGAAGGAGCACGTCCAATTCGCCATTTAGATCCATCTACGTTTTGTTTAGTATTGTCATTAAAAGGAAGCAAGGGAATGGCATCCCTGGGAAATGTTTAGAATTGGCTTCATTTGTTTAAATTGTGTAATGTTCATATTTTCTTTGTTTTTTAATCATTATTCTTAAAAACAGGAATATGCCGTTTCCAAGAATTATATAAATCTTTGTGATGTACTATATGTTAGCATAGTGACTAAGATGAGAGCTCACAATTCTATCCTCTTGTATTTGTATCATCTATCATGAAACTTGCTTCAGATAGCATCTGAACATAAGCCAAGCATTAAGAAAGAAATAACATTTAAGTTTAAATTTGTAAACTAGGCTTTAAAAGTGAATTTTTGGATTCTACAAATCAGTAGCATATCTGTCTCAGTTTTTCCTTGTTTGCCCATTTCCAATAATACAACTGCATTTTGCTTTGAGTCTGTAGTAACTGTGCCCTTAGTTCTCTCAGAGATCTTGTGAGTCACTGGGGTATTTCCTAAATCCTTTCCCTGAGGCCAACCTCCCAGTCACACACAAATCCAGTGAGTGTGTCCCAACATTCTACACATTATTCTGTGTATGGAGACACATGTAAGAAGTTGTGTTTTGCTTTCCTGTTAGTACAAAATGTTTGTATCTATGTATGCATATACTTGTATGAATGTATAAATATAGATTTTTATATACTCTCATCCATATACTAAGTAACCCTTTTAATAATAATTCTTTGCTAATTATATAACTAAACATATAGAATAGTTATCTTTGTATACAGCTGATATGTACTGGATGTAGTTAATGGTGAATGTCATTCCAGTTTTCCTGTGTCAGTCTCAAATGTTCCTTTTGGTATATGTTACCAATATATATTTTTTTTATTTCATCACTTTTTATCAAATTTTGTATTCCAAATGCAAAGCCACAGAGGAAAACATGTAATTTTTCTATTTCATTTATTTTAAAAAGATCATTCATATTTGATATATATATATATATATATGATGTTAAATCTGGGGTTGTATTTTTGAATATCAGAGTAGTTGCCATTACTATTTTAGACATATAAAGCTGAAAAACATGTTATTTTAATCTCACTGTGAATCAGCTTGTCAAATCTACATTCTGATTAGAAAGTACTTCTGTAACTTTGTGGTTCAGCGTGTCAACATACCATATGAAAAAGTTGGTGCACAGTATGTAACTTAGTCAGAGAGCAGGATGATACATAGCCACTCAGTCATGGAGTGATCCAGGCAGTGCGTCTCTGCCTTTCGTCACTCAGCAGGAAGTCTCTAACATACGGTCTACTAACTTCCCTTTGTAGCTTTCAACATTAGCTAAGTTGATAGTTGTGCATTTAAAAGATCCTAAATCTGGCCTTTGAAAAATAGCTGGTTCACCTTAATAACTCATGTTTCTCAAATCTTTGCATCACTATGTAATTCTGAATTGTTCTCTACTCTACTTTTCCCTGGGGTAGTGAACTAAGAGCCTTTGAAATGAATCTGTTCAAATTAATATTATTTTTTGTGCCAGTATCCTGAAGCAAAATTGAATTTAAAAAAAGTCAATCATTACCATTTTGATTTCTTTGTGTGGATTTTTGTTGTTTACTAAATTCTAAGTGCCCAGTTAGACATGAGAGCATTTCATTTAAGGAAAATAATACAGATGCGAGTGAGAAGAGAGGATTGTTATTTGGAGAAGCTCTTCCTCCTTCTGACTCTTGCTCCAGATGGGAGCACTGGACTCCTTTACTCATGGGCCCTAACCTCATCCGCCCCAATCAGGGTCTGAAACATGAAAGACATTTCACCATCTGGGTATGACAAAAATGGCTAAGGCAAATGAACACACGTTAGGGACTCGAGCTGTGTGATAACAGAATCAAAGTGAATGAAATCAATGCTTTCTCTTCAGTGTCCATCGTACATGGGTATCATTTGGTTATTTTGTTTCAAACTTTATAGTTAATAATTTAAATTTGGCTTATGATTTCTAAATGGACATATACCACATTTAATTAAATATTAAAAATAAATTCAATGTTAATGAATTATAACTTTCTTTTTGAGATCTCATGCAGTACCCAGAGCAAGTCTGACACTGGCTGTATGTGACTTCAGTCTTCAGGGTATTATATACTGTTGTTGATTTTACATTTCTCACTTGAAAATTATCAGTGGCATTATTTTTAACATTACTAAAAATGATAATTTTTTCAATTTTTGCTTAGAATATTAATTTTGCAACTTTCCTAGAAATTTAGTGTTTCCCTCCCCCCATCTATTTCTATATAGGTGTGTGTATGAGTGTGTGTGTGTGTTTATGTGTACACAATTGCACATGTTGCATGTACATATGTGTGTCTTATGTAGCTGTTTAGATCATTTCACCAATTGTTTATTTATTAATTTTTTTATTTGGAGTTTGTTCTACTAGTTTTCTGAAAGAATGAATGACTCTTTAAATAAAGAATAACAGAAATAAAGTACACAAGCAAATCCAGCTGTGATTGCTGGTAAGCAGCTGAGGAGAAGATGCTAATTACTAATACCAGGTACATGTCTATGGTTTTAAGCAAGGTTTGTGTGTCCCTTCAAGCATGTAATTGTAACTATGCATGTATGTGTTCTGTTCCTCTTCATGTCACCTTTACCCCTCTGGAGAGGAAGCTCCAGGAGAAGGCACTTCATGATTTTTGTTGACCATTGGATCTCTAGGCCGTTATTTTTCTTACTGTAAGTTTGCCATTTTCATAACCTCACTATATACAGAATGCCACTTTCAACTAAAAGGAAAATCTGTCAACTTTGTGAGATTTACTTAGACAAAGTAAAAGATAAAATGGATGACAATTTCTTTTTAGGTTATCATAAGATTTTAGAGAATATGTTTGTCTCTCTCTGTATACTTTTGTCTTTAAGCTTTCATCCTAAAGCTATTTCTACTTACCAATGGATCAGTCTGACATCATTTCTGTTAGCTTTAGCAGGGAATCACTAAAGGAAAATGGGGTCAAGATATTATGATATTTCATTCTCATAGTGTTTACACTTAGAAGAAAAGAAATCGGACAACTGATAGTAAATGGGAGACGGAACATTCATTTTTTTAGGGATGAGACCTTTGATAGGTTTTCAAATTTTAATGTCATTTTCTGCAAAGAAAAATAATAAAATTTTCTTTTAAAACATTCTTTTAATGATAAAACATGTATATAACTTCCATGAAATCCAGCTCTTCCATGTCACATAATGTCTCTGTGAGTTTTGCCAGATTTTTCAATTTCCTTAATTTCTATATGCCAAATATTTGGAGTATTAAACTGTTCAAAAAGTCCAAATCGAAGTCTCATAAGTATATTTGGTGGTGTCTTATATAAACATAAATCCTAGCCTATGTGTATGGAGTAATTGTTCTTTAGCATCTATCAAATGAACATTTATTATTTGATTGTTCATGATCCCAGATGATTAGAGACAGCTAAATTTTTATAAGTCAAACTACAAAATGTTTGTTCACATATTTTAAAATGCATTATCCCTGTGATATTGGTGATACTAGGTCTTAATTCAGCATCAATCCTAAACACAATCAAAACTTTTTTTTTCAAAATGAATACCTGGATTCCTTAATGGTTGATAACAGTATTCAATACTGTACTGTTTTAAAACTATCTGTAATATCATACCACAATATTCTACTAAACTCACTCTTAAAATAAATCTGATATTATGAGTATACAGGCAAACCTCTCTGTGTTTTTTTTTTCACTTTGGTTTCTGTGTTAATCCAGTCATAATGATGTAACAAAATACCACAGATTTTCTAAGCAGAAATCCATTTGTTATACTTTCAGAGCTTATACAACTCAATGGCAAAGGTGAGGGTACATGTGTTGTGTGGTAAGAGCTGACGCACTCTAAGACTATGGCGTCTATATACAAACTCCAGAGCACTTTCTTGTGTTCTTACATCCTGAGAGGTGGCAATGGGATCTCTGGAATTTTCTATTAAACAAATCCTCATTTGTGAAGAATTGTCCCTTTTAAAGCAAAAACATCCCTGAATTCTTCCTGCGTACATCACCAATTCTAGTATGTAGTTTTGGGGAAGACACTGGCATTCAAACCTAACCTTTCTATGGTCTTTGTTACTGTCTCTTAAACTCTTCTTCTGCCACAGAGGACTGTGCAGTACTTGGCGTCTGTTCACCAGCATCCTGATGTGCATTTGCTTTTAGAACTTCATTACACTGTGGCAAAGATTTCCAGTTCAAACATGAAATAATCATATTTTATTTTGTATAGATTATTAAATCACATTTTCCCCTTTAGATCCTTAATATTAAGTAATATTTCTTATTCTGAAGAATGCACACTGTGACATAATCTTACTTTATTAAAATCTTGGTTCTCTTATTTGTGTAAACTACGGCATAATTTGTCTTCAGCTTCCTGGCATTGTGGATCTACTACTGCAATTCTGGATCTCGCTTGTTCACAGTCACAGAACTGGGAAACAGCAGAATTTTAAACATATACTTTGTCTTAATGAGTAGCAAAGGAGTTATGCAACAACTCAATGTTTCCTCTCATTTCATCTTCATATTAATGTCCATCAACTCAGTGTGCAATTAATACAAGTCACTTTAACAACATTTTTTTTCTATTTCTATGATTTAACTTATTTCATTGTGTTTAGAAAGAGTAAATCTTAACTGTTTGAGAAATTCCCAATGTCTTTATAAATCCTGTGCATAGCCATTTATTTAAATACTAATTAAATAAGAATTTTATTAGGCTTATAGAAAATTAAACTCTGTTCATAGAACACAGAAGAAATTTGTCTATGGTATTTGTCTACAGATGAAGTTGTGCAATTAGAAGAATTTCATGGTTGCCTGAAAAACACTGCAAACTACATTTATATTTCACTATAATGTAATTAAAAAGAATATTCTCTTTTCTAAAATTAGTATCTATTAAAATTATTAGTATCTAATTGAAAATAAGTTTTGTTTATCTCAAAATTTTAATCAAAGTTTAATCAATTTTTAGGACAGAGGAGGTACTTTATAACAGCAGAAAGATTCAGCAGATTATATATATATATATATATATATATATATATATATTTACGATTTGATTACTTTAATTAGTTATATAAACAGAACTTTGCATATCATGGAATCTGTGGTCAGAAATCATTGAGTCAAGTTAAAAAGCAGCAGTTGTTTCTCAGTGTCAACAGAGGTTCTGCTTACTATGGTATGGGAGACTTTGTTAAGACCAAGCTGAATAGTGGATACAAAATGAGTCTTATGGATATTTCGATGATATTCTCCCAATTCTATACAAATAGTGATGAAACCAGTCTTTGTCTGATGTTTTTCTAAGATAAATTTAGATGGAAACTATTGTAAAACATTGCCCAGGATACATAACATCTCGTTTTCAAGTTTTCCATTTAGGGTAGTGAAATCCAGAAGCAGTATGCTATAGTAGGTAAGAGTTGTAAATTCCCAAAATTGGATGCAGGCTCTATATTCATTCTGTCATGAGCTTAAATGAGCTATTTAACCTTCTAATCAGGCCTGCAACCCAGTATCAGGAAGCTGATGCAAGAGGATGGCCATATGTGTTCCAGGAGAGCCTGATCTATGCTGTAAGTTATTACCTCAAACAAATCAAACAAAAACAAACAAACAAACAGAAAGAAAGAACGTAAAAAAAGAACAAACAATCCACAAAATTCTAACCTTATGTATCTGAAGTTTCAAAATTTATAATATGGGTCTATAAAATAATACATACCTGAAGATGATGGCAAGATGCAAATGTGCTTAGAAATATATTTATTGGCAAGAACAAAAAAAGATATTGCATTCGTTTGAATTAAATGATAAATGATTTTGTCAAACATGGAACCATTATTTTATTATCTTCTTACCATCATATAAATACCTTATTATTATTTATCATTCTGAGACTATTTTCAGTTTTTACAAACTGGATTTGAGCATCCTAATAGCCCATTGTACAGAGAGCATGTGCAATAGAGGGTCGGAAGGTGGTGCCTCCGTAATTTTCGGTGTTTCTTTATAATGGTTTGGCAGATTGAGCAGACAATTTGTAAAATTTATTTGAAATCATACTTAGAAATTACTTTTGGTGTCTCTTAGGAGACTAATTTTTAGTGTTTTTTCTTCCTTCCTTTCTTCCAGGACAAAAACAAAACACAACAGCAACAACAAACCTAATAAAGGCAGTCTTCTCATTGGATTAGCAGGATGCAGAGAGCTTTTCTGCCTCATGTTTCCTCTAGGAAACTTTTGGGACTTTAGTGACAATTTCCTCAAAATGTGATAGTCAAATTTTACTTTAAAATTTTATGCAATCATTTTAAATGAGTATTTCTATGAGACTGCAATTCTTTTGTGTATATCTCCATGATGTTGTAGGTAGGAGAAGTGGCATCTGGTTTCTGAAGAGTTTATTTCTTTCTTTGTAGTCTATTCAGAAAATATCTTTTGATGATTTTCACAAGAGGGAGATTTTGAAAAATGAAGTTGAATCCTTACTTTGTTTTCAAGTAGCTCAGATTATGCTTCTCACTCAAAAAAGTAAGATTCCTTACTGTCAAGTTCACAGTTAGCTACCCATACCCATGGTAACATTGGCTTTCAACTATGCCAAGCCTAGGCATGAGTTATTTGGGATTGAGAAGGAGTGTAGATCGGCAGTTATTAAGTTTCAGATGTAGAATATGAACTGATGAATTGGAGGCTAAGAAACCCCCAAATTAAAAATCACGAACAAGACTGCAGAGCATAAAGTCGTATTTAAAAAGATGTCATATATTTGTCCTTTTTGAAGAGTAGGAAAGGGAGCTCTGGAAAGAGGAGATAGATGGGAGAAGAAGGGAGAGAAAAGACTATAAGAAGCAGGAGAAGAGTGGGGGAAGAAGGGGGTTTCTGCACTCTTAGTCCTGGCTACTATGAGTCAGAATTGTACACTGTTACATAGGCTGTTAATAGCAGTGCTTTTCACAATGGATGCTTTCCTGACCTTAAGAGCTAAAGAAAGGACCGAAGGAACTGAAGGAGCTTGCAACCCCATATGAGGAACAACAATATGAACCAATCAGTACCCTCAGAGATCCCAGGGACTAAACCAACAACCAAAGAGTACATACACATGGAGGAGTCCATGGCTCCAGCAGCATATATAGCAGAGGATAGCCTTGTTGAACATCAAGAGAGGAGAGGCCCTTGGACCTGAGAAGGCTTGATATCCAATATAGGGGAATGCCAGGACAAGGAAGAGGGAGTGGTTCGGTTCGTGAGCAGGGGAGGGGGGATGGGCTAGAGGCTTTCTGGGGGGGAACCAGGAAAGGTGATAACATTTGAAAGAAAACATCTAAGGAAAAAAGAAAGAGAAAGAAAGAAAGAAAGAAAGAAAGAAAGAAAGAAAGAAAGAAAGAAAGAAAGAAAGAAAGAAAGAAAGAAAGAAAGAAAGAAAGAAAGAAAGAGGAAAACAAAGAAAGAAAGGGAAGAAGGAAGGAAAGAAAGAAAGGGAAGGAAGGAAGGATGGATGGATGGATGGATGGATGGATGGATGGATGGATGGATGGATGGAAGAAAGGAAGGAAGGAATAAAGAAGGAAATATAACCACACCAATAACTGTCACTCCTTCCAGGATAAGGCTTTACACTGTCAACTTACACTTATTCACAGAAAAGCCCTTTGCACATACCAAACAAAGCCCTCCCTCTTGTTGGCTTATTTCCCTTTATAGTCCTGTATATCTTAGACCACAGGGCAGCATATTCAGCATTGACACTGTTGAAGATCCTGGAATCATTTGTATTTACTTTTAGCTAAGTAAAATTTAGGATATTCCCAGAGTCATAAATCAAGGTTTTCTTTTTCATTCTGCAATTATTTTATTATGTAACACATATAATCTATGAAATTATGCCACCAAGGTCATGTATTCGATCATTGAGAAAATCAAAATGGCTTATTTTTAATAAGGGATGTTAAATCTATATTTTATTTTAATTTTTTTTTGGCCAAAGTTACATGGTCATTTGACCCAGCTTCCCACTTGATTATCTATAGTTGGCATTATAAAGACTGTATACATTTGGAGAAAATTAAATTATCCACTTAAAGAAGCAACCAATTTAGATTAAGCTAGCATGCTGCCAAAGGGATAGAAATCTCTAAATTGGTCAATTGTAACTCCTCTTGGCTAAAAATACAGAATACAAGCTAGATAGCTATGGCTTTTTAACCACTCCGAGTAGCAAACTTTGCCATAAATTGGCAAGGATTAATGACAGTTAATGATTTTGAAGCTGCGCTGACCTAAAACAATTTTGTTAGCCTCTTATAACTGTCTTTCTAGTGATTGTAAAATGAAACAGTATATCCCTGACCTACAGTCAAAGAAAACTGCACTTCCAATTGCTTGCCCAGGAGTTGAGTTTATATTGACTCACTGTACTTCCTGTGACTAGAGACATTTTCTTTCATGAAATTAATAAGTCTCCTTCAATGCAATAAAACAATAGAGAAACCAGGAAGTGGTCATCAAAGAAGTCTCACTCTTGAGCAGATGAATGTGAATGCTATTCTTTATTTTTGTCCTGCCATTATATATAGGAGGAATGTCACTAGCCTTTTAGCCTAAGTCCCACTGTCCTGTTTCTTCAACTATTAAAAGAATGGCACTCCTTAACCAAAGGAAATAACCACTCCAGAGGACCATTCTTTAAGCAAATCACTCAAGTATTACTCTTCCCTGTTAGGACATGTGATCAGCTGTTCACACATCGGTCCAACTTTGACACAATTCCCTTTGCATTAACACAGTAGTTCTTAGAATTTTTTAAATACAAACTTTTTCATGGCATTTAAGAGTTTTATTCAATAGGTTCAATACAGTTTGGAATTCTGTACTTAAAAAAAAATAAAATAAATGAAACAAAACACCAATCTTCCTCATAAGAAGACTTAAATCACAAGATAGGTGCTACCAATTTAGTCAAATCTTTTTTGCTTTCCAAATGCTAAGTATTTAAGTGCTCAAAGGAAACATGTGCACAAGAAAAAAAAACAGGCTGAAGTTTGCTGAAGATGACAAGGCTGTGCTTCTCTCTGGGTATGAAGAAATGATCTTATAGATAATATGAGCCCAAGGAATTGTTTATTTCTCCGGGTACAGTAGATATTGAATAGTAATTATACTTGCTAAAGAGGGCCTTTGGGATCTAGAAAGCTCTTTCTAGGGATGGTTGAGTATTTCATGTAATTTAATGGGACAGTAGAAATTATATCCTCAGAAAAGGTAAATCTTCAGTAGCCCAGCCCTATAGGAGAAAAAAAAATCTATCATAAAATATCTGAAAGAAGCTGGGCGGTGGTGGTGCACGCCTTTAATCCCAGCACTTGGGAGGCAGAGGCAGGCAGATTTCTGAGATCAAGGCCAGCCTGGTCTACAGAGTGAGTTCCAGGACAGCTGGAGCTACCCAGAGAAACCCTGTCTCGACAGAGAAAAGGGAGGGGGAAAGATAGAATGGTTGGAGAGAAGAGGACTTATGGGACATATGGGGAAGGGGGAACTGGGAAAGAGGAAAGCTTTTGGATTGTAAACAAACAATATAGAAAATAAAAATATATATTGAAAAAAAAAGAGAAACCCTGTCTCGAAAAAAAAATCTGAAAGTACAACATAATCCTA
Organism: Apodemus sylvaticus; assembly: GCF_947179515.1. Lineage (NCBI taxonomy): Eukaryota > Metazoa > Chordata > Mammalia > Rodentia > Muridae > Apodemus > Apodemus sylvaticus. The sequence goes on along the minus strand of NC_067477.1, from coordinate 139,423,321 downwards.
AGAAATGCATCTGTCCTTAGTGATTTGGTGGTATGGTACACTAGACAAGTGCATTTTATTGTGAATGAAACCTATTAGGTGACATTGTACAGTTCTTTGCTTAGCCTTAGTGAGGTCGCTGCAGACTTGGAAGCCATCAGCTCACTGACATGGTTGCGTCATAACTCACAGGATAAAAACGTGATGAAAAAAATCTAAATTTAGTGAGTAGAGGATTGCCTATGTCAACAGTAAATATTCACGCACCAAAATACTGTCACTTCTACATCAAACTAGTCATAAAGGGCTCTAATATTGGGCCTAAAATTTACTTCTGTTATAAGCTTATCCAGCAGGATAGCATTGATGTTTCTTTTTTATTAAACAGTGTCACCTTTAAAGACAAGATTTTTTTTTGTATTGAGGATAGGTGGGATTCATAAAAGATAATAACTTCAATAAAAATTATGCACTACACCTCTCATTAGTCAAAACCGAAGAAATAGTTGAAGAAATAGTTGCCTGAAGCAGGCAAATTGGAGTGGAGTATATCCACAATCAGATGGTAAACTCTATTAGCTATGTTTCTTCAGTCCAATTATTTGGCCTTTTGAAATCCCACCTCCATATTTGGAAATCTAAGGCAAAACTACCTGTTTTATTGTAAAAATTAAATACAAAAGTGTCAAAATATATATTTCTAGAAGATAGTGAGTGTTCACCTAAAAACATGGAGAATTAGATATCTATTGACTAAAATGAAGCTGCTTTTAAGGAAAATCAAAAAACATTTTGTACCATATAAAGGAAAGATAAGCACAAAAAGTTCTACTAGTCCTGAGTATACATATTTTTAACTCAGTAACTTCAGATGTTCAGAAATTAATTGAAAGGAAAGAGACGATCAGAAATAATATCCACACACACATATATAAATATTTGGTCTACATAAGACATAAAACATACACATATGTGTGTGTGTATATATGCGTATTTGTTTATAAATATATATATGTCTTGTGGAGACCAAAGTTTTTTTGAGATAGATTCTTAGGTATTCCAGGCTAAGCTTGTATTTTCTATGTGGCTGAGGATGATTTTGAATTTCTGGTCCTTCTGACTCCAGCTCCTAAGTGCTGAGATTACAAGCGTACAACACCACACTTGGTTTTAGGACTTGCTAGGAAACAGACCCAGAGCTTCCTCTATCCTAGACTAGACTCTTAAACCAGTTATATCCCCAGACCAGTTATGGCCTTTATTTTCCTTTACCTAAGTAAAAAAGACAAACATAAACCATACCCTTACAATGTAACTGACATAAATGTTTTAATGATAATGAGCAAAGAAAGGTCCTAACCCATCATGAGTCAAAATTGCAAAAGCAAGATTTTTTCTTTAACAGCAAAAATTTCCTTGATTAAGGTATTAAAGTCTTACTTAAAATAATTTTAATACAACCAAATGAGACTTTTGTTCTAATTGCTTTACAAGAAAATGCTCAGGTTGCTTTTGACTTGCTTTGCTTCACTGCTGTGTTTCATTAAAAAAGAATATAGGATAAAAAAATCATCATTCCCTCATGTCCTTGAATTCCCTTCCAGGCTTTATTTTGGAGAATGTAAGAAAAAAAATGTGTGGGAGCTGTAAGACAGAAAATAAGGCACACAGGGGCTTGGAAAAAGAATATATGTGACCTTATATTTTAGACAAAGGTAATTGGGAAATCCAGTACGATCAGAAAATTATCCAAAGTCCTTGAGAATGGAAAATAATTATTTGACAAATAACAGCACCATGATATTGTATAAACTGTACATGCCTCCAGGTCAGACATGCCAGGTGTTAGGATTCTGTCTAAACTCCACCCCACACTTACCTGGCAACCGCCAGGTATGCCCCTCCCCATAGACCTGGCCCAGTATAAAAGGGTGCTACTTGCCCCTCCTCTCTCATTGCTCTTGCCTCTTGGCACTCTTTTTTTTATTTAAATTGCAAATGATTTCCCCTTTTCTGGGTCCACACTCCCCGCAAGTCCCATAAGCCCTCTTCCCTCCCCTATTCTTCCATCCACCCCTTCCCACTTCCCTGTTCTGGAATTCCCCTATACTCTTGCACTGAGTCTTTCCAGAACCAGGGGCCACTCCTCCATTCTTTTTGGACATCATTTAAATTTGTGGATTATGTCCTGGGTTTTCAAAGTTTCTAGGCTAATAGCCACTTATCAGTGAGGGCATACCATGATTGATCTTCTGAGACTGGGTTACCTCACTTAGTATGATGTTCTCCAGCTCCATCCATTTGTCTAAGAATTTCATGAATTCATTGTTTCTAACGGCTGAATAGTACTCCATTGTGTAAATATACCACATTTTTTGTATCCATTCCTCCGTTGAAGGACATCTAGGTTCTTTCCAGCTTCTGGCTACTACAAATAGGGCTACTATGAACATAGTGGAGCATGTGTCCTTATTGCATGCTGAAGAATCCCATGGATATATGCCCAGTAGTGGTATAACAGGGTCCTCAGGAAGTGACATGCCCAGTTTTCTGAGGAACCGCCAGACTGATTTCCAAAGTGGTTGCACCATCTTGCAATCCCACCAGCAGTGGAGGAGTGTTGCTCTTTCTCCATATCCTCGCCAACACCTGCTGTCTCCTGAGTTTTTGACCTTAGCCATTCTGACTGGTGTGAGGTGAAATCTCAGGGTTGTTTTGATTTGCATTTCCCTAATGACTAATGATGTTGAACATTTCTTAAGGTGTTTCTCAGCTCTCCAAAGTTCTTCATGTGAAAATTCTTTGTTTAGCTCTGAACCCCACTTTTTAATGGGGTTATTTGGCTCTCTGGGTTCTACTTTCTTGAGTTCTTTGTATATATTAGATATTAGCCCTCTGTCGGATTTAGGGTTGGTGAAGATCCTTTCCCAGTCTGTTGGTTGACGTTTTGTCCTTCTGACGGTGTCCTTTGCCTTACAGAAACTTTGTAGTTTTATGAGGTCCCATTTGTCAATTCTTGATATTAGAGCATAGGCTATTGGTGTTCTATTCAGGAATTTTTCCCCTCTGCCCATGTCCTCAAGGGTCTTCCCCAGTTTCTTTTCAATTATTTTCAGTGTGTCAGGTTTTATGTGGAGGTCCTTGATCCATTTGGAGATAAGAATGGATCGATGCGCATTCTTCTGCATGCTGACCTCCAATTGAACCAGCACCATTTGTTGAAAAGACTATCTCTGCATCTCTCTACCTCCACTTCCCATTAACTTCCATCCTCTGCCCTGAATAAACTCTATTCTCTATCATGTCTGTGTGTGCCTGGTCCCTCAGGGGGAAGGGATGCCTAGGCATGGGCCCACCTAGGAACCCCCTTTCCCACACCGCCATGTGCAACATTCCCTAACACCTTTCTCTCTTTTATAAACCTATCACCAGGTACAAAACTAACTTCCTCTACAGCAGTGTCATCTAATCCCAGCATGAAAGTCCAGAGGCAAAGTAGTGTTGACACCTCTGAAAATAATAACTTGAATTAAATATTGTAACTTTCAAAGTTGTTCATTTAAATAAAATTATACCTGTTTAAATTATCACCAGTTACCCATGTTGTTATTGTTATTTCCTAAAATAGTTACTGAATTTCTCCAAGAGGCTGTATTTTTTCCATTTTGATAGAGTTAAAGACGTCTATGTAGACTGAAGAAAATGAAAAGCCTTGCATAAACATGTTGCCATTCTCACCTCCAGGACACATCTATCTTTCCCAGAGTTTACATTTTCTCTCTCCAGTACCATTCTCTTCAGAACTGAAACTTTTCCAGGTCTTTCTGGTCCATTTCCTTCCTCTGAGTCAAGCATGTTACATTGACCAAGGTACTCTTTTAGTTCAAAAGTAGTCAGTCTTTGCTTTCTGAGCAGGGCACTATAGAATGGAGAAGTGTGAATCTGGAAATGATGCTTATATTTATGATGACCAAGGTGTGTGTGTGTGTGTGTGTGTGTGTGTGTGTGTGTGTGTGTGTGTGTGTGTGTCTATGTGTCTGTGTGTGTGTGTATGTGTCTGTGTGCCTGTGTGCCTGTGTGCCTGTGTGTCTGTGTATACTTAATACAGATTTTGTTGACAGCTGTCAAATTTTCAGAAAAGACAGCCTCCCCATTGTCTGCTAAAGAGTCTATAATGTGAGCTTTCCCGGAGGCATGAAATATTTTTGTTAAGCTCTAAACTCAGTTATTAAAAACAACTGCTTTACTAAATGTTCTATCTGAGATATTGTGGATCAATAATAAAGAATAAACAATGCAGACTGCCTGTCATAGCACATAAGTACGGCCATTTTTATAAGCATTCTTCTGAAGAGTTAAATAAAGCTCATAGGAGATTATTTATAGGAACAACTATCCCCCTTAGCTGACTTATTAGTATTTTGACTTTAAACTGACTAATCTGGTTGAGAAAGTACAATTTCTACTCTACTGATAATGTAACAAATTCCCAACAATTTTTCAATGTAATTATGATAAATTGCTATACTGTCTAACAAATTTCCACATTTTTATTAATACAATTAAGATAAATATTACCTTACTGTTGTATAGGTCAGACGTGTGCTATAGACCAATCTCACTGAAAAATATTGGAATTTGGAAAATGCAATCTTTTCCTTTCCAGTTTTTAGGGTCATCTGTACCCCTTGGTTGGTGACCCCAGTCTCTGGACATTTGTTTCTGGTTTGGTTGAAGTTTTCACCTGAATATTAAAAATAAAGATAATGCTGATAAGACAACAAGTTTCAGAAATGTGTAACTGAAGGGAAGAAACAAGGCAACTATGATTTAAACAAGATGATACCTGAAACTTTTCTTTGATTTTGAAAATCAGAGCAGGAGGAAAGTGAAAGCATCAGAGGTATGTGAGGGGCTATATTCTCTTATAGTTGACTGTGCAGAGCTGTAGATTGAAAGTTACAACTGATTTCCATGTTCCCATCATAAGCCTATAGTTTAGTGATATCATTTGTAGTGGGGATTACTTAACAGAATGTGTAACACAGTGCAGATGATATGTAAGATGGGAGATTGGTTTTCATTTTAACCTGGAGGCTCAAATAAACAGTTTTGAGTCACAATTTTATCATATAAAATGATATTAAGAAACAGAAATATGATAGGGAAGTTGGGTAATATCCCAATATCCAGATGCATCAGTCAGAATATATTTTATAATACCTCAATCAAAGACTGCCTTCTCTACTGTTCTCCACCTGCTCACAGTGTGTCAAGCATTTAATAGACTATCTACACAATGAGGTCATACTTGGAAAATTATGCAAAAAATGTATTCTCTCAGACTTTTACTTCAGTATATATAAGTGTAGTATGATCTATGAGGTTCCATTGATAGAAATTCTGCAACATGTGGATGGAAGTATGAGGACTGGTCTTGGTATGGAGACGCAGGGTGAGAATTATAGTATGAAAAGAAACATGAAAGTTTTAAACTGTGTTTTACCAGGAAAATTTATAATAAATGATAAATACGGTAACCTTTTATAAAACAAAATCAAATTACTTTGTGCATGGCAGTTATTTCAGATGAAGAAACCAAGAAACAAGGAAGTGTTGTTCCCAAGCTGAAGCAACAGGTGATGTACAATGTAGTTTTAGAACATAAAGGATGCCCTACCCTCAACCCAATGCTACTGCATGGCCTTGTTCCCATTCCCACGCCAGTGTTTCCACAGTCACTGCTGCCTACATAAGGGAACCATTTCACCACCTTCTCTCTTCACAAAGCAGAAGATTCACATTAGGACTACATAATACTGGAGGCTTTAAGTTGTATTTTTCTAAAATATAGGACGATGTAATCAGAACGTGTGACTGCTGAGATCGCCTAACTGCACACCAGCAGGCTCAAGCTTTCAGTTTTCTGGGGGTGATCTGAAACAAACTGACTTGCTTTATTTTTTGAGTGAAATTGTTATAAACCTAACTTGTATTCTTCCATTCTAAATTATGTAGATAACATAAAGCTAATGGATTTTAAGGTGCTCTCTGTGGAGCCCGAGGCTCGAGGGAAGACATGCCAGGGCCACTGTAAAGGAAGCTCTGTTATAATTAAATCAAGTTTCCACAGCCACTAATCTGTTTGTATACTGGATTTCCTCCCAGTTTGTATATGTATAAAGGGGCACTCATTTCCAGAATATTTAAGAACTACTATTAGTGGTTATTAATCTGACGACTATAGTCAGCACTGTAGACTTTGCCCTTTGAATCTTTTGATTCTATTAAAACATTCCAGATCCCATGGTTTCAAAGGAATTAATCATACAAATTCAATTTTTACTATCAAAGTACCTTGGGGTCTGAGGGCCTGTGGTGGGCAGCATCTCTGGCCTTTGCCAGTCCAGTTGCTTTTGCCTAAGGGCACATTGAGAGTGACAGATTTTATGCACTCACTCATGAACACCAGGCCAGCCACTGAGCGAGAGAAACTACCAAGTTTGAGACATTCATTCTGGGAACAATATAAATATGTTTATATAGTTTTACCTCCACTTGTGATTTTTCTATCCTTAATTCTAAGTCAAGTTCTATCCTGATATAAATTGATGATTCAGAAGGCCCATGAGGTTATCAGAAAGTGCATTCTTATAGTGGTAAATTAAATGTCCATGTCATCAGACACATACATATACACACACACCTTACATAATTGTTCTTTTAAAAATTTATATTTTTCATATATCCAGTTGAAACAAATATTATTACAAATAGTTTGAGTCACATTAAAATCTTCTTATCATAAGTACAAGCCTAACATTTAGATTGAGGTGTTAATTATGTTAATAAATAAACTAGTATGAAATAATCAAACAGAAATTATGATGGTCAGAATGACAGCTACCTAGAAAGGAGAGGATTTTTTTAATGCTTTTAATAATCCTTTAAACCAATCACAGTAACTTCTTATAGGTTAGTTCATATTCTTATCATTTAATTCACATTTTTAAAAGAAAATAATTTTTTAATCTATTTATATATTTTCTGTATTTTGTGTATGCTGGTTGGGAAAAACATTCAGTATTTTTAAATGTAGTGATATTGTTGTAATTTTCTCTTCAGCACACTGACTCTTGATTTGTATCTGTAACTCTATTCAATCTTCTAGTAATTCCAAACAAGCCAAGGCTGTATAGCAAAACATTACATTTCTGTGCAAGCATATCTTTATTTTGGTTGTTATTGTTCCTGACTGTTTCATTTGGTTTGGTTTGCCTTGGCTGGGTTTGGTTTGGTTTTAAACAGTGTCTCACTATGTAGTCCAGACTGTCCTGGGACTTGCTATGTACTCTTGACTGGCCTTGATCACATGGTTGTCTTTCCCAGCATCGAAACAACTGAACTAGAGGATGATGCGATATGCCCATCTGACTTTCAGCTTAAAGGCTCTCTCTTACCATCCCACAGCAATTCACAGAGAAAATAAGTAATGACGATTGAATCCATTTAGCACATGAGAAAAGATCAACAAGTTTGTGATGCTCCCAAAGGCTGTGTGAGTGAACAACAAGGTCAGAACTGGTGGCTTTCCTAGGGTACCAACAGAGAACATGCGGCACTGGGTATGAGTTCTCTGCTATCATCACTAGGTGGACAATCTTAACATTCAGATACATGTTCTCAAAAAGTACTGTTTCTCAAATTTAATCAGAGTAAAAATAATGGATGTTGGATATTTAGATGACTATTTCCCAAGATAATTTGACATGATATATGGGGTACAGTTATGAAAATCTTTATTTTTGAGAATGGGACTTTGTGTATAGATGTAGCTCATTAATATTTATGACATTTTTGTTGTTGTTCTTGTTCTTTTGTTCCTGAGAAAACTTATTTTTTTCTTTTTTTATTCGATATATTTTTTATTTACATTTCAAATGATTTCCCCTTTTCTAGCCCCCCACTCCCCGAAAGTCCAGCAAGCCCCCTTCTCTCCCCCTGTCCTCCCACCCACCCCTTCCCACTTCCCCGTTCTGGTTTTGCCGAATACTGCTTCACTGAGTCTTTCCAGAACAGGGGGCCACTCTTCCTTTCTTCTTGTACCTCATTTGATGTGTGGATTATGTTTTGGGTATTCCAGTTTTCTAGGTTAATATCCACTTATTAGTGAGTGCATACCATGATTCACCTTTTGAATCAGGGTTGCCTCACTTAGTATGATGTTCTCTAGCTCCATCCATTTGCCTAAGAATTTCATGAATTCATTGTTTCTAATGGCTGAATAGTACTCCATTGTGTAGATATACCACATTTTTTGCATCCACTCTTCTGTTGAGGGATACCTGGGTTCTTTCCAGCATCTGGCAATTATAAATAGGGCTGCTATGAATATAGTAGAGCATGTATCCTTATTACATGGTGGGGAATCCTCTGGGTATATGCCCAGGAGTGGTATAGCAGGATCTTCTGGAAGTGAGGTGCCCAGTTTTCTGAGGAACCGCCAGACTGCTTTCCAGAGTGGTTGTACCAATTTGCAACCCCACCAGCAGTGGAGGAGTGTTCCTCTTTCTCCACATCCTCTCCAACACCTGCTGTCTACTGAATTTTTAATCTTAGCCATTCTGACTGGTGTAAGGTGAAATCTCAGGGTTGTTTTGATTTGCATTTCCCTAATGACTAATGAAGTTGAGCATTTTTAAGATGCTTCTCCGCCATCCGAAGTTCTTCAGGTGAGAATTCTTTGTTTGACTCTGTACCCCATTTTTTAATAGGGTTGTTTGGTTTTCTGGAGTCTAACTTCTTGAGTTCTTTATATATATTGGATATTAGCCCTCTATCTGATGTAGGATTGATGAAGATCCTTTCCTAATTTGTTGGTTGCCGATTTGTCCTCTTGATGGTGTCCTTTGCCTTACAGAAACTTTGTAATTTTATGAGGTCCCATTTGTCAATTCTTGATCTTAGAGCATACGCTATTGGTGTTCTGTTCAGAAACTTTCTCCCTGTACCAATGTCCTCAAGGGTCTTCCCCAGTTTCTTTTCTATTAGCTTCAGAGTGTCTGGCTTTATGTGGAGGTCCTTGATCCATTTGGATTTGAGCTTAGTACAAGGAGACAAGGATGGATCAATTCACATTCTTCTGCATGCTGACCTCCAGTTGAACCAGCACCATTTGTTGAAAAGGCTATCTTTTTTCCATTGGATGTTTTCAGCCTCTTTGTCGAGGATCATGTGGCCATCGGTGTGTGGGTTCATTTCTGGATCTTCAATCCTGTTCCATTGATCCTCCTGCCTGTCACTGTACCAATACCATGCAGTTTTTAACACTATTGCTCTGTAGTATTGCTTGAGGTCAGGGATACTGATTCCCCCAGAATTTCTTTTGTTGCTGAGAATAGTTTTAGCTATCCTGGGTTTTTTGTTATTCCAGATGAATTTGATAATTGCTCTTTCTAACTCTGTGAAGAATTGAGTTGGGATTTTGATGGGTATTGCATTGAATCTGTATATTGCTTTTGGCAAAATGGCCATTTTAACTATATTGATTCTACCGATCTATGAGCATGGGAGGTTTTCCCATTTTTTGAGGTCATTGAGAATGGGGCTTTGTGTATAGATGTAGCTCATTAATATTTATGACATTTTTGTTGTTGTTCTTGTTCCTTTGTTCCTGAGAAGACTTATTTTTATCCTTATTGTGTTCCACAGTCTAAATGTGATTTACCATCTTAAAAATATGTCCATATTTATTTTAATTTCTCTTTATAAAGAAAATGAATTAATGTTTTGGTGTAATGAATATTGCTCAGAGTGAACTGATTTTATTGCTTTTACTCATCTTTTAAAGACAAGTTCTCATTCTTTGTAAGTGAAATAATAGTGTTTAAGAGCTCTCTAGGAGCTAAGACAGTTGTTCATTCTGAAGTAAGGCCTCATCCAGGGGGAAAGTATGTAGTCTTATTGAAGCGTGTAAATATAATGACTCAAATTTCCTGTTGGAGACTCACATGAGTCAACAGGTTAATCCACTCCTTGACATCTCCATCCTCTACCAAATATACTACAATGACAGATGCAGTCATTCTGTGCATACTTATAAGTCCTGAAAGAAAATCATTTCAATGAGTATAAATTGACAATAAGATTGGTATAATTCATACTCCTGCAGGATGTGTAGTTAGCTGGCATTTCTGCTTAATTGTTGCTTGATCTGCTTTGGTCCAAAGTATAGAAATGACCCAAATTTTAATTTCTTTTGAGTGTGCTGTGCTTTTTAAACCTAGTTGATATTTTCTTGAGATTATAAAATTAACTTTGTATCTCTTAGTAAAGTTATAATTGCATATTAATTTTTGTGACCACTAAGTAAATAACATGAAACATAGAATTCCACTTTTCATTCCTTTTTTTGTGTTTTATGATAATTCACTAAAATTTAATCAATACAAAATTTATTATACCTTTTCCTATAATTCAGGGAACCTGAGGATACATGTGACTGAAATCATACCTGTTAATGTATGTAAATCATACATTTATGAGAGAAAACAAATATCAAGTTAGTAAAAAGGTAGCCCAGAGAAAGCTCACATGCTGTAGAGAAATCACCTTCGAAGATGAAGGAAGGAAGAAGGGTTAGATTTTCTGTGAGATCGTCCCCAGCAGGATGCTGTAGTAGAGAGTCAGGTGATCCTGGAGGACTTCATCCTTTTGATCAGTTTTCTACTCTGGTGGTTTCAGTCTGTCCCAAGTGGCCTTTGTCATCTCATTGTTAGCTTATGTCTATCCTCTCAACCACCTTAACTACTTCATTTACTCTATGGCTCAGGTTTCTGCTTACACACAATGTCATTACTTACACTGGTCCTTAGTCCCCTATTGCCTATCACAGGAATTTGATTTCTCCTGGAATCTTCAGTGAATCTGTCTGCTACTGATGTCTTGAATCAGCCAGGCTTATGTCCAATTCTGTGTTTGTAGTACTCTCCTTCTCACCTGAGATGCCACAATTAACATTTTATGTCTAAGTTTAAGAATTGACTTGCTTATAACAACTGCACTATTGTAATGCACATAAAAAGTAACACAGAATAATGACATTAACTGGAGGCTGACTCTGAAATGAAAGATGGGATTTTAGCATAAATGTCCTTTACATGTGAGTTAATACAATGCTTTGAGGAGTTGGGATACATTCAGTGTGGGGTACAGGAAAGACTGAAATAAAATGATTAGAGTCAGCTGTGTGTTTACAAACCCATTATTGTTCATGGGCTGAACTGATTTCTGCCACCTAAGAGTAAACTGAAATGAATCACAGTTTTAATTTTTCTTAGTTGCCATGAAAGCATACTATTTCCTTTATTTGCATTGCCAGCATTCTCTTTATTACTTGAATTATGGTCTCTCCCCATAGCCCTGGACATTTTGGAAGTTGCTGTGTATTCATGATGGCCTAGAATGCACGAAGATCTGCCTGTGTCTGCCTCCCAAGTGTTGGGATTAAAACTATGAGTTGCATTCCTACCTTATGATTAGGTTTCTTTTAATATAAGTGAGAGCACTGCTTTTCTAAAAGTATTTTGCTCCTCTACTCAGCACACGGTTTTTGTAAGTTCCCTTGTGTCTAAAATCATATAAATCCACTGTATCTCTTACAACACTTGGCACACTGCTTCTCAGTGTTCAAAGTCTCCTGCTGATTGCTTTGATGTGGATGGTCTTAGAAAGCTGACATTTATGTTTTAAATTGTATTGTTTGTGCATTTCACTTAATTTTGTCAGATAACAAAGATTATATAATACCACTTACAATAATAAGTGAAGTAATATCAGAGAACACTGTAATCAAGGACATAGACATGGCTTGTAAAGTTTATGCTGCCATCCCACTGCCATGTTCATTATTTCTTTTACTGCATTCAGAAAAATATTAAGTGAAAATGTCAGCATCTCTTTGAAAGAGACCTTTAATGGTCAGAATTTCAATTTTTAAGTTTTGGAAACTATTTTGTATTTTTGAGATTTCATGAATGCAGTTTCCCTGTCAACTAGAGAAGACTCTCTCAGAAGGTGTCTTGGTCCTCTGCCTCTCCAAGCATCTCTGACACCATTTCTTTTGGGATCCCCAAACCTCAGATGTAGGCATGCATCATAGATTGATTAGTTGGGCATGGACAGCAGGATCAGTTGTTTTCTGGGGTTTGACCCATTTTGGACTCTTCAATGTCACTATCTTCTGCAGAGAGAAGCTTCTTTGGTGAGGAGTGACAGCCACACAGTTGTGAGTTTGAAGATAGGCATTTTGAATGTAGTTAGGAATTATTGTGGTTCCGGAGCATGGCAGGAGAACATTCTCCTTTAGGGTCCATTATCTCACCAGCCACAGATTAATAGATGGATTTACAGCAGCAGGCATGAATTCCTCCTTATAGCACGCCTAAAGTACAGTTAGATGGGTGATTAGTTGCACTCGAAAATACAAGTGCCATTGTTGTACCTTAGGTCTCTCTTGCCTTCCTGGTCATTACTGTGGTTAGTAGGGTTCACCAGTAGGTAGGATTCATGATTGATTTTGTGATATTGGCAGCCTGCATACTTCTTTCAGATATTCTGAGATCTATCTCCAGGAGGACAATTTCAGGTTCTTTCCAGCTGTATTCCTCAAGTCCTTTGACTGCAGGATGTGATTTCTTTTTAAAAAGATATTACCTACAACTTCTAGGAAGCAATCAAAAGCAACACCAATAACTTATACTATGTTAGGAGTCTCTTCATCTGCCCTGACCAACAAGTCAAGGGAAGAGTTCCAGAACCAAGCAAGAACACTCTTCATAGATAAGGTTGGGCTCTAGGGAAAGCATTATCATTGTTACTTCAAAGTGTGTATGTGTCTGTGGGTTTGTGTATGAGTACACATATACATATATATGGATATATACATACATACATATATATATACATATATATATGTGTATATATATATATATATATATATATATATATATATATATATATATATATATAAAATTTGTATGGTTCTAAAGAAACAGAAAAGGTTTCTTTAAACCTTTAATGATCCCCTACTCCATCTCTGTTTTCCCCCATTGCCCTCTGACCTCATCTCAGCACCGGAGTCCTATAGTGACCTTTCTAGAGCACTTCCTTCCACTACTGTCCTTCTTTCCTAGTTTCTGCATTTACTCTAGGTTTTTACACCAAAAACCTGCAGCTAGGTTAGTCAAGAGAATACACAGTGTTTGTATTTCTGGATATGGATTACCTCACTCAGTAAATATTTCTATTCCAGCATTTGACTGTAAATTTTATTATTTTACTTTTTTTTACAGCAGAAAGAATTCTGTTATGCATATGTTTCATTAGGTATGCATCCGTCTAAAGAATTGACTTTGTTTCCTTTCCTAGCTATTGTGAATAAACTGACAGTGATGAATAAGTATCTGTGAAGCAGGATGGATGCCATAGCTTTGGGGCTATGTGGCTAAGGAGTGTTATATCTGGGTCATAAGGTAACTATGTTAGAAATCCCAACACTTATTTCCATAGTACTCCACCAGTTTGTAGTACTGCCAATAATGAATGAGAGATCTGCACACTGATGCTAGTGGACATACCAAGATAGAAGGGGGAAATGTTGCAAGGTATCTCAACAATAATTAAACAAGAGAGCACAAATTTGAAAGGAAGTCAGGGGGTCATGGAAGGAATTGAAAGAGGTTGAAATAATATATATAGTATTTATCTATGGAATTTCAAAAAATATTTTAATTAAAAATGTTCTAATCTATGTGTTTACTCTGGCCCTGAGTCATTACTTAGATGTCTAGTATCAAGCATAATTTCCTACTTGTTATGTAGGTCTCAATGGGTCTTAAGTTCAATTAGGTAGCTGTTGGTTACTTGCAAAGGTGTATGTCTTTACACACACACACACACATACACACACACACATGCATATATGTGTGTGTGTATAATCAGTAATGAAAAAAAATATATATGTATATGACTCGTAGGCATTATAGGTGGGTAGGTCTCTGAATTACATCTGTCCTTTGGAAGTTTGCATGAAACTTTCAGTTGCCATAAAAGCTAGTTCCTAGGAAGGAAACTTTTGGGTCGGTTCCACCTCAAGGGTCTCTTATTGTTCTTATAGAAGACTGTTAACTGCTGAGAAGAAGATTTGGTTCTTCTAATAATCCTTGGTTAAAAAGGAAGTAAGCCTAATAGAGTGCCAGGAGGTAAGCGACACCATTCAGTGGAAGACCCATCTTTTAAGACTCACACCAGTCAGAATGGCTAAGATCCAAAACTCAGGTGATAGCAGATGCTGCGAAAATGTGAAGAAAGAGGAACACTCCTTCATTGCTGGTGGGATTGCAAGCTGGTAAAACCACTCTGGAAATCAGTTTGGCAGTTCCTCAGAAACTTGGATATAACACTAACTGAGGATCCGGGTATTCCACTCCTGTGCATATAAGCAGAAGATGCCCCAACATGTAATAAGGACACATGTTCCACTATGTTTATAGCGGCCTTGTTTTTTTTTCTTTGTGCCTCTCTCTCTCTTTCTCTTCAAAAAAATTTTATTAAATATATTCTTTATTTACATTTCAAAAATTTCCCCTTTCTTGTTTCCCCACTTCCTGAAAGTACCATAAGCCCTCTCCCCTCCCTCTATTCCCCAATCAACCCCCTCCCTCTTTTCTGTCCTGGTATTCCCTTACACTGTTGCATTGGGCCTCTCCAGGACCAAGGACCTTTCCTTCCTTTTTCTTGGGTATCATTTGATATGTGAATGGTGTCTTGGGTATTCTGAGCTTCTGGGCTTATATCCACTTCTCAGTGAGTACATACCATATGTGTTCTTTTGTGATTGGGTTACCTCACTCAGGATGATATTTTCCAGTTCCACCTATTTATCTAAGAATTTCATGAATTCATTGTTTTTTTATAGCTGAGTAGTATTCCATAGTATAAATATACAACATTTTCTGTATCTATTCCTCTGTTGAGGGACATCTGGATTCTTTCCAGCTTCTGGCTATTGTAAATAGAATTACTTTGAACATAGTGGAGCATGTGTCCTTATTACATTCTGGGGAATCCTCTGGGTATATGCGCAGAAGTGGTAGCCTTATTTATAATAGCCAGAAGGTAGAAAGAACCAAAGTGTGTATACTTTAATCCTTATTGGAAAGTGTATCAAGACACCAATGGCTTCACAGTCAACCAACAGACTGAACAGATAGAGGACCCAAGGAGCTGAAGAGGTTTGCAACCCTGCAGGAGGAAAAATAATATGTATCAACCAGTATCCCCAGAGCTCCCAGGGACTAAACCACCAACCAAAGAATGCACATGGAGGGACCCACAGGTCCAGCTACATATGTAGCAGAAGATGACCATTTCAGACATCAATGAGAGGTGAGGCCATTGGGCCTGTGAAGGCTCAGTTCCCCAGAATAGGGCAATGCAAGTCAGGAAATTGATGGGGGGGAGGGGTCAGCAGGAGGTTGGATGGGATAGGGGAATTTTGTAGGGGTAACATGGAAAGGGCATGCCAGTTGAAATGTAAATAAAACAAATATCTAGTTATATATATATATATATATATATATATATATATATATACACATACATACATACCACTTTGCTTTATCACATATTTATTTATTTTACATTGCTACTCTGCTGAATGGTGTGTGTGTGTGTGTGTGTGTGTGTGTGTGTGAGAGAGAGAGAGAGAGAGAGAGAGAGAGAGAGAGAGAGAGAGAGAGAGAGACTGTGGTGGATCTTCTAACCATGAACACATTAGAAATTGCAATGAAATCTGCTCTTTCAGTTTACTGATATCAGACCTGGCCTCCATGCCTGTGCTCTGTCAGCTTAGAAATATGTAGAAATCCAGCATTAAAATGTACCACATTCCATCAGAATGTGCTTCACTTATGTTGATGTCTACAGTTTAATCTTCATTATTTATGTATTTCCTGAATAGTACTTTGGAATATACACCAGAGCAGTTACATCATCTTCTTCCAAAACTGTCTGATGTCAGAAGTCTTAACTTATAATTTGACAGGTATCTGTTTGAAATATCTATATTGGAAAATAATTTTCGGTCTGTCTTCAAGAATCTAGAATGTTCATCTAATAAAGGCTCTATAGTCAAAATCTCCTATATCTCCTATCATATGATATGTTAAACAGAAAGCTTTTATGGAAACTAGTTTATTTTTCTGGTTTAAAATGTTTAAACTGGAATGTAAACAAAGAATTTAGAAAATAAAAAAAAGTTTTAACTGTACTATTTACAATATAATGAGTATTGGATTATTTGATTAATAACAAAATATACTTTTAAAATAGTGTTTTGTGAGAAATAACATACAAATAATTTTATATTAAGCAGTATGTTTCTTTGTCAAATTCAGATTTTTAGATACAGCAATTTGGGTCTTACACTAATTCAGTAATCTACACATATATTATTAAACCAAAACTGAATAAACAAGAAAACTGCACCTTTCTTTTTCTATTCCCAAGGACTGTATGCAGCAACTTTATTTTTTTATGGTTACACTTCATAAAAAATGTGTGATATTTGGAAACACATGTAGATCATTTATAAAACAAAAAGTTTGAAACATCCATTCATTTAGAAGGTTGAAGTAAAACATTCAATCTTTCATGCATTGATTTAAAAGGGATCCAGTAGAAGCAGCAATGGTCCACTTTTAAAACAATGAAGCTAATTAAAATCACCAAGTTATATTAAAGGCAGTAAGAACGTGTCTCTGAAATGGCCAGTCCTAAGAAAAAACAAACAGAGTAGAAAAACAGAACAGAGCTATGGTAAAGATGAAAGAACTAAAAGAAAATAAAACAATTGTCACACCATGTTGCTAAGATATTTCATGAATATGACCAAAAGCAATTGCACCTTAATAGGAGGAATTTATTTTCAACTCTGTAAAAATTGTTAAACCTAATGGTAATCAGCAACAGCTAACACTACTGTGTGACTTGTATAGTTTTACAGTAGGAATGCAGTACAAGATGTCCTGTCAACTGGTCATCTTCACCATGCTTGTCTTATTTTCATGTTATCATCAAGTTCATGGAAGAAAAATTACTAGAGTAAGCTGTACAGTAGATAATTTTCAATTTGACCTGATTAGTTGTATATGCTTTTAAAATAACAATGTAGTGTAGTAGATGGAGGGAAACATCCTACTGCCAATAGATCTATGTACCCTTTTGTCTATGATCTGATTTTTATCCTTTCCTCTATCAGGCCAATCACTTCTGTGCCTCTAGTCACCATAGAGTGTTCTCCATCTTCTATAAACAGAAACTCACTGTGAGTTTCATCTTTGGCTTTATACAATGATGTGTATTTCCAAACATACATTTGTTCATACCTGTTCTTTATTCCTTTAAGTAATGTATCTTATGGATTTTATCAATATACTTATTCAGTCTATTTCATTGTAAACATCAAGCATATAGTTACCAATTTCCTCTATCCATAGTACCCAAGATAATTCTATACCTAATGGAGAGGTCAGTCATTTGACTGAGGACCTAATGAGGATAGATTTTCAGGATGACTTTTACAGGAGCAGTGCTTAGGTGCTAAAATTGTCTCTGTGTTGAAAGTAACAAGATCAAAGATAATTTATTGAGCAGCATCCATGTCAGTCAGTTTGCCATGTCAGTCAGTTTAGTCCTCTTATCTCATCCAATGTGTCTTCACACAGCAAGCTTGCTTAAGTTAACTAGACTTATCATACAACCTATTTAAAGAAGGGAAGAGTCCCAACTCATGAAGCAACTTGCCTGCAATGAAGTCACATATCGTCACCAACTGCATTGCAGAATTAAGATAGATAGATAGATAGATAGATAGACAGACAGACAGACAGACAGATAGATAGATAGACAAATTGTTATGCAAGTGCTTTTCTGTTAGTTAAATAAAATATTAATTTAGAAATATCACCTTTTTTATTCAATTCTCAAATGCCACATAAAACTGTGTCTTGTATTTGTGATTTATGGGAAAACAATCTGCTATATTTCAGGATCATAAACGCCTCTTCAGGGGTGTAGTATTTACAGAAATTGCCATTGAACTAGGATGGGAGAAAGTGAAGGGATAATTTGTTATTGACTCCTGTGGGTATTTGTTTGTGGTGGTGGGAACTCTAAATCACAGTGTTTGACTCACTGGCTTTTCCCAGTGATATCTGAAAAGCAGTGTTATTCACTTTGATTGGGATTTTTACATGAAATGGGTGAGGTAATAACCTTTATTAACAACAGCAAGGTCATTCTACCTTTCTGTGTATAATTCATTCTCACCATGAAACAATTAGTTCCTAAATTAAAAGTTGACCATAGTATTATAATTTACCCCTTAAAGCTTTTTTGTCAAGTTTTCAATTAATTAATAAAGAACAATATTTTTCAGATGATAATCTCTTCTAGGATATTGCATAATATAAAAGTCTCCTTTTTGGATGAGTTGCACTTGATCAATTTCTAGGTAAGTTATATGTTATAACTACATAGGGAACACACTATTACATTTTTATTGTCTGTGTTAATCTTTATGGACTGAAATAGTATTTTTCACACTCAACAAGCCTTTGGTCCTACAAAGTAAATTTATATGCTGAAGGTCCACCTATACTATCCAACTATGCCTAAAAATCATGCTCACAAAATATTTCTGTTGATATAAAATCTATGTATAGAAATATAAGTTCCAAGAATCAATAGAAAGGGGAAAATGTTGAAATGTTCTGTGATGATACTTTAATTGTTTTTTGCTTAAAGACAGTCATAATTGTCTTACCACCATGTCAAACTTTGAGAATCAAGATTTTAGTAATACTAGTAGTGCTGAAAGCATTGGAGGCATGAGCAACTGTACATATCTTGTCAACGACAGAACCACTGATATTTACCAAATTCACTCCTTTTTAGGGAATTTGTTTCTTGACCTTATACTTATGTTACTGATAAGTACAGTACTTTACTACCTAATCAAAGACCAGGTTATCAATCTAATTAGGAAGTGCCCATTGATCATAATTCTCTTGTTACGTCAGACTACCTGTAATGACAATTTCTAAGAAACACCTGTTACTTCTTTAAAATTAACTAGCATGGAGAGGCAATTTCTGTAGGAAATGTATTTAGTCCTCATCAGAAATTCCACAGGAGGGGCAGTAGGCCAGTTAGGTTTGAAGAACCCTTGCTGATAATGAGCATCTGTTTAACAAGCAAGGTCAGCTTAACACACTGCAGCTCAGAGGCAGAAAGATTCACTCTCACTTTCTGGCTGCCAGATGAGCTAAAAATCCTGAACTGGTTCAGGAAGAGACCATGCCTCAAAGGAGTAAATCAGAGAATAATATAATAGGATACCTCACACCTTCTTTCCATTACATTTACTCAAGCACATAGACTCCTGACTTGATCTTCCACACACATAAAACACATGTACTACATTCACACATATACACAAAATTTCACAAAAATATCAAAAGGTTTATTATGGGCAGTACCCTGTAGTGTCTAAAGACCACAGACTTAACTATTAAATGCTTGTTTGTTGTTGACATTAATCAGTAACTGCAAGGAATTTTAGTAGTATGTTTATTAAAATGTGTATGAATGTGCTTATAGAATTTGATGAAACACATCTATTGAAGAGGCATTTATTCAAAGAAACCTGTAAACCTACATGTATCCACTGGGTCCTTCTAGAAGCAGAGGATGATAAGCCCTGAAAGGTACATGAAGGAGCTGTACTACAGTACAGATAGAAACATCTTTTCACCACCCCACAGCAAGTTATTCACTAAATGGATTAGTGGCCAGTCAGGAAAAAAAAACAGCCAGGTTCCAATAACTCCTCTGTAGGCATAAAATTTTTTCAACCTACTTTTAATAAGTGTTCAACCTCTCCTCTATCCTATGATCCAGAAGTGTTTGAAGAGAAAAGTTATTAGGATATTGGGAGAAGTGGATCTGTCCAGCAATAGTTCTTTGGGGGCAAGCTTGATCTTCTTTGGCAGTAGTTCAGTCCCATAGAAAACAACAAATACAATTCAGTCTTTTCTGTCCTTTCAGAAAGCTGATGCCAGACATAAACAGCAGTTCAATCCTAAATAATCCACCTGGCTCACCAACTGGCCTGAGGCAAGGCCACAGAAGCAGCAAGCTGCTGCAGGAACCTCCAAAGCAGTTCTTGGTTGAGTTTCTCTCAGTGGTGGTATTATCACAAGTTGAGTTCAACAATGCTATGTAAGGTGAGCCAATACATGTATATTTTTAGCAAAGAGTAGTAAGGAAGAGCAAACCAAACCAAAGCTCCTCTCCCACTGTGTGAGGGGTCATATCTATACTTCATCAAGCATCTTTTCACGTGTTCGCTATAGCCAAACATTTCACCTGTGTCTACTTCAGGAAAACAGTCTTTCATGTGTTTGCTTTAGCAGACATCCTTTCACCTGTGTGCCCCAGCAAAACATCATTTGACATAACTGACTTTCCAAAGAACTAAAAGTATCCACTTCACTCCAGCCCCTCTGTGACCTTGACCCTGTGTAGAGTTTTCCCAGAAATTTTCCTACTATTAATGTTGGGGACTTGTCACCTAATTTCATTTCTTACATCTGAGTATTGAGTTGTTGAAAGAAGCACTAAGTGTTTCTTTCATGCTGCAGATGACCCATATTTTTCGTTGGTGTGATCTGTAATGTAACTATACATGCATGCTTTGCACTAAGACATGTGTATGTAAGATGCCTGTATTTTTACATATAGAACAATCATAAGTGATTTATGCTGCGATTCCAGGCTCAACAGAACTTTGGTGTTCATGTGTTCTCAGTGTTTTAAGTATTACATGTTGACATAGTTTTGTAAAGACGAGCATGGTGTTGCACATCTAACACTAGAGGTAGAGTCAGGCATCACATGTTTAGAGCCAGCCTTGACTCTATGGTGAACTGAACAACAGCCTGGGCCTGAATGTTCCTATCTTAAAACCCAGAAAGATATGTTTGAAATATTTAACAATTGCAGTCACTAAACTAGTGCCCTTGGCAACTTCCTGAATGATTAAGTGACTCTGTACCTGGGTAATGATAATTATAGTTTTCTCTATAATGGAACCAAGTGAATCTTGTACTAATGTCTATTATTTTGTAAGAGAAATGTATTATGCTGGGAGTGATTAATGATCTGCCATACTTGATGTAAAGAATTTGCCATTACTTACCCTAGGTGGTACTGCTTGCTGGGTTGCTGTCATCTAAGTAATGACCTTTTTATGTAAGAAAGATCACAACTTCTATCTAAAATTGCTTTTGATATTTAGGCTTTTATCTTCTAATGACAGCATCCCAATGTGATGTTCTGCACTAGGACCTTTTCACTTGCTGTTTCCTGTGCATGCTTTTTCTCAAGATATTGTCAGTACACACTTGCCTACTCCATTTTCATCGCTGTTCAAATGTCACCTTCTTAAACAGCCTATCCATATGATCAGTAATAGCATCCCTCCTTACTGTCATCCTCTGTTCTATGAAGTAATAGATGATGAAATCTTATATAGTCTTGTGTTTGCCTGTTTTCCCACACAGTATGACATGCTGTGCATGGCACAGATTTTTATTCATATTATATGCTTCTATATTCCCCCTAGCATTTAGAGAATGGCATAACATTCACTACAGTATTGGGATAATCAATGAACACAGAAAAGAAAGAAATGTTCTAACAGTCCTTTCCCATCATAAACGTTTCATAACACTCTTATTTAAAATTAAAACTTTGGCCTGGGAATGAAGCCTGATTGGTAGAATCGTTGCCTAGCATATAAGAGACTATTAAACTGGGTCCCACCATCACATAAACTAGGCATAATAGGGCATGCTTGTGATCCGAGTAGAGGCAGGAGGATCAGATTTCAAGGACAAAATCATCCTTAGCTACACCACAAGTTTAAGGAGATCTTGGGCTTCTTTAGATAGCAGATATTATCCAAATATAGGCTCAAGATAAATTATAAGTTTAAGAGGACATATAGCACCACAAAGAATACAAAAAAATCTCCAAATAATATACTAAAATTAGTCACACATGTTTTTCAAAGGGTATCTGATATCATTGCCATGTAATTTCAGTAAAAAAAATTATCCAGCTCTTACTTTGATTAATTTTTGCCTATATAACTATTTGACCTCTTCAGCCCTTGGGAATGTTTCAGGCTGTACAATTCTAAACAAGACCAGTAACATTTTGAGACTTGCATCTGATTGCGTGACAAAATAATTATATGTGTTTAAGAACAAACACACATGCTTCCATTCATATTCACTATAAAATGAGAAAAAGAAGGACAGATGTGCTTTTTGTAGCTGGTCTAATGTCCTGAGCTTCATGGTCAGGCAGGCAACTGAGGCAGCCTTCTAGAAGGCTGCATAGTATTGATTGCAACTCCCTCTTTGCTGTCTCTGCTGTCTGTAATAACAGTATTTGAGTCTTTTTCTCTCCTTGTCATCTTATCACTGTTCACTTGGCCTGCCTCTTCATTTGCTACTGACAGAAAACTGTATCAGAGATCCTATAAATCTTTATCAATTTACCTAAACGATCAATACTTATTGGCATACTATTTCCTTGGTTACAAGGTTTTACTTCACTGAACTATAGCATTTGCTTGGCTAGAATTATAAACTCTTCTAAGGAGCAAACTACCATATTTAAGTATTGCTATATTCTAATGTTTTCACTAAAGTTAAAGCTCTGGTTTCTTTCCAAAGCACAAATTAAAAACGACTTTAGCTCTCTGTTATTCTTCATGTTGGGTGTAATTTGGTGCAGCATGATGATTCAGTGGGTATAGGTGCTTGCAGTCTAACTATGCAAGCCTCTCCTCTCCTTTCTCTTTCCCTCTTTTACTTTCTATGACTTCCTCTCCCCTCCTTCTTTCTCCCTTCTTTCTGTGTCACTCAATCCCGCCCTCCCTCTCACTCGAGTAATTACCTCTATAAGATTGATGTGTACACATATCTCTGGAGCATTTCCTTGACTGCTAATAGATATAGGAGAGCCCATCTCGCAGCCCTGAGATTCCCTGTAAAGTTGGAAAGTGAGAGACCAATTTCAAAGATCAAGAAAGGGACTGATACATTATTTATTGTACAAGTAAATAAAAATGTTATTGCTATTGCATAACTGAACCTTTTCTATTTTCCTTGAAAAATGATTTCTGTTCTATTTTCTTGGAAAAGAATGATAAAGAACATTTCACAATTTGGCAGTAGAATCTTTATACTAACAACTTTGGAATCAAACTAACAGGGGGATTTCAGAATCTTTTGATTAGTCCCTGTCTTCATTAATGACTAACTCATCTTCATCCACACTGAAAGGGTAAGTTTAACTAATGATAAAAGTACGAAAATAAATTTATCTGTTATGAAGAAATGCATTTCAAAATGCGACATCAAATATATGACTTCTCTTTAAAAACTTCCTCCAATGGGAGCTTGCTGTTCTTCCACAGGATTCAAGTTCAGTTCCCAGCACCTACATAGAGCACCTCAGGACAAAGTGTAGCTCTATTTCCAGGGGACCTCAAGACATCTTCTGGTTTAAACAGGCACACCACACACACACACAGACACACACACAGACACACACACACACAGAGACATACACACATGCGCATGCACACACAGACACATACAAACAAGCACACACACATGCACATATGCACACTGAAACACACATACTTAAACATTCACACATATGTGCATATCGATGCAGCAAAAATAAATGTTTTTTAATCTCATCATTTTAACTCATGGATATTAAAAGACTAAGTGTGAGACATTAAAATGGGTTGAATCATTCTTTTTGATTATTTTATTTTCAGACTTTATCATACTCTGAGATTTGTGCTAATCTTTAGTTTTATATCAGATTATATTTCTGAAACATTTGTATGCTGTTCTGAACATGTAAAAATCCTGCTGGTTTTCTCACTGAAACAGTAGTTGGTACACTGTACTATATCTGAAATTTACATCCATAGTAGGTTAGTTCATTTCTTAGTTTTTTTCTGGAATTTGCTAATACAGGCCAACAGAAGTGTACTATATCAAGTCAAAGCTAAATACAAAAACTGCTTTTCAAAATATATAACCTCAATTATATAATCATCATAGTAATGGCAAGTACTTATCAAATTTTGTTTTCTGTTAGTTTCATGCCAATTTCAGTAACTTGTGAAAATCATTTAAAGTTACATTATTTTCTTTTTAAATTTTATATAGGTAACTTTGTTTATTTATATTTCAAATGTTATCCCCCTTTCCTGTTTCCTCTCCTGAAAAAAAAATCTCATCCCCCTCCCCATGTCTCCACAAGGGTGCTCCCACACGTACCTACCTACCCACTCCTGCCCCACTGCTATAGCATTTTTCCTATGCTGGGGCATCAAGCCTTCACAGGACCAAGGGTCTCACCTCTTTTTGATGCCAGACAAGACCATCCTCTGCTACATATGCTGCTGGAACCACTGGTCCCTTCTTATGTATACTTTGGTAGGTGGATTAGTGACTGGGAGCATGGAGGGTGGGTGCATGTTCATTCATATTGATGCTCCTCCTATGGGGCTACAAACCCCTTCAGCTCCTTCAGTCCTTCCCCTAACTCCTCCACTGAGGTCCCCCTGCTCTGTCAGATGATTGGCTGCAAGCATCCCCATCTGTATACATATAAGGCTTTTGCTATAAGAACCTCTCAGGAGACATCCACTGTCAGCAAACACTTCTTGGCTGGCATCAGAAATAAGTGTCTGAGTTTGATGACTGCATGTGGGATGGATCCCCATGTGAGGCAGTCTTGGATGACCTTTCCTTCAGTCTCTACTCTTTGTCCCTGTATTTCCTTTAGACAGGAGCAATTCTGGGTTAAAAATTTGAGAAGGATGGGTGGCCCCATCCCTCACCCAGGGCCTTGGTTAACTTCTGGATTTGGTCTCTACAGGTTCTCCCTCCCCTTTCATGGGAATTTCAGCTAATTTCATCCCTGTGGGGTCCTGGAAGCTCTTGGTTTCCTGGCATCTGGGAATTGCTGATGCCTACCCCCAGTTTCCCATTTCCCATTGCTATACCCATCTGTTCAATTTTCTGACCTTCTGTACACCTTCCTGTCTCCTCCCACACCTGATCCTGCCATTTTTTCCTTCCCCCTCCTATTTTTCTGCCAGGTCATCCCTTCTTCTATCTCCCGTGATTATTTTGTTTCCCCATTCTAAGTACCACTGAGGCATCCCCACTTTGATCTTCCATCTTCTTGACCTTCATATGGTCAAGTTGTATCATGAGTATTCTGAGCTTTTTTTTCCCCCTAATATTCACTTATGAGTGAGTATATACTATGGGTGTTCTTTTTTTCCCTAATATCCTCTTATGAGTGAGTGCATACCATGGATGTTCTTTTGTGACTGTGCTACCTCACTCATCCACAGATACGACAAAAAGGTGTTTCTGCTAAAGGAACACATATTTGTGAATTAATAATTGGGTTCATATTCCTAATATATTCCTTGTTTATGTCATACCTCATATTTTCTACACTTTAATATGGATACTATTAGAGACAAAATAAGTAAGATTGCCATTAGAGGACATTTTCACAGTGCCAGGCAGAATGTGAGCAAATGCTTCATAACTGCTCAGTGGGCTTACATCACTGAGATGGACATATTGTCTTCCTCACAAAAACACTCCCACCAGCCACTCCAATGACTATTCATAGAACACAGACTATATCACATCTTGTCAAGAAGCACAAACCTTCACTTGCGCTTTCAAAATATTTGAAATTCTTTCCTATCTTTCCCATTTTTTTCTTGGTCTATTTAAAAATTCTCATGTCTCAAATCTTATGAATTATTTTATTTCCTATGCAGTAACTTTGCATGGTGTAGTACAGTTTTCAAAATGCTACAAATATTTACTTAAACAAAAATTAAGATGTTGCTTTTTAAATGTTTGGAAAACAAATTTTCAAGAATTATATTCAAACCATTATTGTATTGCCTTATTGCAAAGGAATATTGCATGAGATTAGTTAACAATATATATTCAGAAATTTTATAGTAATTTTGAAACATTTTTTCTACCAAATTTCTGTGTTTTTAGCCTCATCGTTTTGAGGTACCTAAATGTAATATTTGGTTCACGTTTATAATATCTTTTAAAGTATTTGGGTAAACACCTTTGCATAAACCACCAGTATATATTTGTAATACACTCCCCAGTAGACTACTTAAAAGAAAAGTCAATATAAAGATCAAATAAATAAAATCTCTGCATTAGTTAAAACCCAAACCATAAAGTTTATTCTACACAAAACTATAGGTTTTAATACTCCTTCTGTCGAGTTTAGTTCTCCTACATATTACATTTTGTTTTGTTTTCTCATTCAAAGTATTCTTTAGGGAACTTACTTTCCTGCAAGGTATGTTACAAAGGATAAGTAGGGAAACTTCATGCAGCCAAGACTGGGCCTGAAGTTTTGAATCTGTTACCATGTGCCCTGGGTGCTAAAATCACAGGTATGCTTTGTCAGGTTAAGATAATAAGGAACTCGTTACTTTCTCTCCCTCTCTCTCTCCTTTTTTCTTTTTTGGTAAGTCATATTAATTGAGTTCTATTAAGTGTGTCTATCCAGACATACTATGACTTAAGTTTAGATTTACTGAGGTGTACAAGGTCTTGGAGTGACTATTTTCCACATGTTAAGCACATCTAAATGAAATAATTCACCTTCATTAATGAGAAGTCCATCTTGAGAATTCTTAATGATGACCACTGTTGATTTCTTCCCATCACAACATCTGAAACAATTTTAATTCTTATCTCTTTATCTAACTATATCAGAATGTTGTCTGCTTTTTACCAGGCACATTTTATTTTGGAAAGTTTATGCAGTTATTATAGTATTACAACTAAATTTCCCCACACGGGCAAATAAGTTTTCATGTTTCAATTATTACTAAAATAAGAATTTCAGCAAAGTTCTCAACATCTGTTTTGTAATTTATGGACACTGTGATTAACTGTTAAGACTTTCTACCTTAATTTTTAGTGTATGTTTAAAAGCCTAAGGTTTTTGACTGATAAATAATGAGCCCTTGAGTCTAGCTAACAATGTCTATATAATAGAACATCACAGCAGACCAACAAAGGTATTATATATTGACACATTGAGGATGATAAATTCTATAAACCTGTGTTGAATAAAAATGAGTTCTTTTGTGCTATCTATAATGTTGCTATGGTTACCAACTGTTGCTTTGTGAGTATTTTACTTTTTTAGTGACATCCAGTACTAAACCTTAAGTTTCATTTTATATCATTCTTAAATCTCTTCTTTGAAAATAACCTTCCTGCAAAAGATCCTCTAATATATTTACAATCGTTTTTCTTCCTTCCATAAGTTAGTTATTTTGGATAAAGCAGGGAACAAAAACAAAAAGAAAGCATATGTTCATGTTCAGTAGACATAAGACAGATTTTTCCAATGCCTGCCCCCATTGTTGTTGTACAATTAATAGGAAATAAGAAAATATCATACTTTTAAAAAGGCAATCTGTTCTTAACTGGAAAACTCCTTTAACAATAGTTATTGTGCCCATGCCTTCCTATCTGTTATTAATGCTAAGAGTCACTTTGCAAACATGCACTTTCAAACCGTAGCAGAGTTTGAAGTGCCCATGTGTTGTTACTACAGTTTTACTGAGACAGATTGTGGCCTTGGGAAGCATAGGTCTGACGTTCACTTCCTACAAACCACAGTGCTACTTTTTTTTAGGCCTGACGCATGAATATCTTCTCTTGTCTCTGTTGATTCTATTTTGACAGAAAGGATGATGTAGGAAAAGTATTCCCAACATTAAAAGTATTTGTGGTTCATTTGAGACTATTTAAATATGTGCCTTCCTGAATACCTAACCAGATGATCCTGGTAAAGTTATTAAAATATTTCTTTTTATAGGATTATTCTATCATTTGGCTGTTGTATTATCGTGGCTCTCTAGAGGAAAAACAATATATGTACATATTTATTACTATAATACATATACAAGTCTTCAGTCCATGTTAGAATCCAAAAATCTGATTCTAATTTGAGCTGAAGAATCAACCCAAACAACAAGGTAGATGAACTTGTCAGCAAGTGGCAATCCCAGGGGAACCACAGAGAAAAAGCTTTCCTTATTCCATATTTTTTATATGAACTGCTACCAGAATGGAGTGCCCACATATGGAATAGGCCCTCACACTCATAGCAATGAAGACAACCCCTAAAGACAAGTCAACAGGCCAGCCTTGTGTATGTATGCAGCCTTTCACCAAGACTCTCTTTCCAAGTGATTGGAAAATATAACAGTTGAAGATTAACAACCATTGAAGAAGAAAAAGGGGAAATTTCAGAAAATGCGGAAAGTTTAAGCTGGAAAGGGAGCATTTACAAAATACCTGACTCATGGTAGTCAATGGTAAAATCTGAAAACCTTTCACCTAAGTAAGATAAGGATCACAAGAATGCTTGCTAATAAGTTAGAAGCTCTACCTGGAATAATTAGGCACAGAGAATAAAAACAATCCTTTGGGATGAGAAAAGTAAGCATCTCTCTTTACAGACAGCATGAATATAAAATTAAGAGAATACTTGGAAAAGTTCCAAAAGCCAAAAAAAAAAAAAAAAAAATCATTAAAACTGCATGTGATGTCAAAAGACACACACACACACACACACACACACACACACACACACACACACCAGTTGTTTTTACACCTGCAATGAGTAATAAAAGGAAATAATGAGCTGTTTCAAAATTATTAGCATCATAAAGCATTTCTTAAAAGCAGAGTTAATATTTTAAATACATAAAAAGTTACTGTAAGTTATCAAAGAAAATCTACCCCAGTTATACTTAGGTAAACTATATGAATAGATCTTCTAATAGCTAATATGTGAAAAGATATTCAGTATCATGTTACTGGGGAAATGTAACTCCAAACAAAGTAAAGAAAAGGTTCACTGAAAATAATATGAATTATCTAGAATAAGTATATTTGTAGAGGAGAAAGTAGATAAAAAGTTACCAGGACATGAATATTTAAGATTGAGGTAGTAAAGAGTTACTGCTTAACTATTATAGTGTTTCTGTTTGAGGGGATTGAAGTTTTGGAATTAGAGTGTGCTCTGTGTGTAGAATGACCATGGCAGCTGGACTTTAGTTTTATATGAGCAAGTTTAAGTTGGAGGAAAGCAAATGTAAAAGAACAAATAGCAATTAGACTTTGTTTCAGAATTGTGTCCTGTCACCGCCCAGGATTGCTCACTGACAATGAAATAGTCCCTCACTTTTCATGTGTACTTTTTTCCAAATGGAGCCACCCAGCATTTATTTCTGAGACCTGTTTAAACTTGATCATATCGGAAAGACATCTTTGAATACGTGCTTAAGGATACATTACTTTACTCATTATAGGAGTGTTCAGTTTAGATAATGTAAGAGGTTCACAGCTAAAGAGTTAATTTTTCTTACACGTAGAATTGTGTGTATGTTGAAAGTTACAACATAAACTACTTACTGCATCTCGAAACTTTCAGTTTAGTTCCTAATTCACCCTGTTCCAAATATAGGTCATTCATTCTTATAGGAAAAAAAAAGTACTAAGGAATGACAGTTGTTGCCAGCCTTTTGGAGAATGACCAACCTAAAGTCTTAGAGTTCAATCTTATATTTAGAACCTCCTTTAAATAAAATATTCGGTATTCACTTGACATTAATTGAGTGTGTTAATGAAACATGCTGAAATGACTCCTATAAGATTTATGCTTTTAATGAAAATTTACAATCATAGTTGGTAAAATATTGAAATAAGATATTTAAAAATATTAATGCTTCAAAGAACATTACTCATTCAAATAACTTGACTTGGAAGCAATGTTCAAGATAAGGGTCTAGGGTAGGGTGTCTGAGGTAAGCATAATGCTTGTGAGTGTCAGGATTGGCCTGGACTTCTGAAAATTGGAAGCCACGTAGGCTACTGTAAAGCACAAGTAACATCACTCATAAGAAGGGATTTTATAGTCTAAAAGCAATGTTCAAGTAAGTAAGTAAATACAAATATTCTGAAAAGCATTGCAGAGCCTGTCTTGTCATCAGACAGCAAAGGATCACCAGGTTATTCTTAGACTTCAAATGAAGAGGTAAGCTATGTTTAAACTCACCGAGTTCTCCAGTGCTTTTCTGGGTGCATAAGGACTTCTTGCCCTCTACACTATACCTAGGGAAATTTAGCCTTTGTAACACACAATCAAATATAAATTGTGAGAGTTCTTTTCTGATGGAATACTGTGTTTTGGGGAAACCGTGAAAGGCAGATTTGTTATATCTTCCATATTATGGTGGTACTAATATAAAATGAAGACTAGATAAGATGAATAATGCTAGTATTCCAAGAGATTACTATATGTCCCAAGTCAAAATACCTACTATAGAAATACTTCTTACTGGTAACTTTAAAGGGGGAGATATAGGATCTTAGTAAGCTAACATTGAGAGTAATAGCAGATTATTAATTGGCTCTATAAAAAGTACTCTTGAATTTAAGATTTTTCTGATAAAATACAGAGATGTAAAATGGAAGCGTCTAAAAGAATGGATGGTTGGTGGAGGATAGTCATGCACACAGTTGCTTTGTGTGCTCCTTAGATCTTGCCCACATCCCTGGAAGCTTTGTTTTGCCTAACAAGTGAGAGGATAATTGAATGTGTGATTTCACAAGTCTCTTCTTACACAGAGGAAGAAAAGCCAATTATTTACTAGATAGGTCACCAATCTGTAGTTGTTCAAAACTAAATGCTACCTAGTGTTTTATTATAAGATGGTGTTGAAATTGTTTTTCTTACAAAATGAGCAGTTTGAAAAAATTGAATTTATTTAAAAGAATACTTTTCACATTCATTTATAGATATCAATTATGATCCCTATCCATTAAATTTTGTCAGTTAAAATTTTTGAGTACTAAAAATCATACTTTTAGCATTTTTCTTTTTATTTATCCCTCTCTCATACATTTTGTTCTCATCCTAACCTCTCCCCACTCCTCCTAGCTCCCCAAACCTCCCCACTCCCAAGGATCCACCGCTTCTCCACTTTCCTTCAGAGAAAAGCTCACCTCCCAGATGTGGCTCCCAAATGTTATAAAAAGATGCACCAAGACTAGGCATATAGCCCCAAATCTAGGCTAAATAGTTATTATTAACAGTTAACATCAGTTAGTGAAGCCTTGATTAATATGTTTAGGAAAACACAGACCACACAAGATGCTTGCCATCTCAAATAAGAATCAGTTACTTGTCCTAGCATTTATTTCATTTACATTTTATTTATTTTTGACTGTTTTATCTGTGCTTGTAAGAAATTTATTTCAAATGTGATTGTGATTTTACATAATTATTCTTTTTCTTTGTATTTACCTTTTCATTTTATTTAATATTTTTAATTGTGTGGGTGCATGAATGCATGCATGCATATATGAATATCAGCCTATATTTAGAATCCCAAAGCTGTTCTTTTACAAGCAAAGACTCTGGAACAATAATTGCCAAAGAATAGTAAGTAAAGTGGTAAGAAACAGAACAGGAAAAATTAATCAATATGTGTAAGCATATAGATAAGATGGAGAAATAATTTCTGATGTTCTGTGACAGGTAGGTGATTATAGTCAAAAGTAATGTAATGGGCCATTTTAAGCTAGCCCAGTGAGGAGATTGAAGTGGTCTCACAATGGGAACTGAATGTTCCAGATGCTAATTACATCATTTAGCAATGTGTTTCTATATTGACAGAATATTAAACCCCATGAATGTGAACATTTTAATTTAGCCATGTGGATGCATACAGTACATTTATTGCTGGTTTGGGTTAACATTTTGCTTATGAGTAATGAGACCAAACTATGAACACCATCTTATTCATTGACTCTATGAATACATTCTTCCTTTGTTCAGGTGTTATAAAAGTAACTTTTTTTCAAAAGATGTTATCTCAAAGGCTTACTGGTGAATAAGCTCATCCTTTCTAGTTCTTTCCGAATTGTGGTAAGCTGGTTCAACTCAGCCATTCTGGGTCAAACTCCTCTCTAGGCTGACTGATTAAGTCTTGCTTCTATTATTGTCTTCTGACAGAATTGCTCTGCCTAGCCTCAAACTGATTCTGGCAATCTATTCTAATCTTCTGGATCCTTCTCATTCTCTGGATCATTCTATCTTCACCTGCAACAACCTGTCTGTGTAAAATTGTCCTGGTAAAGCTCTCTCCCCCCCCCCCTCTCTCTCTCTCTCTCGCTCTCGCTCTCGCTCTCGCTCTCGCTCTCGCTCTCGCTCTCCTTCTCCCTCTGTGTGTGTTTGTGTATCCTCTCTTTCCTGTTTGTCCCCTCGTGAGAGTTGAGAGCACCCAATCTCTGACTCATTCTGCCAAATCTTTCTCTGATCCAGCACTATGTCTATGCTTTATTAGACTACACTTTATAACATGGCTGCTTCATTGTTTGGAATTAAAGGTATATAACAAGGGCATTTCTGTATTCCAGCCAGAGAGATTAAAGGTGTGTTACTCCAGATGGGTCACAGAGTCCTAGAAGATCTTTGGATGTGATCCCTTGCCAAATATCCATGTTTCTAGATTATAATTCCTCTACAATCTGTATATTAACTGTATCTGTCAGCTACAATATTTGAAAATCTGTTATATCTAGTGTATTTCTATTTTCCTATAAGATTATAATGATCTTAATCTCTCTTAATACCAATGCAACACATTGCAAATTCCTTCCTTTGTACGTGATACTTATGTGTACTTTGTGGAATATTTCTCTGCTATAGTAATAAAATTATTTGTTTGGATGCCCGCACATATGTAGAAAATGAGCACACATATCAAATCTGACATTTAATACTTCTGTATGGGAACTATAGATATGCTCTAGTAATAGAGACAAAATCTGATTTCAAGTTCAGTACACATATTAGATGAATAAAATGGCCTGAAACTACAGGTTCAGGTTATTTAACAGGTTTTTGCCTCCTTAGGCACTAGCATGCATGTGAATAGTCCCCCACTCAGACTATGCATTCATATGTATAATTAAAAGTGAAGAAATTTTAAAACAAAAAATCTATGTAATTAGTCAATGACTTTGGAAAGAAAGACCCCTCTATCTCTGTACTATAGTATTAACTTCACTGTACATCAGCTTTCTATAGCTATTGCTAGCTTCTCTATTTTGATCTACTGACTTTTTTGGTAAGACCTGTGTCAACATTTCAGTTTTTAATTATTACAGCGACATTGTAAGTATCAGTATTTCCTTGTTCTTTATCATTTTATTGATTCTTTCAAGCCATTTAAGTTTCTATGAATCAGTTTATCAATGATCTGTGGTTATGTGCTAACATTTGATTAGATTTATATTTACCAGAACAATTTATATGTCTACCTTGAGCCTTATATCCTTCTATATCACTAATATTTCTTTTTATTTTTAGATATATTCTTTATTTACATTTCAAATGATTTCCCATTTCCTGGATTCCCCCAACCCCCAAAAGTCCCATAAGCCCTCTTCCCTCCCCCATGTTAACCAATCAACCCCTTCCTGCTTCCCTGTCCTAGTATTCCTCTACATTGGTGCATTGAGCCTTTCCAGAAACAGGGGCCTCTCCTTCCTTTTTCTTTGGCATCATTTGATATCGGAATTGTTTCTTGGGTATTATGAGCTTCTGAACTAATATCTGTTTAACAGTGAGTGCATACCATATGTGTTCTTTTGTGACTGGGTTATCTCACTCAGGATGACAAAATCCAGTTCCAACCACTTGCCTAAGAATTTCTTGAATTCATTGTTTTTAATATGAGTATAATTCCATAGTGTAAATATACTACATTTTCTGTATAAATTCTTCCATTGAGGTTTATTTGGGTTCTTTCTAGCTTCTGGCTATTATAAATAGGGCTGCTATAAATGTAAGTGGAGCATATGTCCTTAATACCTGTTGGGGAATCCTCTGGGTATATGCCCAGGAGTGATATAAAGGGGTCCTCTGGTAGTATCATGCCCAGTTTTCTGAGGAATCTCCAAACTGATTTCCAGAGTGATTGTACCAACCTCCAACCCCACCAGAAATGGAGGAGTGTTCTTTTTCTCCACATCATCACCAGCACCTGTTTTCTCTTGAGTTTTGATCTTAGCCATTGTGACTGATGTGAAGTGAAATATCAGGGTTGTTTTGATTTGCATTTCCCTGATGACTAAGAATGTTGAACATTTCTTTAGGTGCTTCTCCACCATTCGATATTCCTCAGGTGAAAATTCTTTGTTTAGCTATGTGCCCCATTTTTATAGGGTTATTTGGCTCTGGAGTCTACCATCTTGAGTTCTTTGAATATCTTGTATATTAGCCCTCTGTTGGATGTAGAGTTGGTAAAGAGCTTTCCCCAATTTATTGGTTGCCATTTATTTCCTTTTGACAGTGTAATTTTTCATTACAGAAACTTTGTGATTTTATGAGGTCCCATTTGTCAATTATTGATCTTAGAGCATAAGCTATTGGTGTTCTGTTCAGGAAACTTCCCCTTGTGCCCATGTCCTCAAGCCTCTTCCCCAGTTTCTTTTCTGTTACTTTCAGTGTGTCTGGTTTTATGTGGAGGTCCTTGATCCACTTGGACGTGAGCCTTCTGCATGCTGGCCTCCAATTGAACCAACACCATTTGTTGAGAAGGCTATCATTTTTCCACAGGATGGTTGTAGCTCCTTTGTCAAAGATCAAGTGCCCATAGGTGTGTGGATTCATTTTTGGGTCTTCACTTCTATTCCATTGATCTTCCTGCCTGTCACTGACTGTACCAATACCATCCAGTTTTTAATACTATTGCTCTGTAGTACTGCTTGAGGTTTGGCATACTGATTCCCATAGAAGTTCTTTTACTGTTGAGAATAGTTTTAGCTACCCTGGGATGTTTGTTATTCCAGATGAATTTGAGAATTGCTCTTTCTAACTCTATGAAGACTTGAGTTGGGGTTTTGATGGGGATTGCATTGAATCTGTAGATTACTTTTTGGCAAGATGGACATTTTTACTATATTAATCCTGCCAATCCAAGAGCATGGATGATCTTTCCATCTTCTGAGGTCTTCTTTGATTTCTTTCTTCAAAGACTTGAAGTTCCTCTCATACAGATCTTTC
The DNA here is from genome assembly GCF_947179515.1 of Apodemus sylvaticus. Taxonomy (NCBI): domain Eukaryota; kingdom Metazoa; phylum Chordata; class Mammalia; order Rodentia; family Muridae; genus Apodemus; species Apodemus sylvaticus. The sequence goes on along the minus strand of NC_067477.1, from coordinate 139,387,957 downwards.
ACTTGTTTGGTTAGAGTCACACCAAGATACTTTATATTGTTTATAGCTATTATGAAGGGTGTCATTTCCATAATTTCTTTCTCAGCCTGTTTATCCTTTGAATATAGGAGGGCTATTGATTTGCATGAATTAATTTTATATCTGGCCATTTTGCTGAAGTTTTTATTAGCTGTATGAGTTCTCTGGTGGATTTTTTTGGGTTATTTAACTATACTATCATATGATCTGCAAATAGTGATAATTTGACTTCTTTCTTTCCAACCTGTATCCCTTTGACCTTCTTTTGTTGTCTAATTGCTCTAGCTAGAACTTCAAGCACTATATTGAATAAATATGGAGAGAGAGGGCAGCCTTCTCTAGTCATGATTTTAGTGGGATTGCTTCAAGTTTCTCTCCATTTAGTTTGATGTTTGCTACTGGTTTGCTGTATATTGCTTTTACTGTGTTTAGGTATGGGCCTTGAATTTCTGTTCTTTCCAAGGCCTTTAACTTTAAAAGGATGCTGATTTTTGTCAAATGATTTTTCAGCATCTAATGAGATGACCATATTGTTTTTTCTTTCAGTTTGTTTATGTAGTGGAATACAGGATAGATTTTCATATATTGAACCATTCCTGCATCCAAGGGATAAAGCCTACTTCATTATGGTGATTGATCATTTTTATGTGTTCTTGGATTCTGTTGTCAAGAATTTTATTGAGTATTTTTGCACAAATATTCATAAGGGAAATTGTTCTGAAGTTCTCTTTTTTGTTGGACCTTTGTGATATTTTGGTATCAGTGTAATTGTGGCATCATAGAAAAAGTTGGGTAGTGTTCTTTCTGTTTCTATTTTGTGGAATAGTTTGAAAAATATTGGTATTAGGTCTTCTTTGTAGGTCTGATATAATTCAGTACTAAAACCACCTGGTCTTGTCCTTTTTGTGAATGGGAGTATTTCAATGACCACTTCTATTTCTTGAGTGGTTATGCGACTGTTTAGATGATTTATCTGATCCTAATTTAACTTTGGTATTTTGAATATGCCTAGAAAATTATCCATTTCATCCAGATTTTCCAGTTGGATTGAGTATAGGGTTTTATAGTAGGATCTGAGGATTTTTTTAATTTCCTCAGCATCTGTTGTTATATCTCCATTTTTATTTCTGATTTAGTTAATTTGGATACTGATTCTGTGCCCTCTGTTTAGACTGGCTAAGGGTTTATCTATTTTGTTTATTTTCTCAAAAAAAAATCAGCTTCTGGTTTTGATTCTTTGTATAGTTCTTTTTGTTTCTACTTCATTGATTTCACCCTTGAGATTGATGATTTCCTGCCTTCTACTCCTCTGGGGTACATTAGCTTCTGTCTGGTCTAGAGCTTTCAGGTGTGCTGTTAAACTGCTAGTGAATGCTCTCTCCAGCTTCTTTTTGGAGGCTCTCCCAGGTATGATTTTGTCTCTTAGCACTGCTTACATTGTGTCCCATAAATTTGGATGTGTTGTGCCTTCATTTTCATTAAATTATAAAAAGTCTTTGATTTATTTCTTTATTTCTGCCTTGACCAAGTTATCATTGAGTAGAGCATTGTTCAGCTTCCATGTGTATGCAGGCTTTCTGTTGTTTTTGCTGCTATTGAACACCACCCTTACTCCATAGAGATCTGAGGGGAGGCATGGGATTAGTTCAATCTTCTTATATCTGTTAAGGTCTGTTTTGTGATTAATTTTATGGTCAATTTTGGAAAAGGTACCATCAGGTGCTGAGAAGAAGGTATATTCTTTTGATTGAGGATGAAATGTGCTGTAAATATATGTTAAGTCCATTTGGTCCAAAACTTCGGTTAGTTTCATTGTGTCTCTGTTTAATTTGTGTTTCCCTCATCTGTCCATTGATGAGAGTGTGGTGTTTAAGCCACCCACAATTATTGTGTGAGGTGCAATGTGTGCTTTGAACTTTAGTTTCTTTTATGAATGTGGGTGCCCTTGCATTTGGAGTATAGATGCTCAGAATTGAGAGTTCTTCTTGGTAGGTTTTCCTTTGATGAGCATGAAGTGTCTTTCCATGTCTTTTTTGATGACTTTTGGTTGAGCGTCTATTTTATTGAATATTAGAATGGCTACTCCAGCTTGTTTCCGGGAAAGATTGCTTGGAAAATTGTTTTCCAGTCTTTTACTCTGAGGTAGTATTTGTCTTCAACACTGAGGTGTGTTTCTTGAATGCAGCAAAATGCTGGGTCCTGTTTACCTAGGCAGGCTATTAGTCTATGCCTTTTTTATTGGGGGAAATGAGTCCAATTGTGTTAAGAGATATTAAGGAATGGGGATTATTGCTTCTTGTTATTTTTGATGTTATTTTTATGCTTGGTTGGTTATCTTCTTTTGGGTTTGTTGAATGAAGATTAATATCTTACTTTTTCTTGGGTGTAGTAGTCTTCCTTATATTGGTGTTTTCCATCTATTATCCTTTGTAGGGCAGGATTTCTGGAAAGATATTGTGTAAATTTGGTTTTATCATAGAATATATTGGTTTCTCCATCTATGGTGATTGAGAGTTTTGCTGGGTATACTAGTCTGGGCTGGCATTTGTGTTCTCTTGGGTCTGTATGACATCTGCCAAGGATCTTCTTGCTTTCATGGTCTCTGGTGAGAAGTCTAGTATAATTCTAATAGGTCTTCCTTTGTATGCTACTTGGCCTTTTCCCCTTAGTGCTTTTAATATTCTTTCTTTGTTTATTACATTTGGTGTTTTGATTATTATGTGATGGGAGGATTTTCTGTTCTGGTCCAGTCTGTTTGGAGTTCTGTAGGCTTCTTGTATGTTCATGGGCATCTCTGTCTTTACATTAGGGAATTTTCTTCTATACTTCTGTTGAAGATATTTACTGGCCCTTTCAGTTGTAAACCTTCACTCTCTTCTATATCTATAAACCTTAAGTTTGGTCTTCTTATTTATCCTGGATGTTTTGGGTTATAAGCTTTTTGCATTTTGCATTTTCTTTGACTGTTGGCTCAATGCTTTCTATGGTATCTTCAGCACCTGAGATTCTTTCTTCTCTCTCTTGTATTCTGTTGTTGATGCTTGCATCTATGACTCTTGATTTCTTTCCAAGGTCTTCTATCACCCAAGTTGTTTCCCTTTGTGATTTCTTTGTTATTTCTACTTCTGTTTTTAGATATTGCCCCCAAATCCCTTAATCTGTTATCTCCAAGAACACAGATTGAGCTCCATTTCACTTCCTGGGGCCCCTATAATACTTGAGCAATATATTTTATAGTTTTCCTTTCTAAACTTGCTACACTTGTTCGAAATGCTCATTATGAGACTCTGCTGAGCTTTTTTGAGACTTAATTTGTCAATGCAATTTATATAAATGTCTTTAACTAGACTCACATAGACTCTTCAGACAAGGGCTAAACCTAGCCACATTCTTCACCAAAATACCACAAAAACAGTCTCCAGGACACATACTGAAATTCTTCTCCACTGTGTGTATATGTGATTGTATGTCCATGTGATCCTGTGTAAGTGTGAGTGTGTATACATGTGAGTGTGTGAATATGGGAGTGTGTGTATGTATGAGCAAGTATATATGTGTTCTGATGTAAAGGTAGATCAATGTTTATGAATGGCTATAGTGGAAGATAAAAGCAAAAGAAGAGATACTGATGGATTTTAAGCAGTTTAGTTTTAGAAAATTGTGGGGACTGGCAGTTCTAAATCCTCTTGGACAAGCCAGCAGGTTAGTGATTCAGTTAAAGTTGAATGTTGAAGGAGAGTCTGAAGACTGTAAACTCAGCAACAATTTTTGTATAGTTGCTGGGAGAATCTTTTATTTTCTCAGAACCCTCAGACTTTCTTTCAAAGCTAGTCATAATTTGGATACAGTCATTTTAAATATTGAAACATAGTCTTCAGTTGATTGCAAATGCTAGTTATATATTCCCTATAACTTTACAGTGGCATTTGATCTAGTTTCCCAAACTACTGAACACTTTAGCCTATCCAAGATGATATGGTGGTTAACAGTAAGAGTGCTCTACAAAAGCAAACACTGAGGCTTGTAACAGTCCTGTGTACTTAGTATTGCTCATATGTCTCTTATAAAGACCTTTGTTCTGGCTTTCAAAAGGTGACCTGAAGGGACTTTTGCTTGTAAAGTGTTATCATTCCCCACAATGAGATATCTGAAGGGGTTCAGGATATCTATCAGCCATACAATTTACTGGATCCATTGGTTGGCAAAAGAGATTGTATACAGATGTATGTGTGACTTCTTTATTATCCTCAATTAAATTTTTGTAGCTATATCATTTTAAAGAGCTGGAAGTTTCTCAGATCTCTAGGGTCACCAAATCAGAGTGTTTGCTAAAAGACTGAATTCAAAGCCTATATAAATTTCTTTTGAGGGAAAAGCAGATCAAAATAGAAACTGGAGGCATCTCAGATACTGTGTTGCTCCAGGGCATAGGGGGAGGAGAGGTTTATGTGTGACACACTCTGCAAGTAATCAAAGAAACTACCTGCCAAAATCCAAACCCAGAAGCTGTTGCGGATAGCAGATTATGATATGGATGGTATTTAAAACTCTAAGAAGCAGAAAAATATTTTTATGGGACCCATAATTAAAAATAAGGAGTTGCCCACAGCAGGCCTAGATGGAAACATTTTAGAAGCCCACTGTTTTAGATATTTACTGAGCAATTCTACTCAGATGTATTTTAAGCAATATTTGTTTCTTTTACAAATACACACACACACACACACACACACACACACACACACTCACACACATACACACACACCTTAGAAATAGAATCCAGAAGATTACAACAGGAAAAGGTTGAAACAGAATTTGTTATTCTTTTGAATTACAGTGGCTACTGATTAGTTGTAAATTGTGGGAAGTAAAATACCTTGATCACAATCAGTTAACATTTATGGCATGCCTCTATGAGTCCATAAATAGAGTTGAAGACAAGGAAAACAATCCTTAAACATTTTTGCTTTTTGCACTGTCACAGCAGAGAATGACTTTGGTGAGTGAGGCTCCCCAAGCTGCTGCTGGTAGTTGAAAAAAACTTCCTTTGTGGATTTAATTGGTGTAGCATTAAAATGATATGGTTCTACAACATGCATGTATTAATATTTTAATTGCTCTCAGTTGCTGGGATCTTCCTTTCATCCTCACAACATTTACAGATTAGTGGGAGCAAATTACGCATTCAGAAAAGAACAAAAGAAAAGGAGAAATATAGACTTGGTTCAAAAGCTGTTCAAGACTGACAGCACATAGAATTCAAAGAAAGAAAGCAACACTGGAGTCCTTTGGTTCAGCAAAGGTGTGGCAGTTGTAGCTCTTGATCTGGGCTTGAAAGAACTCTGTATTTGAATAGGGAGCAATAGTTATACACACTTGCACTATCTGCTGTTTCTTTCCTGGCCATCCTTTCATCCTGCCATTTGATTGGGTTCATATTTCAAGGAGGGCAGAACATGAAAGCATCTTGATATGTCCATGTCTGTTTGAATTAGACTTAAGAAAAATCAGTAAAGGAAATAAAAAAGGCAAACTCTAGGGGTGGGAGTGGGGAAGAAGTTCACATGGATTATTTAGCACTCTACAAAGATACCATTCTTCATTGAGATGCACTGTTGAGACACTGAAAGTCTCAAAGGTATGAGATTTTAATTAGAACCAGGACTGGCTGTGTATGCCTTAACTGCCAGCACCTGGGAGAGAGGCAGACAGATGACTATGAATTTGAGATTCACCTTATATACTTAATGAGATCGTGTTTTGAAACAAAACAAACAATCCACAAATAGAAAAACTCTTCTGCTTTACCAAATGAAAATGTATTATTAATTTTGAATTGCTTCAAATATTAACTCATGATGAACCTGTGAAGCCAATGACCTTGAGTAAGTGGAATTAAGCCTGTCTTCTTATTAGCTTATAAAAATTACAAGTGGATTTTTTCTCATTACTCCTACTGAAAATTAAAGGCAAAAAACTTAGATAAATATACAATTTTGATTTTGGAAGTATACCAGTTGTGTGTGTGTGTGTGTGTGTGTGTGTGTGTTTTAATTATTTTATTTTATTTTATTTTACTTCTTTATTGAATATAATCTTCATTTAGATTTCAAATTCTAAAACCTTTCTGGGTTTCCCCCTCCCCTAAAACCCCCAAACCCTCCTCCCACCCACTGCCTCAAAGTATATGCCCCTCCACCCCACCGACCCACTCCTCCTTCTCTCCCTCCATTTCGCTTTGTTGGGGCATCTACTGAGCCTTAACAGGACCAAGGACTTCTCCCACTGATGCCCAACAAGGCATTCCTCTGGAATTTTTGGGTGGAACATTGTGTACCCCTTGGTTGATAGTTTAGTCCCTGGGGGTCCTGGGGCATCTCGGTGGCCAACATCATTGTTCTTCCCATGAGGCTGCAAATCCCTTCAGCTCCTCCAACCTGCCCTCCAACTCCTCCATTGGGGACCCCAAGCCCAGTCCAATGGTTGACTGCTAGCATCTGACTATGCATGTGTAAGTCTCTGGCAAGGCCCCTCTGGAGACCACTATGACATGCTCCTTTCAGTATGTACTTCTTGTCTTCTATATAGTGTCAAGGTTTGGGACTCTTTATAGGATGAATGCCCAGGTAGGGCAGTCTCTTGGTGGACTTTCCTTCTGTCTCTTCTCCACAACCCGGTGCTTATTTTATCTCATTCACACTCTAGATGCTCAGTATAGTAAGGAAAAAAATCCTGAAGAAGATAGAGAACTCATGAGAAAATATTAGTAATTTAGTATTGTAGTATATATCTAATAAAAGAACAAATGCTCCAAAGCTCAAAACTTCTCATTTTACCTGAGGCACTGGAACTTGTTTTGTTTGTGTTCTAGATACTTAGTATAGTATCTGACATGCTGTGGATACCTTAGAACTACTTTGTGAATCTAATTCCATTTCAGTTGTAAAACTTGCTTTTTAAATATTTGATATGATCCCTATCACAAGACTACAGCGGGTTTTTTTTATGACTTCCTGAGAGGAATTCTTCATTATAATAATAGTATTACAGACTTTTATAAATGCTCTATAGAACCAAACAAAGTGCCTCTCATATTTTCAGTAAATAGCAAAGTCTGGTGGGGGGCTTATTGTTTTGTTTTGGTTTTGGTTTTGGTTTGGTTTGTTGTTTTTTTTTTTTTTTCCTTTTTTTTTTTTTTTTGTCACTTCTCAGCTAAGGTGCTGAAGGGAAAACCCACTCCCATGTTTCAGCATTTGTTTGGGGCTATGAATTAGGGAGCATGTGTCTCCATGAACAAGTAGGTAGCCTTACAGGTATAATATTATTCCATTTGTTTTATTTATATAATTCTTACAGTTTGACAAATACATCTTTTAGGACTGAGGATTATGTCAAAGTTCTGATAAACACTGTGGAATAAATTGGGTTCTCTTGTCCTCCTCCATAAAATTAGAATCCTTAGGGATACTCCACTGCATGTAGTCTAGTTGTATGTGCCCACTTGATATGATATGATATGATATGATAAGATATGATAGCGTAAAGGCAATTGAATGTCCCTTCAACTTTGGAGGGCCAGTGATATGTACTATAAACTCAAGATGAGATCAGAACTGATTGATATAGAAAAGGTCACTGGATTGTTAGTATATTCTGCCACTCATTAGTGTAGTTTGATAGTCTGCCAATGCAGAATCATAATTCTTGAAGGTTTTGTGCCTAGATATAAAATTGTTGGTCCTGTTAGTTCTACATACCTCTACCAAAATCCCATGGGGAGAATGCGATTGGGAAAAGAAATAAAATTGCAATTAAAGAGCTTAGCTTTTAAGGCCTTATGTGATTGGCAGGCATGAGGTAGAGAATCTTATCTTAGTTCCCCAGAGCAAAGCTGTAAGCCACAAACAGAGCATTGGAGAGAAGATGCTGGTTTTTAGCATAGATATTGCTTATGCTGCAACAGTAACATTATCATCATTTAATGAGGAATGCTTGTATGTAAATCCATCATAACTTCATGGGAATTATCTCATTATTAATATATTGGTGTCTATGTAAGGTTTATAGATTACTCAGGACTTTAAAATTGTATTGAAGATGTCATTATATACTTACACATGGTGAAATAATATAACCAACAACTTAGATATACTTAGTTCAAACTTCAGTACATTGAGACTAAGTAAATATATTCTGCTTGACAAGAAATGTACTTGTAAATACAGTTTACATCTACAACACAGCAAAAAAAAAAAAGTTTGTCCTGGAGAATGCAAATACTAGATTTTAGGGGAGTTAAACAGACACACAAACAGCTGAGCCCAAACTACTATTGCTGAAGAAATACTAACCAAAAATGCTACAATCTCATGTGAGCATCTTGTGCAGGCTATCACCATATACTGTGTAGACTTGGTACTTTTGATTTATAAATGTACTAATTTTTTTAAATAAAATATTTTATTGAATATATTCTTCATTTACATTTCAAATGCTAAAACCTTTTGGCCTAACTTCCACTGATTAATGAGTGCATACCATGTGTGTTCTTTTGTGATTGGGTTTACACACTCAGAATGGCACTTTCTAGTTCCATCCATTTGCCTAAGAATCTCATGAATTCATTGTTTTTAATAGCTGAATAGTACAGAGCTAAAGAGGGTATTCTCAACTGAGGAAACTCAAATGGCTCTGGGGTACCTAAAGAAATGTTCAGCATCCTTAGTTATTAGGAAAATGCAAATCAAAACAACACTGAAATTCCACCTCACACCAGTCAGAGTTGCTAAGATGAAAACCTCAAGGGACAGCAGATGCTGGAGAGGATGTGGGGAAAGAGGAACACTTCTCCATTGCTGGTGGGATTGCAAACTGGTAAAACCACTCTGGAAATCAGTTTGGCGGTTCCTCAGAAAATGTGATAATTTTTAAAATTTTCTGAAGGTATGTGTTTTTCTAGGTTATCTCCTTGTTGAACATGGAATTTCATGTTTTACATTAGTGTTTAAAATGTAACAGGTGTTCCGACTGCATAGTGGAGCATGGAAAGCAGATGTGGTAGCAGTTGTCAGTAGGTCTGGTAGAGTGTGGTGTTCAGCTCCTTTCATTCAGTGACCTCAACATGGTTTCTAGCTGGCAGGATGGACAACTTCTCTTCTTCATGATGGGATCCTTCTTAGGAGAAGGTCCTCTGTCTAAGAAAATAAGAAAGAAAAAGAAGTGCCTTAGGTGTTCACTAATTTTGGAAGTGAAGAACTGTTGGTTTAATTACAGGACTATATCATGTTGTAGCACAATTTGTTCCCTAAAAAAGCTTGCTAGTGAAATTTCTTAAAAGCTGAAAGGGAGGAGAAAAAAATGGAAACCCCATTTCTCCCTATGTGACCAATGGCCCAGTTTCCTTACCTAGAGAGCAGACATAAACAAATACCTATTTTTCAATGTGGATGAAAGAGTTACATCAAAAATATTTATATTACCTGAAAGGAATTAAAATTATGGATTTGTGTTTAATTATTTCTCATATGAAAAGGGAAAATGGAAGTTAGAAGGATGTCATTTGAACAGAGACAAAAGTGTGGTTCTTTACCATTACTTCATAGTCTACTACAAACCTAGATTTCTTGATGACTATTGTTGTATTTTTTTCTACTAACATAACAAATACTATTTCAGCAAGTACAACATGCCAAAATACTGTATTGTATAACAGAAAACCATATAAGATGCAAATCATTTGTACTGGTAGCTTTACTGTCAACTGAACTTAAGTATTTGAGAATAATTTTAGGACCCTGGCATGTGTGTGTTGGATTCCAGACTGGATTTCATAATGAAGAGCAATTATTTCATGTAGTGGGTTCTGAAGCCCCTCCTTTGGAGGCAACTGCCAGGTCAGCACTGTTTTTCGCAGTGCATCATAAATCTTCAATGACCTATCCTTATCTATAAATACAGAAAATCATATGTGATGTTTTAGAACTAATTAATAATAATCTAACATTTGCAACCTGGGCATTTTGAAAAATTGTTCAATCTTTGACTGTGTACTAAGCAATTTATATATAATACAAACAATATTCTAGAATAAAGATATTGCTGAGGTATCCTGCAACTTCTTTAAAGTAAAACACAGTAATTCATGGCATGAACCACTGCTCTCCAGTTAGGTAGAAACCAAGGACTGATATTTTTTCTTATACTGTAGGGTTCCATAGCTGCCTGCAGCTATTACGAAGTGGGTTTCTGGAACAGAAGCTGAGGAATAAATAGGGAAGAGGGGCGAAAAGAAGTATGGCTAAGACAATATTCACTGATCCTTGAAAAAAAGGCGGTCTATTTCTCCCCCCCCCCCCGAAAAAGATGTCCGTAACGCTTAAGGGGGCTAGGGCCTCTGCTTTCACTCACTGATGAATGCCCGTCATCCATTGGATGAACTTAATTATTTCCACTGAGTTGCTTAAAATTAATAATTAAGGGGGAATTGTCTCCTCCCCCTGCAACTAAGCTGGCTGGCAAGCTCCCAAACTCTTCAGATGGCCATCTCCGGTCTTTGTTCCTGTGAACAATAGGCTCCGCACCTCGACTATCGACACTGCCCCCAAGCCGGTGTTTACCTGACTCGCCAGTCTGAAGGCAGGCGACCAGCTGAGACCTGGAGCCAGAGAATTCACAGGAACGCCTTTGAAGCGACCGACTTCTGGGGGGGGGGGGGGGTCGATCCCCCAAAATACTATATAACTTGCCTTAAAAATTATTAAAACCAGTCTTGACCGGAATTCCCGCCTTGACTCAAGTCTCTCCGCCTCCCTGTCCCTGTAACTTCAAAATTCTCTTAACAGGTAACCCGGTTCACATGTAGCTGCTGGCAGACTACATAATTATACCACCAAAAGTTTGTTACCTAAAAGGAGTTCATGTTTAGTTAGCCTAGATGGTCTAATTTGTTAATCCATGCTGATATAGATATCAGCAGTAATGCATTTCTTCATCTACCTACAAACCATTCGGTATTTATTTAAAAGTAAATGGACTTTATTCTGTAGTAGAGATCGGAGCTCTCATGTTTTGTGCTGCAAAGGAATTGATTATTTTTAATAAGCACTTATGTCATATTATGAGAGCTACTCCATTATGAATGCTTTTAAAATGTTAATTTATATAGAATTGTAAGCATTTTAAGGGTTATATATGACCTGTCCTCTTTATGCAGATAAAGAGGCTGAACTGTACATGGATTAAGTCCCTGGAGTCTATACTACTTATGGTGTGCTGGCACTGAAATCTGATAGATCTGGTTTTGTCTCTGTCACTTTAACTTTTAAACATCAATGCAGGGGAAATGGGGTGTTTTTAAGGAATACTACTACTAATAATGCTTCCTGTCTTGTTTCCTAATGAATGTTGCCAAGACAAGTCTCAGTGACTAAAGCAGGGCTGGAAACGTGTCCCCTGTCTTCTTTGTTCTAAGATACCAAGAGTAGCCAATCATCCTACCACTTATATTACCAGGGTATGTCCATGATGCACCTTTCTTTTCTCGTCCCACTCTTCAACTCTAATCCCAAGCAGTGTATTTCTACTACTCCAACAAGCTCATAGACAGGTCTTTGCATGTATGCACTTATTTCATTTTCATGAGATAATCCATTGTTTATATTCATAAAATTCTTCTTGAGTGGATAGTTTTTTAGAGCTTTATCCACATCACCCCTAGCCTCTTTAATTCCACATTAGAAAATCTTTTAACAGATACTTTTTTTGAAATGATATTTAAAATAATAACCTGTACTCAACTAATAGGCTAGTAAAGGGCATGTTCAAACTCATTTAGTCTCTACACTGTTAATTATACATCAATTGGCCATATCAAATAATAAATTCATAAATAGAGTAAGGCAATGATCAGAAACTGAGATTAACCTTGTTTAAAAATAAGCCGAACATGTACACCCAAAATAAACGCAATGGATTTAAATTGTTGCAGAATGGATGGAAATTGATTAGTCTAATTTATTGTTCATTAAATTGAGATTTATTTTATACATTGTTTAGGTTTTGAAATTACTATGGAATTTTAATAAAATATATGATTACATTGCATCTTCAGTAGAGATGTTTTCAAAATATACTTTAAAACCCCCATCGTAACATTAGAATACTATCAAGTCTTCCTGCAGCCATTTGCATCAGGGAGCCAGGAGACTGACTCCACAGCCTTCTGTGCACAGCCCACCAGGAGAGAGTGATCTCCTAGCAGCACTTTCACTTTTGAAATCAGAGGAGTAAAAACTCAGGCTTACAGGCCCACAGGAGGAACAAACTCCAGCCAGAGACAACAATACCAGCCAGCACCAGAGATAACCAGATGGTGAAAGGCAAGCACAAGAACCCTACCAACAGAAACCAAGGCAACATGGCAACATCAGAACCCAGTTCTCCCAACACACCAGAAAAGCAAGAGTTGGATTTAAAATCATTTCTCATGATGCTGATAAAGGGCTTTAAGAAGGATTTAAATAACCCCCTTAAACAAAAATAGGAGAACATTGGTCAACAGGTAAAAGCCCTTAAAGTGGAAGCACAAAAATCCCTTAAAGAAATACAGGAGATCATGGGTCAACAGGCAGAAGCCCTTAAAGAAGAAACACAAAAATCCCTTAAAGAATTACAGGAAAATACAAAGGATCAAGTGAAGCAACTGAACAAAACCATCCAGGATCTAAAAGTGGAAGTAGAAAAAATAAGGAAATCACAAAGTGAGACATCTTTGGAGATAGAAAACCTTAGAAAGAATTCAGGAGTCATAGGTGCAAGCATCAACAACAGAATAAAAGAGATAGAAGAAAGAACTTTAGGTGCTCAAGATACCACAGAAAACATTGACTCAACAGTCAAAGAAAATGCAAAATGCATAAAGCTGGTAACCCAAAACATCCAGGAACTCCAGGACACAATAGAAGATCAAACCTAAGGATTATAGGTATAGACAAGAGTGAGGATTTACATATTAAAGGCCCAGTAAATATCTTCCACACAATTGTAGAAGAAAACTTCCCTAACGTAGAGAAAGAGATGCCCATGATCATACAAGAAGCCTTTAGAACTCCAAAAAGACTGGATCAGAACAGAAAGTCCTCCCGGCACATAATAATACAAACACCAAATTCACTAAACAAAGAAATAATATTAAAAGCAGTAAGGAAAAAAGGGCAATTAACTTATAAAGGTAGACCTATCAGAGTCTCGCCAGATTTCTCACCAGAGATGATGAAAACTAGAAGATCCTGGGCAGATCTCATACAGACCCTAAGAGAACATAAATGCCATCCCAGGCTACTATACCCAGCAAAACTCTCAACTAGCATAGATGGAGAAACCAAGACATTCCTTGATAAAACCAAATTTACATAGTATATGTCCACAAATCCAGCCCTACAAAGGATAATTGATGGAAAATGTCAGCACAAGGAAGGAAACTACACCCTAGAAAAAGCAAGAAAGTAATCTTCCAACAAACCCAAAAGAAGGCTCCCACACAAACATAAAAATAACATCAAAAATAACAGGAAGCAGCAATCACTATCCCTAATATCTCTTAACAACAATGGACTCAACTCCCCAGTAAAAAGACATAGACTAATGAAATATTTCTCATGTAATTCTTCAATTTTATCAGAAAATGTTCATAATTCCCCTTGTAATTAATTTAGTAATTTTTAATGTCTACCATTTTATCTGCATTATTTTTCACGATAATCTTCGATTTTAATGTCTTTCTATATACTTCCTCTATTTTATCAGAAATATTTTCAATGTAAATCTTTGATTTTTATCACAAATGTTTATAATTCCACCTTCAATAAATTTAGAAAGTTTTTATATCTACCATTTTATATGCAAAATTTTCCATGAAATAGTCAATATTAATGTATTTATCTATTTATTTCTTGAATTTTACCAGGAATATTTTTCATGTAAACCTTCAATAAAATCTGAAAAAGTTTATAATACCACCTTCAATCAACTTAGAATTATCTTTATGACTATAATTTTATCTGTATAATTTCCATGATAATCTTTAACTTTAACATGTTTTTTCTATATATTTCTTCAATTTTATCAGAAATATTTTCCATGTAAATCTTCAAGTTGATCAGAAAATGTTTTTAATTCCACTTTCAATCAACTTAGGAATACTTTTATACCTACCATTATTATATCTATATCAAATTTTCCATGATAATCTTCAATTCTAACATGTTTTTATACATTTTCCTACAATTTTATCAGAAATAGTTTCCTCATAAATCTTCAATTCCATCACAAAATGTATCTATCCCTTATTTCAATTAACTTAGCAATGTTTTACATTTTACTCTTTAATTTTCCATGAAAATTGTCAATTTTAACATGTTTATTCGAAATAGTTTTCATTTAAATCTTTAATTTTATCATAAAGTCTTATTTCCCTTTACTTCCTATTTCAATAAATAAAAAAATAAAAAATAAAAAAGATTATAATACTACGATCGAAATCCAAATATTTCTAAATCTCACATATCACATGGTACATCAATGCACACGCAGACCAAATATTCATATATGTAATATAAAAATTAAAATATCTTTTTAGAAAGATCTTTTAAAACTCAAAACAATGGGACTGGAGAGAAATTCAGTGAGCCACAATGGTATACAGATATTATAGATACAGAGAAAACACTCTTAGGTATATAAAATGAAAATTTAGGAAAAAATCTTTGGAAAAGTAAAAAAATGTCTTCAGGTGTCTTCAGGTTTTTTAGAAACTCAACAAAAAAATGAGCATCTGGGCTCTCCTGGAATTAATTTTCTAGCTCCAATTATTAGAAGTTGGATGACCCACCATAAAAGTGGGCAGCACCTGACTAATGGCAGGCAGGCAAAAGGAGGAGGGAATAAATGAGATTTGCTTTTGACATCCTTCTCATATGCTGGATGACTAGGATTAAAAGTGTGTGCCACCATACCCTATTATTCATTTCATTATTGAACTTTGAGAATTTTCTCTTCTACAAACTGAAATTTAAAATTGATTCTGTACTTACTAATCTTGGAAAAAGAATTGTAAATTTTCTATGGCTCATAGAAAATGCAATTAAAGTACTTTTTTGAGAGGAGCAGGAAAGATATATTTAATTATTTTAATTATATCACTTCTAACTTAAACTCTATGGAAGAATTTCTCTTTAAAACTATGATTATCCATGAATTTTAAAAATATTTTCTTTGAATTTAAGAAAAAATGTATTCTCTTTGAAATTAATTGCTGTCAAAAATATTTCAGATAATTATTCTTTCTTAACTTTTTCTATTTTTACAAATCTTTCCCACATACAATAGATCTTATGTCTGTTGGAGCATTCAAATTGTAAAATGTAGCCGGCATTTTTCAAAATACTTTAGAGACATTTGAATTACAGAATTCCAATATTCTATCTTACTGATATGTTACTTTAATGTTCTAATTATCTGACAGATAGAATGTCATTAAATAATCATACAAAGCCATAGTTCTCTAATGGAGCAGGGGAAAATCCTGTTTTAAAGTCATTCTGGTTGATTGGATTTGTAAGCTTGAGCAAATTTAGCTAAATAGATGTGCGCCCTGGAGAGCAGAATGACTTTTTGTTTTCAATCCATTAAAGGTCCTTTAATTTCTTAACAGTTGTCTTTCTGTCCTCTCTCAGCCATTTCCCTTCAGTGAAGGAACATTTATACAATACAGTGAGAGAATAAAAAACACCCGATTGATTTCAGTGAGCCATCGAAGCAGGTGGTTTAAATAGAGTCCTAAGAACTACTAAGGAGTCATAAATGCTGGTGACTTTACTCTGTCATTGGAAAGGTGAGGGAAGATGACTATTGGACAGAGGTGTTTCAGTAGCAGTGTATTCTTTTATTTTTTTAATTTTTTTATTCGATATAATTTATTTACATTTCAAATGATTTCCCCTTTTCTAGCCTCCCACTCCCCGAAAGTCCCGTATGCCCCCTTCTCTTCCCCTGTCCTCCCACCCACCCCTTCCCACTTCCCCGTTCTGGTTTTGCCGAATACTGCTTCACTGAGTCTTTCCAGAACAAGGGGCCACTCCTCCTTTCTTCTTGTACCTCATTTGATGTGTGGATTATGTTTTGGGTATTCCAGTTTTCTAGGTTAATATCCACTTATTAGTGAGTACATACCATGATTCACCTTTTGAGTCTGGGTTACCTCACTTAGTATGATGTTCTCTAGCTCCATCCATTTGCCTAAGAATTTCATGAATTCATTGTTTCTAATGGCTGAATAGTACTCCATTGTGTAGATATACCACATTTTTTGCATCCACTCTTCTGTTCAGGGATACCTGGGTTCTTTCCAGCATCTGGCAATTATAAACAGGGCTGCTATGAACATAGTAGAGCATGTATCCTTATTACATGGTGGGGAATCCTCTGGGTATATGCCCAGGAGTGGTATGGCAGGATCTTCTGTAAGTGAGGTGCCCAGTTTTCGGAGGAACTGCCAGACTGATTTCCAGAGTGGTTGTACCAATTTGCAACCCCACCAGCAGTGGAGGAGTGTTCCTCTTTCTCCACACCCTCTCCAACACCTGCTGTCTCCAGTAGCAGTGTATTCTTAATCCTTTAGGACTGGAGTGCTATTTCTAAGCCAGAAATATTGGGAGATGTCAAACAAAGTTAATACACCCTTAAAATTCAATGCTTACAGAGGTCTTCTGCAGAACAGTAACTTAGGAAATTTTAACATGGAAATGACACATTGAAATACCATTATCATCCAGTTATTCATGAAGACCAGACAGGACAAGACTTTGAATGTGGGAATACTCAGATAATAGAGTACTTGTGTGAATTTCAGGAAACCCAAGGTTAGAGCCCAAGAATGGTACAAAACAAGGTGAAGTGGTAGGCTTGTCATCCTAGCACTATGAATGTAGACACAGGAGGAATGACCAGAAGTTCGATGCCATCCCTGGCTACTGGGCAAGTTACCAACAACCATTTGATATATGAAACTCTCTCAAATGAACAACAACACAGTGCAAGATAGCACAGAGCAAAACTGTTGGGTACAAATAATTTCAGAGAGTATTGCAGAAATTCATAGTGTTCTCATCTATAAGATCAATCATTAGTTATTATGCCAAGAAAGCAGTCATGTTAAATGGATAGCCCATCTTATTTCTCAATAGACAGTGTTTGTACCCAATAATACTACTGATTATAACAGTTAGGATTTTAATATGAAGCAGAGGTGGTGGAATGAAAATGTTTTAGAAGGATTCATTAGATTGGTTTTCATCATATGATATGAATTTTCCACCAATGACAGTCTCACTCCAGGATCGTAGGAATACTATAAGTTGCCCAGGCCATGCGGTGTTTTGCTTCAGTGTTTCCAATTGCTGATGAAGGCCTGTAGAATTCCTAGAGTATGAGTAGTCTTCAGTCTTTGTTAGAAACTTGTAGATCATAGACATGGATTCTGATGGCAGTGACAGAATGCAGCAGGGGTAAGCAGGTACATGACTATTGCAGCCTATGAGAAGGATGTCAAAAACACATCTCATTTGTTTCCTCCTCCTTTTGCCTGCAATTAGTCAGGTGCTGTCCACTTTTATGGCAGGTCATCCAATTTCTAATAATAAGAGCTAGAAAATTAATTCCAGGAGAGCCCAGAAGCTCATCTTTTTGTTGATTCCACATCTGGTAAAGTTAATTTCCTATCAAATGCTTCACTTCTCTCTCCTTTTTCTCCTTTTTCTTTTGTCAAATTTAAATAGGCCCTTGTTAGTTTTATACCCCACTTAGAACAGCCTAGTAACTCTGTTTGATCTTGGTTGGCATGGACATATATAAATATGTGACTCACAGAATTCTATGAGATTAGAGGAGGGTATATTGTAGGCTTAGATTTTTAAAAACCTACTTTTAAATAAAGGTTCTTGACTATTTCAAGCTCCCTTCTAACCACCACAGAACAGAGGTAGTGGAAAGGAAAGGTTAATGGGGCAAAGGAGGATGTGGACCTGTTTAGATATAGTTTTTTGGGGTAAATCCAATCTGTATTTTCAGAATATATACAGGTCAGTTCACATGAATCAGCTTCAGAAGCTCAATCCACTTCCAAACACCATTCATGCATCGGCAATGGCAGGTCAAGAAACTGTGAGGCTTGGCAATTGGCCAAGTCCATTGAAGCAACAAGAAGCCCCAGAATAACACCAGAAGTTCTTTGGCATGTTTCTCTTTATAAAGTCATGACAAATGATAGCCAGCAAAGAATAACCAAGGTAAACCTATACCATACAGCTTTGTCAGTAAAGACCAGCATTAGCAATGCCCAATGATGACCAGCAAAGAATGGTAAGGCATACCGGTACCACACTCTATGTCCACTGTCTGTTGGGTTATTTTTATACCCTTTCCAAACATCATGTGTTCTCTCAAATGTCCGTTCTGCCAAAATATTACATGCCCCTTTTCCAGGCTGCTTCCAGAAAAAACACTAAATGTCTGTTCTCAAAAAACATTCTCGCGTATCTGCTTCAACAAAAACATTCTCTCATAGGAGTTTCCAGAAACACATCACAAGACACAACTGAATCTCCAAAGAAACCAAAAATTTTCACTTTAGAATTTGGCTTCAGTTTTAAACTTAAGTCTGCTATTAATGGCACCTATGGCTAGCACATGGATATGAGCTAAAATTTATGATATTTTACTTTTTATCACAGTACATTGTCCTTGGGTTTGTTTGTTTGTTTTTGTTTTGTTTGTGAGCAGGGGTAACAATTGTTTTTTATTTGTCTTAAAAAAATAACGTACAAGATATTTGGCTAATACCAGTGGGGAAAAATGTTGTCAATAAAAAATACACAATTCATAACTACTTATTTCAGGCTTATTTCATTTTGAGAGTTGAAGAAACCCAAGGTACATCTTGCTTTACCCTACCTAGAGCTGTAATGTAGATAAAATTCATCTGTTAGCCAGTAGCAGTGGAATTCTTCCTACCTTTCCATAGTGATTGACAGCAGCAGAATAAATCTTTGTGTTCTTGGATATTTCATGCTAAGTCTGATTCAGTGAATCTACTCATATGACATATAATTAGAAATAGGTAACTTGTGATACACTAATTCTGTCAAATAATTGGAGGTGACTCATGTAAGAAAACTGTTTTCTAAAATGCCTTGTGGTCCAGATACAAATGAACAGAAAACACAAGACTTTTCTCAATTTCTGCTAAATTAGATACTCCCTTACATTACTACTAAATGTTTTGATTGGATAATATTAATAGCCAACCTTGCCTAATGACCTGCAGATATGACATGGTCACCGACCTGATGAAGTTTAAAGAAAACAGGATATAAAAAGTAGATATGAATCCACACATTTTTTTTGGTTAATCAGGCACACATAAACAGCAAGGGTAAGAATAGAACTCAGATCACATGTGATATTGTACCCTTCTGATCATCCAGAGTAAAGGAAGAAGGGATCTCCACTGGAGTTAGACTTGGCTCTGTGTAGTCACTGTTCCCACCTGTCTTGTCAGGTGCCAGGTTTTGCAAAATTATAAAGTGAACACCTCACTCTCTCTATTCTAAGTTTCCAATGCTTATATTACAAAGCAAGGATCTATGTTTATAGCCATCCAGTGGCCATGGACAAACTGGGTTTACCTGAAAGGGGGGCTGGAAATGAAAAGGATGGGGGGAAAGAAGATTTCAGAAGTTAAATTGCTTTGGAGTCCACTTGTATTCTGCTGCAAGTTTTGTATTGCACTATTATTATTATTGTTAAGTAATAATTATTACTTTGTGCCCTTATCTATGCAGTTGGATTTCTATGATACCCATTGTTCAGAACTGTTAAGATGAAATAAGTAAACATAAATATGATTAGTAGCCAAAATAGTAGCTTCTAATAAACAGTTAGTAGCACTTGGATATGGGAGAGTGCAAAGCAAAGGCAAAGTCCTTTCAAATAGGTAAATACTCTGAAGGCCCAGAGATCTGGATTATATCTGCATTCTTGTTTTGCTTGCTTATGTGACTATATGCAATATAGCTCTAAGCCTCAGGGGTCTCTAAAAGCTGAAATGGTAAATGAACTTTGCTTAGTTTTGTAATGAAAAAGAAGGATATGCTGCATCTTGATTGTGTGAACAATATGCATCTTGACAATATTTCTGGATGCTTCTAATGCTTGCTAATATCAGAAAACCACTACTTTCAGAATAGTGAACCTATCAAATGTTTATCAGATGTCTATATTGCTAGGAGTTTTCAGAATCTGTATATTTTCTCTGTTAGCAAGGAAACCTTTAGGCATGTCTACCTTAAGGTTGTCTATTCATTATATCAATTTATATAAGTCTCCTAGGGTATCATTATACCATAGCAGTGAGCATTTTCAGGTTTAACATAAAGTTTTGTTGAATATCATGTCTCATTATTTGAAAGATTAATTTAATGAATCTGAGATTGATTTATAGTAACCTTTGAATAAATTACAGTAGCAATTGTTACTTTAATATGGAGCTTATATATCCCATTAGATTAAAAAAATAAACCCTTGCATTTTCTATGTGTATTGGATAACTATCAATAGGCCTACAATTCTACTGGAGCATGCAAACTTAACAGGTTATCATATGAAATTCAAGTAGCTTGAATCAGACTTATGGCCTCATTATTGCCTGAATACAGATTTTTTTTTTTTTAGAAATCGTGATAATCAAAAATATATTTCATTTTATCTAGTACTCTGTACCCAGCACAATACCTTGATATTCCTCAATGTTTAATAATTTTTAAATAATGTATGAATGCCTGAATGATTCCAATTCATAGTGAAAGGGAAAAAAGTTCCCTTTGCCCTTTCTTCATATCTGCTGCCTTCCCCAGTGGATCCTGTGGCCTTTTGAGTATGACTGGAATAAGGCAAATGGGTTCCTCTGTACAGTGGAAACTCAGAAACACTAATCCTGCTGTTTACACACCATGATCACTGATTTGGGTGACTGAACAGCCAACTGCACACAGCAGTTTCAAGCTTGGCATTTCGGCCTGAGTTGGATCAGAACTTTTAGATGCTGGTGCTAATGAGACAAAACTTTCCTGTCACAGGCTCACCAGGTCTAACAAGACTTTCATTTTATCTCAGCACTATACTTCAAATGGTCTTGATTGATCAGAGGGGTTCTAGTTTTTCTAAGCCTAACTAGGTTTTTTATAATAAATTGGGTCATTATCCAGTCTGATAAGCAGTCTATCCAGTGTTGTTCTTTTTAGTCTCATGATAATGATGTCAGTGTCAGAGAAGAGAACAAGGTAGTCTGTGCTTTAGCCTCAAAAACATCCTATCGAATTGCCTTTAGACATTTATTTTTATAAATGTGTCAAATCCTTTTTATTAAGCTCTGAAAATACATGGGAACTTGGAGTTTCATCTTTAGAGAGATGTGAGCTAATGCACAGTGAAGCTACAGGATGTCAGAGAAAAACCTACACTTGCCCTTCATTCTGCTAAAAATCTGATCTTGGTGACCTTGAAACAGATTGGCTCTAAACCCCAATAGATTTAGAGTGCACCAGACTTGCTGAGTTTTCCAACATTGTGGAAGTGTCTTGAAGACCTTTATTTGGGGCTACATTCAGGAGACATCACTGATCTGAAACTCCACTAACAGTATAGTTTATCTTAGCTACAAAGGCATTCCAGAAAAGTCACCAGAAGAAAAGGAATTTTTATCATTCCTTAAATTTAGCTCATTACCCTTTTTGAAAGAGACTATTGAAATTTCTATACTATTACTATATTTTAGAGCATATTGTAACATTTTTCTTAAATTATTTTTCATTTTTAATTTCATGTGAATTGGTATTGCCTGCATGTATGTCTGTGGGTGCTGAATCCACTGGAGCCAGAGTTACTAACACTTGTGACCTTCCATGTGAACCTCTTGAAGAGCATCCAGTACTCTTAACTGCTGAGCCATCTCTTCAACCCTGTTATGACATTCTTCAGCACATATATTCAATATTAAAGATTGTCTTTTCCCTCATAAACAATTCCAAACTTTTCATCCATATGTTCATTCGTGCTCTCTTCATTTCTTTAATATGTGAGGCTGGGTGATTGCACCACACTGGTTCAAAGATCTTGGTGCTTTTAGCAGAGACAACGGATGAAGATATCTTAATTCTGACATACTGAACTCTTGATAACTGGGAAAAGAATATGAGTAGCTAAGACTGTGCAAAGCTTGAATTATTTTATTGTGTGATCTGCAATATGTGTCCATTTTAAATTCCAAGATTCTTTATCTGTACAAACATAAATATGCCCAACTGAAAACTATTATTTCTAGCAGTAATTGACAAACCAGGGATAATGCCTCGTACCGACTTGCTGCACTCTTTTGAATGATGCTAGCTTCTTCTTATACATAATCATGCTCTGTTTTTCTTTTCTCTATTATTATTTGTATGATTTGTTTTGTTTTACTTTGTTTTGTTAGACAGGTTCTTCTAGTATGGGCAGTGAATTACAGGATCATTGTTGTATATTCTAGTTAAGATTCATCTAACATGGAACTTTCTGCCATCATTCATAAGCAATTAATAACCCACATTGCAACCTTACCCAATTCTGTTCCTGTCCAGTAAATTGACTTTGACAACTAGAAATACTCTCCTCCCCAGAAATTTAATTCCTCGGATTTATGTCAAGAGAATTACATTTCTAGACATGCTTAAAAAGAACTATACAACAATATTAAAACCCATGGAACATTGTACAAATCTCAACACATATTTGATGCAGATCATGCAGAATCTTAACTTAGATTTTGCCTTAAATCTTACCCTTTAGTCTCAGTGTCTTCTCCTTGTAATCTGGAGCCAGAACTGTCTATCACACTCTGGGAATAGGACCCTTCTGTTGGCTTAGAAACAGAGAGGGACTCAGGTAAATAAGAAATGAGCAAATGAATGAGTGAATGAATGATTTGCCTATGTTCAAAAACAACTTGTCTACCTGGTTTCCTAAGCCTTCCTGTGTCTTCCAGCCTTTTCAGAACAACCGGCTTACTATCTGCCCGGGTGCATCAGCATCCACTTTTTGTATGAGGCACACCTCCCTACTCCTGCCAATAGCTACACACCTACCCCATTTCACTGGTTCCAGATTCAGATGTTTATCCTTTATACATGTTGAGATTGGCCAGAAATTGCTTATTCTTATTATACCCAAATCCCCCTTCCTTTTGTTAAACCTTTCTTCAGGTCCTACCTCAGGTCAAAGTTTAAAAAAAAATCTCTTTGTTAAGATTATATATATCCTGTGTTTTCTGGAAATAGATTAAAGATATTAAGTTGTTGTCTGAATGCAGTTGTCTACACCAAAGCAAGAGAGAGAGAGATCAAGGCAGATAATGACTTTGATCCCACTTCTGTTTTGTTCCACTAATAGCTGGTATTGTCATTTTATTCATAACAATTACCACTGGTTTTAATCATCAAGTTAACAAAGATTGATCATTGACACTGCTGATTAGCTTAGCAATGATTGCCACATTGTTGAATGATGAAGAATTGTGATCAAGGCCTTGCAACTTTTTGTCAAGGAAAATAAGACTGCGAAGAAGAAAATAGGAACATGGTTTTTAATTCTTGTTCAGACTAAGGGGACAAAGTATGCTGTATGATGACCATTATTTTTAAAAGGAATAAATTTATCCAAGGATATTTATCTCTAGATTTTTAATAGATAAATTTGTATGCAATAAAACAAAGTTATGTGGGATTGTTCTTGAGAAAAATCACAGCCTTGATATTAAAAGTAGAAATACATTTTTTCCCGATCTGGAGATGGAACCGAGGTTCACATACATGCTAATGATTGATCTGTCATTTAGTCACAGCCACAAATATGATTGACTGTGCATGTTGATTCTTTTTTTATCCGATATATTTTGTATTTGCATTTCAAATGATTTCCCCTTTTCTGGCTCCCCACTCCGCAAAAATCCCATAAGACCTCTGCCCTCCCCCTGTACCCCCATCCTCCTCTTCCCATTTCCCTGTTCTGGTTTTGCCCTATATTGCCGCACAGAGCCTTTCCAGAACCAGGGGGGCTAAGCCTCCATTCTTCTTGGACATCATTTGATGTGTGGATTATGTCTTGGGTATTCCAAATTTCTAGGCTAATATCCACTTATCAGTGAGTGAATACCATGATTTATCTTTTGAAACTGGGTTACCTCACTTAGTATGATGTTTTCCAGCTCCATTCATTTGTCTAAGAATTTCTAATGGATGAATAGTAGTCCTTTGTGTACATATACCACATTTTTTGTATCCATTCCTCCATTGAGGGACACCTGGGTTCTTTCCAGCTTCTGGCTATTATAAATAGAGCTGCTATGAACATAGTGGAGAATGTATCCTTATTACATGCTGGGGAATCCTCTGGGTATATGCCCAGGAAGGGTATAGCAGGGTCCTCCGTAAGTGACATGCTCAGTTTTCTGAGGAACTTCCACACTGATTCCCAGAGTGTTTGTACCAATTTGCATTCCCACCAGCAGTGGAGGAGTGTTCATCTTTCTTCACATCCTCACCCATACCTCTAGTCTTCTTAGTTTTTAATCTTAGCCATTCTTACTGGTGTAAGGTGAAATCTCAGGGTTGTTTTGATTTGCATTTCCCTAATGACTATTGATGTTGGGCATTTCTTAAGATGCTTTTCAGCCATCTGAAATTCTTCAGGTGAAAATTCTTTGTTTAGCTCTGTACTCCATTTTTTAATAGGGTTATTTGGTTTTCTGGAGTCTAACTTCTTGAGTTCTTTGTATATACTGGATATTAGCCCTCTGTCAGATGTAGGGTTGGTGAGCATCTTTTCAGAATTTTTTGGTTGCCGATTTGTCCTTTTGATGGTGTCCTTTGCCTTAAAAAAAACTGTAATTTTATGAGGTCCCATTTTTCAATTCTTGATCTTAGAGCATAAGCTATTGGTGTTCTGTTCAGTAACTTTCCCTCTGTACCAATGTCCTCAAGGGTCTTCCCCAGTTTCTTTTCTATTAGCTTCAGTGTGTCTGGCTTTATGTGGCATTCCTTAATCCATTTGGAGTTCAGCTTAGTACAAGGAGTTAAGGATGGATCAATTCACATTCTTCTGCATGCTGACCTCCAGTTGAACCCGCACCATTTGTTGAAAAAGCTATCTTTTTTCCACTGTATGTTTTCAGCCCCTCTTTCGAAGATCACATGGCCATAGGTGTGTGGGTTCATTTCTGGGTCTTCAATCCTAGTCCATTGATCAGCCTGCCTGTCACTGTATTAATACCATGCACTTTTAAACACTATTGCTCTGTAGTATTGCTTGAAGTTGGGGATACTGATTCCCCCAGAATTTCTTTTGTTGTTGAGAATAGTTTTAGCTATCCTGTTTTTTTTTTTTTGTTGTTGTTGTTGTTGTTATTCCAGATGAATTTGAGAATTGCTCTTTCTAATTCTATGAAGAACTGAGTTGGGATTTTGATGGGTATTGCATTGAATCTGTATATTCCTTTTGGCATGATGGCAATTTTAACTATATTAAATCCTGCCAAACCACAAACATGGCAGATTTTTCCATTTTCTGAGGTCTTCTACCATTTTCTTCTTCAGAGACTTGAAGTTCTTGTCATATAGATCATTCACTTTTTTGGTCAGAGTCACACCAAGGTACTTTAAACTGTTTGTGGCTATTATGAAGGGTGTCATTTCCCTAATTTCTTTCTCAGCCTGCTTATCCTTTGAGTATAGGAAGGCTACTGATTTGCTTGAGTTGATTTTATAACCTGCCACTTTGCTGAAGTTGTTTATTAGCTGTAGGAGTTCTCTGGTGGAGTTTTTTTGGGTCACTTAAGTAGACTATCATATCATCTTCAAATAGTGATAGTTTGACTTCTTCCTTTCCAATTTGTATCCGCTTGACCTACTTAGGTTGTCTAATTGCCCTAGCTAGTACCTCAAGTACAATATTGAAAAGATGAGGAGACAGGGAGCAGCCTTGAATACTCCCTGATTTTAGTGGGATTGCTTCAAGTTTCTCTCCATTTACTTTGATGTTGGCTACTGGCTTGATGTATATTGCTTTTACTATGTTTAGGTATGGGCCTTGAATTCCTGTTCTTTCTAAGACTTTAAGCACGAATGGATGCTGAATTTTGTCAAATGCTTTTTCAGCATCCAGTGAAATCACCATGTGGTTTTTTTTTTTTCTTTGAGTTTGTTTATGTACTGGATTGCATTGATGGATTTCCATATATGGAACCATCCCTGCATCCCTGGGATGAAGCCTACTTGATCATGGTGGATGATCATTTTGATGTGTTCTTGGATTCAGTTGGCAAGAATTTTATTGAGCATTTTTGCATCGATATTCATAAGGGAAATTGGTCTGAAATTCCCTTTCTTTTTTGGATCTTTGTATGGTTTTGGTATCAGTTTAACTGTGGCTTCGTAGAAGGAGCTGGGTAGTGTTCCTTCTGTTTCTATTTTGTGGAATAGTTTGAAGAGTATTGGTTTTAGGTCTTCTTTGAAGGTCTGATAGAATTCTGCACTGAAACCATCTGGTCCTGTGCTTTTTGTGGTTGGAAGACTTTCTATGACCCCTTCTATTTCTTTAGGGGTTATGGGACTGTTTAGATGATCTATTTGGTCCTGATTTAATTTTGGTATTTGGTATCTGTCTAGGAAATTGTCCATTTTTTCCAGATTCTCCAGTTGTGTTGAGAATAGTCTTTTGTAGTAGGATCTGATGATTTTCTGAATTTCCTCAGGTTCTGTTGTTATATAGCCCTTTTCATTTGTAATTTTGTTAATTTGGATGCTCTTTTGTTAGTCTGGCTAAGGCTTTATCTATCTTGTTGATTTTCTCAAAGAAGCAGCTCCTGGTTTTGTTTATTCTTTGTATGGCTATCTTTGTTTCCACTTGATTGATTTCAGCCCTGAGTTTGATGATTTACTGACTTCTATTCCTCCTGAGTGAATTAGCTTCTTTTTGTTCCAGAGCTTTCACGTGTGCCATTAAGCTGCTAGTGTATGCTCTCTCCCATTTCTTTTTGAAGGCACTCAGGGCTATGAGTTTTCCTCTTAGCACTGCTTTCATTGTGTCCCAAAGATTTGGGTATGTTGTGCCTTCATTTTCATTAAATTCTAAAAAGTCTTTGATTTCTTTCTTTATTTCTTCCTTGACCAAAGTATCAATGAACAGAGTATTGTTCAGCCTCCATGTGTATGTGGGCTTTCTGTTATTTTTGTTGCTAATGAAGACCACTCTTACTCCATAGTGACTGATCAGAGGCATGGGATTAGTTTGATCTTATATTTGTTGAGGTCTGTCTTGTGACCAGTTATATAGTCGATTTTGGAGAAGGTACCATGAGGTGCTGAGAAAAGGCATATTCTTTTGCTTTAGGGTGAAATGTTCTATAAATATCAGTTAAATCCAATTAGTCCAAAGCTTCAATTAGTTTTACTGTGTTCCTGTTTAGTTTCTGTTTTCCTGATCGGTCCATTGAGGAGAGTGGATTGTTGAAGTCACCCACAATTATTGTGTTAGGTGCAATGTGTGCTTTGAGCGTTAGTAAAGTTTCTTTTACAAATGAGGGCACCCTTGCATTTGGCGCATAGCTGTTTAGAATTGAGAGTTCTTCTTGTTGGATTTTTCCATTGACCAGCAAGAAGTGTCCTTCCAAGTCTCTTCTGATGAGTTTAGATTGAAAGTCAATTTTATCTGATATTAGAATGGCTACTCCAGCTCATTTCCTGAGACCATTTTCTTGTAAAATTGTCTTCAAGCCTTTTACTCTCAGGTAGTTTTTGTATTTGACCCTGAGGTGTTTCTTGTATGCAACATAATGTAGGGTCCTGCTTTCTTCTCCAGTCCGTAAGTCTATGTCTTTTTATTGGGGAATTGAGTCCATTGATGTTAAGAGATATTAAGGAATAATGATTATTACTTCCTGTCATTTTTGATGTTATTTTTATATTTGAGTGGTTATCTTCTTGATGAAAGAAGGTTACTATCTTGCTTTTTCCAGGGTGTAGTTTTCCTCCTTGTATTGGAGTTTTCCTCCTGTTATTCTTTGTAGGGCTGGGTTTATGGAAAGACATTGTGTAAATTTGGTTTTCTCATGGAATATCTTGGTTTCTCCATTTATGGTGATTGAGAGTTTTGCTGGGTATAATAGTCTTGGCTGACATTTATGTTCTCTTAGAGTCTGCATGAGATCTGCCCAGGATCTTCTAGCTTTCAGGGTCTCTGGTGAGAAGTTTGGTGTAATTCTGATAGGTCTTCCTTTATATGTTACTTGGCTTTTTTCTCTTACTGCCTTTAATATTCTTTCTTTGTTTAGTACATTTGGGGTTTTGATTATTATGTGACAGGAGATATTTCTCTCTGGTCCAGTCTGTTTGGAGTTCTGTAAGCTTGTATATTCATGGGCATCTCTCTCTTTATGTTAGGGAAGTTTAACATAATTTTGTATGGAAGCATAATTTTGTTGAAGATATTTGCTGGCCCTTTCAGATGTAAATCTTCACTCTCATCTATACCTAAAATCCTTAGGTTTGGTCTTCTTATTGTGTCCTGGATTTCCTGGATGTTCTGGGATACAAGCTTTTTGCATTTTGCATTTTCTTTAACTGATGAATCAATGGTTTCTATGGTATCTTCAGCATCTGAGATTCTTTCTTCCATCTCTTGTATCCTGTTGTTGATATTTGCATCTATGGGCCTTGATTCTTCCCATAGTTTTCTATCTCCAAAGTTGTCTCCCTTTGTGATTTCTTAGTTCTTTCTACTTCTGCTTTTAGATCCAGAATGGTTTTGCTCAGTTCCTTCATTTGTTTGTTTGTGTTTTCATTTAATTCTTTAAGAGATTTTTGTGTTTCCTCTTTCATGACTTCTGCCTGTTGACTCAATTTCTCCTGCATTTCTGTAAGGTTTTTTTGTGCTTCTTTTTTATTGGCTTCTATCTCTTGACGCCTATTCTCCTGAATTTCTTTAAGTGATTTTTGTTTTTCCATTGTAAGAGCTTCTAACTTATTCATGTTCCCCTGTATTTCTTTAAGAGATTTATTTATGTCCTTTTTGTGTTCCTCTAGCAGCATAATGACCAGTGATTTTAAATCCAAATCTTTTCTGGTGTATTGGGTGTATCCAGGACTTGCTGTTATTGGAGAATTGGGTGCAGATGCTTCCATATTGCCTAGATTTTTATTAGTAATGTTCCTATGTTTGCCTTTTGCCATCTTGTTATCTCTGCGTTAGTTGGCCTTGTTGTCACTGGCTGCTGTTTGAACCTCCTGTGAACCTGTAAGGCTATTTCCCCAACACCGGATGATTGGGTTTCCCCTGGCACAAATTGCTGATGTGCTGCCCTCCTCTTGGGTGCCCTTGGAACCCTAGTGTGCCCTGCCCCAAGTTGTCTCTATGAACCTGGTGTTGCCTGTTTGTTCCTTCAGGGAGTGATGATTGTGGATGCTGCGGTTACCTTTTTCCAAGTGCTGATCCCTTTGCAGCACAACAGTTCCCTCAACCGGGTTGGTGCACACATGGTTGGCCTAGCTGCCCAGGCCCTGACTCCAGGTAAAAGCCTGACAGGCTTAGGCCTGAGCAATGTTTGCCTCGGGCTGTGTCTAGTAACTGGTTCTGTCAGGTAGCCAAGATGGTGACGTGTGCCCCTGCAAGTGCTGGGAAGTCTGCCGGGCAAATGACTTCCTGGCTGGTTTGGCACACAGATGGCCCACCAAGTTGCCCAGGGCCTGGGTGCTGGCCAAAGTCTGTCAGGCTTAGACCCAAGCAATGTTAGCCTCAGGCTATGTCTGCTAGCTGACTTTGTCTGTTAGATCTCTCTGGGGTCCAGTAGACAAGATGGCAGCGCGCCCCTGCAAGTGCTGGGCAGTCTGCAGGGCAAACGACCTCCTGGCCAGGTTGGCACACAGATGGACCACCAAGCTTCCCAGGGCCTGGGTGCTGGCAAAATCCTGCCAGGCTTAGACCCCAGTGATGTTATCCTCAGGCTATGTCTGCTAGCTGGCTTTGTCTTTCATATCTCTCTGGCATCCAGTAACCAAGATGGTGGAGCGCGCCCTTGTAAATGCTGGGCAGTCTGCAGGGCACAGGACCCCCTGGCTGGGTTGGCACACAGATGGCTGACCAAGCTGCCCAGGGCCTGGGTGCCTGCAAAAGCCTGCCAGGCTTAGACCCCAGTGATGTTAGCCTTGGACTATGTCTGCTAGCTGGCTTTGTCTGTTAGATCTCTCTGGTGTCGGTAGCCAAGATGGTGGAGCACGCCCCAGCAGGTGCTGGGCAGTCTGCAGGGCACACAAACTCCTGACTGGGTTGGCACACAGATGGCCAACCAAGCTGCCCATGGCATCCGTGCCGGCAAAAGCCTACTAGGCTTAGACCCAAGTCAAGTTAGCCTTGGGCTATGTCTGCTAGCTGGCTTTGTCTCTGGCATATAGTAGCCAAGATGGCAGCGCATGGCCCTGCAAGTGTTGGGAAGTCTGCAGGGCACACGACCTCCTGGCTGGATTGGCACACAGATGGCCCATCGTGCTGCCCAGGGCCTGGGTACAGGCTAGAGCCTGACAGGTTTAGAACCAAGCGATGTTAGCCTCAGACTATATCTCCGTACCTGGCACTGTCAGATCGCTCTGGCATCTGGGAGCCAAGATAGCGGAGTGCCTCTCGTAACTGGCTAGCAGGAGGCAGAGGTCTAATGTGTCTTCAGTGCGGTAAAAAGCACTGTAACTCCACCACCACCACTGACAGCCCAGCTAGCCTGTGGTGGCCAGTGGTAGCGGTCGCAGGACCTGCCTGGTCCCTGTCACCTTGGTTCCGCTGGTGGTGGCACTCTCTGCTAGAAGAGCTGCTGTGCAAGTTGATTCTTGTTGGCTGACCTTATCTACATGATATGGACAGTTCTGTGTGTTTCCTGCCACATACGTGTCAGTGCTTTTGGTGAATACCTTTGATGTAGATCCATTCTAATTTGTTCATCCGAAAATTTTTAAAGGCTATCTATAGCTTTGTGTACACATAGAACTGATCAATAGGCATTTCTGTCTATCTTCTCTAGTTAGTTCTCAAAGAAACTTCTCTTTCTCTTGTGCCCCTCATGCCATCCTGTAGTCTGTCCCCACTACCCCTAGAACTCTTTGTTTTATTTTTATCTTGGTTGATATGTGTTTATAAAAATGTATGCAAGATGTGTATGGGTTTCTGCAGAGGCCACAAAGGGGCATCAGATTCTCTGGAACTAAAAATGCCATTAGTTGTGAGCTGCCTGACCTGGGTGCTAGGAACTGAACTCCAGTCCTCTGGAAAAGGAGCAGCACTCGTAATCTTTAAGTGTTTACTACATCCCAATAAAACTCTTAGTTATAATCAGTAATATTATATGTCAGTTGCAACTAACATGTGCTCTGCTCTTTCTCTAGAAAACATTTGCTTCTCTGCCCTGCCCTCAACAATTCCAAAGCCTCCTACTTGGAGTATGAAGGTCTGAAGCTTATTGGAAGATATCAGACATAGTGAAAGTATTCTATGGGCAAAATACAAGCAAGCACTTTTTTCAAAGTAAAAACAGATTACTTAACTACACATGCAGAATAAAGTTTCAGAAGAGAGAGAAAAGGAGAGGGCAGGAAATGGGGTGGGAGAAAAAACACCTAGACATACACACACACACACACACAGAGAGAGAGAGAGAGAGAGAGAGAGAGAGAGAGAGAGAGAGACAGAGAGACAGAGAGACAGAGAGACAGAGAGACAGAGAGAGACACAGAGACATAGGGAGTGATAGAGAGAGACAGAGAGACAGAGACGGAGAGGTAAACAAGCAGAGGCATATGGGAATATTTTTCTTATCCTCACTTTGTTTGTTGAATTCTGAATCAGAGAGAGAACTCAGTACACTGAAAGAGTCATGCCATTTGCCTTAAAATTTCATGGAGATAATATTTCCAGGCCAGGATGCTAAGTAACCCATCAAACATTTGTTTTTGAGTGGTCTTCTTATGAAACAGAAGCCTTCATCTAGTATTCTCATCTCAGAAAAATTGAATCTTCACTAACAGCCATTTTTCTGGGCCTCCAAACAAATCACTGTTGCACAAAACAGGGCAGTTTCACCTCAAAAGCCTTTCATGAAGTTATATAGTACAAAC
This sequence comes from Apodemus sylvaticus, assembly GCF_947179515.1. NCBI lineage: Eukaryota > Metazoa > Chordata > Mammalia > Rodentia > Muridae > Apodemus > Apodemus sylvaticus. The sequence goes on along the minus strand of NC_067477.1, from coordinate 139,355,645 downwards.
CTGATTTGAAACATCCCTATCATTTTTTTCATGGGACTTTCAATTGTCTGACAGCGTTAGCTTATGTTGAATGCATAGTACATCCAGTTTACATATAAGTTATACACCTCCTTTGTCTGAGCAAAGAACTCTCTTGAAGACAATCATATCTATTAATCTCATACTATAAAATAAATTACATCTGGTGTTTGATTGGAGAAAGATGCTTTTCCATTTAAATGAAAATATCAAAATTCAGATTTTTTTTCTAACAAAAGAGTCTGAGTTTGATTCAGGCAACAGCATCCCATGCTGAAAAGGAGTCTGCACAGATGTCCTTGAGACAATACAGCCCAGCAGGAGACAGTGCTGCTGCTGGTACTGATTGTATTTGGTTCATCAGAGCACCATAGAAATGTCCTGAAGACATGGAGATTTTAAAAATATTAACTTATTTTATTTATGCTTTTATTGGCAATGGCAGTTGATGAATATGTAACACTTATTTCAGCCATCCTGGTGAGGTTTATAAGTGTTAAGCAGTGAAATATTTTATTTCAATGTTTGTCTTTATCAATTCTGGAAAAAATATTTAGATAAAAGTATGCTGAGCTTCACCTCGTTAAATTTATATAGATAGCAAAGAACATGCTCACTCATCAGGAAAATTGTGATGCCCAGCTTTGCAGCGAGAGTACTCAAAAGCACAGGAGTAGACAGTAGACAGGACCCTGGCATCAGATTGAGTCAAGTTGAATCTTGTCAGACTCATCATCTGACAGATAAAGAATAAACATCAGGGTTGCTAAGCCAGTGTCTAAAAGTTACTCTGTTTTTATTTTGATCTTCAATCTAAGACAAGATGTAAAGTCAGTGTTCCTATGTTAATCTACCTAGGTTAATTGCATTCGTAAACAATAGTTCCTGAATAACACAAGTGCAGTGGTAAGGTTTTGTGACACTGCTTTCTGCTCTGGGCAGATCACCTGTCAGCACCCACCCAGGAGCTGTCTTTGGATCCAAGAATGAAACACACACACACACACACACACACACACACACACATTAACTTATTTTTAAAATGTCTTGGCTACCTCAAAAACTGGGCACTCAATAACCCTTCCCCTGCATGGATAATCACCAGTTGCCACTTTCCTGAAGTCTCACATGTCTGGTTGGCTTCCTTTCCTGTGTTTCATCCTTCTACCCCAAGTCATGGCAATTCTGTCCCATTCCTCTCTGCATCCTTGCCCTCACAATTATAAGGGTCCCACCCTATGCCCTGCCATTGATCTTTGACATTTTTATTGATCAATCAAAAACAAATGGGGGACAAGGGCCTTTAGCATTTGGAGACACAGTTTCCTGATTAAATCAAAGCATTAGACTCAATCTCCAGCACACAGGAAATACAAATTGCTATAGCTCAGAAAACAGGGAGATCACAGATGCATGGATAATCACTGTTGGCTTCCTAGAGAGTCTAGGCCTTGATCTAGACATTCAAAAAATATACTCACTTCAGGGAATCCTGAAGCACTCTCCAGAGACATTGATAACTGTGTGTATAATTTTTTAAAATGCTAGTCTTGAGTAATTATTTCTATATCATAGACATTAACTGAGTATTCATTTTTTTCATTTTATGTAAAAAAAAAATTTGTGAGCCACAAAGAATACACCAGTCACCCCCATCAACAAAGAAGGAAGGGAAGAATATTCACATGCCAGATCAAACAGGAAAACAAGGTCCATTAGTCAACGATGTGCTTTCCTAGTCACGCAGGAAAAAATTCTGGGCTTTCTCAATTTATCTCAGCAACATCAGATTCCTTTCCTTTGCACCCTTAAAAATGACAGTGAGGATGAATGGACACATTTGTTACTCTGAATCAAAGTTAGCTAAGTAATCTCTCAACACAACTTCTAGGCCATTGAAACACACCGAGTATCGGTCAGTGTACATACAACTTAAAGCAACCCAGGGTCTTTAGAGGTAGCTTAGGGAGGAAAGTGTTTTCAAAGTAAGGAAGAGGATCTCAGTTTGGATTCCACGTACACGACTTAAAATCTGGGAATTGTGATGTTTACCTGGAACCAATACACTGGTATCTGGAGTTTGCTGGCCAGCCAGCTTAGTTGAATTGGTAAATTATACCAAAAAGTAAGATGGAGAGTAACTGAAGACATCTAACATTAACCATTGGCTTCTACCTGCATGCACACATACACACACTCACACACAAGGCATAGAAAGCAGCATTAGAAAAGTCAGTGTTAGTAGTTATACTCACACAAAACTTGAGCCAATTCTGTCTAAAAGAAATTATAGAAGACTAGAACATGATAGCTATGTAAAAGGGCATGTGATCCCTGTGGTGTCTGGAGTACCAGATGTGGAAATTATTATGATAAGGGATGAGCTAGAGTAATTCCACTGGGAATACTAATGATTCAAAACTTCTTTTACATCAAAACCAGTCATGCACATAAGAATTTCTATAGGAGAATCTGTCTCAGTAATATAAGATAACAGACATAAACTTCTACATTTGAAGTTTAAGAGAAAAGTTAGATGAATTAAGAATAAAATTAATTAATTTAAGCTCATAGATATTCTTCAAGTTATAAGACTTGCCCAACATAACATATTTTAGACAATATAAAATTCTCTTTATGCATATATATTTTCGGGGAAATTATCCAACTTAAAAATAGAGAGTAAGTCTTAAAATTTTTTCACTGATTATCATGTTAGTTATCTTAGCTTTTCCATTAGGCTTGCTGTGGTAGAATGCATTAAATGGAATAAAAAGGGAAGACTGTCCTTGATGTTTGAATGGAAAACTGTTTCCTGAAGTTAACAATGAAGTGTAACAATGCATTACACTTGACATCATAGGATTCTTCCAGTTTAGTCTTACTCTTGAGTCAGAAGGGTGTGATCAAATAGCAGATACAGAAAACCATCTTGCTCTCTTAAGAATGTAGATGTCCCTTAACAGAGGAATGGATACAGAAAATGTAGTACATTTACACAATGGAATACTATTCAGCTATTAAAAACAATGACTTCATGAAATTCTTAGGGAAATGGATGGAACTAGAAAATAACATCTTGAATGAGGTAACCCAAGTCACAAAACAACACACATGGAATGCACTCACTGATAAGTGAATATTAGCCCAAAAGTTCGGAATACCCATGATACAATTTACAGACCATATGAAGCTCAAGAAGAAGGAAGACCAAAGTATAGATACTTCAGTGCTTCTTAGAAAGGTGAACAAATTATTCATGGGAGGAAATATGGAGACAAAGTGTAGATCAGAGACTGAAGGAATGACCATCCAGAGACTGCCCCACCTGGGGATCCATCCCATATACAGTCACCAAACCCAGAAGCTATTGCTGATGCCAGGAAGTACTTGTTTTTGATGGGAGTCTGGTATAGCTGTCTCGAGAGGTTCTGCCAAAGCCTAAAAAATACAGAGGCAGATGCTCTCAGCCTACTTTTGTAATGAGCACAGGGTCCCCAACAGAGGAGTTGGAGAAGGGACTGAAGGAGCTGAGGGGCTTTGCAGAGCATGGGTGGAGCAACAGTGTCAACGGGCCAGACCTGCCCCACCACCCTGAAGCTCCTATGGACTGGGCCACCAAGTGCACATGGAGGGACCCATGGCTCCGAGCTTGTTGGACATCAGTGGGAGGTGTAGGCAAATGCTAGGGCTGGAAGGGAGTGTGTGAGTGCTTGGGGGAGTCCCTCATAGAGGCAGGGGAGGGAGGGTGGGATAGGGAGTTTCAGGAGGGGAGACTTGGAAAGGGAATAACATTTAAAATGCACATAAAGAAAATATCCAATTAAAAAAATAGGAATCTCTTTTCTCTAATCCTGAGCTCCTAAAACCAACCAAACAAACAAAAACATCTGTAAGCCCCCATGCACACCTAACTCTAAACGCTTTGTTACCAGATCATTCTATCTAGCATTTGAAAGAGGGCTTATCAGTAATCTATGTGTTGCTGGTAAAGCTATTGTTGATTTTCTGTCATTCTTTCCTGAGGGTCATAATCTATTTTGCATAATCACAAAGGCCTCTGATTGACTGCTGTCTTAGAAACCAAGTTGCCCGAGATGAAAGCAAAGTGACTTGCAAATATGTTGTTGCTGATGGCGTGTTCATATTCTGTTTTTGTTGTCAAATACTGGAAAAATTGTTGATCATTAAATGCAGAGTAAATGGAAAGGGAAAATAAATACAAGTAGGGAAATTTAAGTAAACATGAAATGAATAATGACTTCCTGTGGATTGCAAAATTCAATTTATAACTCAAGTAAATACTCGATGACCTTTATAAAAAAAAGTGCACACATAGTATGTTAGAAAGAAGTGACATTTAAGTGTTTTTTTTTATTTTGTTTTATTTTTATGAGGATTTTTTTCCTAAATCAATGTCTGTGCACCATGTGCACGAATATTGCCCTTGGATTCCAGATAAAGCATCAGATCCTATGGCACTAGCATTATAAACAGTTGTGTTTGCCATGCTGGTCCTGGGAAATTAATCTGGGCCCCCTTAAAGATTATTCAGTGCTACTAACAACTGAAACCTTACTCCAACCCAGGATATAGCAGTTTAGAATAATATTATCTAGGTCCTAATTTGAATTCTATCATGTTTTATATATTTGACACCTGTATCTTATATTTTCATGTGCATGGTGCAATTACTAAAATATCCTTTACAGGTTTATATTGAAGATTAAATCAAATGATGCATTTAAGGCATGCCACTACGAGAAGAGTTTGGCACTGGGCAGCAGGATATGTTAAATGAACAGCATTCCTTCTGCTTTAAAAAAATAAGTAAAGATATTATATATATTTATAAAATTGATATTTTCTTCTATTTTATGGAAAGAGATTCCATTTCATGAATAATGACTTTTAGTCCAGACTTGTTTTTGACTATTCACCTTCTCTTTAATGCTTTGTATATCATTTACATAGTTGAGTTGTAATTAGGTCTCGCTTTGCATTTCACTTGATCATTACAAACAGAGGCCTAGAATAAGTCATCTTATTGCTTTGGGAGTTAGTTTGGTCGATTGGCAAGACCATGTGTCTCATGCCCATGGGTTTGAGCCATGACCATGGTTAAGAAAACTATTTGAGTCTTGTTTTCACAGGAGTATAGATAGGTATTTTAAGTCAGTGAGAGGAGGTACTCAGTGACATAATATAAAACTGTGTGAGGTAATAAACAGTCCATTCTCTGTGCTTAACTGCATCTTCACTAGCATTCATTTTTCTTATAGATGGCAGGCTACTAAATTTCCAGAAATCACTTAGTCACTTCTCTATGGTGGACACAGTAGGCACTTAAACGCAAAATCAGCAACAAATAAGGAAATTTTGGTATGAATTGTTAGCAGAGCCAAATTACAGTTGCCCTAAACTCAGATATCTCAGTACCAGTGTTGTGGTTTGAATCAGAAATGCCTACCCTTGGTCCCCACCTGGTGGTGGTATTTATGGAGGTTACAGAATCTTAGAATATGGCCTCTTATGGGTGTATAGATAGCCTCAGCCTACTTCCTGCCCACCTTCTCCTGACTGTGAATGGAGATCATGATAACACCACAATGAACTACATTCCTCTGGAATAAGTAGCTTTCTGAAATTTGGCCAAATTTATAGAAACCTTCCAGTCCCTTTGTCCCTTCCCCCACATCTATAAATTCCTAACTCCATAGTAGTTGAGAAAGAAAATAAAAATATATTGCAAAACATTACACTTTTCAGTCATTTCTGACTGTATGAAGTGTAAAGCAGAATCCCAAATAAGAAAAACGGCAGCTATCATAGGAATTACACCAGATAAGCTCAGGTTTCCAGGAAAGTAGATTGTCAAGTTAGACCAAGAACAATTAGCATAGTACTCAGAAAAGCAAATGGTTTCCAGCTGTTATTTTCCTCAAACATCACAGTGCTCCAGTGAGGAATCTATGACATAACCAGTTTATTCTTTCATACTGCTCTTGTTTGGACCATAAAATAGTACAACAGAAAGTAAGGGTTGGCCGTTCAGAATATACCCTCTTGGCTATGCTCTGCAATAGAAGAAACCTGGATGAATATCCTCTTTTCACCCTTTACACAGCTGTTTGAATTTTAGTATATAGATGTATGTAGGTGCTGGGGTATATCATACATAGTGACACATTGATAAAGGGATCTACTCTTTTAGCTAGTTAATTAAATTGAAATGTATTTTTTTCTTTTCCTCATGGTTTTGTTGTAAGTGCAATCTATTAATGTTATTTTACTTTTTTAAGGCACTGTGATAATGCCAGTGTTAAAATGTATGTGAAGCAGCAGTTCATATTAGTTATACTATCAAATACTAAACCTCAAGGTCTATGAGTATATAAAATACCTACTGCTGTACCTGTTGTTTAAGAAATCACATGATTTCTTAAAAATGGAAGTGATATGAGTATTCTGTTTTGGCCAATGAGGACTTTAGTATTTCAGATATAAATCATTGCTATTATTTAAAGAAAATTACACTCAATGGAAATTTTTCATTAAAACTTTATGAGGGTGGGGTGGCAAGGCTGCAGTCTGATTAAAATTAGATAGAAATTAGAAGTCTATAAAAGGTATGATACAAAATTAGTAGGTTTTTGGCAAGCAGTTGCTGTATTAATTAAAAGAATATTTATCATATTGCTATTTAAATATTGCTATAACTGGCTGACTTATTAAAGAAAACTACACTGACAAGTACAGATTAGAAAGCCTGTATTTGTGACAATATCTATGAAGAACTACTTTGAGCAAATTCTTACTAGCAATATGCTTAGATGTAGGGAAAAGGAAACTGTTGAACTCTCTTTAGGTATAACTTTCAGTGCTTCAGAGTCTAGAGCTTGTTTCTGAGGCATCGCAACTGTCATATCTTAGAGGTAGCCTGTGAAGCTAGTGCCTTCTACCCAATCAGACTCCTCTGGGGCAGTTGTCTCTGCTGGCCAAAATTCCATTTACTTTCCATCTCTATATCCCGAAGGTACCTTGAACTTGGCTCAGTGTCCCTCCTTCTGGCTACAACCATCTGCCTTTCCACCTGGGTCTCTTTCTACCTGTGTCTCTTGCCTTTCAGAGCAGCCTTCCTTTAGATTTCTATGACAAAACAAAATTAAGAGTCTTAAAGTGTTTTCTACTGTTGTTGCCACTAATAATGAAGTTGCAGCTCGGAATGCATTAGTGTCTCTCTAATTGGAAAACAATTTAGGTCATTATCAGAAAAATAAAACTATGGATTATACCAGCGTAGATGTATATCACAGAAATCAAAAATCCTTACAAGTACCCTCAATCAGGCAAATGAGTCAGACAAGCGAGCTGCAAACACATTCTCTTGCTCTTTGTGTGTGTGTGTGTGTGTTCTTTTCTTTTCTTTTCTTTTCTTTTCTTTCTTCTTTTTTTTTTGTTTTTGTTTTCTAGGGGGTTTACTTGCATACTGATGAAGTTTTCTTTCTTAAAAATTCTTTTACTTTACATTAAGTAACAAACTAAATTCAACTGAAAATATCCTAAAAGTCTATTAAGGCACCCTTAGTCAGGTGTATTTCTTGATGGTGTACAAGACTAGGAATGAGTCTCAAGGTATAAACACAGTTATTAGCGCATTCATCTAGTGGATGCGAGCATGAAATAATTTGGAGACAGTTCATTGCAGTGAGACATGTACTTCAGTTAATGAGATTAAGTAAAAACAGAAAACAATAGAAAATATAATCTCTAAACATTTAAGAAATATGTTTACCTTTTACCTAAATGTCTCAAATAACAACAAAAAGCTAGATGAAATGATCATATGATTTCAAGAATCTCAGGGAGAAAAAAAATGACAGAGTCTAACTGAATATTCCAGGCTGGCCTTTATTTTTATCTGCATTATAGAATGTCCTATATCACAGCCCTGGCACTCATTTCTTCATCTTGGCATCTTGAGCCATCGAGAACCACATTATGACAGCAGTCCTAGATCTCTTCTGTACAGCCGTTTCTAAAAATAAATGTCTCCTCCTGTGTTGTTCCTAAGACATAGGAGAATGGATGCCCCGTCTCTCCATGTGGTCACATATCTCTTGCTCTTTGACAGCATGCATTTCTACACTGGAAGGCAATCTTTGCGTTGCCCTTTATTGTATAAAGTGAATCAATTGAAGAGCAGTTGCTTCATTTTCTTCTAATTCTAAGCCCAAGATTTTAGACAGATAGTGAGAAAAAAGTAACACCATTAAAAAAGAAAAGTGTCCAGGTGTTTCCTCCTTGCAAACAGTGATAGGCATTTTGGAATAAGAAGCTGTGGAAAATTCCCAGCAATCACATTCCTAAAGCATCCTTTCAGAGAAAGATATATTGACTAGAAGATTTGCTCTTTCAAGAAAACAAAATCTGTTGTTTTTTGAGCATGTTTGCTCTGTTCCAATTTAGACGCCCTGTGCTAGGAATTTTCACAACTCAGATGTGTGAAAGAAAACAGTTGAGTGGTTTGTTCTTTGATAATGATTTTTTTAAAAGATTAGTTTATTCACTAGCTAATAAATTGTTTTGAAGTATAAGTGTAAGAAGTCTTGTCAAATATTTCTTGGATTAAAAGTACATCTTAAGTCTACAAAATGCAAATAGCTTTTAATTTGGGCAGAGCCTGGCTGACCAACATTAGCTTTCTAGAATGTGGAATGATAAGGAACACTAAGCACACTGAGGTTAGCAGGAGCTACAGTGGACACACTTTTTACAGTTTTCATCTTTAATATGTTTTCTGAGATATGTAGAAGGAAAAACATAAGACCTACAAAGAAGTTAATGTCTACTGACTATTTCATAATCACCTGAATCCTGCAGAAGCTTGGAGGAAGGGGATTCCAGTATGCTTTTTTGACTACTTGTCCTTGAATTTAATGAATGATACATTCCCAAGAGAGATCAGGAAACTTTGGAGGGAGAGAAGACTTTTTTTACTTTTTTGGCCTAAAGTAGGTAAAAGAAGCTAAGAGGGAAGCCGATCTTCCTGGAATGCAGGTCATACTCTAGTCCTTCCTGTGAAGAATAATTTCTACTTTTAGAGGAAAAAGCCAGCTCTACATCTAGCATAGGTCAGGAAAAGCATTTATTAAGGTATTTTCAGAAGCTTTCTCTAGGTTTTTACCACCACATCCTACCTTTATGTCTTTCTGCACAACAATCAAGTTCTTTTCCAAACCTATCTTAGGATAGATACAAGACTACTTGTTTCTCTGTAGCTTTGTTCCATACCAAGACTCTCATAGCAAACAAAACTTCTATTAACTAAATGTGTGCCTTCTCTTGTTAATATATATTTTTGTAAAAAGCACTTCTCTGCAGGTAAACCCATAAATAAAAATATTTTTGTCTTGAATAATTCTTATTTAAATTATTGCCCTAACTGTAAAAGCCATTTGGAAAAAATCAGTGATACTATTGTTAAATGAGAAATGCTTTTCATGTTTTTGATGTTAGCCTCTTCTATTTCTTTGTGATGGTTTTTAGGATGGCAGGTCTATCCTCAGCACATTTCTAAGAATTTATATGTGCCATTTGCAGGTTACAGAGATTCTTAGAGTTAATACAATAGGTTATGATAACTATAATTGTATGTGCTAATGGGATTAATGTTTTAAAAGCAACAAACAAAAAAACCTCCTTGCTGTCAGCGATTGATTTGAGCAAAGTGCATCCCTTGTCTTAAACTCTCCTGATTGACAGTGTGACAATGCCAGCTCTTGACAGATCTGAAAGCAGCTTCCACTGCTGAGAATTCAGTAAGATTATCTATGTTTTATGGAGACTCAGAAAAACAAAACAAAATACAATGATGAGCAGCAATCTTGTGTTTGAATGTGCAACTCACTGGTATATCTGAAGATATGAATCCCTGGCTAACTCAACCGGAAACTTTGACTTATCTCGATGTCCCTTGGTGTCCTTTGTGCCATCTTTCAGTGTCCCAGTCAGCCACAGACTGTTTGATGCTAAAAAAAGAAATTGTAATGTTAAAAACAGCAGTTAAGTAGGCATTTCTATGTCAGTCAGGGATACCATAGTGTTATATCAGCAGTAGCTTGTAAATGAACGAATTCATGCACTGTGCTTTTCCAGAGACTCATCGCTTTTGTCAGACAGAATGAATGTTCAGAGAAGCTTCCCACTTTTTTTCTCTAGAGGCTTTATTTTTCTCGCAGTTACTGTCAGAGTAGTTATTTATACCAGGAATGCCCATGGCAGCATGGTGGTAAGCATTTGAGAATTATGTGGAGAAAATTTTTCAAAGGCATCTTTCATCTATTATACTAGTACTGTGTTCCTGCTCTCTTTGACATTTATTGAGCACTTTCTGTGCCCTAGAAGGCACTGTAGACAATAACAATGGATTGCTAAAGAGGTCTCCAGTCTGAGTTATGTAGGAGAGAGCTAACAAGCAGCAAACTAAGCAGGATAATCTCAAACAGTGAAAGACTATGAAGTAAGTCAGTACTATGCTACAGCAGACACATCTGAGGTAGTGAAGTCTTGGTGAACTGTTTAGGAAGGATCCCATGGCTTTTTGAACCATTTTTTCTGTACTTGATAAGGATCCCTGGGACAAGATGGGACTGATAAAGGGATGAAAAATGAGATCCTGTTTTAAGTGCCCAGATCATAACAAATAGCCAGTGAGTGACAAATAAGTAATAAATGAGAGTTGCTCTAATGATGATTCTCTGGCCTAATTTTCTAGGGAATAGTGATAATGCCAGAAATGATCATTGATCCATCCAGAACAAAACACTTTCTCCCATTATAATTTTATTAAAATTCTCTTAATTCAAATATTAGTAGAGGATGAGTAAAGGACACTATTACAAACCTGTTTATTGGATATTTCTATTAGTTCCCATATAGACAGCTTGCTTTGTTCCACTGGTGCCTGCTTATCCCCCCTCCTAATGTAATGATTGACAAATTACTTTTAGGACCCAAGAAGAGACAGTGAGGGCTGTAAGACCAATGACTGAACAAACATCCATCAGACAAAGAGGAATTATAGAACACAGTTTCTATTATGACTGTACAGTCTCTATAACTAGTCTGTGCATTCTTTTGTCTAAGAAATCGATGATTTTGAACCCCTACATCCCAGATATTATCAACACAGTTTGTTGACAAGACTAAGCTGAGATTGTTTCTTGCTGCAAATAGAAGCTCCTGCAAAGTCAAGGCAATGTGGCAATTGAGCTTATGAAAAGTCTGTATTTAATCAGAAGATGTAGGCTAGAATAAGGTTGGATATGGATCATGATGCAACAATTTAGAGTGGGGAGATACTATGTCATGGGGTTTTAAGAAGGCTTGAGAGTTCTAGGACATAAACTTAAGGGTGATAAAACTTTCTGAAGACTGGATAAGATTTTAAGGAGTATTCTGTAGTTCATAGTTATTTGCTTGAACATATCTCATAAGCTTGTTATACTAGAAAAGACACTATGTAAACTCTATTTATACAAACATTACATTGAGAGAGGATATAGCACATTTTTCCACTAGGAATTACTACTACATGGCTTTTTGCTCTTATTAAGCAAATAAAATCAATAAGTAGAAAAATCTATGAAAAGAAAGGCTGTGTTTTAGTTTAGAATAATAAAAAAAAATCATACAAGGCCCTCTTAAAGGAAAAAAAAAGACTTTTCATGCTTAGATCAAAACTAAAATATCCTTTTCCTCTGTGATTAATTTAAGTGAGTCAATGGCATCCTTCTGTCAGTTGGAAAAGTAGGAGTTCAAGACCAGATGTGAGACATTAATATAGTAAAAAATAGTGTGCCTTATCTTGGATACAATTTTTATAGGACTTGGAGTATTTTAATGTATGTAACCTATAAGTGGAAGTGCATTTGAAATTTTTATTTGTATTTTATTTGTAATGGTGTGTGTGTGTGTGTGTGTGTGTGTGCATGTGGGTATAGTATTCAAAGATACCAGAATAGGGTATCATCTCTTCTGGAGCTGGAGTTACCGGCAGTTGTATGCAACAAAACAAACTTGGTCCTCTGGAAGAATAGTGTGGTGAAGGTTGGATGACCCACAGTGAGATAAGACTGGACCTAGTATGTCTAACACTTGAACTTAGTCAAAATACTTGTAAACAATAATTGTTATGTAATCATGACAAAAGTTGTCACATATAATTTGTTGGTTGGATAATATAATTTTTTTGAATAAGGTTTAAGGATTTCAACACGAAGATATTTCTGTGTCTTACAGAAATTGTGAAGAGTTTATTCACCTGTGTGAACTGCTTTGTGCATTCATTAAGTATCAAATATATACATTTTACTAGTAACCAATAGGTACTAGTAAATGAACAGCCGAAAATGAGTGTGGAAATACAGGTGAAGACTAGGTGGATAATCTGTTGAGTTTCTACCAAAACTCAGGTGGCTATAAGAACTATAAGATGTATTTTCCAAATAATAATGAGTTAGATGTATTTAATTTATAGCTGCTAACTAGATGACAGTGCCTAATTTTAACAAATGATGACATTATCTTGACAGAAACCATTTACTCTAAACAATAGCTTTTAAATTGATGCAAATTTCCTGTTACAAAATTTGCATTGAATCGACCTGAGTGAGGTAACTCAGATCCCAAAGGACATGCATGATATATACTCACTAATAAGTGGATATTAACCTAAAACTGTGTAGAATATCCAGGATAGAGAACTTAAGAAGGTTAACAGGCTGAAGGTCCCAAGTGAGAATACTTCATTGTCACTTGGGAGAAAAAAGAAAGCAATCAAGGAGGCAGAGGGAGGGAGGGAGGGACTAAGTGGGAGAGAGAAGGGGGAGGGGAAACGGGGAACATGATCTCCTTTTGGTATGGGGAGGGGCATAGAAACAGGACTAAAGCCCTGAGGGCCATGAGAAAGAATGGAAACAGGCAACCTCAGGAGGTAGCAGGTAGGGGGACCATCTAGAATGTAGCAGAGACCTGGAAGGTGAGAGATTCTCAGGAATCAAAAGAGGGTCTTTAGATGTAATGCCCAACAATGGGGAGAAGGAACTTGAAGAGTCTACCTCCAGTAGAAAGACAGGGCATCAAGTGGAGGGATGGGGTTGCCATTCCACAGTCAAAAACTCTGACCCAGAATTTTTCCTGTAGAAAAGAACTGCAGGGACAAAAATGGAGAAGAGACTGAGGGAAAGGAAGTCCAGTGACAGGCCCAAAATGGGATCCATCTCAAGGGGAGGCTCCAAGGCCTGACAATATTGCTGATACTGTGGTGTGCTTATAGACAGGAGTCTAGCACAGCTGCCCTCTAAGAGTCCCAACAAACAGCTGAAAGAGTCAGATGCAGATAATTATATTCAACCAATAGACAGAAGTTGAGGATGGATAGCTGTGGTCAAATTAAGGAAAGGCTGAAAGAAGTTGAAGAGGAGGGTCACCCATAGGAAGACCAGCAGTCTCAACTAACCTGGAGCCCCACAATGTAACACTGAGCCACCATCAAGCAGCATACACTAACTGGTAAGAGGCCCTGACACACATACAGCAGAGGACTTCTTGGTCTGGCCTCAGAGAGCGAAGACACGCCCAATCCTGAAGAGATTTGAGACCCCAGGAAATGAGGAGGCCTCTTGGGGTGGGGTGGGATGGGGGCTTGGAACATCTTCTTGGAGACAGGGGGAAGAAGAAAGAGATGAACAACCATGGGAGGACCAACCTGGTACTATAACAACTGTACTATAAAATATATAACAACTGTACTATAAAAAATAAATATAAAAAATTTTTCATTGATACTTTATATAACAGAAACAGGAAATTTAGTGATGACAATACACACACACATCACCATCATCATCATCATCTGATCTCATGCATCTCATTAGAACAGTGGACTCTTATTTGGCTGGGTTTGAGTAGAAGATAGGAAAAGCTTAAATAAAACTGACCAAATGGAGGCATAGTCATAGCTGTGTGGCCATGGTAATTAATCTGGCTTCTATATGTAGAGTGCTAATAAATGAATGTAGAAAAATCTAGTTATGTCTGGAAATTTTAAATTCCTTCAGTGATATAGCTGTGTCATATTCCTGACACATACTGATGTATGGAGATAAATTGCCTGTCACTTAGTGTGGAAGATACCACTTAAATTGTACATTAGATGCATATTAAGTTGTGTGGAAGCCCACATTCAGTCTGTCAGTTTCCTCTAGGTAATGGAGCTCATTCATAATGTCATTCTCTTGGATGTGCTGAAGTAGGTAAATGAGCATAGAAGTTATTTATGCATTAGAACAGTATGTAGGACACCACTGTTTTCCACTTTGCAGAGGCGAAGAGGCACAGTTGTCAGGGCTGAATTGATACTGAATCTAAAAAGCTGCTTCAATTCTAATTAGCATTTCTTTTTGAATCTGGAGGGGAGATGGCATATTTACACATGTAGCCAGTGAAATCATCTTCTGACAATTTCTTTATGCAAATTGAAATTGCCAGGCTGACTGTCCTGGAAAGTTTCTGTTTCCTATCTGAACATAGAGCCCCAGAACTTTTCAAGATTCTGAGAATAGAGAAACAACTCATTGGTAATAGCATTTGTGGCCTTGCAGACACATGGGTTAAGTTCCCACCACCTATTTAACAGATTAGATTGTCTTTTTATAACCCCAATAGCAGGGTATCTAAAGCCCTGTTAATCTCTGTGGTTATCTGTCATGCTTGTGATAAACACACATACCTGCAGGTAAAATACTCATACACTTAAAAATATGAAAAGAATATTTAAAAAAAAATCCTTCCTAAGATCCTCTCCCAGACAATTAGTAGGACATTTCTACCTTCCCATTCTGATTAATTTCTCTCTTCTTTCTTTAGGTATTTTCAATTTTTTTAAAAATTTAACATACAGTATTTGTAACATATTAATGAAGGCTTGTACTATGCTTATGGTTGAACGTTGTTCCATTGCCCATGTGGCATCTCTCTTGCAGAACCACAAAACCACTTGCAGGTTATCCAGAGATATACAAGGTAAGATGCAGAGTAAGCGCCATTCTGATGAGGATATAGTAATGAGGTCTTCCAGGCAAGCCAGGATTTCTTCATCCTGGAGGCTCTCAGCTCAAGCTACTTTTTTATTATCTTAATCTCCTGACACCATCTGGACCTCTATAAAGATGTTGGTCTCAGTGGTGAAATGGAACACAGGGGGATACTAAATAAAACTTAAATGGTGGGAGAAAACTGTTATTGTTGATGCTAATCATATCTTCTTGAGCTTTTCACCCAAGGATATTGAAGATTCTTCCAGCATCAATCTTGTTTTCAGAGTTTGGGCACTGATGGCAAAATTGCTGCTCAAGGAAGTTAAACATTTCAACCAAGGCCAAATGGTAAAATATGAGATAGAAAATTTTAAAAACACATTCATGTAACAAACATGAGCCCTTAATGTAGACATGTTGATATCAATAATTCATCTATACATTACTCAATCTGATACATCAATATGAGCTAAAAGAGGAGCTATTATTAATACTATTATATAATGATATTATATATAAATATATAATTGGAATGTATAACAATAATAACAATAATAATATTCTTATAAGAATAAGGAACAAAATTTGAAGTAAGAGCATGTAAGGAAACTTCATAGGTAGAGTCATCTTGTCTTGACAATGAAAAGATGAAAGTTGATCTTAAAGCTTATGTGAGCTGCCCCTTCCACCACTGCCTGACCTTTCTGCTGTGGAAGATTCTAGCCAGGTCAGCAACAGTAAAGACATCATATCCTGATACTTCCTAGAGAACCAGCAGCACTCAGGGCATGTGGTAAGAACCCCTTCCAACCTCAGGAGGCCCAAAGAACTCTCTACCAAGCAACCATCAAATCCCTGCCCTCCCAAATACCACTCACTCCCCGCCCATTCCTTCTGCCCCTTCTACCAACACCTACCCTTTCTGCTGTGTCAGACTCTTTCCAGGTCTACCACAGTGAAGATACCATCCCCTGATAATTCCTAGAGAACCAGCCACACTCAAGGCATTTGGAGTGTGCAGAAACCTGAGACCAAAGGAGGGCAGGTCTCCCAGGAGTGCCTACATAACTGTGTGCACAGAGAGAACAGGAATCCCAGGAGTAAGGATAAACAGGCTTGAAGGACAGAAAAACTACAGTCAGAGACAGAAAGACCAGCTAACACCAGAGATAACTAGATGGTAAAAGGCAAACATAAGGTTATTACCAATATAAGCCAAGGCAATATGGCACCATCAGAACCCAGTTCTCCCACAACAGCAAATCCTGGATACTCCTTCACATCGGAAAAACAAGAGCTGGATTAAAGTCACATCTCAAGATTCTGAGAGAGGACTTCAAGAAGGACATAACTCCCTTAAAGAAGAACAGGTGATCATGAGTCAAGAGGTAGAAGCCCTTAAAGAAGAAATACAAAAATCCCTTAAAGAAACACAGGAGAACATGGGTCAACAGGTAGAAGCCCTTAAAGAAGAAACACAAAAAATTCCTTAAAGAATTACAGGAAAATAAAAACAAGTGATGGAACTGACAAAAGCATCCAAGATCTAAAAACAGAAGTAGAAACAACAAAGAAATTACAAAGGGAGATAACTCTGGAGATAGAATAACTTGGAAAGAAATCAGGAGTCATAGATGCAAGCATCCACAACAGAATACAAGAGAGAGAAGAAAGAATCTTGAGTTCTGAAGATTTCAAAGAAAGCATTGAGTCAACAGTCAAAGAAAATGCAAAATGCAAAAAGCATGTAACCCAAAACATCCAGGAACCTCAGGACACAAGGATAAGACCAAACCTAAGGATTATAGGTATAGAAGAGAGTGAGGATTTATAACATAAAGGGCCAGTAAATATCTTCAACAAAATCATAGAAGAAAACTTCAGTAACCTAAAGAGACAGATGCCCATGAACATACAAGAAGCCAAATAGACTGGACCAGAGCAGAAATTCTTCATGTCATATAATAATCAAAACACCAAATGCACTAAACAAAGTATTAAAATCAGTAAGGGAAAAAGGTCAAGTAACATATAAAGGCAGACCTATCAGAATTACACCAGACTTCTCACCAGAAACTATGAAAGCTAGAAGATCCTGGGGAGATGTCATACAGACCCTCAGAGAACATAGATGTCAGACCAGACTACTATATGCAGCAAAACTCTCAGTTATAGAGGGATAAAACAAGACATTCGTTGACAACAAATTTACACACTATCTTTCCAGAAATGGAGCTCTACAAACCATAATGGGCGGAAAATACCAACACAAGGAGGGAAACTACACCCTAGAAAAAGCAATAAAGTAATCTTCTTTCAACAAAACAAAAGAAGATTGCCATACAAACAGAACTCTACTTTTAACAACGAAAATAATAGGAAGTAACAATCAATTTATTATCTTTTAATATCAATGGCCTCAGTTCCCCAATTTAAAGACATAGACTAACAGACTGGATTCATAAACAGGACAAAATATTTTGCTGCATAAAAGAAACCCACCTCAGTGACAAAGACAGTCACTATCTCAGAGTCAGAGGTTGGAAAATTTTTTCCAATCAAATGATCCCCCCACAAAAGCTGGAATAGCCATTCTCATAGCAGATAAAATCCACTTTCAAACAAAAGTCATTGAAAAAGTTAAAAATGTATACTTCACAATGGTCAAAGAAAAAATCTACCAAAATGAACTCTCAATTCGGAACATCTATGCTCCAAATGCAAGGGCACCCACATTCATAAAAGAAGCTTTACTAAAGTTCAAAGCAAACATTGCACCCCACACAATATTACTGCGAGAATTCACACCCCACTCTCAGCAATGGATAAATCATGAAAACAAACACTAAAGAGAGACAATGAAACTAACTGAAGTTATTGTCCAAATGTATCTAACAGATATTTATAGAACATTCCATCCTAAAGCAAAAGAATATACCTTCTTCTCAGCACCTCATGGTACCTTCTCCAAAATTGACCATATAATTGATCACCAAACAGCCCTTAACAGATACAGGAATATTGAAATAATTCCATGCACCATATTAGATCACCATGGCTTAAGACTGATCTTAGGTTCAAACAAAAACAATGGAAAATACATCTACACATGGATGTTGAACAGTGTTCTACTCAATGATAGCTTGGTCAAGGAAGAAATAAAGAAAGAAATTAAACACTTTTTAAAATGTAATGAAAATGAGAACACATCATACCACAACTTATGGGACACAGTGAAAGGAGTGCTAGAAAGAAAACTCATGGCTCCCAGAACCTCTGAAAAGAAAGCAGGGAGAACTTACACTAGCAACTTGACAACACACCTGAAAGCTCTAGAACAAAAAGAAACAAATGCTGCCAAGAGAAGTAGACTACAAGAAATAATCAATCTCAGGGTTGAAATCAACCAAATAGAAACAAAAAGAACTACACAAAGAATCAACAAAGCCAGGAACTGGTTCTTTGAGAAAATCAGCAAGATCGATAAACCCATAGCCAGACTAACCAGAGGGCACAGAGGTACTACCAAAATTAATAAAGTCAAAAATTAAAAGGGAGAGATAACAACAGAAACTGGAAATACAAAAAATTATCAGATCCTACTACAAGAGCT
The DNA here is from genome assembly GCF_947179515.1 of Apodemus sylvaticus. Lineage (NCBI taxonomy): Eukaryota > Metazoa > Chordata > Mammalia > Rodentia > Muridae > Apodemus > Apodemus sylvaticus. Next base: position 139,336,913 of record NC_067477.1, on the reverse strand, counting down.
CATACTCAACAAAATTTGAAAATCTGGATGAAATGAACATTTTTCTAGACAAATACCAGGTGCCAATGTTAAAACATGATCAGATAAACCCTCTTAATAGTCCCATATGTTCTAAGGAAGTAGGAGCAGATGTTAACAGTCTCCCAGCAAAAAAAAAAAAAAAAAAAAAAGCCCAGGACCAGATGCATTTAGTGAGGAAATTCTATCAGATCTTAAAAGAAAAGCTAATACCGATACTCTTCAAAATATTCCACAAAATAGAAACACAAGGAACACTACCCAATTTATTCAATGAACCCAAAATAATGCTTATACGTAAACCAAACAAAGACCAAACATGAAAGAGAACTTTAGACCAATTTTCCTTATGAACATTGATGGAAAAATACTCAACAAAATTATGACCAACCAAATTCAAGAATGCATCAAAAAATAATTCACTAAGGTCAAGTAGGCTTCATTCCAGGCATGCAGAGATGGTTCAATATACGGAAAGTCATCAGTGCAATCCAATACATAAAGAAACTCAAAGAAAAAAAGACATGGTTATTTCATTAGATGCTGAAAAAGCTTTTGACAAAACTCAGCATCCCTTCATGATAAAAGTCTTGGAGAGATCAGGAATTCAAGGCCGATACCTAAGCATAGTGAAAGTCATATACTGCAAATGAGTAGCCAACATCAAACTAATTGGAGAGAAACTTGAAGCAAACCCACTAAACTTGGAGACTAGACAAGGCTGCTTACTCTCTTCCTATCTATTCAGTATTGTACTTGAAGTTCTATTAAGAGCAATAAGACAACAAAAGGAGGTCAATGGTATACAAATAGGAAAGGAAGAAGTCAAAATGTTACTATTTGTATATGATATCATTGTATATTCAAGTGACCCAAAAAATTATACTAGGGAATTACTAAACCTGATTAAAAAAAACTTCAGCAGTGTGGCTGGATATAAAATTAATTCAAATCAGTAGCCTTTGTCTACTCAAAGGATTAACAAGCTAAAAAGAAATTAGGGAAATGACACCCTTCACAATAGTCACAGATATTATTAAATACCTTAGCGTGACTCTAACCAAGCAAGTGAAAGATCTGTATGACAAAACTTTAAGCCTCTGAAGAAAGAAATTGTAGAAGATATCAGAAGATCTCCCATGCTCATGGATTGGCAGGATTAATATAGTAAAAATGGCCATCTTGCCAAAAGCAATCTACAGATTCAATGCAATTCCCATCAAAATTCCAAATCAATTCTTCATAGAGCTAGAAAGAGCAACCTACAAATTCATCAGAATTAACAAATAAAACCAAGATAGCAAAATCTATTCTCCACAACAAAAGATCTCCTGGGAAGATCACCATCCCTGACCTCAAGCTCTCCTACAGAGCAATAGTGATAAAAACTGTATAGTATTGGAACTGAGACAGGCAGGAAGATCAGTGGAATAGAATTGAAGACCCAGAAACGAACCCACACACCTATGGTCACTTGATATTTGACAAAGGAGCTAAAAACATCAAGTGGAAAAAAGATTGCCTTGTTTACAAATGGTGCTAGATCAACTGGTGGTCAGCATGCAAAAAAATGCAAATCAATCCATTCTTATCTCCTTGTATATTGCTCAAGTCCAAGTTGATCAAGGACCTCCACATTAAACCAGATACACTGAAGCTTATAGAAGAGAAAGCGGAGAAAAGCCTTGAACACATGGGTACAAGGGAAATTTCCCTGAATGGATTATGCTCTAAAATCAAGAATCATCAAATGGGACCTCATAAAACTGCAAAGCTTCTGTAAGGCAAAGGATACTGTCAATATGACAAAATGGTAACCAACTGATTAGGAAAAGATCTTTACCAATCTTACAACTGATAGAGGGCTAATATCCAATGTATACAAAGAATTTTAGAAGTTAAACTCCAGAGAGTCTAATAACCCTATTAAAAACAGGGGTCAGAGCTAAACAGAGAATTCTCAACTGAAACCCCACTGGCTCTGAAGCAACTAAAGAAATGTTCAGCATACTTAGTTATCAGGGAAATGCAAATCAAACAACCCTGAGATTCCACCTCACAGTCAGAATGACTAAAATGAAAAACTCAGGTTTTTCATTGCAGATGCTGGTGAGGATGTGGAGAAAGAGAAGCACTTCTCCATTGCTGGTGGGATTGCAAGCTGGTAAAACTACTCTGGAAATCAGTTTGGCAATTCCTCAAAAAATTAGGCATTAGCACTATCCGTGGGCCCAGATATAACATTCCTGTTATACCCAAAAGATGCTCCAGCATGAAATCAGGACACGTGGCTCCACTCTGTTCATGGCAGCCATATAATAGCCAGAAGTTGGAAAGAACCTGGATGTCCTCCTACAGAGGAATGGAAACATAAATTGTTGTATATAAACACAATGGAGTACTATTCAGCAATTAAAAACAATGAATTCGTGAAATTCTTAGGCAAATGGATGGAACTAGAAAGTGTCATCCTGAGTGGGGTAAACCAATCACAAAAGGGCACAAATGGTATGTACTCACTGATAAGTGGATATTAGCCCAAACGATCAAAATAAACAAGTTACAAGTCACAGACCACAGGAAGCTCAAGAAAAAGGAAGACCAAAGTGGAGGTGCAGTTTTTCTGAGAAGGGGAACAAAATACTCACAGAGTATTTTGAAATGTCTCGCAAATTTGGAGACAAAGTATGGAGCAGAGACTGAAGGAAAGGCCACCCAGAGAATGTCTTACCTTGGGATTCATCCTATAAACAGTCACCAAACCCTGACACTAATACAGATGATAAGAAGTGTGTGCAGAAAGGAGCCTGTTATGGTTGTCTCCGGAGGGGCCCTGCCAAAGCCTTATAGATACAGAGGCAGAAGTTAGCAGCCAACCATTGGACTGAGCGTGGGGTTTCCAATGGACGGTGGACAGGAGGAGCTGAAGGGATTTGCAGCCCCATGGAAAATGACGATGTCAGCCAACCAGATGTACCTGGGCTCTTAGGGACTAAGCCATCCACCAAGGGTACATGTGATTCCAGCCAAAAGTGTGGCAGAGGAATGCTTTGTCGGGCATCAGTGTGAGGAGAGGTCCTTAATCTTATGAAGGATTGATAGCTGTCCCATTGTGGGGAAATCTAGAGGGGGATTATGGGAGTGGGTTGGGTGGATGGACATATTCTTGGAGGCAGAGGGTGGGAGGATGGGTTGAGGGTTTTCTGGGAGGGGGGAACCAGGAAAGGGTATAACATTTGAAATGTAAATGAAGAATATATTCAATTAAAAAAAAAACTTATGTGAGCACTTACATACCCATTAAGTTTTTGATCAATTGCCAAAAGTGAAGTAGCCATTCTATAGGCTTCCCTGCCAACTGAAATTCAAATGACAGTGGCCTTTTGTACCTATATATCTTGCAGTATATTATATACTTCATTTACCTTTTGCTTCTCATTAGTAAAATGAATATTTGCATACTTTTCTTATTTTTGTAATCATAAAGTATAGAATAGATTCTAGCTCATAGTAACTCCTTACTGAATTTAATTTTTTTCTTGTCCATTAAGGAACATTGATTGTATATTGAGCAAATTGCTAAAAGCAAAACACTTATTTTCCTCTGCCATTGTATGTCTAATGAAAAATAAAATTATTCTTATAGATGATGAAAAATAAATGGTGCCTCTATATACTACATTGATACATTTTGCTGTTACTAAACAAATGTTAGATATAATTAATTTGAAAATTGACACCCATTCAGAATACTTTCCAATAATCATCTCATAAAGTTTAAGAACCATTTTACATATTAATTCATATTGCATGCAATAATAAATGAATTGTTAATAATCAAGTATCTAATGAGTTAACAAGAATGTCAAACATTCTTAAACAGTACTTAAAGGCACAGCTCTAGAAATTGGAGCAAAGCAGCATAGAAAGAATGAAAACTGTATATTTGAAATATTTTACAAGGGGCTATAGGGAGTTCTTTGTGGTTATGAGCACTGGCTGCTTGTCCAGAGGTCCTGAGTTCAATTCCCAGCATCCTCATAGTGGCTCACAACCATCTGTAATGGGATCACATGTTTTCTTCTGGTGTGTCTGAAGACAGTTACAGTGTACTATTATACATAAAAATAAATCTTTAGCATATTTAACAAATACTCATAATAAAATAGCTTAAAATAATTAACTTCTGATAAATTTTATAAGTTTGGGAGTTTTCAATCTGTCATTTACCACAAGGAAAACAGTGCAAAACCTGTTACTGTAGGTGTTGTCTTACAGTTGAGGTAGCTGTATGGTCCTGCACAGCAAGACATTTCATCTTTTCTGCCTCAGCTTCATGGCTTATGAACTCATGTACTGTCCAAGGTCCTTGTATGAGATTTCTGCATCTGGAGCATGAGGATATAAAAACTGGACTATGTGAAGCAATGCTTACTGTTTCTCAGCTCGAAAGACTGAGTGTAATTCTCTGAAATTAAAGTCTTGAGAGGGCTACCCTCTCACCTCTCACCGATAGTTTTGAGCCGGCTAACTCCTCATCTCCTATGAATTTGTGGAATCCTTCCCTTCCTTCAGATGCCTCACTTTGTCTTCACAAGGACTTTCCTCTATGCAGTCTGGATATGTGGCCAGTTTTCACTATTAAGTATAAAGTACCAGTTCTATTGAATCAGTACCCGCCCATGGTAAACCAACTCCTTTTAACCTCATGAAGACCCTACTTACACATAAGGTCACTTTCTGGATACTGAGAGTTAGGATTCTACATAGCCACAATTCCCAGCAATATTAAGTAGAATTGATGAAAATTTTTACAACTTATAGATTGATTTGTATTGTGCATAAGTTATTCCTTTCAAATGTTTGCATTTTTCCCCAAAATTTTCCCATAATCTAAATACAAAACCCTGTGATTTCATTATGGGAAAGGGGATCATTTCTATGAATCACATGACATTTTCAACATTGTTACTTAATTGTTTGCAGAGTAATTGCTGCCTAGATAAACATCTAGAAAATAATAAGTTTGAACATTAAAGATAGGTTTCACTATTAATACTGAACTAGGCAGGTTAGAGTAGACAGTAAGATGTTTTAGAAAATCTGAGCATCTCTTTGGTACAGCTACCTAACAATAAAGTAGAGTGAAGCAAGGTTTTGCTGTGTCCCATTCAGCTGATAGTGGAAGGAGGCCACCACTGTAGATTAGTGGGAGACTGGTGAACCAGTAGAAGCCAAAACTAATGCCCAGATTACATCACTGTGAATTCACATTTGGATTCTTCTGAGGTGAATTTCTGGGTGAATATTCTGTGCTATGAAAATTCAGTTATATCTGCTAATATGAAGCTCAATATCAGTTACTTATGAGACTCCATTATCTCATAAATTTTATTTTTTTCTGGTCTCATGAAAACTATATCTTTATTTATTCAGAAATCATAAATTCAATATTTCTTCCAAATGCAGCTGCTTTTTTACAATTATATGTAACTTTTAGAAGTTTGTAATGTTTGATATTTTTGAACATCTTTAACTAATTTAAACTGAAAGTCAAATTCAGGCAAGTAAGTACGAGTTTGCCTTATATCAATATTTTAGAATATACACTACATAATAGTACAATTAATTATTCTTATATACTCAGTAAACTTCTATTGACAATTAATTAGGGTTTTACTTTATGAGCATTTGTAAATAGAGTATGTCTGCTTGGTTATACACTTTTTTTTAAATGTCACTTTTTTCTTTAAAAAAGAAAGATTTTGAAGTAGACTATTATGTTTTTATAATTAAGAGAAAAGCAAGTTCATTATAATTTTGTCTTATAGAATATTAGTAACACCAAAGTAATTATACTGGATAAAAGGTAAAAATGTTTAACCTGAAATATTTATTTGCATGCCTTGGAAAAAGCTATTCGTTAATAATGTGTCCACCAAGTCACCAGATTTCCTATTTCTTCTTAAATACACCTGTCAGTATCCAAGTTGAATAGAACACTCTGGCATTAAACACTGCATAATAAAATCTCAAAGTATTTTTTCTAACCTGTTCTGAATATTTAATGTCTAATAAAATATGGTGTGTATTGCAAGTATTTTATATACTTACTGCTTCAGAATCGCACTTCTGTTTATAACATAAGCAATTAAATATAAAAAATATTACATAATTTATGTTATGTATGATAAATGATTACATAACTCTATTATGAATACCTATATACCTTTAGTATGCATATTTATGTGTGATGTATACCTGTGTGTCCAAATACATGTGTAGGTGTACTAGTTCCTATGTGTCTGTGCAGTGGCTAAGGTGAGGAGGGCACCTGTTTTCTTTTGCTCTCCATCTTAATATTTAAGAAGGGATTTGTCACTGAATCTGGATCTCCCTGTTCTGGTTACATTTGCTGTCCAGCAATGTAATGTAAGAAATAAAAAATATTTCTTAAAATATTTTGAGGATGTTTTTCACTTGTTCCTAACACCTTTTTTGGAAATTATTAGAGAAAAACCATACACATATATTTTCTTGTAGACTGAAACTTACTAGAGAAAAAAGCAACCATTTACTTTCCTCTGCCCATGTTTCTTACATGGAATACTATGATAATTCAATGGCAATGACAGTTGTCACCCCTAAACAAATGTAGGTCATGCTTGTCAGCAGTTCCCAGGTGGTTAGGTGAATGTGCTTAGAAGTAGAATGCACAGTTCTTGCTTTTCTACACATATATTTTGCTTGATGGAAGCTGTAAATGGCCAATCATATGAATGCATTCCAAGGTTAGGATTAGAAAGTGTCAAGCAGCCTTAGGAGCACAGAGAAGATTATGAGGTATGAATGAAACATAGGATTTGCTCATAAGGTGCCCACTGTGCAATTGCAAAGGTACAGTCTGCACCACACAATCTGCTGAGACAAGAGATGAGGGAAGCTAAGGAGGGAAAGATTTAACATGGGCTCTGATTTTTCAAGTTTTATAAAAGATATGGAGCCTAAATGTGTATGTGAGAGAATTAATATTCACATCCTCTAAGAAGCAAGATGCTATTAATCTTGGTGCCAGGAACAGAACAAAAGGGTTTAAAGCAAACTGACTCTGTGCCATAAAAATATTCCTAACATAAAACATTGCCTCCCTCTCAGCTTTCAGTTAAATGCCAAGCATTGGCAGGAAAGCTGTGGTATTTAATTGGTGATGTTTTTAGTAGTGGTAGTAGCAATAAGTATAAGTAACAATAATATTCACATGTTTTATTAAGATTTTATATTCAAATTCGCTCAATAATTTGTAAATAAAGGAAATAAACTTCGATAATGTCAAATAACAGAATTAATAGAGTTTTCAATATTACCTTTGAAAGTTGTTTCCACTTGAAATACGACTGGGAATAATTGTATTTTAAAGTAGTCTCATTGTCTTCTGCATTTCTTCAGAATACTCTAGCTGGATTCTCAAATGTGTATGGGTGGGAAACAGCAAGATAATGTCTCTTCATGATCTTGAGATGTTTACTGGAGTTTCCATTCTCTTTCTTTGCAGTGTTGCATATTGAGCTCAGGACCACACACATACTGTTTAAGCTCTCCAACCTTGGTCTGCATCCACAGCCCTATTTCTTAAAGCTGTTGTGCCTTGTTTATTGATTCACTAACTGGTTATAAAAAGTTAGCAGTTACTAAGTGGTAAATGGTGTATTAAGCCTCTGGAAAGTCAAAACTAAAACTGAACCATTCCCTTTCACAGGCCAAGTCTAAATAGGATTGAAGGTCATGCTGAGGTTCTCTGAGATTTATATTACTGTGGCATTATTTTAACACTATTTTGAGTAATTATACTAGGCTACTGATTTCACCCCCCCCCCCATTTTCGATAACCATCACTGCAGACAATACTCATTCATTCACTTAAAATGCCTTCTTTTTTTTTAAAATCATAGTTGGAATTTTTTGCTGTTGTTGTTTTGGCTAAGCATTTCATATGTATGTAAATGTAAACGATCATTACTTTGTAATAGGACTACCAAAATCATGAAAGTATGATACATACAGAACTAAAGCCAAGCAAATAAAGCCAATAATGTACCTCTTTTTCTTATTCATTTTCCAAACTAGAACTCTGTAATTTCATTTGATTTTGGCAGTGACTTAAAATATATTTTTACATTTGGCAAACACGAAGAAGATTTTAAAGTTTCCATGTGCACTATTCAAATAAGAGAACATATTAATGGGGCATCTTCTACATTTGACAATTCAGCTCAGAGAGATTGTTGATGTGGTTGAAATTGTACTAGTTTTACCCATGAAGTCGCTGATCTTTATGTTCTTGCCCCTGTGTTGCTGGTAAGAAAGAAAAGGAAAACGTTAACCCCCACGCCTCACCTGATTCTGACTAAAGACTGAACCAAAGCTCTCTAGCATCTACCTCTGCCTTCTTCCAAATAATGTTTACATTCAGGCAGCAAAACCTAATGTGATTAGTTGATTTTTCTAATATTTAGCAGTTTACACATTTGGAGCTTTATTCAGTTAGAATTAATGCAGTTAATCATGTCAAAGTTTAATTTTCAATGTTTATGCCCACATTTCCTCAGAGGACTTCGATATTCTGAAAGCAAATGTCAATGTGCTAGTCTGTCAATTGTAAATATGACTGGCAACATTTGCATTTTTAAGTTACAGACTAAGAATAATCGACTAGAATTTGCTCTTCCTATCAAACAGAATTAAAAACATCATTTAGAACTAATGGTAAAATTACTTCAAATAAATGCCAAAATATTTTAATTGTAATTTCTCCCTTTATTGTTGAAAAGCAATAATGTAGAAGTATATAAGAAATTGTAAGTAAAGGCCAGACAGAGTTTCTGTAGTGGCTCTTTCTGTTCACTTCCCTAAAATCTTAAAGACATCATCAAATTTTTGTTCACATATTTTCTCCTTTTTTACTTAGGAGCTATTGCTAGTCCCTCATTATAGGGTCTTATAGAGAACTGTTGGAATTACCAAACACAGGGAAGTTTATCCCACAGGCTACAAGAAACCCCATCTGAAAGCAGCTATGGAAAGAAAATTTTTTCTGAGCAAATCCTAGGAATGCCATTGCTTTTCTGACATGAAAAGGGACAAATATATTGCTCTCTGCAGTATATTTGCTTATCTTCTGCTTAGAGGACAGAGAAGCATGGTATAACAGAGGGTTGCGAAGACACTGAACATTGTATGAATTTAACTATTCATACTGCAGGAGGAAGAGAGCTTCTGTGTGACCCATCCTTATTTTTTCTTTTCTTTATTAGATATTTTTCTTTATTTACATTGAAAATGTTATCCCCCTTTCCTGGTTTCCCCTCTGAAAACCCCCTATCTCCTCATCCTGCTCACCCACCCACCCACTTCTGCTTATCATTGAGTAGAGCATTATTCAGCTTCTATGTAGGCTTTCAGTTGTTTTTGCTATTAAAGACCATCCTTAATCTGTTGTGATGTGACAGGGGGCATGGGATTATTTCAATCTTAATATATCTGTTAAGGTCTGTTTTGTGACTGATTATATGGTCAGTTTTGGAAAAGGCAATAAGAGGTGCTGAGAAGAAGGTATATTCTTTTGATTTAGGTTGAAATGTTCTATAGATATCTGTTAAATCCATAACTTCAGTTAGTTTCACTGTGTTTCTGTTTAGTTTGTGTTTCCCTGATCTGTCCATTGATGAGAGTGGGGTGCTGAAGTCCTCCACAATTACTGTGTGAGGCACAATATGTGCTTTGAGCTTTACTAAAGCTTCTTTTATGAATTTGGATGCCCTTGCATTAAAGCAAAGATGTTCAAAATTGAGAATTCTTCTTGGAAGATTTTTTCTTTGATGAGTATGAAGTGTCCTTCCTTATCTTTTTTTTATGAGTTTTGGTTGAAAGTCGATTTTATCTGCTATTAGAATGGCTACTCCAGCTAGTTTCCTGGGACTGTTTGCTTGAAAAACTGTTTTCCAGCCCTTTACTCTGAGATAGTATTTGCCTTTGACATTAAGGTGGGTTTCCTGTATGCCCAGGTCCTGCCAAAATGCTGGGTCCTGTTTACCTATCCAGTCTGTTAGTCTATGTCCTTTTATTTGGGAATTGATTCCATTAATGTTAAGAGATATTAAGGAATGGTGATTGCTATTTCCTGTTATTTTTGATGTTATTTACATGTTTGTGTGGTTATCTTCATTTGGGTTTGTTGAAAGAAGATTACTTTCTTGCTGTTTCTAGGGTGTAGGTTCCCTTCTGTGGTGGCATTTTCCATCTATTATCATTTGTAGGGCTGAATTTGTAGAAAGATATCATGTAAATTTGGTTTTGTCATGGAATATCTTGGTTTCTCCATCTATGGTAATTGAGAGTTTTGCTGGATACAGTAGTCTGGGCTGGCATTTCTGTTCCCTTAGGGTCTGTATGGCAGCGGCCCAAGATCTTCTAGTTTTCATAGTCTTTGTTGAGAAGTCTGGTGTAATTCTGATTGGTCTGCCTTTATATGTTACTTAAACTTTTTCTCTTACTGCTTTTAATATTCTTTCTTTGTTTTCTTCATTTGGTGTTTTGACTATTATGTGACAGGAGGAATTTCTTTTCTGGGCCAATCTGTTTGGAGTTTTGTAGGCTTCTTGTGTGTTCATGGGTATCTCTTTAGGTTAGAGAAGTTTTGTTCTATAATATTGCTGAAGATATTTACTGATCCTTTAAGTTGGAAATCTTTGCTCTCTTCTATACCTATAATTCTTAGGTTTGGTCTTCTCCTTGTGTCCTGGATTTCCTAGATGATTTGGGTTAGCAGCTTTTTGTGTTTTGAAATTTCTTTTACTGTTGTATTAGTGTTTTTTATGGTATCTTATGCACCTGAGATTCTCTCTTCTATCTCTTGTAGTCTGTTTTTGATGCTTGCATCTATGACTCCTGATTTCTTTCCTAGGTTTTCTATATTCAGTATTGTCTCCCTTTGTCATTTTTTTATTGTTTCTACTTTCATTTTTAGATTATGGATGGTATTGTTCAGTTCCTTCACCTATTTGGTTGTTTTTGCCTTTAATTCTTTAAGTGATTTTTGTGTATCCTATTTAAGGTCTTCTACCTATTTACATGTGTTCTCTTTTATTTCTATAAGGGAGTTAATTATGTCCTTCTTAAAGTCCTATATAATCATTATGAGATGTAATTTTAAATCACGGTCTTACTTTTCTGATGTGTTGTGGTAACCAGGGCTTGCTGTGGTGGGAGAACTGGGTTCTGATGATCCCAAGTAGCCTTGGTTTCTCTTGGTAATGTTCTTGCATTTGCCTTTTGTCATTTGGTTATCTCTGGTGTTAGCTTGTCTTTCTGTCTCTAACTGTGGCTTATACTTCCTGCAAGCCTGTGCTTGCAGTACTCCTTGTACTTGTCCTTGTACTTGTACTTGTCAGTACTCCTTGGAGACCAGTTCTCACCAGGAGGAATTTAGGTATGGAGAGCTGTGGTACAGGGTCATCTCTGGGGTGCAAACAGAAACCAGAAGGGTCCTGTTCCAGACTGATCCTTGGTTCCTTTATCCTGATAGCTCTGAGTGGGTCCCTCTTAGGCCAATAATTTGATGAGAAGTGGTGTTCTTACCTGTGCTCTCAGGTGTATAGGCACTCCTGGGAGAGCAACTCTCCCTGGTGGTATTCGTGTGTCCCAGGATCAGCTCTGGGAGCAGAGTGATATAGGAAGACTCCTCTCCAAGGAAACCCTTCCATTCTTGTGTTCTAAGGATTCCTGGCAGGATCCTCTGTGCAACAGTGGTGGTTCTTTCTGCACTCATATGCCTGTATGCACTCCTGGGAGGCTAGATAGCTATCTCCCTGTGCTACGTGGGTATTGAGCTCTGTGGCAGAGGATGGTCACCAACCACAGACAGAAATCAGAAATCTCTGGCCCCTTCCTTATCACTTAGTATTCCTTCTGTCTCAACACTGCACCTAATTCAGACTACAAGGGAGCATGCCTGAGCACTTGGGTCAGACATTGCCTGGGAAATCAGGGCTCTCCTGATTACATAATGCACATGCATGGCAAAACACAGAAGTATGTTTATTATCAAACAGATTAATAAATCCTAACACTTCAACAAGAATGAATACGTTTAAAAATGACATATAGCTGAAATTTCAGTTTAAAAATGACATATAGCTGAAGTTTCATTTTCTAATCTTGGTTTTAGAATTTTGCATTTCAGTTTTCATCTTAACTAAAAGTAGATCGATCATTTAGACCAATCATTTTACAAAGAATCATCTATTCAAAAGGTGTCTGTGAGTTTTTAAATTTTCTTTTACTTGTGAAATTCTTTCAGCAAATGCAGTTTAAACCTGAAAGAAAAGTAAACAATAAAAATGCTGCAAAACTAGGAAAATCATAATTCCTCAAGTCATTCAAATAAAATTTGGCAAATATTTACTCATTTGTGATTGATGATTGCCCCATGTACTTGTAGAATGCATAACTTACACCTGAAAGATGACTAAGTGCTTAGCAACACATACTCTTTCAAATGACCTGAATTCAATTTTAGCATCTGTATTAGAAAGCTAACAACTACATGTACTAGGATCTGATGCATCTGTTCTTTGCAGGTATCTACATTTCAGTGTATACACACACACACACACACACACATACACACACACACACAAACTCATACACACACAAACACATACATGTACACATGCACAAACACATACACACACATATAATAAAAATAACTTTAAAAAGATAACTTATTCACATTATCAAAATTAACTATAGACTATTTAAAGGGGGAAACAAAACATCATTTTGATATGTTTTGTTTACACTCTTGAGTATGTATCAGTTTGTTAACAAGCCTAGCCAGGTATCAGTCTTCTCAGTAAGGAGCCATGTAAACCCACTAGTTATACACCATGACCAATTCTATATTAAATATTTTGGGCAATCTTTTATAGGCTTAATTTCAATCACGGAACAAAAGCAGTTCCGGCTTTTGTTTTCATTAGATTTATTTATTCTAATATCTTTTAAATGGAACTCTAAAAGCTTAAGAAGAAATAATGTCTGAATGTGGTGATGCATGCCTTTAACCGCAACACTTGGGAGGCAGAAGCAGGAAGATCTCTGTGAGTTTGAGACCAGCATGGCCTACAAAGTAAGTTTCGGGATGGCCAGTGATGTTACACAGAGAAATCCTATCTTGTAAAACCATAGATAGATAGATAGATAGATAGATAGATAGATAGATAGATAGATAGATAGATAATTTGACCTCTTATTGGTAAAATTTTAAATACTGTTAGACAATAAAACGCTATTGTGATTTTAAAATGAAAAAATAGTCTAGAATTGAAATTGGATACTTCCATTCTATTTATGCCTTTTCTGTAGATTTATCTTTATAAATTAACTTAAACTGGTATCTTTTTAGGAAGGTACTTGGGAGTTACATGAATTTTGAGAGATGAACATGTTTAAATTATTAACCACAAAAAGATAATAAGGAAGAAAACACAGAGAGAGAAAAAAGAAAGGAAAAAGAAGGAAAGAAGGAAGGAAGGAAGGAAGGAAGGAAAGAAGGAAGGAAGGAAGGAAAGAAGGAAGGAAGAAAGGAAGACCTCCTACTATCTCTGTAGATACATTCTCTGCATACCACCTAACCAGAGGAGTCCACTTTACTATCAACAACACCATAGCTTGTTGTTTTGTTATTATCATGTAAATATCACATAAATGCAGTCATGCCATATGTAATCATTCAAAATGTCTATCAGCATTGCCTTTGAGATTTCTAAATGGTGTCTAAGTTGTCATTGTTCAGTATTATTCTTTGCAGTGTTATTGGACAATTTGCTAACCTGGCAAAGAATATTTATGTGTTGAAGATTGTTTGCAGTGATTGAATGTAGTTTTAAATACAACATCTCTAAACACTCATATATGAAGCTTTGGGCACTGGGTAAATGTCTATGAGTGTGACCTCTAGGACAGATGGTAAGTACATGTTTCATTTTGCAGGAAATGGTCACAGTTCTTTCTAAGGTATCTATATCATTTGCACCCTCAACAGCAAGGTGTTTATCATCTCATACCTTTGCCAACACTCACATTATCTGCTGTTATTTAATTTTAATTGTTGTGGCTTTATTAAATTATGGCCTTAATTTACATTTCTTTGTTGGCTTGGCTTTCTCCTTTATTCACCTGCTCTCTACACACTGTGCTTATGGAATTATTTCCTGAAATTCATTTGTAAATTGAATTGTCAAATTTCTCTTTATGTTGAGATTGGGGTTTTCTTTATGTAGTCTGCAGCCAAGTCCATTGGTTGACCCCTGGATGCAAAGGAAAATGATTTAATTTCAATCCCTTTACCTGTTTAATTATTATGTTTTCTTTCCATATTATGTTTACCATAGAACAACACAGCATATGCTGAGTATCTGCCACCAGGGTCCCATATTTTTTTTTTTTTTGAGATCTGCATTGATAGGTGAACTTTCTAATTTATTGTGGCAGTTTTGTCTTCCCAACACAAACAATCCCTAAGACATCCCATTCCTTATCATTGACTCCTGTAAACTCACAACTTCAATTTTGTGAATAGCCTTGTTTGTTTCTTTCTCATATATCAATCCACATTTCTCTTGCTGGTGACACCGTTCCACCCCAGGCCTGTCTATCTTATGCTGACCTTTCTTACCATATTGCTATCTCTTATTTTTCTGGAGTTACTTGAGAGCCAAAAATAATATTATTCTGTCCCCTACCAAAAAATGTTCCAGGTTGCCACTATCTAAAAACTGGAATCCAAACTCAGAGACCTGCATTGAAGGTCTTCTGCATTCACTGTCATGTTTTTTTTCATCTACCTATTTATTTATCTATGTATCATGTCTATTTATTTGTCTTTTATCTACCCATGACTCTATATGAGCACTCAGCTGCATTGATGATGCCCCCATTTTTTTCCCAGCATAACAGTGCTATGAATAGACACACACACAAAAATAGCTCCTGTTCCAGGATATGCACAACCAAGTTCATGAAGCAAACTGTCTGTTTTTGTGGCAATAAAATACACCCAGCAGTCTAACTATATTCTGCAATGTTTTTATATTGGAAAAAACAGAAATGCTGCCATACTTTCTAGCAATATTCTATAATATTTTTGTTCAGTACAGAGTCAAACATGTTGACGTTAGACAACAAAAGTCTCTTGAATATTTATTCAACATGGCTCTGTTAGTTAAGGCAAGGTACATAATTTTGTAGCTTCCTAATAAATCTGGCATTCATTATTCAGCCTTGAGGTTACTCTACATTGTCCCATGGAGCTCTGGACAGTTCATCTTCACTACACTGTACTTTCCATTGTATGCTCACTTGATCAGGTTTCCTGATTTAGGCACATTCATTTAAGGGGTTTTTGGCTCTATATTAGAACCCACATTGCCATGAACACTTTCACGTATGCAATTTTGTAAACCAATGTAATCATACTTTTTCTACCATGGCCTCAGAAAAGGAAAACCTAAAATGTGGCATAGGTTGCTCAAGAGCCTCTGTGAAGGCAACCAGTTGTCAAAAATGGTGGATTCATTTAATGTAAAATTTAAAAGATCTCTTACAGGAATCTACTTTGGGAATGGATAACTCTTAACGTTAAATGGATTAAACGGATAAAATTATAAAGAGACTCTTAGGTCACCAAGTCCTGATAAAACAGGCAGTGTTGTTTTCCTGCAATTACAAGGTGGCCAGGGTACAGGTGACTTGTGGGGAAATGAGTGTCTGAGCCCAGGTTCCTGTACCACAATTATGTTAAGCAGTGTATCCTGAATTTTTTCTTTCTTTCTTTCTTTTCATTTAAAAACATTTGCCTATGGTTTCAAGTGTTTTTAAATTAGCTTAGTCTTAAATGGGTGCTACTAAAACTACTGTGTGTGACAACTGATAATAAAGTCCTTGTGTCCTGTCGGCATATGGATGAGAGTTTATATTATTCAGAGGAGAACATGGGCTTTGTTCATTTTAACAAAATACTTCACGGCAGTTTCGACCTTCCTCCCTCTCACTACTAAACCACTGAACTGTCTCAAAATCCCTCTTCTTTTTACTAGCCTAGATAATTTTCAATAATCCTAACCTATACATATTTGTAGCTGAACATATTAAAGAGCATAAACAAAAATGAGCTACTTTTGACAGTAATAGAACACAAACCCAGACAATAGGCTTCTGCCAGTCGGGAGAATCAACAAGCAGCTGCTGTGTTCTCAGTGGTCTCAGCACCGCAGCCAGCAACTTTCAGAAGAAATGAGCTCATTTTTCCCCCAGCAGGAAGTATTCTCTTGGTTCCTGTGTGGCTTCCCCTGTAGAGAGTAGCACAGACTCACATTGTGAGCTTTGCTGCCAGCAGACTAAGAAGGTACACAGAACACACTTAATTGGGTTCATTCAGATTCTTGAAATCTGAAAACTAAAAGGGTCTGTGAGGAAAACTTACATGTTATATTACTAAAATTTAAATGTATTTCATAAATGTAAACACAAATTTAGATACAGAAGCCAATCATTTATTAGAGGATAGAAATTTAAAAAGCCATGAAAAGAATTTCTTCTCATATATATTTACTGTGATAGCCTGAGGGTCAATTATATTGATTTCAAGAGTAGTGCCATTTGAAACAAATATAGAGGCATGTTTTCCCATAGTGTTTATGAACCTACTTTCTATTTGTTCTAATAGTGAGATTATAAAAACTGTCTTTAAAAGAAAAATTTTAAATTTTTCTAGAAAACAATAAATTAAAACCAAATCTTAAATTTTGACCTTCATGAACTGAGGCATAGATGGGAAAATAATTGTCTGTTTTTCCTGTAACTATAGCTATATCTCAATAAGACTGACTTCATGCAGACACTAGCCTCAGCAGCTTCTGTGATGATGCTTGGCATTCTTAGCTGAATAGACCCTTTACCAAGGTCACTATATGCCAAATCTAATGAACAATCTTCAGTCATCATTTTGATTTGGTGAGTCATAGAGCTCACAATTCCCTTTTCTTCATATACTCTTCAATACCTAATTTCCATACCATCCTTGGCCTTTTAGCTAGTTGCTGTATGGAAGATCTGCAAAGCTGTCTGCTGGTATCTTTCACAGAGCAGTCTTTGCTGTGACTTTCTTTTAGGTCTGTATTCCATGAATCACAGTTATGTATCTGACGTCGCTCACTGGAGAGAGCTCAAGTTGATGTGTCTAAACACACAGCTGACATTTCCACCAGAATGTCTAAGATCATTTCAGATTTCTCAAAATGCCCATCTTTCATTTCCAAACCAGCAAATACTATTAACTTTTATCCCTGGGTTCTAAGTAAATACCTAGGATTCAGAGCTGGAGAGATGTCTCTGAGGTCAGGAGCAGTGGATTCTTCAGAAGATGCAGGATTGGTTTCAGTTCCCAAATTGCTGCTGACAGTTGTCTATAATTCTAGCTGAAGGGGGTCTAATGTACTCTTCTGACATCATTGGGCAAAAGGTATATGTATGGTACAACTATACTTATGCAAACAAACATTCAGCCACATAAAAATAAGTATGTAAATAAAAAATTGGATTCATTCTAGATTTCTTAACTGACCCACACCTGGAAAAATGTGTGCCCCTATGTCCAGGCATTAAAAATTGTATAGTTTGGTCTACACATAAAAGCATTTCCAATTGTTTGGTCTTTCCATCAGAAGACCTGTTGCAGGAATCAGGCCATGACAACCTGTTAGCAATATAGCTAGCACAGTCACCTATTCTCATATTTCCTGTCAAGCTGTTCAACCTCATCTTCCCATTGTTGCTGCTTATTGTAGAACCCAGGTCTCCCCATACCTCCTGCTTATTATGGGGACAAGGCTCCCTTTAGCTCCTGCTAGGTGTGGGAACTCTGGTCTCCTCATATCTCCTGTTTGTCCTGGGGATTCAGGTCTCCTCATACCTCCTGCTGGTTGTGGGGACCCAGGTCTCCTATACCTTGTGCTTGTCATGGGGCCCAGGTCTTTTTGACAAGATTTCAGTATTGTTCCTAGTCAGAAATTTCCTATGTGGTTTTTTTTCTGTTTATAAAATTGTCTCCAAACAGTATGTAACTATCTCAAATCAAATAGTAACTTGTTCTCTCTGAATTCCACCTGGATATATTATAATTTATCTCTACTCTTCCACTATTTTTCTGTAAATAGTTTCAGATCACAAAGGGCTTAAAGCCAAAATGCTACCCCCATACACACTTCAGATGCCAGTCATAAGCACAGGGTGAAATCTATGCTTCCACTCAATCATCTATAGATCAAGGTCTCCATGATGCCCACTTTGGGTCGGAATAATTTACTAAAGTGGTTCATCAAACTCAGGAAAATAACAAACTTGTTTTGTTATGAAGAACACTGCAAAGAATACAAACAGCCAGATGAAGAGATGCACAGAAAGAAAAAGCACTGAAGTTCTTGGCACTTTATAGAGAAGTCACTCACCTCTCATAAGGCTCCATGTGCCAGGGACCTTGAAATTCTAATAATACAGTTTGAGGGTGAGTTTTTTTATTTAGGCATGGTTGGTTAAATAACATGCATGACTGATCAACTTAATCTCCAGTATCTCTGCCTTTGAGGTAAAGATAAAAGTCCCAAATTCTCATCACACCTAAATATTTTGATTGGCTAACCACTATCTTGCAGCTACTTAGAGACAACACCACCATTCATTAGCATACAAGAAACCTCATTTCACACTTTATTTCAGATTCCCAAGGCTCTTTATCTTTTATGTTAGTAAATGGGGATAAAGAACAAGTTTGTGTGTGTGTGTGTGTGTGTGTGTGTGTGTGTATGTGTGTGTGTAGTAATAAGCTCCATCATTGTAACAGAAATTATATCTATGTTATTCACAGTAATGCTTTTAACTTATAAATTATGCACACAATGGGTTAGTCAATTTAAGTGAATCAATGAACTTTCAATATACTGGAATTAGACAGAGGAAATATTGGCAAATTATAGAATGACAAGTCCTAGCTTACAAATTTATCCACTTGTTCTACAATAGTCAGCCATTTGTACTAGTTCAAACATGTAAGAGGATCCTACTGTGCCTCCTTCAAAAACACCATAGTAAATTGCTAATGCATGAACTCAGTCTTTATTTTCCAATTAGCCTGATATAAATTTGCTGTTACACATCTTACTAAAGAGAACTTACACAGTAAAGTCTTTGCAGGTCTAGGCTCTTGCTAGTCAACTCTCAGTGCCTACTCCTATACTGCTAAACTATTTTTGCCTGGTGGGTCCCAAGAGAAGTGGGTATTTTTTCTACCTGAGCCATGGGTTTACCCAGAGGCTTCAAGTTGGAACTATTTATTGTCTTATCAAGAAGCTGACCCTCTGACTATGCTTCTGGCCTTAGCATAGTTATTTGTTTAGCCCTTAGGCATGATGTCTATTTTATTTTCCTGGATCCTGTTATAATCTGTTCTCAGAGAGTCCTATCATTCAGATGCATACTAGTGTTTTAAAAGCAGCTACTTTTATTCTGAGGATTATGAAATCATAAAATTTAAGACATTGTAAGCTTTTTTAGTATTGCTTTTCTCTGCATTTTTATATTTAAAATGTAAACAAGTGTGAGCCAAGGGATGACAGTTATTCTTTTAAGATATTTAAGTCATAGGAAATGCTACATTTAATATTTTTACTTTTACCAATTTCTATGTATCTCTCACACACAGATATATACCCATTCTAACCGATTTGAATATTACTGACTATACCATTATTTCATGTTGTAGGGTTTTCCTCTATTTGCTCAAAAACATTAATTTTTCAATTGTTGGATGCAGAACAATCTTTAGTAGATCATTTTTCCTGTCTGTACCTGTGATTGCAAAGTGGTGGGTCCGTGTCTTTTATCTTTGTATGTGTTGGTGTTGTTCTTTATATCAAGCTTTATTTGCTAACCATAGACTATTCCTAAAATGGAGACAATATCATGTCAAGAAATTATTTATTAATGAGGCAGTGTTGGGAGAGGAAAACATTAAGCTCTCTATAGTGCTCTGTGATTTCACAGATGAGAGAAAACAGTTCATATCCCAAAAGCCTTCTGATGTAGTGTATGAGAATTGAAATTCACTGTTTGTATGGTATACCTAACCTGATGTCTAATTTGATTCTTAAATGCTGAGTCTTTCATTTCATTGGTTTACTAAAAATAATAAAGCAATTTCCTAGGCAATCACTGAATGTTTCCTGGATGGCCAACACATTTCTAGTTGCTTTTGGAGCAAGATTGATTAGCATATAGACAAAATTCTAATTGCAGCTAACAGGACATTTGTATTTGTCTTATAGTCTAATTTGAGTAAAACATTATGCATAAACAACATCCAAACCATCAGAAACATAGATCTTCATATGTTTCTGCCCTGAAGACTGACAACTAAGTGCCACCATTAGTCACCTTTCTTTTACTTGTAAGGCTTTACATTACTATAGCTGTTGCTACTCTTGTTCATAACAGGACAATATTTCAATTAATTATTTTAAACTTTAAACATTCCCATGTCTGTACTGGTCTCCCAGGACTACATGTTCTCCTTTTATCATGTTACTTTTACAAGACTGAGATAGGCCTCTTATCATCTCTAATTTTCAACAATGTAGGAAAACTAAAATATATGTAGCAACACAGAGCTTTATGATAATGGAAGCATGTACCAGTTCATTGTGGCAAGCATTCCCCAACTGCAGAGAATTTAATATGAACATAGTCTAAGTGTGGAATTACAAGAAGACCTTGAAACCTTTTCAAGCTCAATAGTATCTGCATTTCCATGACATTGACTACTATATCATATTATTTTGACTAATGATACTGCATGACTAAATACTAGAAATGCAATTGTGTACATCATTGCTTAAGAACTATGTGTAATAAACCAATAATCAGCCACAGATTCAATCAAACTAATTCATTCCTGTGTGTAAACAGTAACTCTATAAATAAAGTATTTATCTGCAATTTAATTAAAAGCTAGGATTTAAATTCCAGGAAGAGGCCCAAGTTAGATTTACAGGCAGATACTCTACGCAAGAACATTATTATTTTTAAAATTACACTATATTGTTCCTCATAGTGTATTAAATCTGAAAGAAAAAAAGGAAGAATATGAGGACTCAGTATTTAAGAGACTATATTATTCAAGCTACCGGTTGGTTTATAATGCTCAAATACATGACCGTTTTCTCTAATTTCCCAAAATTAAGACTGATTAAATAAGACTATGCCTTCTGCTTTGCATTGGAGTCTCTTATTTAAGAGTACAATATCTTGGTGCATTTCCTACAGGTATAAGTTTATAACCAGGAGCACCTATGAATTTTTACATTCATTTCTTCTTTCAGAAAGATATGAAGAACTTATTTGAAATATATTATATTTATTTAAGTATTGAGAAAAAAGCATATTGTGACAAAATTTAACAGGAAGTATAATTTTTTGAAAATAGAAGTATATATTATTAAATTCTAAACCTTTTCTTCATTTATTCCGTTCATCCTGACATGCTTAGAAGAGATGAACAATAAGAGTTCATTCTGTTTTTTTTTCTTTTCATTTGAATAGTGTTAAGTCAAAGAATCCTAAATTACATGAGAGTAAAACCAGGACTTAACTCAAGCCTCTTTAGAAATAAGTTAGACTCTAAGGTAATTAAGACTCCTGTCTTAATTAGGGTTATACTGCTATGAACAGATACCAAGACCAAGACAACTCTTATAAGGACAATAGTTAATTGAGAATCGTTCAGAGGTTCAGGTCATTGTCACAGTGGGAACATAGCAATGTCTAGGAAGCCATGATGAAGGAGGTGCTAAGACTTTGACATCTTCACCTGAGGCCACTAGGAGAAGCCTATCTCGCATATGGATAGGAGAAGGGTCTCATTTCTCACCCCCACAGTGGCACACTCCCTCCAAAAATACCACATCTACTCCAACAAGACCACACCTCCTAATAGTGATACTCCCTGGCCCAAGCATATTTAAACCACCACAATTCACTATCAAAACTTGTGGTTTCTATCCCTAGGACTGTTTTCTTTCCATTATTGCTTGTTTGGTTGTTCAAAAAAAAAAAAAGTAATGAAAGGACGGAATGAAGGAAGGAAGGAAGGAAGGAAGGAAGGAAGGAAGGAAGGAAGGAAGGAAGGAAGGATGGAAGGAAGGAAGGAAGGAAATGATTCCAGAAAGGAATCTGTCTTTTTAAACTCTAAGACCCATCACCTGAAAGTTTGCATGGCTTTTCTTGATTTTTCTCCTGTATCACTCATCAAGCATCTGCCTTTTTGTGGAGATGCTTCAACCACTCTAGATTTATTAGATGTTCTTACTCTGTACCATGCTCTAATGGTTTTTGATGAACAGCTCAGTATTTTTGACCAGGTAAACCATTCTGTTTCATCCAGCTGTTCCATCTTAGCAAGTTACTAAATATGGAATGATAACGACTCACAAATATCTAAAGTGTTCCCTCGGCCCAGCATCCTGTGACATATATAATATATATTGTATATATATAATATATATTATATATATATAATATCATATATATGAATATATATATATATTCATTTAACAATCACCGCAGGCTTCTCCTTTTATGAATGATGTAATCTCATTGCTGTTGGGCCATTTGTTCAGTATCACACATCTATTTGTTGAGAGGATTTATTCCATATTGTGCTGCATTCAGACTATATTCTTAATTATAAAGTTAACATCTTCCCTTATTGAATTTTCTTCATTAATTGTATGTGGGAATCAATACTGATATCATCAAAACATCTGACATATCAAAACATCTGGCAAGCCATAAGTAAGTATGTTGATAGATAAATAAGTACATATACAAATATCTCAAACCTCCTCAACTAAAAATACTGCCTTTTTGCTAATTTCATACAGGCATGATAGTCTTACCATATCTTTTTTTATTGACTATATTCTACATTTACATTTCAAATGTTATAGCCTTTCCTAGTTTTGCCCCCTCCCAGAAAACCCCCAAACCCTACTCCCTAACCCTGATTCCAAAAAGATGCCCCTACGCCCAACTCACTCCCACCTATCCTCCCTTCCATTTCCCCACAATGGGAAATCTATCAAGCCTCATAGGACCAAGGACCTACTTCTCCTCCCACCATTGCCCAACAAGGCATTCCTCCTCCACAGTTGCAGCTAGAAGTATGTGCACCCCTTGGTTGGTCCCTGGGAGTCCTGGAGGGTCTGGTTGGCCAACATCATAATTCTTCCCATGACACTACACACCCCTTCAGTTCCTCCAGTCTTCCCTTGAACTGCTCCATAGGGACCCCCGTGCCCAATCCAATGGTTGGCTGCTAGCATCTGCCTCTGTGTCTGTAAGACTCTGGCAGAGCCCCTCAGGAGAAAACCATAACAGACTCCTTTTGGCAATCACTTCTTGATATCCACAATAGTGTTGGGGTATATATAGTGACTGTTTACAAGATGAATACGCAGGTAATCTGTTGGTTGCCCATTTGTCCTATTGACAGTGTCCTTTGTCTTACAGAAGCTTTGCAGTTTTATGAGGTCCCATTTGTCAGTTCTTTTTCTAAAAGCTTAAACCACTGGTTTTCTATTCAGGAAAATTTCCCCTATGCCCATGTGTTCGAAGTTCTTCCCCAATTTCTCCTTTATAAGCTTCAGTGTATCTGGTTTTCTGTGGAGGTCCTTCCTTTGTCAACTTGGACTTAAGCTTTGTACAAGGAGAAAAGAATGAGTCAATTTGCATTTTCCACATGCTGACCTCCAGGTGATCCAGCACCATTTGTTAAAAATTCTTTTTTTTCCACTGGATGTTTTTATCTCCTTTGTCAAATATCAAGTGTGTGGGTTCATTTCTAGGTCTTCGGTTCCATACTTCCTCCCTGTCTCTGTACCAATGCCGTACAGTTTTTATCACTATTGCTCTGTAGTAGAGCTTGAGGTCAGGGAGAGTGATTTCCCCAGAAGTTCTTTTGTTGTGGAGACTAGTTTTTGATATCGTGGGTTTTTTTGTTGTTCCAAATGAATTTGCAGATTGCTCTTTCTAGCTCTATGAAGAATTGATTTTGAATTTTGATGGGGATTGCATTGAATCTGAAGATTGCTTTTGGCAATATTGCCATTTTTACTATATTAATCCTGCCAATACATGACCATGGGAGATATTTCCATCTTCTGAGATCTTTAATTTCTTTTCCTCAGAGGCATGAAGTTCTTGTCATACAGATCTTTCACTTGCTTGGTTAGACTCAAACCAAGGTATGTAATATTATTTGTGACGATTGTGGAGGAGGTCATTTCCCTAATTTCATTCTCTGATTCTTTATCCTTTGAGTAGAGGAAGGCTATTAGTTTGCTTGAGTTAATTTTGTATCCAGCCACTTTGCTGAAGCTATTTATCACCTTTTAGTTCTCCAGTGGAATTTTTGGGGTCGGTTAAGTATATGATAATATCTTCTGCAACTAGTGACATTTTTGGCTTCTTACTTTCCTATTTGTATACCTTTGACCTCCTTTTGTTGTCTCATTGCTCTAACAAGTACTTCAAGTACTATATTGAAAAGACAGGGAGAGAGTGGGCAGCATTATCTGGTCCCTGATTTTAGTGAGATTGCTTCAAGTTTTTCTCCATTTAGTTTGATGTTGGCTACTGGTTTGCTGTATATTGCTTTTACTATGTTTAGGTATGGGCCTTGAATTCCTGATCTCTCAAAGACTTTTAACATAAAGGGATGCTGAATTTTGTCAAATGCCTTTTCAGCATCTAATGAAATGATCATGTGTTTTTTTTTTCCTTGAGCTTGTTTATGTAGTGGATTTCATTGATGGGTTTCCGTATATTGACCCATCTCTGCATCTCTGGGATGAAGTCTACTTGATCATGATAAATTATCTTTTTGATGTATTTTTGGATTTGTTTGTCAAGGATTTTATTGAGTATTTTTGCATCAGTATTCATCGGTCTGAACCTCTCTTTTCTTGTTTGGTATTTGGCATAGGTATAAGGATATTGTGGCTTCATAGGAAGCAATTAGGTAGTGTTCCTTTTGTTTCTATTTTGTAAAATAGTTTAAAGAGTAATGGTATTAGGTTTTCTTTGAAGATCTGATAGAATTCCCGACTAAATCCATCTGGTTCTGGCCTTCTTTTGGTTGGGAGACTGTTAATGACTACTTCTATTTTCTCAGGCCTTATGGGACTATTTAGATGGCTTATCTGATCCTGTTTTAACACTGGCACCTGGAATGTGTCTAGAATTATGTCCATTTCATCCAGTTTTTCCAGTTTTCTTGAGTATAAAACTTTATAGTAGGATCTGATGATTTTTTTTTTATTTCCAGTTTCCATTTTTATGTCTCTCTTTTTATTTCTGATTTTATTAATTTGGGTGGGGCCTCTGTACTCTCTGGTTTGTCTGGCTAAGGGTTTATCTATCTTTTTGGTTTTCTCAAAGAACCAGCTCCTGGTTTTTGTTGATTTTTCTATAGGTCTTTTGGTTTCTATTTGGTTGATTTCAGCCCTGAGTTTTATTATTTCCTGCTGTCTCCTCCTCTTGGGTGTATTTGCTTCTTTTTATTCTAGAGTTTTCAGGTGTGTTTTCAAGATGCTGGTGTAAGCTCTCTCCATTTACTTTTTGGAGACACATAAAGCTATAGGTTTTCCTCTTAGCACTGCTTTCATTGTGTCCCATAAGCTTTGGTATGATGTGTCTTCATTTTCATTAAATTCTAAACAGTCTTTAATTTCTTTATTTCTTCCTTGACCAAGTTATCATTGAGTGGAATATTGTTCAACATCCATTTATATGTGTGTTTTTCATTGTTTTTGTTTGAACACCAGCCTTAGCCTGTGGTGATCCGATAGTGTGCATTGAATTATTTCAATATTCCTGTATCTGTTTAGGCCAGTTTTGTGACCAATTTTGTGCTCAGTTTTGGAGAAGGTATCATGGGCAGCTGAAAAGAAGGTACATGTTTTTGCTTTAGGATAAAATGATCTATAAATAACTGTTAAATCCATTTGCTTGGTAAGGTCTGTTAGTTTACTGTGTCTTTCTTTAGTTTCTGTCCATTGCTGAGAGTGGTGTGTTGAAGTCTCTCACTATTATTGTGTGGGGTGCAATGTGTGCCTTGAACTTTAGTTAAATTTCTTTTATGAATCTGGGTACCCTTGCATTTGGATCATAGATATTCAGAATTTCAAGTTCATCTTGGTAGATCTTTCCTTGAACAGTATGAAGTGTCGTCCTTTAGCTCTTTGACAACTTTTGGTTGAATGTCCATTTTGTCTGATAATAAGAATGGCCACTCCAGCTTGTTTCTTGGGACCATTTCCTTGGAAAATTGTTTTCCAATCTTTAACTAAGAGGTAGTAACTGTGGTTTTTCACTAAGGTGGTTTTCTTGTATGCAGCAAAATGTTGGTCCTATTTCTGTAACCAGGCTGTTTGTCTATGCCCTTTTATTGGAGAATTGAGTCCATTGATGTTAGAAGATATTAAGGAAAAGTGATTTTTACTTCCTGTCGTTTTTGTTGTTAAATATGGAGTTATGTCTGTGTGGCTATCTTCTTTTGGATTTGTTTAAAGAAGATTACTTTATTGCTTTTTCTAGGGTGTAGTTTCCCTCCTTTTGTTGGTATTTTCCATCCATTATCCATTGTAGAGCTGGGTTTGTGGAAAGATATTCGGTATATTTGATTTTGTCATGGAATTTCTTGTTTTCTTTGTCTATGGTAATTGAGAGTTTTAGACAACATAAATGTTGCCTGGGCTGAAATTTATGTTCTCTTAGGGTCTGTATGATATCTGTCCTGTATCTTCTAGCTTTTCTTGTGAGAAGTCTGGTTTTATATGATACTTGACATTTATCCTTACTGCTTTTAATATTCTTTCTTTGTTTACTGCATTTGGTGCTTTATTATATAATGGGAGGAATTTCTGTTCTAGTTCAGTCTGTTTGGAGTTGTTCTGTAGGTTTCTTGCATGTACATGGGCATCTCTTTAGGTTAGGGAAGTTTTCTTCTATAATTTTGTTGAAGATATTTACTGGCTCTTTAAGTTGTAAATCTTCTCTCTATATCTATAATCCTTAGGTTTGGTTTTTCTCATTGTGTCCTGGATTTCCTGGATGTTTTGTGTTAGAAGCATTTCACATTTTGCATTTTCTTTCACTGTTGAGTCAATGTTTTCTATGGTACCTTCAGCACCTGAGATTCTTTCTCCTATACCTTATATTCTGTTGTTGATACTTGCATCTATTACTCCTGATTGCTTTCCAAGGTTTTCTATCTCCAGAGTTGTCCACATTTGTGATTTCTTTATTTTTTATTTTTCCATTTTTTAGATCCTAGATTGTTTTGTTCAGTTCCTTCACTTGTTGTTTTGTATTCTCCTGTATTTCTTTAAGGGATTTTTGTGTTTCCTCTTTAACAGCTTCTACCTGCTGACCCATGTTCTCCTGTATTTCTTTAAGGGAGTTATTTATGTCCTTCTTGAAGTGCTCAATCCGAATCATGAGATGAGATTTTAAATCCAGACGCTTTTCTGGAGTGTTGGGGTATCTAGGACTTGCTATTGTTGGAGAACTGGGTTCTTATGGTGCCATGTTGCCTTGGTTTCTGTTAGTAATGTTCTTTACTTTGCCTTTTGCCATCTGATGATCTCTGGTGTTAACTGGTCTTGCTATTTCTTACTGTGACTTATCTGTCCTGTAAGCCTATGCATCCATACTTCTGGGATTCACATTTTCTCTGTGCACACAGCTATGTGGGCACTCCTGGGAGACCAGCTGACTTGTGGTGGTGTTTGTGTATGTAGCTCTGTGGCCCAGGATCAACTCTGCACTCGCAGGCCTCTGCACAGTCCTAGGAGGTTAGCTATGTCCCTGTGCCACCTAGATATGGTGTGCTGTGGCAGAAGATGGTCCCTAGTCAGAAACTGGAAGGCTGCTGCCTGAGGGTTCAGGTTCCTCTGAGCAACAGTGGTTGTCTTACCTGTGCTCTCAGGCCTCTCTGCACTCCTGTGGAGGGACTGGCAGTGGAAGGGGTGGAAGGAATGTTAGGGGAGTGGTATTAGGGAAAGTAGGGGGGAGGGTGTTGGTGGTTGATGGGTGGCAAGTCCCACTGGGGTCAGCAGCAGCTCTGGGACTCCAGAAATGGGAGAGTGTTCTTATCAACTGCTCTGAATACAGTGGGATGAGTAGGCACCATCAGGAGATGATGTCTTCACTGGAGCAGATCAGCTAAGAGTCTAACCCAGGAGAAAGGACAGGTGGTGGCTCTTAGCATATCTTTAGTCTTCTTCAGAATGCAAAATACAATTCTAGACCTTGAGCTTTTTAAAGTCTGCTAGGCTGTTTCTATGGTTGACTGACTTCTCTGAGGAAAATAGGCATTGTATTTGGCTTTCATCCTTAGCTGGCAGGTAACACCAGAAAATACAGTTCTTGAGCCACCCCAAGCTCCCTTTTGCTTGTTACTCAAAACAGAACAAAGTTCTAGTCTAAAAAAAACAAAGAGTAAGTATGCAATTTTTCACCTCATACAATTTTCTGACTTTAGATTTTTTATGCTTTATGAATATATCCTATGTTCAAAGATTAAGTCAGTGAAAATTATGCCTGTCAACTTGGATGTCCTTAACAAGGACCAAGAATAAGACTTTCCTTGACTTGGCCACAAGGCCAAGTCTTGAGGTAAATTAATTGGAATCAGTGAGGCAGTAAGAATGGAGAGACCAAAACCTGAACAGGAAGCAACATGGGAGAGAAAAGCAACAGCTACACTTATGGAATGAGAAAAAGGTGCCCCTGCTGGAAAGCTCTGGCCTAATGAGGACAGGAGAAGCACGTTCACTGGAATTCAAGAGGAGCAGTCAATCCACAGCCGCCACAGGCTATCTCAGCACTATTAGGACACACTGAAGCCACTGTGGTTCAATAAAGAATATTATGACATCAATTGGTTTCTGTATAAATTATCATTGGAGTTTTGATAACAATTTCATAGGCCCTGTTTCTTCCTTTAGACAGTTTAAGGATTTTAGCTCTATCAAGTATACAGTCACTGAAAAAAGTGAACTAAATTTGCAATTATTAATATTGCTCAGTTTCTTTCAGAACTGTAGTTTTTCAGGTATCAGTCTTATATCTCATTAGTTAATGTGTTAGTGTTTTCAAAGCTACTGTACATTGAATTGCTTTCACATTTTCCTGTCAAGATGACCGTTGTTGCATGTGTTAACACAACTTACTTAGCAATTTTTTTAGTTGTGTTTGGTTTTTTATTTATTTATTTACATTTCAAATATTATCCCCTTTCCTGGTTTCTCCTCCAAAACCCCCACTTACGCTGCTTTTATGAGGGTCCTCCTCCACCCACCTACCCACTCCCACCTACCACGCCCACCTCACCTCCCAAGCATTCCTCTACACTGGAGCATCAAGCCTTCACAGGACCAAGGGCCTCCCCTACCATTGATGCCAGATAAGGCCCCTTCAGCTCCTTCAGTCCTTCCCATAACTCCTCCACTGGGATCTCTGTGCTCAGTCCTTTAGTTGACTGTGAGCCTCTGCCTGTGTATTGGTTAGGATATGGCAGAGCTTCTTAGGAGACATCTGTATCAGTCTCTTCTAGCAATCATTTCTTGCCATCAGCTCTAGAGTCTGGGTTTGGTGTCTGCATATGGGACAGATCTTCAGGTGGGGCGGTCTCTGGATGGCCTTTCATTCAGTCTCTGCTCCACTCTCTGTCCCTGTATTTCATTTAGACAAGAGAAATTCTCAGTTAAAATTTTGGAGATAGCCCTCAGATGGGGGCCATGCCAAACCTCTGGATATGGTCTCTACAGGTATCTCCCTCCCCTTTGTGGGATATTTCAGTTGATGTCATCTCTGTGTGGTCCTGGAGAAATCTTGCTTTCCTGGAATCTGGGACTTTCTGGTTGCTAACCTCAGTTCCCCATCCCTCATTGCTACATACCTCTGTTCAATTTCCTGACTTTCTGTACATCTCCTCCATCTCTTCCCATACCTGATTCTTCCCCTCTTCCTGCCTCCTCTTCCTCCCAAGTCCCTCCCAGCCTCTACTTCCTTTGATCGTTTTGTTCCCCCTTCTAAGTAGGACTGAAGCATCCATATTTGCATCTTCCTTCCCCTTGAGCTTCATGTGATCCATTTATTGTATCTTGGGTATTCCATGCCCTTTGCCTAATACCCACTTATCAGTGGGTACATACCACTTGTGGTCTTTTGGTTCTGAGTTACTTCACTCAGAATGATATTTTCTAGATCCATCCATTTGCCTGTGAATTTCATGAAGTCATTGTTTTTAATAGCTGAGTAGTATTCCACTTTGTAAATGTACCACATTTTCTGTATCCATGCCTGTTGTGGGACATCTGGGTTGTTTCCAGCTTCTGGTTATTATAAATGTGGCTGCTATGAACATAGTGGAGCATGTGCCCTTATTACATGTTGGAGCATCTTCTCAGTATTTGCCCAGGAGTGGTATAGCTGGGTCCTCAGGTAGTACTAAGTCTAGTTTTCTGAGGAATCACCAGACTGATTTCCAGAGGGTTGTACCAGCTTGCAATCCCACAAGCAATCCTTGCCAGTATCTGCTGTCACCTGAGTTTTTGATCTTTGCCATTCTGACTGGTGTAAGATAGAATCTCGGGGTCATTTTGCTTTGCAAATCATTGATAAATAAAGATGTTCTTTAGGTGCTTCTTGACAATTTGAGGTTCCTCAATTGAGAACTCTGTTTAGCTCTGTTCCCCATTTTTTAAATAGGTTCATTTGATTCTCTAGAGTCTATCTTCTTGAGTTCTTTGTATATGTGGGATATTAGCCCTTTACCAATGCAGGATTGGTAAAGATCTTTTCCCTATCTGTTGGTTACCATTTCTCCTATGGAGAGTGTCTTTTGTCTTACAGAAGCTTTGTAATTTTATGAGGTCCCATTTGTCAATTCTTGATCTTTGAACATAAGCCGTTAATATTCTGTTCAGTAAATTTTCTCCTGTGCTGATGTGGTGGAGCCTTTTCCCCAAACTCTCTTCTATCAGACTCAGTGTATCTGGTTTTATGTGGAGATTATTGACCCACTTGGACTGGAGCTTTGTATAGGGAAATAAGAATGGATCAGTATACATTCTTCAACTTGTTAACCGCCAGTTGAAACAGCACCATTTGTTGAAAATGCTGTCTTTTTTCCGTGGATGGTTTTCGCTTGTCAAAGATCAACTGACTATAGGTTTCGGGGTTCATTTCTAGGTCTTCAATTCTTTTCGATTGGTCTACCTGACTGTCATGGTAATAATACCATGCAATTTTTATTACTATTGCTCTGTAGTACAGCTTGAGTTTAGGGATGGTGATTTTCCCAGGTCTTCTTTTATTGTTGAGAATAGTTTTCTCTATCCTGTGTTTATTTTGTTTTGTTTTTTGTTTTTTTTTTGTTGTTGTTGTTATTCCAAATGAATTTGAGAATTGCTCTTTCTAACTCTGAAGAATTGAGTTGAATTGCTTTTACATTTTCCTGTCAAGATGGCCATCGTTGCATGCGTTAACACAACTTACTCAACAATTTTTTTCGTCCCATTTTATTTTATTTTATTATTTTTTGTTTTTGTTTGGTTTGGCTTAGTTTTTAGTAATCCCATCATGAGAGTGTGTTGAACATTGTAAACTGCTATTTGTGTTTTCTCAGAAATCAGGTACATTCTGTGCTTTGTTCTGTGTTATGATAATGAATTTAGTTAGTGTGTTGAACTGACCTTTCAGGCCATGGACAAATCCTACTGGTTAATGCTGAATGATCCTTCTGCTCTGCTGTTGAAATTATCCTGGGCTCATTTTGCTGAATGATTTTGAATCACTAGGAAAATCTCCCTCCTTGTCATTTGTGTGTGTGTGTGTGTGTGTGTGATTATATGTGTGTGTGTGCATGTGCCCATGCACGTGTATGCCTATGTACTTGTGTGTATATGTGTGTCTATGTCTTTGTGTACATATATGTGTGTATGAACATGTGTACCTGTGTCATGTGTATGTATGTATGTGTGTGTGTTTGATTCAGTCTCAGTGGGTACTATGTTTCCAAGCATTAATTTGTTTTTTTCTTGGTGTTTGGACTCATTTTTCAATTAACCTAACAGTCTCTTGTATTTTCCTAACAGTGAATATATCCATATATATATATATATATATATATATATATATATATATATACCCACAATTATATATATAAATATATATATGTGTGTGTATATATATATGTATATATATATGTATATTTTATGTATATGAGTACACTGTGGCTGTCTTCAGACACACCAGAAGAGGGCACTAGATCTCATTACAGATGGTTGTGAGCCACCATGTGGTTACTGGGATATGAACTCAGGACCTCTGGAAGAGCAGTCAGTACTCTTAACTGCTGTGGCTTTCCAGCCCCGGTGTATCCACTTTTATGGTTTTCTTGCCTGTGATCTACCTTCCTTCATCTTCCTCTTTCTGGCCTTTCGTTGGTGGAAACCAGATTTCCACAGTTCTAGAACTATAGTGAGTGGTTCCTTGAGCTCTACTTTTTTTTATATTACTTGTTGTTTCTGAAGTGTTTCTAAGTAATGAAGGGTTAGACCCCAGCTTGTGTTTTGAAAGGTAAATTCTGTAATAATAAGGTAATGATGATATCATAGCAATGCACATTCCTTTCTGCCCATCATCTTGAGGGTATGAATCTATTGAATCACTAAAATGTAAAATGCTGCTTTAAGTGAGCCAAAACTCACCTTCTCCAATTTAGTAACTCAAAAATCATCCTGCCTAGTTAGAATTTGTGTGGGACACAGAAGTAAGGAACTACGACTTTGATGGCACACTATATCTAGACAGATTCCTCCACAGTCCGGGTAACTGCATTGCTGCCATAAAATTTTCCTCCTGTAACTCACAGCTTTCTTCTCTTTTAAGATACAGAAGTTTTCATACCATAAATAAAATAATCAGAATGCATTGAAGGACAGTGTCTAATTAATAAAGAGTGACAATTTGGGAATCCAGATGAGCAACATCTGCTATATAATCATCTAAGGTTTATTTTTTTCTTCAATTTCTCCTATTGAGTTCCTGCCAAAGCAACACATTATCTAGATACCTATTCATTAGCCTAGCATTGCTTAGGATATGGAATCACAAGTTTTGCATTCCTGAATATATAGGATCATTAGCCTAGTATTCCTGAGAATATGGGGTCATTCTGCAAAATTTCAAAATAAGTCTTGAGCTTGGCCTATATGTCAGGGATAGATCACTTGCCTAGAATGGATGAGTTCCTAGGTTCCATTCATGGTGTCACATAAAAGAATATCTTCTGATAATTTTATCATGGAGGAAATGGCTGGTGAAAATATTTTCTCAGCATAATTATTTTCTTTCTGTTCTGAGAGGTCAAGCTCTGAGGGCTCCTGATGTGTGTAAACCAAATTATGATGTCACTGAGAGTTCTTAAAAGTAGGAGACTGGCCGGGTGGTGGTGGCGCACGCCTGTAACCCCAGCACTCTGGGAGGCAGAGGCAGGCGGATTTCTGAGTTCGAGGCCAGCCTGGTCTACAGAGTGAGTTCCAGGACAGCCAGGGCTACACAGAGAAACCCTGTCTCGAAAAAAACCAAAAAAAAGTAGGAGACTAACATCATCCTCCAATGCTGTCAGTAGGTCATAGATGAGGTACTGGGTAGGTGAGGGCTTGCGACATATCACCTTCCCTAACACAGCTCTGGCTTACCATTATAAAAATATTTTAACATTAGGAGAAAACGAGCAAGTCTCTTGTTTTTTAGAAATGATCAGTATCAATCAAGTAGACCCTTAGAGTTCCCAGTGACTAAACCACCAACCAGAGAGGACCCTTGGCTCCAGCTGCCTATGGAGCAGAGGATGGCCTTATCTGGCATCAGTGAGAGGAGAGACCCTTGGTCCTATGAAGGCTCAATTCCTCACTCTAGGGGAATGCAAGGGTGGTGAGGTGGGAGTGTGTGGGTGCAAGGAAGAGCACCCTCATAGAAGCAGAGGGAGATGGTGGTTTGTGGAGGGGAAACCAGGAAAGGAGATAACAATTGGAATATAAATAAATAAAGTATCCAATTAAAAATTGAAGAAAAATGAAATAATGACAATAAAATATCTAAAATATCTGCTACACTTACAAAGTAATAATATTCTAACAAATTAAATTTTTAAGTGTATATCTACTTTTTTGCTTGCTTATACATCTGTGCACCATGCACATATCAGGTAATTTCAGGGTATGGTAGAGGGTGTTGAGTCTCCAAGACTGGAGTTATAGACGGTTGTGAACTGCCTTGTAATACTGGTATTCTGCCACTGCTCTTAACCACCAAATATTCATGTGTTTGTATAAATAACTTTTGTGATCATAGTAAATGATTCTTAGAAGTTGAGGTCTGTACTAGTATGGTAGATACAAAGGTCCTGGGGCTATTTTCTAAAAGATGAGTAATTTATGTGTGTACCATTCTCTGGTAGGAGCTATTTCACATTTTTCTGGATAGTCTTAGGCATGATTTGGTCTTAAAAATAGGATCCTTTCAGAGTAAAATCCTGTGTAAAATGACTGATTCACTGGAAAGGACAGCATGGAATAATGCTTTGATTCATACTCACATATACACATATTTTTTGTTTGATATTTTATCCATGTTTATAATGTAGGATTATTAAGGGAACTTATGGTACATTTTTCCTAAAATAGAAGTGTCACCATAAACATTTTAAATGTTTCACTCTACACAAATGGGAATAAGGAAACACTACGGATTCTTTAATTTATAGAGAGAAGCTATAAGGCCGTTGTGACCAGACACCTGAAATTTATTTCTCACATATTTTCTCTTGGTTATTCTATGTCAAGCATTGGCTCTTTAAATTTTTAATTACCTACCTCCCTATTCTGCTGGTCCAAGAGTAAACGTTACACAAGCATCATTCTAGCAGAATACAGGGAAGATCTTATGTCAACAGCTCTTTTATAATTATCTGTACAGCTGTTGTTGCACTGTCTGCTGTACCTGTACACTAGGGACCAGCCTAACATCATTTGTGTACATAACACATAATCACCCAGACTGCACCTGCTTTAAATAATAGGAAGTTTCAAAACATAACCTGTAACTCATCAAAAAACAGAATTTCAGAATGAGAATGTGCTGATACCACTGCAAACACAATGACAGGGATTATCATTAACTAAAGCAAGCTAGGGTCATTTGGGAGTAGGGAAGTCAATAGAAAACCTCAACTGAGAAGGGGTTCAAATATTATGTGGACATTTTTTGATTAAAGATTGATGTGGCAGGGCCTAGCCCACTGTGGGCTCCATTACTTCTGATCAGGTAGTACTGACTTGTATGAAAATGGAGACTGAGTAAGCCCTGGGAACAAGCCTCTGGTCTCTACTTCAGTTGTTACCTTGACCTTCCTTCACAATGGTCTGTAAGCTGGCAGGAGAAATAAGCCCTTTCCTCCCCAGTGAGGATTTGGTCATGGTTTTTGTCACAACAGAAAGCAATCTAGCACACTAGAAATGTGGAGAGGATACAACATTCCAATGATACCTTAGTTTCATGAAGCAGTGTATGTGAGGAAATAAGGTTAAATGATTTATGAATATTATAAAGTTATTTAATCTTATTATCAGGTTCAATTATTTTTAGTTTTCAGAGGAGATTCTTGCTATGATACTTGGAGGTTAAAAATA
Organism: Apodemus sylvaticus; assembly: GCF_947179515.1. Lineage (NCBI taxonomy): Eukaryota > Metazoa > Chordata > Mammalia > Rodentia > Muridae > Apodemus > Apodemus sylvaticus. The sequence goes on along the minus strand of NC_067477.1, from coordinate 139,300,965 downwards.
ACACCAATCCAAGGTGCAAGCAAAACTATCTAATAGGTTTGTCATCTCAGAATGAAAAATAGAATGGCCATGAAGTGCTTTTATACAACAGCACTTGGTGGGCCTCCAGCAGAATAATGCATATACCGTAGAGGGTTTTAATACAATCCTTGTTATACTGTAGATAATGTATTTACTATTGAGGGTTATAATACAGGCTTTGGTATACTGTGGGCCTCCAGCTAGATGATGCGCTTACTGTGGAGGGTTATACTACAGTCCTTGGTATACTCTGGGCCTCCAGCTGGATAATGAATATTTTGAAAATTGTAGTCCCGACTTCTGGAGCTATTGTCTTTTGGGCATTCTCAGACAGAACTTTTTCAAACATATATGTGTCACGTAGCTGAGTATGTGGGATATTGTCAGTCATGGATTTGAGAGGGGATCATAGGACTGTATTCCTTCATTCTTGCTATAGGTAGATCCTGAGAGAAAGATAGATGTTGTCTTTGGTTATGTCCCCACTGATGAGCCAACCATGCTATACTGGATATTTGCAAACCCATCATCACACAAATCACCCTGATTACAAAGACAGGAGTAGTGGAAAGGGACTTTTAGGGGCAAGAGTTAAGGAAGTTAATGGGCCACAGAGAGGGGGATGTGACAATAATCAGGATGCATTCACCATACACATATGAAATTGTCAAACAACAAATTCATATATGTTATAATGAAATGAATTTGAGGGTTGTGGAAAAGTTGACAATAGTTTAGCATTTCTGAATACATGCCAATCAAAATGCACTTAAAAATTAAATGCACAATGAAGCCAAAGCATTGGGGGGGAGCACACTTCCTTCTGTCATATAACATAAATACATTATAGTCTTGCTTTAAAACAGCAACATGGATATCTTGCATTAAATGCACTGACCACAGAATGAGAGTATCTGCTGCTGGAAAGATATTGGCTCAGATTACCGAGAGTGTTACAAAGACACTCGGTACTGCAAGACATTTACTACACATAGAATATTTCTTCCACACAGGGGCACAAAGGCTTAATTATAAAATAAATTAAACATTTTCCAGTAATTTTTCAGCAGAGAAGTATCCAGTTAGTAACTGCTTGGCTTGTTCTGTGAATCTCTGATTTTAAAAACAGTCATTTGCTGATGTGAGTTTAAAAAAAAAAATCACTCAATACATTTTTGTTGAGGATTAAGACAGAGTATTTACCACCTTCAGAAATTGCTCTAAACATAGCTCTGAAATTTCATATTTCATATTTATATAAATCAACTTTCTTAGAACTGATGAACATGGAATCAGAACATTGGCAAATTCAGAAAAATTCAGAAAATGCTCTGTGACCTTCAGCAGCAAATAACCAACTTGTAATATCTTATGTAAAAAAAAATGACATTGATTTTATTAGTATTCAAATTTCTTTCAAATTTTATGAAAAATAAATTATATACATACAGAACTTGTTTCTAAATAATTTATTATTTATTATTGCTAAATGTTTAAGCACATATTACATATACATTAAATGTATATATATAACATATATACTATATGTATATATAATATATATTACATACATATATAGAGATATATACATATATGGATATATAAATATACATATTTTTATATCCAATATATAAATTTTAAATATAAATATATAAATATAAATATATAATATATATCATATAAATATAAATATATATTTATTAAGATATGTGACTTAATATGGTATTATTTAAAATTTTTTCATGCCTACAGGTGTTCTGGTTTAGGAAGTACTGCCCAAATTTATACTTGTGATAATATGCTAGTACTATAAATAAAAAAGATGAGAGGTTTAATTTTGGAGTCCATATCATGGTAGATCTCCAGAATTAGTGAATGATGAGTAGAAGAGGATAAAAAAGTAAGATTGTTCTCAACTTCAATTCAGAAAAAGTTTTATAGTTATACTGATTAAAACTTGAGATGAGGGGCTGGAGAGATGGCTCAGCGGGTTAAGAGCGCCGACTGCTCTTCCAAAGGTCAGGAGTTCAAATCCCAGCACCCACATGGTGGCTCACAACCATCCGTAAAGAGATCTGATGTCCTCTTCCGGTGTCTGAAGACAGCTACAGTGTACTTACATATGATAAATAAATAAATATCTTTAAAAAAAAAAAAGAAAAAAGGAAAAAAAAAAACAACTTGAGATGAAACCTTCCTTCCATTTCATCATCACAGATAAAGTAAATGGCGATTGCATTTTGCATGAAGTTACCATGGTTACCTTACCATGTAATGAGTGGCATATATTCAATTTCCACAATTGTCACTCTCTTTTTTTAATCATTTTCCTGAGAACTAGCAGTGCATAGTATTTAGAATATGATCTTTTTTTTAAATCATTATAGAACAGACAATTTTTTTAATCATAAAAGATGGGTGTCATCAAAAATATGATAAAGAAAGCCATGAAAATCATAACATTTCAATGACGTAAGACATTGTGCTTATTCCCATGCTAATGTTTTGTGTGGAGATGGAAAGCTAGGGAGGAAAGACTGAAATGTGAACACTGAGCACTTAATTAAACCAGTTCAAGGACTCTGGGTTGTGGATCCATGTTTATACCATTGCATCACCCTCAACGAAAGCACTAATTATTTAAATCTGGCTTGGCTGTGTGTATAAAATCTTCTTATGAGGATGTTATTAATCAAATGCAAACCCACGAGAAAGGCTCTTTATATAAAGCAGTGGCTTCAACCATGTGAAATTGATGAAAATTAAAGATAATTTTTGCTGAAAATCATGTATTTTCATGTGGTCCAATATAGTGTTAGATACTAATGCTATATATTTTCAGTATATTCTCAGGGAGATAGATCAATATTGAAGACTCATTATAAAAAAGAAAAACAAAAATGATGTGAAAATACTGAATTCTAGAGAATATTTTACTATTTCCCATCATTCATATTGATGACATCTAAAGAGTCACAACAGAAATATATAAATTTTTAATTAAATTGTAGCTGTGCATAATTTAATAGAGACTTAAGCATATTTAATCATTTAACATATTTTATAATCTCTTATATTGAATTTTCCACAAATATGAAATATATATTCTATACATAATAGTTTAAAAATTGCCACATCTAAGTAAAATTGTATAGTGTATATAGTATACATTTTATAGTCCATATAACGTTAAATTAAATTATTTGTACAAATATATTGATGTTTCTCTAAAAATCAGTTGGAATTATTTTATACACACACCTCTACCTCAATCTTTATAAAAAGTGTATGATTCCTATTTATCATATTGAACATTGGCTTATAAAGAACATTTTTAAAGACTGAAATGAGAGCTTTTCTACATTTTTGTGTGAAATTCCATTGTAATTGTGGAGTGTTGAACTAATACAATGGTTCTATGCCACATGACCTTGTGAGAACTTCTTTTGATCTAACTTGGAAGGTATATATGTAATCCTATCAAAATTTCCATGTAATTTGGTATTCAATTCATCATTACTTTAGCAAGTGCGTATACTAACTATAAGCTATTTTGTAGTAAGTATATATTTTCTTATTGAAAAATCACAAAAGTAATAGGGGGATAGACATTTTAGATAAATTCATCTAGCAATTTAATTTAAATATATATTCCATAAAGTTGGGTCCAATATAATATAAATATATGATCAAGTTGCCTTAAAATATAATGTGGTTCTATCACATGCGAACTTTTATATATCCATGCAGAGTTCTATTCAACATCTCTATGAACAGAGAAGAGAGTCTAGACTAGGGAGCAGTAAGTTTACTCTTACACATGGATTTCTTAATGGTTTCTGAACTTGTGTTCTCTTAAGATCTCGGTATGAAATTATTTCTGAGCATGAAACTGCTAATAGACTGTTAAAATGATAACAATGTCTGCTTCTTTAGTATTTGATGAGATGCTATTGCTCAAATAGGAAGTTTATTAATAAATGTGGTGGTCCTTCACGTTTTACTATCTGAAGTTTTCTATTAATGTCTTTTATTGGAGCCACATAAAAGTTAGACACAGTCAAAGTCCTACAACCCTTTTCTGAAGTCCCATAGCAAATCTTCTAGTGGTTCTTTCTTCCTTTTATGAAAGAGCAGTATTGTTCATGCAATGGGCAGAACATTCAAAGGCACTATACAACACTGGGTCCAGTTCTTTGTCTTGAAGGTCCAACTACAAATTGTCAACCTGGTTTTATAAGGTGGAAAGAAAGTACAAAAATGTGAACACACTGAAGGACAGAGAGAAACATTTGTTTAGATTCTGTAGAGTTGATACTTTTGTTATGTGTACAGAAGACAGCCAATTATTACAACAGGCTGAAACCATTGTCATGTCTGCCTTTTAAGGACAGTAATAACATTTGGGAAAGAACAAAAGAATAACTTAGTGTAAAAGTAATTATGAGATGTTAACAAGATGTTAACATCTACACAAAACATCTATAGAGTTGCAAATCTATAAAAAAGCCATGCTATTTTTTCTAAGAAGCCATTAGTTACTTAATGTATCTTTGAAAAGAGAAAAAAAACTATATTGTGTTTAAGGAATAAAGGCAAGTCAGGTGCTGTGGAAAAAAATTGACTTGGTAAAATGCCTTAGTAACATGCGTGAAAGACTGAATGTAATCACTAGCACTCAACCAAGAAGCTCAAGTAGTGACTGTGACTGTAATCCCAGTGCAGGAGAGGCACTCAAGACAAGCCTTGCCCTTGCCTACTAGAGAGTCAATTCTTGAGCTTAAGGTTCGGTGAGAGACCTGAATATCTAAAATGAAAAGAGAAACAGGAAGATACCAAGCATTGACCTCTGGACTCTACATGAATACATACATGCTCATCTACACACACATGAACACACACACATGCTCATCTACACACACATGAACACACACACATACACACACATACACACTTTTTAAAAAGTAACATGTATATCATTTGTCTACAGACAAAGTTTTAAATGTGATCATTATCCATGAAAAAACATTTCAAATTTTATTATTCTTTTAGAATTCCTGAACCTCTTACATAGATACATATTTTCTATGCCTGCTTAAAAAGTTAGAAAGTTAATGTTAAAGACCTAGCCTACTTATTTTGATGATTAATTTCTGTGTTATGTCAAGCAACAGAAAATTATTTTAAGAGGTATTCAGGAAATTGAATATATGCATATTGAACTCAGAGAAAGGTTTTTGCTAATAATGCTACTTACTGTGGCTGTTTATATTATAATGAGTTTCTGAGTATAAAATGCTTATTAGCAATATGATTTTTTTTGAAGTACCAGGTGCTGACTCTTTAAAAGACGTGAGCATTCAGCATACACATAATTTGATTCACTCTTAAGTTTCAAAACGCTGTGAAGTATTAGTTTATTCAAGAAATTTCTGTCTTTATTTGTGTAAAGTCACACAAAAAGGCATGTGCAGGACTCTTTTAAAGACAAACTGACAATATTTTTGAACATAATAAGTGGTCTCAATGCTAGATTCAAAGAGAGGTATTCCAGAAAGATGTTTAGCATAAATAAAAAATAATTAGAATTAGGTGGATCTTAGGCTATTAGGCCAGAAACTGATTTGAGAGGATTAACTTAAAATGTTTGATCTTAATCAAATAATGGAATTATGTGAAGTATGCATCTCCCTCTTAATGAATATGCATTGCCAGTGTTACCTGAGTGTTCATGGGAGAAGAATATCATGGAAGGTTCAGTAAAGAAATTGAATTGGCTGAGCTTAAAGATAATGCAAATGAATAGCTCAAATATTGTAATTTTACATAGGATATTGAAAAGTACATGTTCATGTTTTCACCGTTGAAGGGAAAAGAGAGTGAATTGATCCTCCTTCATGTGTGTGTGGATGAGGCATTTGGATTCAGCTCATGGAGGTGCTTCCCTCAAACCACGGCTGTCTGACAGGTGTTTGGCAACTGATGTGAAACATGTCAGTGACCTTGATCTGGTTCTTGAAGACATGTGTATATCATTGTAAACTGTCTTCTCTCCCCTGACCCAAGGATGTTCTAAATTCTTACAGGCAGAAGTAGTTTGTATCTTCTAGATTAAAATTTAAATTCTCATGTTTTCTGGAACCTGAAGGTTCAGGAAAACAAAATCTGATTCTACTTGAGGAATTTTAATAGCCACCAAATAGTAAGCCATTTTCTGTATCACTGCAAATAGATAGATGGTAGTCTAAAATACTAAAATATTTAATAAATGAGTACTTTGCTTTATGCAAAGAAATATGAATTATGTTTAAGCCTTTTGCTCTATAAGAGGACTTATCTAATATTTCCCCATTCATATTACATTGAGTCTATAGTAGATTCTACAATTGCTAGGCAAGTGGATATATAAAGTATTTAGACACGGCTCTAAGGATGTACAGGTAGACTTCATTGTGAAAGGATTTGCTTCTTTGTTTATATTTAATTTCCTGTGAAGTTTCATTTTGCTTTTTATCAAATTTATTTTAAACTGATAACAAAATCAAAAATTGCATTTATATATTTATTTTTATATCATGTCATTGTTGATTTATTTACATACTGAATATGTTAAATAAACTTAAATATGTGTCTCTTCAAATACGTAGAATTTGTCATAAATTTTTCAGCTTTTTTTCCAAAAATTTTTTGGAACATATGCTTCAGGGTTTATATTAACACTTCAACTTGAGCTGATTAGTTTTAAATGCTTGTTAGAATCATACTTAAATAAGTCCTGAGCCTCTCATTTGAAAGATATGGTTCTCTTTGTTCTATATCTCAATCCCAAATCACTCTCTGTATCACACTTCTGATATTGTGCTGAATCCCTGTGAGGAGATGGACCTTGACAGAGATACTGTCTTTTTTAAATGTCTACTAGAAATCACCTTTCCTTGAAATGTGCCAGTGTCTTAACAAATGAATTGCATTACCACCTATGGTTATAGAAAAAAATCTGATTCTGGCTGGATGGATTGTTTAAAGACTTCTTAAAGACAATAATACTTTTAAGATCTTTACCAAACATATTTATCAACAATCAGCAAGCCTTCATGCTATGTCATGTCACACTTAAGTTACTTGAATAGATCTGGATAAGTTGATCTTAAAGACTTCACTCTAATGATCTTTAAATACAGAAGATTCTGGGATATTTAATGATATTTGAATATCTGACAGTAGCCAATATGTCTGTCCAGTCACAGAGTCCTTCAACTATACATTTAGATACCTGTGCTTTGTACCTTCATATGCATTATACAGAAGAAAAAAAGAAGAACTGGGTGGGGAAAGAATGAGATGTAACAAAACACTGCCATCTGACTCTGAGGCTTAGCATATTTGATAGTTAATCCATTGGGCTTTAAGAAACACTCTAAGGTAACTTCAATGTTCGTTGGTATGTTTGACTTACAAAGAAAATTAAGCACAACTCATATTTTCAGAGTAGCTTATCTTCTTCAATATAGACTGAATATGATATGAGATGAATCAAGTGTGTGGCACACATACCTACATTTGGCAAACGAACAGCCGTAGCAACTTCCATCAGTGACTACATAAACACACAAAATAGAAGGTGGCTGTGGTAGCCTGTGCCTATAATTCTAGTATATGTCAGTTGAGGCAGTAGGTTAACAAGTTTGAGATCAGCCTGGACTACATAACAAGATCCAGGCTAGCTTTAGCTACACACTGAAACCTTGTCTTTAAAAAGAGAGACAAATTATGTAATAAGTTTTCACTTAGTTTTTGTGACTATAGGTAGAACAGGAAATCACTATTCTGTTAGTCTTCAGTATTCAAAACAAGTTTAATGAGAGTGAGAGAATGGAAGAGAAACAATCTGTCTTCAAGGTAGAGGAAATAACTCATAATGAATGGGCACATAGCACATGAAAACCTTTTTAGGCTGTTTTTATTTACCTAGCTTGCTCATTGTGAAACTATTCCTAGAAGAGTCTGCTGAGAGAGATATTCTACTAAGTCATAGATCCGTCAACTTAGGGCTATGTATTTCCTTCCCAACCATGTATCTAAACAAAGAAAGGAAAATTCATCTTATGAAAAGTAAAGCACTTAAATAAACTTTACCTAAAGCAACAAGAAAAACATTCTTATAAAATACATTGTCATTTTTTCTGTTAGGTAATAGGCTTAAAGGATATATAGAAATGAAATTTACAACCAGAATAATGAAGTTCAAGTTTCCATGACTAAATTACAAAGGAATAGTTTATAAACATGAAAGCTATCATTACTGTTGTTATAAAATACTTTTAACTATAATCTTGCAACTCAAGTTGATACATGATTACTATTGTCTTTTCTAAAGATAATTAAGTTGTCTAACATTAGATATTATTTAAGCTCCTCCAAGACCTAAATACAGAAAGAAATATGAATATTGTTACAATCAGAGGGATCTCCTTTTATAGTGGTTTCAGTGTTTTTTAATTACAATGTTCTCAATTGTGCTTCTTACTAAATATATTGTATTGTGTTTATCACTGGGAATATTACCAAAGCCAACTTGAGGCCAGTCTACCAACTCAGAATCTTCCTGCTTCAGCCTGCAAAGTTCTGGGATTTCAAGCATGCATCACCACCATGATTGCTGTGAAGTTCTTGTTGTGGTGATGGAAATTATTTTCTTGTTTAATTCTTTTCTTTTCTTTTCTTTTTTTTTTTTTTCAGTGCAGGCATCAAACCCAGCGCCTAACATAGGCTAGACAAAGCACTGTAACACTAAGCTGCCACCTAAAGCAGGTTTTGAGGTTTCACTGTTAGGAGATGACTGAAGAAGAATCTATAATTGGTGACTGAGGAATGATCTCCTGAACCAAAGATGCCTGCTGCTACAAGCAGATGGTTTTGATTTAGGGGCAGGGATTGAGGGGAAGGAAATAAGAAAGAACTAGAGCAGGATAGGCTCCAATCTGCTCGTTTGCCTAAAACATAGCCTTGTTCTGTTACTTCCTTTCTTTCTACTCAAAGTGGAAAATGTTCTCTGAATTCACATCATCAAAGAAACTGCAGGCTATATGGGGGGGATTAGAAGTGTGCTCCTCAGGAAAGAGGTGGTCCTGAAACACCTTTCCCATGTAGTACTCTAGATTATACTTCTCATGTGTAAATTCAGGATAATGATATTTTCCAGATTTATAATGGAGATCAAGAAGACAGTATGTGCTGAGCACCTGGTGTGATGTCTTTCCACATAATAGACTCTGAATAGATGTTAACTCCTATTAGAAAATTCTTTTCCTTACTTATACGCATGAGCCATGCTCTACCTAATACCCATATGGGTAAGAAAATTCTATTTGTGCTGAAATTAATCCAATTATAAAGTTGACCTATCATCATTTTATAACTAGTCATCATACCTAACGGATTGATTTTACCTATAAAATTGATTTACTATTTGAATAATTGAAATATATGTCAGTAGAAGGAAACACTGTGATATTTACTGTCTCCACATTTTCCACTGTGGACATTTCTGAGCCTGGTGAATGGATAACACTCGAAATGTCAAACTAGAAAGAATTTAAAGGAGAGTGCAATAAAACCTCTGAGGTTGATCCCAGTGAAATGGTGTACATTCACATGTCAAAGGATCAGCCCCGAAACCCAAAAGAATAGCAGGAAAACCAAAGTCTTGTGTTATCGTGAGAATCAGCAGCCAAAGTGCAGGTTGTAGTGGGAGAGAGTAACACCTCTAACCTCAGCAGAGCCAAGTCCTGTCTCTAATATTACAATAACATAAGCATGTCGCCTTTGAAAGCAAGGTCCTGAGTGTGTATGCTAACCATAAGCATTTCCCAAGTCCTTATGCCAGAACATTCAAAAACATGCTTTGTTAAGCCACCCATCATATTATGCAAGAGCATGCTGTGGGGAGACTCCACACATTAATTTAGTCAGCAAAGAAAGAGCACGCAAGTGATTTCTCAGCATAGAAACCATCCTAGAAAACATTATACAATGGATAAAACACACAGAATGTGTGTTAAAATGTACTATGCTTCTAAAGATTGAGAGAAAGAGACTTATGAGATAATGCGATTAGCATTTATGAATTCTCACATGCAATTTTAAAAGTCTGATAATTGATATTTATTGCTGGTAGACATAATAAAACCACAGGCAGTCATGAAATCAGGAATTCTTTTTAATTCTTTACTTTTTATTTTTCTTTTTTTTCTTTTTTTAATTTTTTATTCGATATAATTTATTTACATTTCAAATGATTTCCCCTTTTCTAGCACCCCCACTCCCCGAAAGTCCCGTAAGCCCCCTTCTCTTCCCCTGTCCTCCCACCCACCCCTTCCCACTTCCCCGTTCTGGTTTTGCCAAACACTGTTTCACTGAGTCTTTCCAGAACCAGGGGCCACTCCTCCTTTCTTCTTGTACCTCATTTGATGTGTGGATTATGTTTTGGGTATTCCAGTTTTCTAGGTTAATAACCACTTATTAGTGAGTGCATACCATGATTCACCTTTTGAGTCAGGGTTACCTCACTTAGTATGATGTTCTCTAGCTCCATCCATTTGCCTAAGAATTTCATGAATTCATTGTTTCTAATGGCTGAATAGTACTCCATTGTGTAGATATACCACATTTTTTGCATCCACTCTTCTGTTGAGGGATACCTGGGTTCTTTCCAGCATCTGGCAATTATAAATAGGGCTGCTATGAACATAGTAGAGCATGTATCCTTATTACATGGTGGGGAATCCTCTGGGTATATGCCCAGGAGTGGTATAGCAGGATCTTCTGGAAGTGAGGTGCCCAGTTTTCTGAGGAACCGCCAGACTGATTTCCAGAGTGGTTGTACCAATTTGCAACCCCACCAGCAGTGGAGGAGTGTTCCTCTTTCTCCACACCCTCTCCAACACCTGCTGTCTCCTGAATTTTTAATCTTAGCCATTCTGACTGGTGTATCCTGGGAATGCAGGGTTGGTTCAATATAAGGAAATCCATCAATGCAATCCACTACATAAACAAACTCAAAGAACAAAACCACATGGACATTTCATTGGATGCTGAAAAAGCATTTGACAAAATTCAGCATCCTTTCATGCTTAAAGTCTTGGAAAGAACAGGAATTCAAGGCCCATACCTAAACATAGTAAAAGCAATATACAGCAAACCGGTAGCCAGCATCAAACTAAATGGAGAGAAACTTGAAGCAATCCCACTGAAATCAGGGACCAGACAAGGCTGCCCCCTTTCTCCTTATCTTTTCAATATTGTACTTGAGGTACTAGCTCGGGCAATTCGACAACATAAGGAGGTCAAAGGGATACAAATTGGAAAGGAAGAAGTCAAACTTTCATTATTTGCAGACGACATGATAGTCTACCTAAGTGACCCAAAAAACTCCACTAGAGAGCTCCTATAGCTGATAAACAACTTCAGCAAAGTGACAGGTTATAAAATCAACACAAGCAAATCAGTGGCCTTCCTATACTCAAAGGATAAGCAGGCTGAGAAAGAAATTAGGGAAATGACCCCCTTCACAATAGCCACAAACAGTATAAAGTATCTTGGGGTGACTCTTACCAAACATGTGAAAGATCTGTATGACAAGAATTTCAAGACTCTGAAGAAGGAAATGGAAGAAGACCTCAAAAAATGGGAAAACCTCCCATGCTCATGGATCAGTAGAATCAATATAGTTAAAATGGCCATTTTGCCAAAAGCAATATACAGATTCAATGCAATACCCATCAAAATCCCAACTCAATTCTTCACAGAGTTAGAAAGAGCAATTATCAAATTCATCTGGAACAACAAAAAACCCAGGATAGCTAAAACTATTCTCAGCAACAAAAGAAAATCTGGGGGAATCAGTATCCCTGACCTCAAGCAATACTACAGAGCAATAGTGTTAAAAACTGCATGGTATTGGTACAGTGACAGGCAGGAGGATCAATGGAACAGGATTGAAGATCCAGAAATGAACCCACACACCTATGGCCACTTGATCCTTGACAAAGAGGCTGAAACCATCCAATGGAAAAAAGATAGCCTTTTCAACAAATGGTGCTGGTTCAACTGGAGGTCAGCATGCAGAAGAATGCGAATTGATCCATCCTTGTCTCCTTGTACTAAGCTCAAATCCAAATGGATCAAGGACCTCCACATAAAGCCAGATACTCTGAAGCTAATAGAAAAGAAACTGGGGAAGACCCATGAGGACATCGGTACAGGGAGAAAGTTTCTGAACAGAACACCAATAGCATATGCTCTAAGAGCAAGAATTGACAAATGGGACCTCATAAGGTTACAGAGTTTCTGTAAGGCAAAGGACACCATCAAGAGGACAGATCGGCAACCAACAAATTGGGAAAAGATCTTCACCAATCCTACATCAGATAGAGGGCTAATATCCAATATATATAAAGAACTCAAGAAGTTAGACTCCAGAAAACCAAACAACCCTATTAAAAATGGGGTACAGAGTGAAACAAAGAATTCTCACCTGAAGAACTTCGGATGGCGGAGAAGCATCTTAAAAAATGCTCAACTTCATTAGTCATTAGGGAAATGCAAATCAAAACAACCCTACTTTTTATTTTTAAAGCAAAAACCCATTAGTTGTGAAGAAAGTAAAGTTTTAAATTTTAGAAATTACTTTCATTCTTCTTTGTGAAATGAGAACAGAAAAAATAAAAATAATGTTAAAGTTTTCTATGAGAAAAGTGTCAAATCATCTGAAAATACCTTCATTTACTATATTTTTCCTGCTCTTGAAATTTTATTAGTAGTTTTTCAATTAAAATTGTATGTAAATGCAATCAAATCATAGAAAATGAGTGTCAGTCAAGTTTCCTAAGAGTAATCAGGAAAGCAAGCCTGTTGTTGTTGTGAGAATTTTGATACAAGTTATATTGCAAAAAAAAATGGAATATTAGTTTACTAAGGTAGCTCATTTTAAAAAGGAAAAGGTAGCAAAACCTTCATATTTCAAAAAAAAATCATTATCTCACAGTTCTGGCTGGGCAGGAATCTGAAATGAATTGTTAGCCATGTCCCTGAAGGTGCATGGCTTCTCACACCTGCAAGGCACAGCCTTCATGGTCTGCACTTTCTTGACATGAAGATGCATCTTTGACATCCTGATTCACCCAACATTCCTTCTGTGAGCTATCATACATATGCAGAGATGTCTTCTTTCTTCCATAAAAATACTGAATGTATTCCAAAGTATTGCTTATATTTGAATTTGATTATCTCTATGTAGACCAGGTGGCAATGAGCAATAAGCTTTGAAATTCCATTGTATACAGCTATGTGTACAGGGGTCGTTATGAGCACATATATCTGTATGTGTACCCGTGAATATGCCAGAGGCTAACTTTTGTATTATTCTTATGGAAGTTTTCATCTTCTTTATCAAGATGGGACCAAGAACTTTCAAATTAATCCAGACATACTACCCAGCAATCCCCACACTGAACAAACGGTCCTGTTCCTGATCCCTTCCCCAAGGCTGGGGTTAGAGTTACATGCTGTTGCATTTGCTCATTTGGGCATTTTTGTGAGTTCTGGGATTGAGCACAGGCCCTCTGTCTTGCACAGTGAACACTTTAGTGACTGAAATACTTACTGCCTCAACCCCTTCATGAACTTCCCACTTAATAACCTATAAGAAAATGGCAGGGCAAGCTTTATAACTCTATAGCTAGTATATGTTATTTTAGATGATGTTGAAAGTGCATGAAAATATGAATTACCAAGTTACAAACATGTCAGCTATAGGTTAGTGAATAAACGGTAGTGATATTATGGCTTAATCAACCCTTACTCTCTCTGCTTGAAGGTTCATGCAGCCAAATTCTATGAAAACCAATTTGTTCTCAGAAATTTATTTCTTGTTATAAGAAAAGCAAGACACCACCTAAATTATTTAAGAAATAATTTTGTTCTCCTAAGGATAAACCACTTTAAACACAATTCTACACTTGAGCTTAGCCAAAAGGCCAAGGAGCAATACTTTATACATTCTATATTCTGTTAATTTTATAGTAAAATTAGATCTGAAATATTTGAAAGGCAAATGTGGAAAATCTGTATTTCAAAAACAAAACAAAACAAAACATAAAGCTGTTTGTTTCCTCTGTATACCTCTCAGAAATTTTTTTCTCATATATAGAGATTTTCATCTACTATGCTAAGATTGGACCCAGGGCTTTCTAATTTGGCTTGACTGATCTCTATCTTTCTTTCTTTCTTTCTTTCTTTCTTTCTTTCTTTCTTTCTTTCTTTCTTTCTTTCTTTCTATCTATCTATCTATCTATCTATGTATTTTCCATCTATCAATCTATTTAACTCTGAAATATTTATACTGCTTCCATCCGCAAGAAATAGAAATGATGCATAGCCATTATTGATGGAAGATATGCTACCACTTGTAAATCATTAAGCCTTGTTCATAAGTATCAGAGATTATTTTCTTCTTAAATAAAAACTGTTATTTTAGATTAATTTTATTAAACCAGTTTTATATAATTTTTACAACTTGCATACTCAACATTTCAAATTTAAATAGGAGTAAACTGTTTTAAAGAACTATACATGTACATGTATATTATGACCATGCAAATGAACTGTCTGAGAGTGTCATAATATATTGTTTCCAAAACAGTACTGTGTATAGATCCCGGAGATTTCTGCCATCTTTTCTACAGTGAGCTCATTCTGCCATCTTCACTACAAGATACCCAACAAACTCTTGATCTTTGTGCTCTGTGGCTCTTCAGCTTCCTAAAGATGGAGGTATTGCAGCTACTTAGTGTTTTTTTAGTTTTATTTTTTTAGTTTTATCATCACTTTACACTTAAATATAAACTTAACTATAAATTAAAAGCCTTCTTGCATATATGTAAACATAGCACAGCATTTTAGGGACTCTACATTTGCCTCAAGAAATTAAGAATAAAAACATTCATTTACCAAATTAGATTTTAATATTATTCTATTACAATGTTGAGGAGCAGAAAAAATCAACTGTCAATTTTTTAATCTCATAAAAAGCTATATAAATAATTTGATTAATAGAATTTTAAAACTACTTTAAGATATAGCATATCAATAAAATACTTAATTTTTCATCTATTGCTGCCAGCAACTCAAATATGAATTTCTCAGTTGCTTCTCCCATTATTTTCTCCACATCATTTAATTATATAGTAAAAGTAAAACATTTAATTTCTTTGAAATTTGAGTATGTTTTGAAGGCTTTGTCAATTATTACTCTAGAGAGCTGTGACTTCACAGTGCTTGAGACATCATAGTAGCCTAGATGTTGTGCTTTGCATGGTCTAATGCATCTATGCAGAAATGCTGCTCAGTGCATGACTTCCACAAACCTTATTTCACTGGAGGGAAGTTCACAATGAGGCTTCCTGTAGCCCCATCCCCACCATCACCCCCATTCATCTCCATCCCCTTTCCTTCTAATTGCCTTTAGACACTGGAGTCCAGGTGCAGTTCTGGATGGGCCAGGAAATGAGGCCAATGTAGTGACATTTTCTCTTTGTTTTCCTATGATATTATGAATCCTCTCATCCAGGAACTAGAGAAAAATGGTTAGCAAGGTGTTCTGGGTTAAGAGTGGTAGCATTTTTCATTTTGTACAAAATATAAACAAATTGCACATTTTCACTAATTATTCAGGTGATATATTGGTATGAGATTTTGAGGGCTTGAAGATTGTTGTATTAGCATTGCTATTAGTTTTCTAAAGAGTTACATATACATAAAATCATTTGATACTTCTGCATTCCTTTCTTTTAAGTGAGCAGTCTATTAGATGTTTATTTATCAAACAAACAAACAAACACAAACCATCAAGGATTGTTTATTTCTTCTAAGAAGTATTTTACAGAATTATATGTCTATCTGGTTTTGGTTTACAATTTTGATATCCTCTAAATAATAAAGACCAAAACATTATTACACCATTGTATTTTCATGTGAGAAGTCTTATTGTTTATATATTTGTATATAAGGCGAGTGAGTTCTTTGCTTGTAGTAGACAATGCCAGGCATTTCTGAGAGACTCCTTCATCTTACAAGGATCAGCTTCGCTTGTAGAAATCCAATCCAATGAAAAGCTAGGATATATAAAGTATCTACAATATACTAGCATTTGTTATACATTATGCAAAAAATCATGCTTATAGATCTGTGCAGAAATAAGTCGAAAGCTGCATTTTGCATTGAAATACTGAGCAGTTCTGTTTAACTGGACCAAATTAGCACAGTTAATGCTGAACACTTGAAATGAATGACCTATCTCAAAAGTCCGCATGTGTCCTCTTAATCTGGTGTCACTCTGAGCTTTCTAGGTTTTGCATTATTTGGCATTTATGGGCATGATCATGCTGGGACTGTTCTGTGTTTAAACATTGTTAAATGGGTGATTTACCTGTACTAATTGATGTTGACAGCGTCTCTTATACTTTGGCATTTCAACAATTCATCAGAACCTAAAATTATTTATTCCAGTACAAAAGAAGCTGAGGCAGGAGGTCCAGTCTAGGTTATAATGGTAGTCTCTAGATTTAATGTGTGAGTGTGTGTGTGTGTGTGTGTGTGTGTGTGTGTGTGTGTGAGAGAGAGAGAGAGAGAGAGAGAGAGAGAGAGAGAGAGAGAGGTTGAGTTTGTGTGGCAACAAGTGGGTCATGAATGTATTGCCCTCATGTGTGGCACCATGTCATTAAAGGGGCTGTGGAAGATACCCTGTCTCTCTGGATGTGTGGTAAACCAAGTGTTTGTCCCTTTTGCTATGTGATGGCTTTCAAAGGCATGACTGATGGGTGGGAAAGGTCTTATATTTAGAAAGAGCCTTCACTGTTTCATTTGTGTAGTATTATTTGGGGAAAACCAAATGTAATAGATTACTGAGATAGTGTGATGTTTTCCCTCAGGCTTCGGAGCACTACTGTGTTTTCAGAATTTGTAGGAAAGATGAGAGAGGAGGCACTGATTGTTTTTTCAATACCTTTTCATGGTGTCCATGCTACTTCACAGCAGATTCTCATTTCTTTATCACTGGTGGCCATTTCAGGTGTGAATGAGAATCCTTGACAGTATAGTCACAAATGCAGCCTAACTACCACACTAAGCTCATTTAACATTTACTTCACAAAGTCCCCTCATTAATAGAATTATAGTTTACAATTCAACGAAAGCAGGATTGTGACCTGCAGTTCCTTTCCTCCAGACTTATTAGGAGTTTTAGGTTGTGGCAATTTAATTACCTTTGAATCTTGGGTTATTAAGTGGTGAAATAATTGTTGCAGGCATAGGTCTAACACATTCTTGTTTAAACCCTGTTTACTGTGCACTGTTTATGAAACAATCATTCCATCTGATATTCTCCTAACATTGGGAAGTAGCATGCAATGAATAAGCATGAACTAAGGCTATATTCTGTATGAATACACAGATGTGTTTCATCGTTCACTCACTAAGACAATGAATAAGCATGTAACTAATGCTATATTCTGTATGCACATGCAGGCAGACTGCATGGTTCACTCACTAACACTTCAAAGGGAAAGGAAGTCACTCAGGAGCACACAGAATTGGAGGTGTAGCTCAGTGGGAGAACACTTGCAGGGAATGCAAAAGATTCTGAGTTCAATTCATAACACTAAAAAATGATGGGAAAAGTCCTTATTTGTTTAATATGGTGTACAAATATGAATTAGGTAAGACATTTCACACGTGATTTTTTTTACCCAAGTTAAGTATGAATATATATTAAAGAATGAAATGCTATTGGTACAGAGAACATAAAGAGAAGACAAAGGGAGAGCTAAAGGAGGCAGGGAAAGAGGGTCATGCAAGTGAGAGAGGATTTATCCTTAGTTCTCTGGTAAGACACAACAGAAAAGAGAGGAAAGAAAATAAGTTGCGTCCTTAACACATGCAGAAAACACACCTAGATGCCGAATGCTTGTGGAAGACAGATCTAGATAACTGAAGCATAACAAAAATTTCACGTTTTAATGTTTCCCAGATATATCACTCAAGACCCAGAAGAAATGTACATTTTGGTTCTCTCACATCTACTTAGGAAGTCCTCAAGATGATTCTCATGTTAATGAAAACTTGCAGTGGATAGGTTGGTGTGTATGGGAATGGTGGTCTGTGCTAAAAACAGCTATATGTTCTCCTATATTAATAATCCTGTCTCAGAAAGGAATTACTAAATGTTCTTCTTGGTGATGTCTTGAGAGGAGTCTGGAGAATGGCTCAGCAATTAGGAGTGAAGGCTGATATTGTAGCTGACCTGAGTTGTAAATCACTACATGTCAAATGATTTACAACTACCTTTAACTCCAACACAAGGGGATCTGAACTCTCTGGCCTCTGTGGACATCTGAACTTATATATACATAACCACATGCACACAGATGAGTAGTCAAACACAGACACACAGACACACACACACACACACACACACACACACACACACACATACATACAATTACCCAAATAGTTCACCCTGAAAACATGCATACAAATATCATTATACCTACTGAACTGGTTGTATTTATGTACTTAGACACATGTATGTATATGCAGATATTAAGTCATGGGTTTGCAGATAGCTGGGAGAGGTAAACAGAAGGGCTGGCAAGAAGCAACTAGTACAGAAATTAATATAATTATAATGTAATTAAAAAGAAATAAAATAATTAAATTTTAAGATAATGATGACAAGAATTAAGTATGGAGATTTAACTAAGGTTGATTTGTATGGCTTGAGCAAACAGCTTTTGTAGATTTTATTTGGCATCCTTGGTGGGCCATTTGTCAAGCTGATTGGATGGTTGATGAGCAGATAGTTGCCTGATTATATTTTCTTTTTTTTTTTTTCATTGAGTATCTTCATTTACATTGCCAATGGTAAAAACCTTTCCCAATTTCCCCCCTCTCCAAAGCCCCCCTCCCCAGAGATTCCCTACCCTTCCTCCCACCCCCTGCTTCCATGTATATGCCCCTCTACCCAACACACTCCCACATCCCCCCCACCCCCACTCCTGTCTGTTTCCCTTTGTTGGGGCCTCTATTGAGCCTTTACCTGACCAAAGACCACTCCTCCCACTGATGCCCAACAAGGCCTTCCTCTGCCACATTTTGGCTGGAACCATGTGTACCCCTTGGTTGATAGTCCAGTCCCTGGGAGTCTTGGGGTGGCTGGGTGTCCAAAGCCATTGTTCTTCCCATGGGGCTACAAACTCCTTCAGCACCTCCAGACCACCCTCCTGATCCTCCACTGGGGGCCCCAACCCCGGTCCAATAGTTGGTTGCTTATTTCTGCCTCTGTATTTGTAGGGCTCTGTCGGGGCCCTCTGGAGACAGCCATGGCATGCTCCTTTTGGTACACGCTTCTTGTTGTAGTGTCAGGGTTTGGTGACTGTTTATAGGATGAATCACCAGGTAGGGCAGTCGCTGGGTGGCCTTTACTTCAGACTCTGCTCCACACATTGCCTCCCTTATTGCTCCTGTGTCCATTATGTTCCCTTTCTCAGAGGAACCCTAGCACCCTCATTGAAGTCCTTCTTCTTCTTGAGCTTCCTGTGCTGGGTGAATTGTAAATTGTTTATTTTGAGCTTTTGGTCTATCATCCACTTATTAGTGAATGCATACCATGTGCGTTTTTTTGTGATTGGGTTGCCTTGCTCAGGATGACACTTTCTAGTTCCATCCATATGCCTAAGAATTTCATGGATTCATTGGTTTTAATAGCCGAATAGTACTCCATTGTATATATATACAACAGTTTCTGTATTCATTCCTCTGTTGAAGGACATCTGGGTTCTTTCCAGCTTCTGGTTATTATAAATAATCAGCTATGAACATAGTGGAGCATGTGTCCTTATTACATGTAGGAGCACCTTCCGAGTATATGCCCAGGAGTGGTATAGCTGGGTTCACAGGTTGTACTATGTCTAATTGTCTGAGGAATCGCCGAACTGATTTCCAGAGTGGTTTTACCAGCTTGCAATCTCACCAACAATGGAGAAGTGTTCCTCTTTCCCCACATCCTCTCCAGCATCTGCTGTCCCCTGAGTTTTTCATCTTAGCCATTCAGACTGGTGTAAGGTGGAATCTCAGTGTTGTTTTGATTTGCATTTCCCTGATAACTAAGGATGCTGAACATTTCTTTAGGTGCTTTAGAGCCATTTGAATTTCCTCAGTTGAGAATTCCCTGTTTAGCTCTGTACCCCATTTTTAATAGGGTTATTTGATTCTCTGGAATCTAACTTCTTGAGTTCTTAATATACGTTGGATATTAGCCCTCTATTGGATGTAAAGATCTTTTCTCAATTTGTTGGTTGCCATTTTGTCCTATTGACTATGTCTTTTGCCTTACAGAAGCTTTGAAGTTTTTTGAGGTCCCATTTTTCAGTTCTTGTTCTTAGAGCATAAGTGATTGGTATTCTGTTCAGAAACTTTTCCCCTGTGCCCATGTGTTCAAGGTTTATCCCCACTTTCTCCTCTATAAGCTTCAGTGTGTCTGATTTTATGTGTAGAACTTTGATCCACTTGGACTTGAGCTTTGTACAAGGAGATAAGAATGGGTCAATTTTCATTTTTCTGCATGCAGACCTCTAGTTGATCCAGCACCATTTGTTAAAAATGCTGTCTTTTTTCCACTGGATGTTTTTACACGGTGAGACTTCCAGTAAACTTTTTAGCCAAAATATCGAATAGAAAAAAAAAAAACATTTTCTACAAAGCAATCCTAGACTTGCTATTAAGCTCTGTTACCCACATTATATAATATAGTTGATCAAAAGGGTGAGTTATGTGTGGATGACATACTGCATATCTGGCATAATTTCCTTGTATTTTTTTAAAAGAATGAGTGCTTTGTTTAAATAGACTGAGGTAGATGAATGTCTTTTTCTCTGTAATTTCATGTGGCAGCTCTAGGAAAGTAAATTATACAGGGATATAAAAAAATAAGTAATTGCTCCTTGTGCTTAATTGATTTTTATAGAAATTACAATGCAGATTTGATTAAAGGAAGACAGCATATTTCCTATGGTTGGTTCCTGAGACACATAATGGTTTCAAAATGTGCCACCGAGCACAGAAATTATACTGTCATTTTGCTGGAATGTGTTGAGCAGGAGATATTTAGAATTCTTTATGACTTATAAACACTGCAGAATGCCCCCCCCCCAAAGCAGTCTGGTAGGAATACCTATTTCACAGTCACAACATGTCCTGACTGTTAAAGTGTAGGAGCCTTTTGTGGGAGAAGTAACTAATGGTGGCATTTAAATGAGAAAGAGGATGAGACTTTGATGGTGACAAATGATGTACATTGAATCAAGGTTGGTGAAGTTTGCAAGTTATGCCCTGTCTTCATGAAGTACAGCAAGGAGTTCTGAAGGAGGGAGATACACTCTGTCTCTCTCTGTGTTTCTCTGTCTCTCTGTTTCTCTGCCTCTCTGTCTCTCTGTCTCTGTCTTTCTGTCTCTCTCTGTGTCTGTCTCTGTCTCGTTCTCAGACACACACACACACACACACACACACACAGGTTTGAGTTTTATTCTTGCTTTACTTTAATATTTCATAACCTGAACCTGATATTATTTTAGCATGCTTAATTCTCCCCTCTGGTAGGCTGCCATGTGCATTGTAGTGTGCACTGTAGTGTGCTTAGCAGCATCCATGTTTCTCACACATTATATTTAACTAGAAGTAAACCCTTGCCATGAGAAGACAAGCAACAATGTGTACAGATGACAGTCAACCCCAGTGTACCCCAGGTTCAGCGTTGCCTCTAAGCACCTCAGCTTATATCTCCACAGTAAAATTGCAGCAGCGTGTTGACCCTCACAGCAGGAGAAGCACGCTGCTGCTGTTCTGCTCCAGGACCTTAGAGAATGCTTGGCTGGACTCAAGGCCCTCTCTGGGCTTCCAGCTTTGATAACAAAGTCTTCTTTTCTGAAGCCTAAGGAGCTTGGTTTTGTTATGTTGTTTTTGTTGTTGTTTGTTTTATTTTGTTTTTATTTTTGTTTTATTCAGTGGCTCACTACACTCAGAAAAACTTTTCTATGTTCATGCCTTAACTCTCTAAGCCTTGTATGAGAACAGAAACCCTTCTCAATTGTTTCATGCTTTATGTCTTTAAAAAACAAAAACAAATAAAAAACAACTAGAAACCTCTTATCTATTTGTATATGAGACATTTTCTGGTAATTTTCATGGAAGTAAAATCAAGAGATAAGGAAGAAAATGTTATAAGTGTTTTCAGAGTTCATTCAATCTTTGAAAGTAGTCATTGCTGATTATTGACATTTCTACTAATGTTGAAGCATGACTAAATGGGATACATAAAAGCCAGCTTTTTCCTTTCTTTCACTGAAGGGTAGATGGGCCATACATCAGTGATAGCCTCCGTTCCCCTCACTAAGCATGAGGATGCCACAGCAGAGGATGACTGCTCTTAACTCAGTGGACAGAACCAATGACTCATCGGTGGCCACCTAACTGAGGCTGGCTGGTAGGCCTTCTGTCTTAGCTGGGGACATGGCTTCTCTACCGTACCATCAAGAATTGTGCACTTATGCCCGCATCATTAACTGTTATGGACATTCCCTAAGCATCACTCTTAAAGGAATTATTTTCATTGTTTTCAACAAAATGTCTTAAGTTCAAATGTATATGAAACACAGAAGGGACTCTCCTTTTCTTCTGGATAAACATTCAATGGCCCTGAGGAAGTGAGTCAATATCCTATCATTTAGGATATCAACATTGGAGAAAAGTGCCTCTTAATGCTCACGCCAGTGTTTACATTCCCTTCTTTTCTTGAGTGCTCAGTGAAGCAATGAGTACTTGGTGGACCCTCAATGATTTGGGATATTTACTGGAGAAAGCTAAGACTAGGAGTAGTATGGCTCAAATCCATATTCTATTTGTAGCTTACATTATTGTGGACAAGTTATGTAACTTCACATTTTAATTTATCCTCACTTACAATGAGTATCTACCAGTGAGAAGATAAATAAATGGCAGCTTCTGTAAAATAGGTGAGTGTTTCATCAAATGCAATACCTTCTCGGCATTTTCTTCTTACTAAAATTCACTTTTATTTCACTGTTCACCCTTTCCATCAAAAGCTCTTTTGATGGAACTGTAAATGAAGGCTTTATTCCTGTTTTCTAATTAATGATGGATGATTTCAGGAAATATATTTTATGCAGACTTTAATTTCCTTAATTGGCATATACAAACATGACCAGTGTCTCTCACTTTCGTTTTTATGTTACAGAAGCAATGTTTCATCCAATGTATTAACAAACTGGAAATAAAACCATAGAGGTATCAAACTGTAAATGGCATATTTCAACTCTTTCAGTCTGGTGGTCAGTCAGTCCTGGATTTGGCTGCCTCTAGTTGGGCAGCAGAGAGAGAATCATGATCTAAGTGCACACAAGCTCTGTATTATAAGCACTTTTATAAACAAAATGAGTTATTAAATTAAAATTAACAGTCTTCATTATTTCCTTTTATCACTCAATTAAGGATTGTATGATAATAGTTGAAGTTTCTGTTCAAATTCTTTATTTTATAATTGTATTTCACCATTTCAAGACTTAGTTTTCTCGTATACAATTCTAGTTTTATGTGAATGTCCAGCGAGATTACCTATTACTTGACATCACAAATGGAACTCACTGTAGAGAGACTGATTCTGGTTTCCTCACATGTAATTTATTTCAAATGGAGTTTCAACTATTCAGAGCTTATGAATTTTTCTTTCCACTGTATGCTTTTCTGTGTTCTTTAGTATTCATAGTCGCCAGCCCATATGTGAATTGCAATAGCACTCTGCCTTACAGCACCTTGTAAACTTGTGTGGCCATAACACTAGAATCTAGGGATTTCTCTGATTTGGATTGATACATGGAGCACCGACCTATTGCTTTCAACTGATATAAGCAAATATTCATAGGACTTACAATTCAGCACAAAAGTTATCATTCTACCCTTTTCTGGCTTATTTAAGATAGGGTTTCTCTGTCCTAGATCTCGCTTTGTAGACCAAAACTGGCCAAAAACTCACAGAGATCTGCTTGTATCTGCCTCCAAAGAGCTGGGATTAAAGGTGTGTACTACTACCACAGAGATTTACACAATCAGTATTCATTGATGAAAGTCTTCACTTCAAATAGTTTCTGCCTCCCTATGTTCTGGGGAATACATTTTGGCTGTCGTAGCAGAATATTGCTGAGAATTATTTTCACAGAACCTCTGGACAGAAGCTGACATCCTTCTTCAGCTATTGCTGACTTGCATCCCCAGTGGCCATGATGATACTTGGGCACACTGAGGACAGAATGGAGGGGATGCCCATACTGAGAAAATCTGCAAGAGACTAGTCCACACATACATCCTTTGAAAGCCAGGGAGCAACTGGTGCTATAGAACACTGAGAAACCTACTCAGCACTTCCCTGGAATAGATTCCCACATCTCCTCAGCAGGGCCCATCCCACCTCACTTCTGAGGTAAATCTATTATTTTTGTTACTTTGTTGTTGTTTTGTCTTCTTTTGCTTTTTGGTAGCAAGTAGTTTGGAATCTACTTAGCATTTACACTGTTTCTGCTTGCAAAAGAATTCCTACAGCTTCTCACTACACTGTTTGTAGAGCAAGTTATATTCACACTGAGCTACGGAGTTAAAGTTTTCTAGCTTTTGATCTTGTTCCATATATTGGGAGTGTCATTCTTTTGAGTCATTTTATACTGCATTTTGTACTGAAAGAATTAACACCTTAAATCCAATTTTAGTTACAGTTTTTCTCTTTTACATGTTGAGATTTTATTTTTATAGGAAAGCACATATACATACATGCAGGAATGTGTACACGTACACATATGCACATACATGCATATGTACAGGAACTTCATAATAAATATTAATTATTTTCATAACAAAACAAGCAAAAACCAGAACCCTTGATATAATGTCCGCCATTTTTGTTGGTTTGTACGTGAGCAAAAGAGACTGAGGAGAAGGCAATTGCAATGCTTGGAAAACGAAATTTAGAAAAAACATGCTCAAAGGAAAGGAATCCTCAAGTGATGGAAGAGATGGTCAGCTCTGTGAAATCGTGAAACAATTTCAACTCTAAATATTTCAGAGTCTCTGTGGAATAAGATAGATGTCCTGATGGAAAGCAGATTGTATATGAGGAAGAGATTTTTCTGAAATTATTCTCATAATTAGAACACCAAGACATTGGCAGACCCTAGTTTTTGTGCTTTTGTAGTGACATACACTAAATTCAGACACATATCTCTTTGTGGGAGCTGTCTAGTTTGGTGCTGCATGGAATTCCTAAGGGTCAGGTTTACAGAAATAGAGGAGGTCTGTGTGTCTATCACCCAGGCAACACTGATACCAATAACCAGGGGGAAAATAAGACTCATTCTGCTTTGGTTGTCAAAGAGCAAAAGCACTTACTCCCTTAAAAGCTGGATTTTCCAATGCCCCAGATATACGGGATTGCAGCCTGGAAGCACAGAATTCTTAATGCTCTCAAATGATCTATCTCCTTTCCTCTGCACTGGAAAGGTACATGTTGGATTTCTGGAATAGGCTATCTCTGGTGAATACCTAATTTCTCCCTTAATTTACCTATGCATCCTTTCTTTTAGAAAACACTGGCTTTTTATTCTAAATTGTGTTACTTGGCTTCAGTGCTAAACTGAAATTTACTCGGGCTTCTCTGTGCAGTCCCTAAAAAACAATGCCTGTTTGTTCTCTCTGCATGTGTCTCCGCCATTCATCAGCATTGCCGCCCACTGTCACAGAAAGGCACTGCTTTTATTTTCAGCTTTATTTCAGCGCTGGGATTATTTATTTCAGAGTATTCTCTCCAACTGTAGCATGAAGCAATATTTTAATTTCATTGTCAAAGATGAAAGACGTAGGAGTTAGTTACAGTTGTGATTGCCCTGTAGCTGAGGTTCAATAGAGGTGGAGTCTATTTAAACTTCCATTGTGCTTGAAAGAAGCAGCTTCAATGAATCTTAGCTAAGCCATATTATTTCATGGTTTCACTTAATGAAAGGATGCCTCTTTGCATATTGCAGGCAAGTTTTATTTACTTTTTTCTTGTTGTTTATATGTTAAGAACTGCCAGCCATGAAGTAGGTATTGGGTCTTGGCAGTAAGTAGTGATATCTTCGGCATTTCTATATAAAGCATGTGAAAAAATATGCAGGTTACAACAATGTAATTAAAACCTTCCAACATTGGGGACAGTATAAAATTCATTAAATTACTTTTACTTAACCCACAAACTGTAAATGCTATTCCTTGTCTTTTAATCCCAAACTATTCCCTATCCCCTGAGTTCACACTGCACCACTTTCCCATCTTAGCTATCCAAAGGATGTCAGGCAGAAACCTACGTACCCAAAACATAATCCACACATCAAATGAGGTAGAAGAAGAAAGGAGGAGTGGCCCCTGGTTCTGGAAAGACTCAGTGAAACAGTATTCAGCAAAACCAGAACGGGGAAGTGGGAAGGGGTGGGTGGGAGGACAGGGGAAGAGAAGGGGGCTTGCGGGACTTTCGGGGAGTGGGGGGGCTAGAAAAGGGGAAATCATTTGAAATGTAAATAAATTATATCGAATAATAAAAAAAAAAAAAAAGAACAAAAAAAAAAAAAAAAAAAAAAAAAAAAAAAAAGAAACACTCTGTAATCACCTCAGACGTTAGATACATTTATGTTACTACTAAATATGACATTTGCTGTCTAACTTGTCTCATTTCCTCTGCTATTGTTTATTGCTGCTATATATTGTAGTAATGTTTTATTCCTTTTTATTTCCCAAGGTCTAGTAGTGGATTCACATGTGATATGCAGTAAATTGTCATTTTCTGCCCACTATGCCTTTGAAGATATATCTAATTATCATAAGGGCCTTATTTCTAATTTGAGGAGATATTAAGGAGCTCCTAGTTATCTCTGTGAGTTTTTTTTTCTGTGTCTCTTTTTCTGTGTCACTGTTTGTCTGTCTCTCTCTCTCTTTCCTTCTCTCTCTCTCTCTCTCTCTTCCTTTCTCTCTCTCTCATGCACACACACATATACACATATACAATCACATGCATAGCAAATAAAGCAAACATGCAAACAAAACAGGTATACACACATCTACCCTTTCTCACTAATGGGTGACTAAGAAGCAAAAGTGTGTGATGTTGTGAGGATGTCCCTGGGACTGTAGACTTTGCTTTTATCCTCTATAACTGAATCATATAAAGAAATGCCAAGGGAACTGTTATGTGACAAACACTATCAAAAAAAGTAGAAAATGCCATGATGTATATGAGATGAAGAACTTGAAGCAAAAACAATATTTAATTTACCCTTATTATGAAGCACAAAGCATTTTTTGGGGGTCCTGAGCTTTTGGGGGAGTTATGGAATCAAAAATTATCAGAGCACATGGCCAGTACCAAAAGCAGCATTCAATCCCCTTCCCCACAATCATCCTTCCTCAGGAAATTCAGAGGAAAAAATGTCTAATACACCATGGTGCCTGACCTTTGTGGGGATTGGTATATAAAGTTTTGCCATTTTTAACATTGGTAAAGGTTTCAGCCTGATTTTTTCTCAGAGTGGTCCAGGGAAGGAGAGTACCAGGACAGAGAAGTAGGAGGGAGTAGATCAGAGAATGGGTGGGGGAAAGAGAGCTTATGGGACTTTTGGGGAGGGGAGAACTAGGAAAGGGAAAATCATTTGGAATGTAAACAAAAAATTTAGAAAATAAAAAATAAAAAATAAAAAATAAAATTATTCCACTTTGGAGTAATGATGTTGCAGTAGTGGTTTTGGTTTGCTTGGTGATTTCTTGTTCTTTGGGCAAAGACACCTAAGTCATACTGGAGGTGCTGTAAAGAACGTTGGAATCTGGTCTTAGCAACTAGAGAATACCATGAAATTCTTCTTAAATCTCTCCATATAGGGAAAAGTGACTTTTCTTTTGACGTCTCTTTCCAGTTTAATTATGACAACCATCTTGTCTTTGTATTTTCCACAGATGTTTTCCCAATAGTGAAGGTAATAATGTCTAAGTTTCAAAGCTGCCTACAACTGGAGCTGTATCATCTTGGCACACAGAACTTGTTGCTCTAAGAGTGAAGGGACATTCTGTCACCTTTAATTAAAAACACAGCAGCTTAGACAAATGAAGATGTTTGCAGCTCATGTTTTAGGCCGGTGTCCTCTTTCACTATGCTGCCTTTAGGGAAATTGATTCAGCTAATTTGAGGGATGATCTGTTTACCATTTATTATTCTTATGAAGACAATAACAAGTATGACTAAAATATGGTAGCATCTGGATGTTCTTGTCACAGGTGCAATATGCTAACAAACCAGATAGCACAGAAGAATGAGCTACACAACCTTCCTCATTCTTTCTCCACAGAAGCACACAGCCAGTTGCCTACTTAACATAACTATTAAGTGTGTGTGTATGTGTGTGTGTGTGTGTGTTTGTGCGTGCGCGTCTGTTAATCTACTTGTCAATTCCTGAATAAGGATTATCTAAATCCTATAATCTTACTTGCCTTCAACTTGAAGGTACTCAAATTGAAGTAAAGGAAGGATCATGATTTTTTATTCACTTAGGCTGTGACATTCTGGCCAAAGATCCAAGTCCCATGTTGGCAG
The DNA here is from genome assembly GCF_947179515.1 of Apodemus sylvaticus. Classification (NCBI taxonomy): domain Eukaryota; kingdom Metazoa; phylum Chordata; class Mammalia; order Rodentia; family Muridae; genus Apodemus; species Apodemus sylvaticus. The sequence continues at coordinate 139,272,158 of NC_067477.1, read as the reverse complement.
GTGCTAAATATAATTGCAGCCAGCCTTGTTTGTTTCCTTGTTGGTAGTAGGTGTGAGAGTTGATGAAGCCTTTTATAGACTGGCATTCAGCTGAGCCAATCTGTTATAAAGGTGAATGAAAACAGGTTTTTATGTTGTCATTGTAAAGTCCATTTTTATTTAACTACAGCATCTTGCCACATTTCCTGTGTTACATGGATGGCTCTAATTATGTGTCTAAATACTTTCTTAGAATTACAACTCATGATGCAAAAATATACATCTTTTTCATATAAATGTTCATGTTTCTTGATTCTTTTTAACATCTTAGGTTACTAACACCACCACCACTCATGACTTCCTGAGTTTGGAGTCTTTCTATTTTTCCCTCCTTGACATCTCTTTTTCCTCATACCCTCCTTATTTGACAGTTCCAGCATTCAAATGGCAGGCAAGTTGGAAATGATACCAAAGAAATTCAGGTCATGGCAATTGCCCCACACTAAGAAGCAAGGTACATGGAATGAGGTATTGAGATAAAGCCTTCAGTAATGAACAATTTAGCACTCAGAAGACTCTCCTGACCATTTGCCTGTTCTTAGCACAGCTCAGACACTGTACAACTCATTTTTATACCTTCATTCTTGACTCTCCCAAAACTGTGATCAGGAGCTGGGCTCCTACCCCTCCTCCTCTCAGAGCAGATGAACAGTCTAGACCTTCTTTGACTTGCTAATATATTTTTTCACATTTCACTTTTTTCTTTCTCTTGTTTTGTTTGTTTTGACGCAGTATCTCTCTAAATAGCCTGACTGTCCTGAAAGTCTACATAGACTAGACTGCTTTGGAACTCACAGAAATTTATTTGCTTCTGTCTGCCTAGTACTAGAATAAAAGTTATGCACCACCATTTAGGTGAAGACTGTATTTAGGTAGCTGAGAAGGTAACACAGAGTAAGTAGTACAGAAGTGTGACTGAAACAATTGATATTTATTGTCTCACAGATCTGAGGGATAGATGTACAGGATCAAGATGCTGGCTTGGTAACTTCTTGGAAGGCCTCTTTTTCTAGCTTGCAAATGCCTGATCCTTTCTATGTGTTTGCTTGGCTTCTCTCCCGTGTGCTGTGAAAAGGAAGCTCTAGTGCTCCCTCCTATTTTTAGGATCCATTCCTGTGATATGAGCAACTATCATTATGACTACAGTAGACTTAAAGTATCCCCTGAATGGCTCTTCTCACAAAGTCAGCCACAGTTGGATTAGTGCTACTGCATATGAGTTTGAAAAGGACATATTTCAGCCCACCACAGCTTCCTGTGCCTGTGTGTATCCCTTTTGCTTATTCCAGCAGCAAGGTACTCACTCGGAGCAGAATTCTGTATCACACTTTGCCACTACCCTCACCTTTGTCCAGACCTCATTGCATATCTTGGACACTATTCTATCACTCCTTGATTTATTTTGTTCCTATAACTGTGACACCATTTCATTCTTAACAAATCTGTCCCAAAGGCAAAAATGTCTCTAAATAGTTGAATATTTTTATTATGTGCAAGATAAGTCCAAAGCATCTTAACATTGTATATGGCCCACTACAACCTCTTCCCGAGGACTGTGCAAACAAGGCTCCTTTCCCACCACCACACCTGCCCACATTCCATTTTAGTCATTGTGAGTTTCTGGGCCTCTCCACACTTACTTTCAAGCTTTAGTTCCTTCTGCATGTAACATTCTTGCACAGCCATCTTCTCCAGAAACCCTGCTATGCTTCAGCTGTTCCCCTGCATCTCCTTGCTCACAGAAAACAATGTGCATGTTTATGACCTAGTGTTTATGATACTAAAGTGAAATTACAACCAAAAGTGAAGTGTTTCAGGGCCAGAGTCCATTTTGATTTACTTTCTATATCTAGCACCAAGGACAGTGCTGATAAAATGCCAAAGCACAGCAGTATATCTGAGAAACATTGGATCAGTATCTTCCCCATCGGCTTCATTTGTAGACTTTCTGTGTCCCTCTATTTTTCCCCTCCCAGTCTTCTCCCACACATACATAAACACACCCGCACTCACTTACACATGCATACACACACACACAGGTATACTCTCACATATATCGGTATAACCACATGATATTACTTGCATCTCATTTTTAAGCAGACCGTTCTCCTAGATTCTTGATTTCAGATTTCAGCAGGATCTCTGTAGGCACTGATTCTATGAAGGTTTCAACATGTGTTGTTCATGCCTCTAAACAAAAAAAAAAAAAAATGTAGTCTTTAACTAGCAGGCAATGGTGGCTTTGGTCTTTAAAAAGGAACACATTTATTACTGCTTCTTTACCTAGCTGAAATGGTAACAAAAGCATTATGGTAGCTAAATTAATCTTATAATTCCTGTGAATGGATAAGCAAAGTGAAGGGATATGAATACGCCTGTTGGGAACTGGTGTTTCAACATGAGTCACTCCCACTGGTGGAAAAGTACCACCACACTTGTTTGTGAAGAAAAATAAGTTACCACACATGCATACACACACACACACACACACACACACACACATACAAACAAACACACTATGATTTATGTAGCCTGTGTGTTGGAGAGAATTCAGGTAAAGTCTTGGCAAACAGTGGCTGCAAACTAAAAAGGGATAGAGCTGTGAAAAAATGCAGCCTCGTTAGACTTTTTACTATGCCTTTCATGTATCAGGGAAATTCAGAGAATAGAGGTATCTAGAAGAAAATAAAAACAACAGCCTGACATATGATTCTGTTTAATTCTTTATCAATATTGCTTTATCCAGAAACATAGCCATATAAAGCATCAAAGATCAAGATCCTAAGAAAACCTAGATACGTGTCAAAATTATCAGAAGAATGAACCCATGAATACAGGCTACTTTTATGGGTTAAAAGAGTACTGTGTTTGCTAAGACCCAGGGACTGGGCTATATGTGATGAGTGGGTGGGAGGAACTTGTTTCAGTGACTTGTGATAGAGACTTTTAGAATAGCAGCATTTGTCAGGAAGTGAGGATCAGCAGAGGCAGTGTATGCTAATGCAGATAATGCAAGACTTAAATTTCTGCACCACAGTGGAAGTCTTGATCCACTGATTACCACATGCCCATTGTTGACCGTATTCTGTAATGTCTTATGGAATCATTGATAGAAAAAACAGAAATACAATGCAAAAGAAACTAATGGTTCTTCTAAATTTCCTCAATACATGCCTCAGAAACATAAAAGAACTTCTAAGAAAATGGGTGAATTTAGACAGCGTTTCTTTCTTTCCCATTTCTCCATTTCCCATTTCATACAGGAGCTTCACCTGCTCAATGCCTACTGCTTCCCTTCACCTGCTCAGTGGCCACCACTTCCGGGCACTCCTTTTATTAAACACCTGCCTTTGATTATGACCCCTCCCTACTAATAGAAAACCTCTGAAAATATACCAGAGCCATGCAACTGAAGCTTGAAGAAATGCATGATAGTTCAGAAAGAAATAATGATTAAACTCTGAAGAGAATCAGCAGGCAGCCTCCAACCCCCCACTAATATTTTAATTCTCTATAACTGAGCTTGAAAAGACTTTATTGTAAGTCAATGATTTGCCATGGAGCATTATAAACTATATAAGACTTTATATTTATCTAATTTTTATACTACTTAAGACAAAAGAAATTATATATAAAACTACCTATGATTTGCTAGTTTTCTTTTCTCAATTTTATTATTTATTTATTTTCTTTTTATTAATTCTTTTCTCATACAATACATCACAACTGCAGCCTCCTCTCCCTACACTCCTTGTAGTCCTCCCGCATCTCCCCTTTTTTTCTCAATTTTAAAGCCAAACTTTATTATTTAAATAAAACATTAGCATGTTTTTGGAGTCTTATATTTGAAATAGCTTCTTTCATTTACTATTATCCTTTAAACCAGTGATGTTTTGTCATCAATTGTACAAATAGAGAGAAAAAGTAGAAGAGAATGTATAAACCTAGTGGTCTGATTTTAGGTGGCAATAATAAAAATAAGAATAATAAAACTAATAAAAAATAAAATGTAAACCGAGCATTTTCTTCCCACTTGGCACTGTCCTAAGCAGTGTGGTTCAAGCTGCCTGCGGCATAGATAGGAGGATGTATGTAGTTAGTATCCATCTGCATTCTCATTTGCATTGAGGAACAGAAGCAAGGTTCCAAACATAGTAAGCAGCCACATGGTCAGGCTTGGATTGAGGCACATCCCTCCTAAGCACAACACCTTAACATAAGCCGCTTCTCCAGTTTTCCTTTTTGCCAACATGTTCTTTTCACGAGGATGAGATTATGTAGGTCAAGACATCCATTTCAGTACTAAATGCTTGAGATTCTTTCTCCTTTGATCTGATAATCATGCCTTTCCTTTGCCTCTGGAGGCAGTTCCCCCCCCCCCCCCCGAATTCTTTGCACGCAACAATCATCCAGCAATACCTTGGCCCTGCCCTCTTCCCCCATGTGTCTTTTCAAGGATGTTTTCAGGTAAAATGGCTGGAATAGAGATACACAGTTGTCTTCAATGCACGCTCAGTGCCTAACACAATAGAGGTCCTGCTTTTACTGTGCAGAAAACGTCTGCCTGCCTCATTACCAACAGTGTTGTGTTCATGAAATAAGTCAGATGTCTCAGTCCTGAACATACCTATCTTCCTTGTCTGTGTTTACCTTTGTATTTTATTTTTCCAAGATTCCAGGAATCCTTCACACTGACCTCAAATGCCATTTCCATTCCACTCATTAAATTTTAGGAACATTTTTTTCCTTGTGTTAATTCCCTAGTCCTTAGTGTTTATCTATTTTCTCACCTAAGTTCAGGCCAGAATTAATTGAATTCCATTTATTTTGTTATTATAACACATATTGTTACAATTAAACAATGCGCTTCTTCAGGATAGGTTCTGTGGTGGTGGTGGTGGTGGTGGTGGTGGTGGTGGTGGTGGTGGCGCGGTGGCGGTGGTAGCAGTGGTGGTGGTGGTGGAGGTGGTGGTGGTGGTGTGTGTGTGTGTGTGTGTGTGTGTGTGTGTGTGTGTGTGTTAGGGAGAGAAAAAAAGAAAGACAGGTAGATGTTATTACTAGATTACTTCTTAATTAGTAGTGGATTCTCTTCTTTTGAGTTAGAGGATGGACAGACAGCTTAATAGTTATTTTCTTTGTTTTTTTCTAAGAAGCTGGGTATTGTGAATCCCATGCCCCTCCACTCTTTCCTTTGAGTGTTAAGAGCCAGACACACCGTAATGACTCATTGTCTTTATACTCCTGCCTCCTGTGCAATCAGACAGGACTGTCAGCAGGAACTGTTTCTCCATGTGTCTAAAAGTGCTTGATTTTCATGAGAATATCTTTTGAGCTCCTCAAGCATTTCAATAATGGAGAGACTCTAACATTTTTTCATGTCACATGACTAATAACCATTCAGGCAGTGCTATAGCATTACCAAAAGGATGAAGCAGTTTAGCTTCTTTTCCGTGTTTTCTGAATTGTCTATGTTTCAAATAAAGTCTTTTATTAGTCATGTTTTTGTGATAATAGTACACCTATCAGGTCTGGAGAGCCACTTTGTGACCCTTGTGGATTACTGGTTACTATGTAGTCTTTAAGATATTTGGGGTCTGAATGTTACCTTCCTTCATATTTAACTTCATAGGTATATTAAGTATTTGACCTTGTTCTTTTAAAATGCTTTGCTGGTCCTCAAATGAAATACTTAGACCTTGTGGGACTTGGCTACCAAAACAGCTACAAAATGCTTTCAGAACCTCAGTAGGCAGTGTGCACTGACATGAACTAGCCTCCAACACAGTTCTCATGCATAAACATTATTAGGATTTTTATGAATTCCAACCTGTAAACCATTCTATCATATAAATGTCACATGCCCACTCTTTGCACCACAAAAGTCTATGTAAGCCATTCTGAAAACCAACGTTCAATCTTGTGTAAGAGCCATTGTTATTTCTGGTACATTCAGAGTAAATCAATGTCAATTATTTTTCTTTGAAGAATTTGACCATAGAAAATTGTATGGTATAAATAGTTTCACTTGATTTCCCTTAACCCACTTAAAACTTATATACTGTTTTTCTAAGTAAAATAAATTAAAAATGATCTTTACAAAAAGGCAATTTATCTACCCAAAGATGTTTTTGGCAGTTTCCTAAAAATGGACTTTAAAAAACATCACAAGAAAAACTGGATTCCACATTTTGCACTGGAAAAGAAAAGAAAATATTTCCCCTTCATAGAATCTTTTCTCATCATTTGAAATTGTTATCCTTTAGATGATCTTTGAACTTTGGAAGCTACTTCTAATTAAAGAAAATTAGCTGATAGGTGGCTTTCTAAGCCAGCTATACGACAAAATAAATGGTACCTTTAACCTATTGATTATGGCATGTATGTAGATACTCTTAGAACTAGCATTCCATTGTATTCCATTTCTTTGAGTGGAATTAGAATCAGTGGACATCAGCCCCAAGGGAATCAGGACACACTTACTGTGAAATTGCAGGATTAAATACTCAGAATAAATTTTCATCTCGCCTTGTATAAATTCAGACCTGTGGGTGTTTTTATTTTATTTAGATATCTATTCCTTCAAAGTGGTTCTAAGCCTATCTCCTTAATCATGTTCATGTGTGAGTGTGCACACAAAACACTCCACACATAGTATAAATAACATGTACGTGGTATAGTACAAGGTATTCTGATCAGTTGTTTTTATGCCTGATTTAGCCAAATGGATAAGTCACCTGGAAAGGCTAAATCAGTGATACAACATTTAGAAAGCTGTGAATGACCTAAGATCAAAGTCAGAGATTATCTCAGACTCTGAAATATATTGAGGTTTCACTTGGGACCTTCTTTCTGTTTTACTGATTTTCATACTTATAGCAAAACACATGGATGAAAAACAATAGAGAAGAAAGATTTCTTTAGACTCACAGTTTTAAAAGATTCATCCCATGGTTGGTAAGCATCACAAGGTAGATCACCATGGAAACAGGAAGGATTAGTAGAGAAACTTCTTCACCTTCTAGCAATTAGAAGAAAAAAAAAGAAAGCAGAAAGAGATAGAAAAAAGGTGACACTTTTGAAGGCATGCTTTTATGGACCTACTTTTCTCTACTTACAATCCACTCCCTAGTGGTTCCTTTGCCTTCAAAGGAGCACAGGCAGTCTCAGGCCAAATATTCAACACATGAGTATATGAATCTTACCTTACCATCTATAAACCATGACGATGTTCTTGAACTCTTCTCAGTTCTCATTCAAGTATATCTTTCAAGTTCTCTTAAGTACAGCAAAGAATACCTCATTCTTAAAAATTATAGAATGAATTCTTCAATGAAGAAAGTCATTCTCTAAAACACATTTTTTTTGTTTACCTGTGATTGAGTTTATTGTAGAGAAAAGTAACAGAAATTGGTTGGATAAAGAAAGGAATTAGACATAGAACTAATGTGGGGTTCTATCCCCAAGCCTCAGCAGCCCAGTCACAGGTCTGCATGGTTCTATCCCATCAAGAAGTTAATCTTTCAAGCCATTTCCATGCTGTAGATCCTCCAGCAGGTTTCACAGCTCCCCCACTAGCGGTGGTGGCACGGCTTCTCATAGTATAGTAGTCACCCATCTGCAAGCCCATCGTCCATGGTAAGGATTCCGTTCCTGTCCTGTAGGCACCTTCCACATTCCCCTCCTGAAACATCACAGTCCTGGCAATGAACTTCAGACCTTTTTAAACCATGACATTTTGCATCCATTGTTTTTCAAAATTTGTGTGCAAGTTTATCCATGGAATTGTTCAAACTTGTGACTAATGGCCCAATACAAATCAGAATGTGAGGAAACATATATTGTTCTTGGTGCTGTCAAAATAACAGTCATTTTCTGTTTAGCATTGTTTTAAATGGTCCATTATACATTGGGTGCATGGTATCATTTTGGGATATTTACATTGTCTTTGATTATAAAGATATAGAGGTCATAGGCTATGAAGTTTTCATAGCATAATACCATTGAGTATATCACACCAGATCAAACCCCCTGTATATGTGTGTTAAGAAATAATAAATCTTATTCCAATAGGAAACACTAGAAGTAACGTAGAGAATGTTTAGATGGAAAAGGAAACTTTTAAATAAGAGAGTCCCTGCCTCTTTTTTCATGGATTCTTGGGAATCAGACTCTGGTCCTTGGGCTTGCATGGCATACTGGCTGAGCCATCGCCCCAGCCCCACTTCTTACTTTATCGACAGCAGTTCCCTCAACAGAACTTGAAGAGTTTTGCTCCAAGTAATTATCTCTGATGTCTTTAAATGTAAAACTCAATTAACAGTCACAGTTTTGTGTGTTATCTGCAATGTTCTAAGTATGAGAACTTGAGAATTCTCAAGAGCATGTGTTAGTAGAGTGACAACTCAACATTTGCTTACAAATTATAATGTGGTCTTCCTTCTCCACATATAACAGAAAACACAGGAGCGAAAGAAAATCTCATTAGAACCCAAATTCATCAGTCAACTGGGAAAGAAATCTATAGGAAAAAAATATATTTATCTCAAGCAAACAAATTATTAGAAGCACAGAACAAGGCAGGCAAGGATTGCTAAGATTTGGGCTGTCCCTGGGGTTTCATGGGATGAAGGAAGGATACGCCATTTGATGGCTGAGATGTCACTACCCATCAGGATTTGAGAGGCACATTTGGTAAAGCTCAACTCATTACTTGATGTCCAGGATAGGGATTGAAATTCAGGAGAGCAAACATTCTTATTACTTATGAAATCAGGCTGTCTAGAACTACAGTGAGGCAATACTGCAATACAAGCTTACTTTTTACTTAATTTATCCTTTTAAGCAAAACATGCAGTAGAAGTCTTGAGGAAGCAAGATTTTTTGCATTTATGAATTTATAATACTGGAGAGTACACAAGTGACTAATAGGGAATGACTTAGCAAATTCATGCTTGTTTCTAATAACTTAGACATTTCATTGGTGATTAGAGGGTGGAGAGGAATAGCCATGTGCACAATATTTTCATCTAACAAGATTTCTCAAATGGTAAGGGGTTATTTATGGATGAGAAGCTAGTAGTATATCTAAATTATCCAGACATATTCAGGAAGAACTAGGGCACAAGATATGAGCTCTCTTTCTCAGTTTAATATACCTCATTTTCAAGCCAAAGTTCCTAGAAAGGTATTTCACAAAATATATATTAAATATCTACTGTATCCAGTTGTTTGTACATGAGTTCTAAATAATTTTTGGTTCCTAAATTTTATATAAAGCATGCTATAATTTACTAGCACTTATGTGAACATTATTTTTTAAGACAAACTGTCAAGAGAAATTCATGATCAGCTAAATTAAGCCTGAAAATATGCTAATGATCTTTTTAAAAATGGGCCCCACAAATAAAAATGCTGTTTACTGCTCCTTCAGATATTGTATCAGTTGCTCTGCATGCTTATCATGTTGAAATGCATTAAGGTGTATTTAAAGTAGCTCTGATTCAATGGCTTGATTTTTCAATTGACTTGCTTCAAGTGTTTGGTGCTTCTTAGCAAACTTAATCTGTTCTCTGTATGTTTTTGTCTTTGAGAGACTGCTTCCTCAGTGAAATGACGGAGCTTTCTCTTGTTTTTGTTTGTTTGTTTTGTTGCTATGGTGCTTGTAGTGCTGTTGTTTTGCTTCTGGATTCATATTTCCTCAAAAGTGGTTGTGTCTTGTTTCAGTTATTTGGATCCTTCTGGTATTTAAACAGAGTTTGTTAAGCAGGGAAACACAGGCTGATGGGAAGGTTGACTCTGCAGTGAGTGCTGTGCAGAGCTTGATGGGCTTGGTAGCCTAGATAATGAGAAGGGCTATTAGCACTAGACCTGTTTGTTCTCAGCAAGGTTCTGCCCCAGTCTTTGTGTTGCTTGTGGGTGAGTGAAAAGACATTTGTGTTGAGTAAAATGTGACTCCAGCTGTGCGATCCAGCTCAGGGCCATGGAAATGTCCTTTCCTTCTGCCAAAGCACCTCCCTTTAGAACAAATGGCCTGGAAATCCTCCCTTCATTGCTATTGCCATCCCCTATCCTGTCCCACCTGGATTTTGAGGTCAAAAACCAGGCCAATATCTGTGGTGAGCTCATCCCCCTGAGCAAAGGTGAAGGGATTTGCACTTAGAGCTGCTGCGAACACAGGATTAGCCTGGGAGCTCACAGGCTTAGCTAGTACACTGCACCAGTGTTTCAGATTCAGCTCTTATTGATTCCCTGTTATGAAACATTCTAGAAAAAGAGATAGAAATTGGTGGTGTGGTGCAGGTCATTTATTTCCATCCTTTTACCTGGCAGCTTTTTTTTTTTTCTATTCCCTGCCCCCTCTGACAAAGCAACAGAAATCTAGGTTTGCTTGTGAAAATATTTCACTTGTTATACTTGTTTCCAAAGTACCTTTGGAAAATAATGAAAATTTTCCAGAGTTGTATGTTCAAGGAGAAAATAGAACACGAAATCTGAAGGAAGATCTTTGGACAGAAGTTGGCATGTTGAATAAACTGAAGGGAAGAAGTGTTTATGCACAGCAGAGGCTTGATTTGATATCTGGTGCTCTCAATTTAGAGATAACTTCTTCGAGCTGTGGAGTTCAAATTACTAAAATAGAGAAACAAGAAATATTTCCATGGTTAAGAAAAATTAAGTTGGTGAAGAGGATTATTTCAGAGCAATACTAGATCTAATAGCATCTCTCTCGGGTCCTAATATTAGAGCAAGAACACACCAGAATGTGAAGGGAAATTTTTGTCCTCATGTCATCAAGTAATTTTCTTGCTCTTTACTTGGCAATGTGGGCATAGAGCTCTCCCTTTTGTTCTGTTTCTAGAATGATTCGCTTAGACTGCTCAATTCTGTGTCACATGGAGTATATACAATCCTTCTCATGCTATTTTATCAACCTTCTCATGTATTTACATTGTTTTATCTGAGATCTGAAATTTAACTAATGAGAAAAAAAATGTTCCAGAGAAACTTACACAATATAGATGAGACCACAACATTTCTTCCTGTTGCCTTAGTAAGGTTTTAAGAGTTCAGTCGCTCAAACAAATAGAGAACTTTACATGTGAGGTCTTGCTTTCATCAAGTCTCTTACAACCTTGAAGTCCCTGTGTCTTTGTGAAGTCAGAAAAATTTTGGGAAATCCAAGCTCATTTTTATGTCACTATGCTAATGATCTTTTTCTAATTTAATATTTTAGATATTACATATGTGTGTATATATATTTGAAAGACAGTGGCATGCGTGGAAAGCAGAGAAAGCCCCATGTGAATGAAATCATGAGTGAATGCATAGTGTTGATATTGAAAGTGCCATGTCAAGGTGATCATAGCCTCAGACAAAGCCTTCCTTGTCTGACTATGAGTGTTGACAATGTGTACAGAAAATGTCCACCATGTCTTTCTCTCCCCCAGAAGTTGAGGGCATGAAGTCTGATTTCATACAGAAACTGTAGCTACCAGGTTAGTTTACTACCTTCCTTTGATCATATTTCATACAATAATACCTGTCTTCTTGTTTAATCTGTATGTAACAACCAGACTTTTTTGTTCAGTTTTATATAGAAACCTCATCTCTTTGTTTCAACCCTATATAAAATAAACCTACTGAGCTTCGAGGTGCTGTGGTTGGTCTATCATAGATTTCTGTACCCCAAATCCCAGCTTATCTGTGTGTCCTTGTATCTGTCATTCTCTTGTTGCCCCCAGTCAGGACCAAGTCTGGATCTAAGGTTAATCATGGACATTAGCAAATTTTGTATCTAATCTTTATTTGGGGACAATGGTAAGTGTATTATCTGATGTACTTGTTTATTAGCCACAGTGGGTCCTAGATAACATGGAAAGCATTATAAACTTTGCAGTATACCCAAAATCGTGCCCTAGTAGAAACTACCCTAGAACTCTACACATTTTAGGTTGAATTTATTTTAATCTATTTTTACATATGTATCATCAAGGAACAGCATTCTGATTTGTGCTCTATACTTCTGATTAGGGAAAAATTATATTGTGATCTTAGGACTCTACCCTACTAGTTTTTTGTTTCTGCTGTGTGCCCATGTGCTGGATAATTTTGAAAAATAATCTGAAATCTACTACTTATCCTCAGAGTTGGATCCTAATTTATCAGCCAGTGAGCATCTGACCTTGTTGAATTGGTGTTTGGTTTCTTCTTGTATATCCCCACCTCTGTTCATATGATTTATGAGAACAGGAGATCTTTGTTTAATGTGCTTTATCTCTAGTACTTAGATGAGCTGCTAGGTGCTGTGGTTCTAGGTGCTTAGTCATGGTGAGTGTGCCAGTTGGAGGGGGATAGTTAGTAGTTGGTTTGTTTTGTTTGTTGTTGTTTTGTCGGCTTCAAGCAAGCTAATATTATCTGAAATGAGGCAACTTGAATTTTAAAAAGCCTCTATCTTCATAGTCAATGAGCAAGTCTATGGGACATTTTCTTGACTAATGATTAACAAGGGATTGGGACAGAAGAGACTCTATCCCAATTGAGTAATGCTGCCCCCGGGCAGACAGTCTTGAGTTGTATAATAAAGCAAGCTGAGCAAGCTAGAGAGAGAAAACTAGTAAAAAGTGTTCCTTTACAGACTGGGTTTCAGTTTCTGCCTCCAGCTTCCTGTCTTAGGCTCCTGTCCTAGCTTCAATTAATGGTGGGCTCTGACCTGTAAGATAAAATAAACTCTTTTCAAGTTGCTTTTAGTAGTGGTAATTTTTCCATAGCAACAAAAAGCAAAACAGCACATAAGTTGGGACTGAGTGTGTGGTGTTGCTATCATGGAACTGACCATGTTGGTTTTGTGGGGAGGATTGCGGAAGCATTTGGAGCTTTGGACTAGAAAGGCCATTGAGTGTTCAGAGTTTAATAACCTATTGTGGTAGCTTGGAAGATAATGCTTAGAGTAATGAAGATGATGAAGATTTGGCTTATGACATTTCAAAGAGACATTTGAAAATCCTTCAAATGCCCTGGGATCATTTGTGTGGCATTTGGACTAAGGATCTATGAAAACAAAACCTTTACTTCAATAAGACAAACAATGCCTGCTAGCTAGAGCTAAAAATTCAACTCTGATTAAGAGACAAAGATCACTGACCAATTTATTTGGGAAGAATTTTCTTAGGGTCAGCACATAGAAGCTGTTATCAATAGGTCTAAGGCTACATCTCAAGCTGAAACTGAACTTGGCAATATGTAAACTACTCCCATAATTACTGATTTTGGAACCATGAAACCTGCAGCACCTGAAGAGCCATGGACGGAAGCTGAGGCTTGGTACTGTGAGAGGCATCACAGTGGAGACCTAATAATTAAATAAAGTTCAGGAAAAAATATGGGGATTTCTAGCAATTCCTACTCCTTGAAGAGAAGTCAGTATGCCATTGGTAAAGGTATAGCCTGAGTTGGAACAGACACCCCAGTGTACTGGAGGCACCAGGGCTCTCAGTGTCATCACCAAGGACAGCAATGCATATAGAGTAGCCTAGGTCTATGAGACAAACTGTATGAGTTGTGGAAGACAGAGCTTGAGAATTGGAATTGCCCAAGTCATCTGGAGCCTAGAAAATTGTTAGTGATCCCAGATACTGGATAATGTCATATACACATATGTGTGAGTGTGTGTATATTGTTTTGAATTTTACAGGATGCCACATTTGAGACACTGAATTTTTAAAAGAATTTAGATGTTAAATGACTGAAAACCTCTGGGACTTTTAAAGTTGTACTATTTTATGTTGTGAAAGTAATATAGGATCTTGGGGATAAACAAGAATGTAAAGGTTATGGTTTAATAGTAATGTATTTGTGTGTCAACCTGATAAGGGGTCCATTTTACTGCTTAGTTTTTTTTTTTTTTTGTCAGTTTTACAGAAGCTAGGGTCCTATAGGAAGACAGAACCCTACACTAAGAAAGCACCTCTATCATGTTAGAATTTAGACAAGTCTCTAAGGTATTTTTATGATTAAGGATTGATGCGGGAGAGACCATTCCAATGTGAGCAGTGCTGCATCTAGGCAGGTGGTCCTAAAAATACTAAATAAAATAAAATAAAATAAAATAAAATAAAATAAAATAAAATAAAATAAAATAAAATAAAATAAAATAAAATAAAAGATATCTGAACAAGCTATAGTGAGCAAGCCAGTATGGCTTCTGCTCCAGTTCCTGCCTCAATTGCTTCAGTTCCTGCTTTGATTTCTCTTAATGATTGCCTGTGATTGGACCATGTAAACCACATAATTCCTGTTATCCTCAAATTCCTTTTGCTCATAATGTTTATGACAGCCATAGAAGGCTGTTAGTAATAAAAACAATAATAGGACAGCAGGTTTTCATAATACTTATCAAAACAATGGCTGCCCTTGGTCTTACCCCAGTCTATAAATTCTATAGCAATCGTCTCTGTGCTTCTAAAAACCTATTTCATTCTTTTTAATATGTTCTTCATACACAGTTCTTTCTTCATGTGTTCATTTCTTCAAGGTTTTAAACAAATTCTTACCAATAGTATACCTCCAAAATTTTCCTTGTCATTTGTCTTGTGGACTACTCAAATGCACATTTCTATGTTCTTCATTTTTTTATTCTAATCTAAAAGTGACCTTCCTCTACTTTGTTAATTAAAATATGGAGATTTGCCCCCAAATCCCTTCTTTATTAGACAGTTTCTACTAACAGATCAGTTCCTACTGTCCTGGTTTTCTCTCAGCTCATATTTTATTAAAATTACTATGTGCTATTTCCATCTAGGCAAACAAATTCTAAGTTTTTTTGAGGACAAAGATAATTTTAGTCATTAATTGATTCATACTTTCATTGAAAGTACTTCAGCATTAAGTAGTATTGTAATTTTTAAGTTTCTGGAAAACGATTGTGAGAATAATTCTCAGAGTGAGTGGCAGAAAGCAGAGGTGGGTGCTGAAGATGCTCAGAATGTTTCCTGCGTCTTCCCCATGCACTCTCCTACCATCATTCCTCAGGTGTCTTCCCCCATGCACTCTCCTACCATCATTCCTTAGGTGTCTTCCCCCATGCACTCTCCTACCATCAT
This sequence comes from Apodemus sylvaticus, assembly GCF_947179515.1. NCBI lineage: Eukaryota > Metazoa > Chordata > Mammalia > Rodentia > Muridae > Apodemus > Apodemus sylvaticus. Next base: position 139,257,021 of record NC_067477.1, on the reverse strand, counting down.
TCCTCAGGTGTCTTCCCCCATGCACTCTCCTACCATCATTCCTCAGGTGTCTTCCCCCATGCACTCTCCTACCATCATTCCTCAGGCACTCCTCTTTATTAGAGTATGAGGCTCTTTTTCTTTCCTTTTGTCCCTTTACAGTAATATAAACTTGTTTTGATGGTGCCCCATTAAAATGAAGGTTGGATTGGAGTCTTCACTGTACAGAATGGAAATAAATACTGTTATTTCTAATGAAACTAGGATGTGTTTACTGAAATGTACGGTTTGCTGGTACTTTTATTTTAGTACTTGCATGGAATCTGTGAAGTAATAAAATAATTCAGTAGTGTTTATATAGCAGAATTTAAGGAAGAAACTTGATAATGTTTAAACAGTTTCTGCTCCTATTTACTACCCTAGAATGTTATGAGTGTACCTATCATTAGAATGGATGGTCAACCATGCCTCAATAAATACATTTTAAAGATAATATGACTTGTTATTTTTTTGCACATCAGAGTTTGATTCAAATTTTTTCTTTTATTGTTCATATTATAATATTACATTCTTTCTCCCTTCCCTTTATTCCCTTGAAACCCTTCCATTTAACCTCTCCTTGCTCTTTTAAATTCATAGCCACTTTTTTTATTAATTACTGCTGTATATATGTATATAAATACATATATACAGCATATATATTCCTAAATACAATTTGCTTGCTCTGTGTTATGTTGAGGCCTCATACTTTTTTAATGAAAAAGAGTGGGCATTTTTTCCTGAAATGGATATAAACTTTAATTCAAACCCACAATAGGCAAATTGACCTGAATCTTACATATATATTCTACCAGATTGTGACAAATGTGTCTATCTATTAGTCATGGATCATATCAAAGACAAAATACATGCACTGGTGGGTACTAAGACACTTCCAAACACTCCTCTAAGATGTTCCTTGGCTATTCCACTCTGAGTGAAACACTGAAAAGAAAATATTAATGAAGCCTGGACTCCCTCACAAAGCCAAGTAATTGACACAGTTCTTGAAAAGATAAAGATAAAGATTCCTTCTGTTTATATTTATATTAACATATAAATTTTCTACTATATTATTGTGTGTGTATATAATCATACATGAAAACAATTGCACAGCTATAAAAATACTTCACAAAACCATAAATTAGATCCTGTTTCCTGAGCCCCATGTCTATTTTTAAATGTAGATATTCTTAGAAATTTTTTAATCTTTTAAAATGTCATTATAATGTTATCACCCTAGCTAATCTTGTCCACCTGTCAGAGTACAATGTAAACAACTAGTGTATGTGTGCAAGTCTCTGCTAATGGCAGCCACTGACTAGCAGTTGTGCTGCAGGGATGGGCGAAGAGACAGTTCAGCGGTGGAATGAAATGGTTTTTTATTGGTGTCTTCCTAGCTGGCCTGGCTGCTTAACTCCCATGGCAAGCAGCACAATTCTCAGACAGTATTTACTCAGCATCAGATTTGGATTTTTGATTCCTGAATGCTGTGCATGGTGCTGAACTAATTTTTCTTTATTTAGTCTAGACTGTCAATTTTTGACACTGGATAGTCATGCTAATTTTCCATTTCTCCCCAAGAGCAGATGCTCAAATTTTTCAGGATTTCATGGCAATGATTTTTTGAAGGCTTTACAAAAGTATAAATTTTCTTTATCATTATAGTGAAGCTTGACAAATGGTCCTAAAGGAGCAGGTACAAATCCCTTGTAGCTGGAGGATGCTGGTGCTAATGAGGCTGTTACCAGGCAACAGGTACTGTGGTTACTGGTTCCTTAATGTCTCTAAACCTAGAATCTCATTCTATGAAGGGATCAGAAACCTTGGGAAAACAAAACAAGAAAAAGTGATTGCACCCTTTTTCTTTGAAACTGGCTCCTCTGATTCATTTTTTACTGAGGTTATTCTCTTTGCTCATTAACCAAGTGTATAATACTTTTATGACCAAGATATCCACAGAAATTGGACCTTGCCCTGGGGAATGATGTTAGTGCATTAGAGAGACAGCAGGTTTCTTTGCTGGAGATGAAGGCAACATTTGTGATTGAGATGCACAACCCATCTGTGAACCTCTAGGCTGGCTCTAGCCTGGCATTGTGATTTTTGTTTTGTTTGGGGTTTTTTTGTTTGTTTCATTTTTTTTTTTTGGAGGTTTTATCAACCACCCAGAATTCTTCCAAGAGATGCATTTGAAATTACCTGAAATGCAGATGCCTAGGAAGTGAAACTGGGAGAACAATCTCTTCAGTATAATTAGCTATTAACTCTTCAGAAGAGCTGGCTTCATTATGATAGTCATACATGCCAGTAAGGATATATACTTTGGTTATATCCTTGCTTCTCTTCCCCCTTCAGATCCCTTTCCCCTCAATAAAGGCCTGGAAGCGTAGTCTCATCACCATGAGCCAGAAACCATAGCTTTATGCCTTGGCATCGTAAAAATCTCATGAGGAAATATTAAATGAACAACTGACTTTCTTTTCTATACCCATTTTTTAGGAAAGTGTGAGATATAACTATTTTCGACTTGCTTTATTTTATGTCATGTTAACTAGCTAAGATAATATCATGAAAAATTGATTTTTTTTGAGTTCAAGTGTGTTTGGAAGTAGTTGTACTAGTTTTATTCACTCATATTTCTCAACACAAATGCATTTTGTGCACTTAATGTAGGAATGAATATATAGTGTGATGATTTACAAATTATGAGATACTAATATGTGAAACCCAAACCTTAGAAGGGGTTACTGTTAGGTGTCTACCCAAGAAGAACATGCCAACATAGGATTATGCCAACAGATCCCACTGATGTCAGAATTCCAGTGTCACCACAATCCTTTCTGGGTGTAAACAGGAAAACATAAAATACATATCTTGGGTTGACATAATTCAATTAATAAGGACAGCCAGAATTGGGCCTACAGAAGTCCAAAAGCAAGGTTAACATAGAGACTCTCCCAAAATTATGGACTTCGATGAATGAGGTCTTTGTTTTCATTTTGGCGTGTGGTGCTTTATGTTTGAAGTTTTATGGCCTGAGTGGTACTCACATCATGGTGTCAGTTGTACTAAGTTCCAGTGGTCTTTTACACAGAATGAATAAACAAAGCAGCTGACTTTGAGCAACTAAGAAGTAACCATTTCTTCCATGCAGACTCTTCTCTAACATTACACTCATCTTTGAATCCTAGTTGTGACATTAAAGGTGTCCTAATCAAATGCTTTGTTACAGGAAGAGAAACTTCTCACAAGTAGACTGTTACTTGCCCTAGCTAAGATTACATTATATTATTTATGTTTAATATCTTTTTACTAGGATGTTATACAGACCATACTTGAGTGTCCGCTTGGTTAGATAGCATACTGAAGAACATTCCGTAGAATACTTAATATTTTTTTCCATTGCATTGACAAGGAGAAAAGACTGAACCAGATTTGCAAGGAATGGAGTGTGCACTTGTAAAAATGCATCAAAATCCCAACTCAATTCTTCACAGAGTTAGAAAGAGCAATTAACAAATTCATCTGGAATAACAAAAAACCCAGGATAGCTAAAACTATTCTCAGCAACAAAAGAAATTCTGGGGGAATCTGTATCCCTGACCTCAAGCAATACTACAGAGCAATAGTGTTAAAACTGCATGGTATTGGTACAGTGACAGGCAGGAGGATCAATGGAACAGGATTGAAGATCCAGAAATGAACCCACACACCTATGGCCACTTGATCCTCGACAAAGGGACTGAAAACATCCAATGGAAAAAAGATAACCTTTTCAACAAATGGTGCTGGTTCAATTGGAGGTCAGCATGCAGAAGAATGCGAATTGATCCATCCTTGTCTCCTTGTACTAAGCTCAGATCCAAATGGATCAAGGACCTCCACATAAAGCCAGACACTCTGAAGCTAATAGAAAAGAAACTGGGGAAGACCCTTGAGGACATCGGTACAGGGAGAAAATTTCTGAACAGAACACCAATAGTGTATGCTCTAAGATCAAGAATTGACAAATGGGACCTCATAAAATTACAAAGTTTCTGTATGGCAAAGGACACCATCAAAAGGACAAATCAGCAACCAACAAATTGGGAAAAGATCTTCACCAATCCTACATCAGATAGAGGGCTAATATCCAATATATATAAAGAACTCAAGAAGTTAGACTCCAGAAAACCAAACAACCCTATTAAAAAATGGGGTACAGAGTTAAACAAAGAATTCTCACCTGAAGAACTTCGGATGGCGGAGAAGCATCTTAAAAAATGCTCAACTTCATTAGTCATCAGGGAAATGCAAATCAAAACAACCCTGAGATTTCATCTTACACCAGTCAGAATGGCTAAGATTAAAAATTCAGGAGACAGCAGGTGTTGGAGAGGGTGTGGAGAAAGAGGAACACTCCTCCACTGCTGGTGGGGTTGCAAATTGGTACAACCACTCTGGAAATCAGTCTGGTGGTTCCTCTGAAAACTGGGCACCTCACTTCCAGAAGATCCTGCTATACCGCTTCTGGGCATATACCCAGAGGATTCCCCACCATATAATAAGGATACATGCTCTACTATGTTCATAGCAGCCCTATTTATAATTGCCAGATGCTGGAAAGAACCCAGGTATCCCTCAACAGAAGACTGGATGCAAAAAATGTGGTATATCTACACAATGAAGTACTATTCAGCCATTAGAAACAATGAATTCATGAAATTCTTAGGGAAATGGATGGAGCTAGAAAACATCATACTAAGTGAGGTAACCCAGACTCAAAAGGTGACTCATGGTATGCACTCACTAATAAGTGGATATTAACCTAGAAAACTGGAATACCCCAAACATAATCCATACATCAAATGAGGTACAAGAAGAAAGGAGGAGTGGCCCCTTGTTCTGGAAAGACTCAGTGAAGCAGTATAGGGCAAAACCAGAACAGGGAAGTGGGAAGGGGTGGGTGGGAGGACAGGGGGAGAGAAGAGGGCTTATGAGACTTTCCGGGAGTGGGGGGCTAGAAAAGGGGAAATCATTTGAAATGTAAATAAAAATATATCAAATAAAAAAAATAAAAAATAAAAAAAATGCACTAGTCCTAGGTATTTGGTATTAGAAATACAGTTAGTGATTTTGCAGTTTGTCTTTATTGCAGCAAATGGAGAGTTTAATGAATTATAAACAGGGATATACAATCTGATAGATTTAGCATTCTTAAAAATCTTGAGTTCTAGAGTTTTTGTCTCTTCAGTATAAGCTTATAACTAGACATATATATAATGAAGCAGAAATTACATACATACTGATTTTCTTTATCATTAGAAGTTTTTCTTTTTACATGTATTTTTCTTTTTAATTATATATTTTAAATTTATAACTACAACACATCTTCCTTCCCTTTACTTCCTCCAAAACATCCGGTATATGGCTTCTTGTTCTCTTTCAAATTCATGGCCTCTTTTTTTTTCTCATCAATGATTGTTACATACAGATACCATTTCTCTAGTCCTGAACTTTAAATTTAAAATAATTCTCAATGTTATGAATTTTCCCTAAATATTTGGTGCTTGGTCTATATTAGCTAAGATTGAAAGCAACAAACCAAACAGTTGGCATCATCACCTGTTCATTTGAGATCATTCTGAAAGTATTTTGTTATCAGTACTAAGAACTTACTGTGTAATGACGATAAATTATAAAGCATTGTTTTGCTTCTAAGAAAACTTGCAAGACCCCATTTTGTTGAAATAGACCCCAGGCCTATCCATCTATCCCAGTTCTTGCTTTACTCAATGCTCCTCCTATTTGCTTAGGAGACTGCTAAAGATAAAGATTCCTTGTGCTTTTGCATAGAGTCAGCATTCCAAAGATGACTTAGAAGTATGCATGTACACAAGAAATTCAGGTATTTCTCATGCAATTGCTCTTATAATTTCAGCTCAAGTCCTGTCTCATCCCATCCATGTAAGTGACACCTAAGGCCATAAACCACAGGAAAATGCTAAGCCAAGCATATCGAAATCTATTCCCACTGATGAGTAAAGTAAGGTTTTTTTGTTTTTTTCTCAACCCAACACCAATACAAAGAGTGTTTATTAAAGATTTAGAAGTGGGTCTCACTACATCTTGAACTAATAGAACAAGAAAGCAGCATTGTTTACATTGCAGTCATGGAAAAGTTGAATAATTACAAGGTCTTAGTGGTTTTCCAAGGTTCAAGACAGCTTCTGGGGCCATACACCATATGCCAGTCTCAGATTCTCTAGCAGTATAAGAAACAAAAGTTATGAAATGTTGTGAATGTTAAAAAAAAAGAGCATTCTTTGATCACATTATGGATATACAATTGAACAGAATAAACAGCCTTATTTCCAAATAAAGAAATGAGGTCCTAGAAAGAAAATATCAGAACAGAGTACAAATGAAGTTGAGAAGACACCATAAAACAAAACAGCCCCATGTTTGATACCTAGTTTTGGTAGCATCATCTTTTCCCCAAAGGGAAGAGGTAATTTTGATCTCTAGTGTCCTCACTTGCAAAACACCTTGTCTCACTCTTGTACTTGTTCATTCCATATCTGGAATTTCATGGCCAATGTCCCATGATTCTGTTGTCTCTAATATTATGTGGTCTCCTTAGGATTTAGGATTTGATTTAAGATTAACATTAAAGTAAGGTTTTTACTCCCACTGATGAGACCTTGCTGTGTGGTCCTCTCTGACTTCTGCAGCTCTAGAAATAAGAAAGCTATCAATTTGTTAAAAGGCTTTCACTCTCAGGAATCTACGTTAAATGAGTGCAGCTGTGATTCATCATGCCTGGAATCTTAGCTGTGGCACCTTCACTTGGAGTGTCTGAGGATTGGTCCCATCATATTGGGCCAGGTTTTTCAAAACCTTCTAGAGATGGAGACCTACCAGTCTATGAAGATTCTTATTTATCTTTCACATGTGACCACTAGCAAATAATTAAAGCAAGATAGTGCTAGTGTCTAACAATTCATTTGCTATACTGCCTCACCTCTACCCATCTGTGAAGCTGTTGAGGCTTCTGAAATTAGAGTAGGGGTAGGAAGGGAGGGAGCGAGGGAGGGAGGGAAAGACAGAGGGGGGAGGGAGGACAAATATTTCTACCTGCCACCACTTCTGTTTCTCTATCTAGATATCCACTTTTACACTCACCTGGAATGTGGCTGATGTGCTGTGTTGGGCCAGCAACATCACACATATGATAAGATCTTTCCTCTGTATAAACAGTTTGCATTTTCTTGTACCTAAAAAGATGTGTTCTCATTTATTTATCTTGTCATCACAATCTCTCTACTTGGAAATACCTTTCTAGAAGTTTCAGCAAACCAACAAGTAGTGTCATGGACACAGAAGACTGTAATAAGAGCTAATCAACTAGGAAAAAAAGGAAAGTTACTTTTCCTTAAGTTCCACATTAAGATTCACATATCACATGATATAGTTAAACTATTTTCATAGAAAGTTTTTAATGAGGAAAAATAGTGAACTTGTTTTTACATGTTTTATGTGTTGATTTGATAGAGTAATTTTTTGAGCCATTGGGCTGATATTTGTTTTCTCCCAACAAATCTCATTCTAAGTCAAGTCAAAGCAGGAAAATACCCGGTGTTCTTGTTTCAACACTAACAAGAGGAGCAACAGACTATCGACCTTTGATCAGAAAAATTATTCTGAAAGCATCATAAACACATGCTTCACATTTTCAGCAATAATTAAAAGTATTCAAAGTATTTATTTGTGTGAGTTATGTGTACAGGAAGTCACTTCATGCATGTGGACATCCATGCTATATGTCCTGGGGAAGAATTCATGTTGTCACATTTGGGGCAATGACCTTTGCTGGTTAAACCATCTTGCTTATCCTTAGCAGCAGTTATTATGGGTGTATGATATATGAGACATTACTTTCATTCCTTACCAAAGTAGAGAGGATAATAAATGGAATTCTTCATCATCAGAGTACTTTAACGAATGTCAGCTGTGTGGTTGAGAGTGATATTCAGAGTCTTGACACTCATCCATTTTCAACTTTAGCTTTTTCCGAAGCAAGTTTGGAAGCAATAAATTCTGGTCTGTATGTCTGTGCACATGTGTTTTATAGCTGGAAATGAGAGTTCCAAGCCAGCTAACAGCCTGGATTAGAAAATATTCACTTCTCTGTGTCTGTATTTTCAAATATTAACTCTGTACAATAGTAAGCTTGTATCACAAAGCAATGGGCCTTGCACACAACAATCAATTCAGACTACCTGGGTAAACATTCAGTACATACTATTTATATATACCTTCTCTGTAGCTACAGTTGGAATAGTTGCTAAGAGACTACCCAAGCCCCAAAGGGATATTTGTGTTTAAACCAGATTTTAAGTAGTATTAAGTTCTATTTGTGCACCTAAAAGTGTTTTTTTTTTCAAATGTCACTTCTTAGACTTGAAATTTTATGGAGCATATATTTGCTTTGTTGTCTAGCATAATTAAGTAAGGGCACTGGCTTTTATTCTTCAGTATTGTGTTTCTAGAACCTTCCTGTCTGGCATGTGATGGGCATTCAAGAAATATGAAAGTGAAGGAAGGGATTGGGTAGTCAGTGTCCTGGGTGCACTGCCATGTCCATTGTGTATATATACCACATTTTCTGTATCCATTCCTCCCCTGAGGGACATGTGGGTTCTTTCCAGCTTCTGGCTATAAATAAGGCTGCTATGAACACAGTGGAGCATGTGTCATTTGCCAGTGAATGTCTTCCTGGCCCAAATTCAAAGACCTTTGGAACAGAAAACCGTGCACAGGGAATACAAGGGAAGAGGGATGATGCTTCTTCAGCAAAAGGAGTCCTGATGGATGTGCCATAGCCTGAACATTCTCGTTAGTTCTAATGCTCCCTGGGCTGTGTCACATGTCATCTCAGTGGGAGTGTCATTGGAAGGGAAAGTAGGACACTCCTAAGTTCTAAGAGAAATAAGTCAGAGGTAAATTTGTCACAATTTAATAAAAGGCATGTTCTCTTTATTTTTGGTGGCAAAATTATTCCATGGTAGAAACAGGCAGGGAGGCAAATCCGGAGCTTTGTACAAAATCATGTAAGTTCACAGGATGAAATGTCCCCTCTAAAGGCAAAGTTGTATGTAACAAGAGCATATAGTTGTGGGACCTGTGCTGGAAGAAAAGGAAACTGTTGGTGACAGGCACCTTCCTTTTAACCTCTTGTTTATTGGTTTGGAAATGACTTGAAAATGTGATTCCTAGATATAAAATATTTTAACTTACTAAGTTCACTCCATCAAGGATTTACTAAACACCTTTTGCAATAGTCACATAAAGAAAAAAAGGAATCATGAATTAAGCTGTGTACCTCCTAACACCATCTCACATGCACTACAATGAATGGGCCATCACTATTACTGCAGAGACTGAAATTAGATGATTATGCAGATACCAGGTATAAGCTGTTTCTGCTCTTTCTGACATTAGAGTTAAAATTTTGAAGTCCAGAAAGTGTCTGGAAATGTCAGTAAATGGAATAAATTATTGAGACTTGTTAGGAATAAAACTATAGAGTTGTTTATTACAAGAACTGGCTGGTTCTTACAGAAACTTGGAGAAGTTATTATGGGATTGTATGCTTAATGTTAGATGGAGCAGGAGTTGTCCCAAAAGAAGCTTAATTCATTGTTCAGTGTGGCTTACACGACCCTTGGACATGACCACCTGGATTCCCTTCACTGCTTCACAACTTTATAAATGGTTCCCCATTCTTGAGTGTTAGATACATTCAGTATATGAATGTAAAATGAGAAAACTATGAATAAGATTCCTCCCTTTACTTAAATCAAGAAACTGTACAGGTTAAGTAGGGAAGTGAATGCAGAAGTTGTAGGGAAGTTGTGCAGAATGACCATGCAGATACTAAAGACAGTGGAGAATCTGAGCCCATGAACAGGTCTGAAAGGACAGAAAATCTGCTTGACTGAAATGCGTTATACTACGATTCAAAGCAATGCTGTGTATGAAGGGCTCAGAAGTAACTGGTTTCATCCCGAGACCAAGCAAAGCTGCAGGATGCTGAGTCTAGGAACCTAGGCATGATCTAGGAAAGGAAGAGGAGAGCAGAAACTGAAAGAGAAGAGGTTCGAAGCATAGATAGAAAACCTATGAGGGGGGCCTTTCTTTCTGAGTAATATTCTTTAATTAAATAGGTTTTATCATGTGTTACAGCCTTGCATCAAGCTCAAGAAACACTTGCCTCAGCTTCCCAAGGTTTTGTAGGGATGTGCCTCCTACCCAGTTCTGTTGTAGATTTATTCTGTTGAGCACTTTGCACTTAGTATTTGGAAGTATGGCAAACTTGAATAATTTACTAAGGACAGGAAATGTAGGACAGGGTTTTAAGTTTATTCAACAAAAAAGGTGGAGGACAAATCAGGTATATGATAAAGAACACAAAGAATAAGAAACTAGAGGTTGATCTAGAGAGATGGATCAGTGATTAAGAGCACTGACTGCTCTTCCAGAAGTCCTGAGTTCAATTTCCAGGAACCACATGCTGGCTCACAGCCATCTGTAATGGGATATGATGCCCCCTTTTTGTGTGTCTGAAAAGAGTGACAGTTTATTCACATACATAAAATAAATAAATATTAATAAAGAAAGAAACAAAGAAAGAATAAAAAAACAGGAAAGAGACTGTAAGCAGGGCTTGAATGTAAGAGAGATTCCAAAACTGAGTGGGAATGGTGTGCATAGTGAAGGCTGGTAACTTTGACAGTTGCTCTCATGCCCTGATAGGTTAGGGCAGTCCTGCTGAACTCACATATGAATTGAGATTTTTGTTCTTTACAAATTAGCTTCTTCCCAGACTTACACACAAATAAAAATACCATGAGTTCTAGACATATAAAACTTTAATGAAAAAACAATTTGGTGTAAATAGTATGTGTGTGTGGAGGGGGGAGGTGCCCATGCAGACAGGAAGAGGGTGTTGGATCCCCTAGAATGTGAGGTGCAGGTGGTTGTATGCAATCATCTGGGAACTAAGAATTGAACCCGGTTTCTTTGGTAAAGCAATTGCTCTTAACTCCCAAGCTAATACTCCAGCTCTGTGAGGTTTACTGTTTTTTAAAGCGACAGTGTTCTGTTCAGAGATACAGAGATTTTGTAGGACTTTTAGGATGTGCCCATGTAGAGTAAATATAGTCAAAATAGATATGGATTTACAAGAAAGGCAGGAGTGATGTCCTGGAGGGGAAAAAGACCTTGTGGAAGAAACATTCCCTCTCCGCAGAACAGCACTCATGAAGAATTAGAGCCCAATCTGTAGTAAAGGTTTGGTTCAGTTGGAGCTTTGGCTAGTAGAATAGAAAGAACTGATGTAAAAACTGAGCAGGCCCTCTAGTTGTAATGGATGTTAGGATAATATGCTTTTGTGCCTTTACAGTCCCTTCTCAGAATGGTACTCTGGACTTTTTCCTGCTGATGAAAAGACATGTTGAGACTTGTCTAATAATTCAGTGAAGGGACAGATCCATTGTCCTGGCTCCCTGTGGAATATTGAACACCAACTTGAGGTCTTTGAAGAATAATGAATCTTAACAACTGACATGTTTGAGTAGTGCAGGATCAGACTCTGTGCAGAGAGATTTTCAAAAATGACCTATGTGCAGTCACCACTAAATAGAATTTCTTGGAGCAGAAACTGAGTCTATGATCTGCGGGTGCTTGAACTTTAATTCTCCTAGTGGCAGATTTGAGCGACTGCGTAAGTCACAGACAATAACATTTGTCTTTCCACATAACAGAAGGTACTGGATATAGAACAGGAGTGATCCTCACCCCAGTCATTCATCAGCCGTCGATTTAGCAAATCAAACCCAGAGCTTAGTCAGATTGATGATGCTGAGCACTGGCCAGGAAAGATTCCAGCTTAATTACATAACCTTTGGACACAATTCTTCCCACCACTGTTCTCTAGAGTAGACAAGCATAACCATTCTTACCTTCAGCTCTTTAACTCAAGCAAAAATAGGCCTTAAGGATTTATCCTAGAGCCTGCTGACACTGCTGAGAGATTAGTCCTTGTATAACTTGTGTCTACAATAGTCAGACCATATCGCTGTTCATTATGCATTAGTTCACTGAATTCCTTCAAACACTTTGACTGCGTTTTCTGATTCATCCAGAAGCTGAGAGACACTTATTGTCATGTCTCAAATCATATGCTGCAAAATTGAAGAACTAACATTTTGTAGAATCTTAGGGTATGTTATTTAGAAACCATATATACCTCAACTAAAATGACACATTTTCTTAGGTAAAACCTTCTCCAGCTTTAAAATGCTCTGAGCTTTAGCTTTGTGCTCCAACAGGAAGGCACTTAACTTTTTCACCAGACTTTGCACTGACCTTGAATTTTGTTTACAAATTCTACTCTGACAAAAAACAAAAACAGCCAATTTTACGAGTCATTCATGTTTATTTTGAAAAACACATTTTAGCTGCAGGTTGCAACTAATATTTCATTTCTAAAGGTAATTTGTTTGGTATGAAAATATTGATACTCTTGTTCAATTTTCAAAGTTACATGTAAACATCATCAATTTCCTATTCATGCTTTTGCCAAAAATTGATATTTGTTTTTATTCTTGTTTGAAGATAATCCTCAAGTTAGTAAACCCTAATAAGATTTTCTGAATAGTCTGATATATACCCCAAAGCCACAATTATTAGATGAGACAAGAACCTGAGTAACCAAGCAACCTGTTACTTGTTTTGCTTCTACTTGGAAGAAGTCCTACCACCTACTCATCTTGGAAGCAGGAACCATTCTATTTGCTGCGAATGGATAAATGAGATCTCCTGTTAAGACCTACTTTTTTGTTTTCCTTCCTGACATTGTATGTATGTAAGGAATCCTGTGGACAAAAGGAACACATTATACTGAAATTAGAAGCAAAAGCAAACAAAATCCTGCTACTCCGACAGTTCAATCACACACAAAAGAAAAAGATGGAGCCCAGCATCTTTTCAATGACCACGCATAAGAAAGAAGACAGTCAGTATACTTCTTGCTAATGAATGAATAAGACTTTACCAAGTGGTAGATGAACCTCCACATTCCATTAACATCTAAATTTGGTCTTTCATTCAATCAGTCTTGGTTGTAGTTGGTATATCTGGACTCTATGATTTCAGCTTTCCTATGTTAAGACACAAAATAACAGGAAAGAAAAGCCAGCTTGCCTGAGTCCAAGATATGCTTCCCATAATATGTTTTATCCAGGCTTGAGTTTGTGACACATTTGCTGTGTTTGTTTGCCCTAAAGAAACTGGATCTTGTCAGATAAACAAGAACCTTAATAATCTCTTTCGATCGTTGATTCCAGTTACTTTTGTAGTCAGGGTATGTGTGCATTCCAGGCTAAGATAACATAGTCCTTCATGGCCTTTGCACTTGTCTTCTTGGTGAATGTGTTGGGAACAAGGATCTGTTTCTTGAGAATTGTGTCCCTGCACATATCCCCTTTCCCCTTATAGGTGACTGCCCCAAAACATTCTGAACATGACCACGCAAACATTCAAAGACTATCACTACCTGGTCACCCTTCTAATAAAATAATTGAGAGATTACCTAGATTCAGGCCTTACCACTCTAAGCACTGCTTACTAAGTACTTCAATGACAATGATTAAAAGATGATAAAGGTGTGGGCTGTGATGGATGGACCTCTGTGTATGATCCTTCTATCCTACCTCACTTGCTTATGCCAGACTTTGTATAATCGCATTATCAATTCACTTTTTTTTCCTGTTCTAGACTCTTTGGTTGCTAAATTCTTTTTCTCCTTCCTACAACCATTGTCTTCTATGTACTAGACATGCCACTGGACACACAATTATGACTTTTCTTTTTATTTCTCATTTAAGATAAAATGAATTATTAGTTCATTCTCAGCATAACTTAGTGGACTTTCTTTTTTCCCCTGCTTATTAAATCGTTGATTCTGTCATTCAAGGAAAAAAAATACTGACTTCAGAGTGTTCAAGAAGGCCATCACATTTAAAGGGAAACATTCTTTTACATCAATGACACTGCCATTTTTCATATATGACCAAGTTAGGATAAGCTTTTCATTGTTAGTAAAGTACCTAGAAGAGATTAATTAAATTTGCACAATTTATTAGTTTGTGAACAAATACAAAGAGCTTTAAAGAAGAGAAATAAAAGAATAGATATTTCCGGTACTGTTATATCCTGATTTTTGTTCATACGGCAAGTAAGAATGTTTTAGATCATTTTGACCTCAGTATATCCAAATATATTTTCATTCTTCTGAGATTTTAAAAACCAACTGCAGATTTTTACATGGCTCAGCATACTTAAGATTTTCTACTGTTGTACAGGTACATTGTCCCTGGAGGCTCTGACCTAACTATTTCCTTATATAACACTTGAGTGTTGCAACAACATTCAGAATACAACAAATAAAAACAACTTTGCTCCTTCCTGGAAATGACAAGCACAAAGTCCATGTTCTTTAATTTAATGAAATTATAGTTAGTTTGTTATCATTCTATTTAAATCATTAGTCAAAAAATGCTGTTTAATATACTTAAGTAAGCTTTTTAAAATATTTTTATTTTCTATATTCTTTGTTTACATTCCAAATGATTTCCCCTTTCCCAGATCCCCCCTCCCCATATGTCCCATAGACCTTCTTCTCTCCATCCATTCTCCAATCACCTCCCTCCTTTTTCTCTGTCCTTATATTCCCCTCCAAATCTAGACCAATCCTTTCCAGGATCAAGACCCTATCCATACTTCATAGGAGTCGTTTGTTATGCCATTTGTGCATTGGGTATTCAGGGCTTTTGAGCTAATTAATATCCACTTATCAGAGATTGTTTTCCATGTGTATTCTTTTGTGATTGGGTTACCTCACTTAGGATGATATTTTCCAGATCAAACCATTTGCCTAAAAATTTTGTGAATTCATTGTTTCTAATTGCTGAATAGTATTCCATTGTGTAAATATACCACATTTTCTGTATCCATTCCTCCTTTGAGGGACATCTGGGTTCTTTCCAGCTTCTGTCTATTATAAATAAGGCTGCTATGAACATAATGGAGCATGTGTCTTTATTGCATGCCAGGGAATCCTTTGGTTATATGCCCAGGAGAGGTATAACAGGGTCCTCCAGAAGTGTCATGCCCAGTTTTTTAAGGAACTGCCAGAAGCCACGATTACGCCAATACCAAAACCACACAAAGATCCAACAAAGAAAGAGAACTTCAGGCCAATTTCCCTTATGAATATTGATGCAAAAATACTTAATAAAATGCTTGCCAACTGAATCCAAAAACACATCAAAATGATCATCCATCCACCATGATCAAGTAGGCTTCATCCCAGGGATGCAGGGATGGTTCAATATAAGGAAATCCATCAATGCTATCCACTACATAAACAAACTCAAAGAAAAAAACCATATGATCATCTCATTAGATGCAGAAAAAGCATTTGACAAAATTCAGCATCCTTTCATGCTAAAAGTCTTGGAAAGAACAGGAATTCAAGGCCCATACCGAAGCATCATTAAACCAATATACAGCAAACCGGTGGCCAACATCAAACTAAACGGAGAGAAACTTGAAGCAATCCCACTAAAATCAGCGACTAGACAAGGCTGTCCTCTCTCTCCATATCTTTTCAATATAGTACTTGAAGTTCTAGCTAGAGCAATTAGACAACATAAAGAGGTCAAGGGGATATAAATTAGAAAGGAAGAAGTCAAATTATCACTATTTGCAGATGACATGATAGTCTACTTAAGTGACCCGAAAACCTCCGCCAGAGAACTCCGATGGCTGATAAACAACTTCAGCAAAGTGGCTGGTTATAAAATCAACTCAAGCAAATCAGTAGCCTTCCTATACTCAAAGGAAAAGCAGGCTGAGAAAGAAGTTAGGGAAATGACACCCTTCACAATAGCCACAAACAATATAAAAAATATCTTGGTGTGACTCTAATCAAACAAGTGAAAGATCTATACGACAAGAACTTCAGGTCTCTGAAGAAGGAAATTGAAGAAGACCTCAGAAAATGGAAAAAATCTGCCATGCTCGTGGATCGGCAGGATTAATATAGTCAAAATGGCCATCTTGCCAAAAGCGATATACAGATTCAACACAATCCCCATCAAAATCCCAACCCAGTTCTTCACAGAGTTAGGAAAAGCAATTCTCAAATTCATCTCGAATAACAAAAAACCCAGGATAACTAAAACTATTCTCAACAACAAAAGAAATTCTGGGGGAATCAGTATCCCTGACTTCAAGCAATTACTACAGAGCAATAGTGTCAAAAACTGCATGGTATTGGCACAGTGACAGACAAGTGGACCAATGGAATAGAATTGAAGATCCAGAAATGAATCCACACACCTATGGTCACTTGATCTTCGAAAAAGGAGCCGAAAACATCCAGTGGAAAAATGATAGCCTTTTCAACAAATGGTGCTGGTTCAATTGGAGGTCAGCATGCAGAAGAATGCGAATTGATCCATTCTTATCTCCATGTACTAAACTTCACTCCAAGTGGATCAAGGACCTCCATGTAAAACCAGACACACTGAAACTAATAGAAAAGAACTGGGGAAGACCTTTGAGGACATGGGCACAGGGGAAAAGTTCCTGAACAGATCACCAATAGCTTATGCTCTAAGATCAAGAATTGACAAATGGGACCTCATAAAATTACAAAGTTTCTGTAAGGCAAAGGACACTGTTAAAAGCATAAAATGTCCACCATCAAATTGGGAAAGGATATTCACCAACCCTACATCTGATAGAGGGCTAATATCCAATATATACAAAGAACTCAAGAAGTTAGACCCCAGGGAACCAAATAACCCTATTAAAAATGGCGTACAGATCTAAACAAAGAATTTTCACCTGAAGAAATTTGGATGGCCGAGAGGCACCTTAAGAAGTGCTCAACATCATTAGTCATTAGGGAAATGCAAAACAAAACAACCCTGAGATTTCACCTTACACCAGTCAGAATGGCTAAGGTCAAAAACTCAGGAGATAGCAGGTGTTGGCGAGGATGTGGAAAAAGAGGAACACTCCTCCACTGCTGGTGGGGCTGTAAGATGGTACAACCACTAAGTAAGCTTAATTTCAGTTTGGCAACCAGAATTCCCTCTAGTTTACTTGGAGCTTTACCTGCACCTCTTTATTTCTGAGACAGAAAATTCTATGATTACAACTGCGTTTGTAGAGAAAGCCATACCTATGAAGTAGAGCTGACAGGCTCCTGACAGATGATTCAGTTGTTTTCTCTTTGCTTATTTTTCTTATTGCTGAAGAGATAGGCAATACCAGTGAAAAATCGGCATAGGAGGGAACAAAATTGTAGCAGGAAAACAACAATGTAAAGAAAAGAAAGAGCAAGTGAGGAGGGGGCGTGGTGAGGAGAAGACATAGTAACTGTCTATTCTCCCAGCTCTTAGTAAACATTTGAAAGTTAAACTAAATGATCTGAGCCTTCTCATCCCCATTCATTAAGTACCCGCTCTCCCTCTTGATAGATTTTTGACCCTCCTTTCCCACTGAAGATAACCTTTAATTACATTTTACCCCAAAAATATAGTAGACTACAGAATAAAAAGCCTCCCATCATCTTCAGGACTGCTCCTCATGAAAAGATCATCCTAGGAATACCAAGAGAATAACAGAGCTCAAGACTGAAGAGTAATGACTCTCTCTATTGCTAAGGATCATGTCATCTAACTTGAAAATATGTGATTATATTCACATCACAAAATCATTACTGCTCCCAAGGAAATGTGTGTGTGTGTGTGTGTGTATGTGTGTATGTGTGTGTGCGTGTGTGTGTGTGTGTGTGTGTGTGTGTGTGTGTGTGTGCATATATAAGCATTAGGACATGCACTTTATGATGAAAAGCTGTGGTGGTTTAAATGGGAGGGACTCCCATAGGCTCAAATGCTTGAATGCTGTTCCCCAGCTTGTGAACTGTATGGGAAGGAAGGGGGTTGCTTCCTTATTGTAGGACGTATGTCACTGGTGGAGGGCTTTAAGGTTTCAAAGTGCATGACAGGCACACTTTCCCTTTTCCTCTCTCTCCCCCCTCCCTCTCCCTTTCTCTCCCCCTCCCTCTCCCTCTTTCTCCTCCCTCTCTTTTCCCTCTCTTCCTCTCTCTCTCCCTTTCCCCTCCTCACTCTCTACCTCTTTCTCTCACTCTCTCTGCTTCCCCAGCACCATGCCTGCTTTCATGCTTCCCACCCTGAAGATCATTGCTAACATTCTGAAGCTATAAGCCAACCCCCTCTTAAATGTTTTATTCTATATATTGCATTGGTCATAGTGTCTCTTCATAGCAACTGAAAAGTAACTAAGACAAAGGGTCAGCATTTATGACCACAAGGCTAAAGTTAATAAACAAGCAAGAGCAAAAATTAATCTGGCCATTCTTGGACCACAGGATATTTATGAACAGGGACTTCTATCATTTGAAGAGAAGACAAACTTTTTGATGGGAAAGAATGTGATGCTTCCAGGTGAAGGCTTTCTGGCTTTGTGTATGACTAGTAAGTGAGATTTATAATGTGTGTGAGTGCAAGCATACTAAATTTTGTGTTTATAGCAGTGGGGTCCAAAAGGAGAACATGGGGTTGCCATTCTACTTTACAAATTAAGAAACTGTGGCTCAGAAAGTTAATAAGGCTCTGAGGCGCATGTAACTTAAAGTTGTGAGATCATATCACTATGTAAAATGACTAGGGTCTAACAAAGTCTATAATCATCTAACTATGCCCAGTGAGACACAGGAAATCCCTGGCTGGAAGCCAGGACAATAGGTCATGGGTCAGCAAATATGTGAACACACAGAGATCATTCTCACCAAACTGAGTCAAAGTTTTAAAATATGGGCAGATTTGTTAAAATGAAAAACACTGATTAAAAATTAGCTCATCTGTGTGAGACAAGCATTCTTTAGACTGTCCTCATATGAGACAGGAAAATCTCACAATCAAGATAGGAACTGACACTTTTCAAAGCAAATTCTGTAATGAAGCCGATATTTTAAAAATGTCTTGTGTTCAATAAATATCTGACCTTCAGTCGAAAATAAATTCCAGTTTCCATATAAAAACAACTTGACATTTTTCAGTAATACTTTTTAATGAGGATTGCTGTGAGCTATAATATAATGAAGTTTGTTTAAAAGTAGAGAGGCTGATAATACTTGGCATAACAATGAGGCATATGGTAAAACAGTTGTAATTTACTGGCAAAGGCTTTCAATTTTTGGAAACCTAGAGGCTTTCTACATAGTGGACTCTGTCTTGCTATTCTGTTCTGGAAAGAAAACACAGCAAAACAATATGCTCAGATTACACTAGCTTTATATGTATTTACAATATTTTCTCTTTGAGTTTATGGATGTGAGTATGTGCTGTGTTCATATTGAAAAGTAAAGGAGAGTTGAGAAGATTTCTCTTATGATTCATATTCTATAAAACTTAAGTATACTTGACATACAGAAAACATATAGAAAATGGTGTCACTTTAAAACACAAGGAATTGATTCAAAGTTATCATTGATAAGTATGGGATCTTGTATTCTGGCTCTCACAATGCACTTTGAGAGTGTTAAAGTTAGATGATTTACATATGAATGCCAGGTACTGGGGCATACTACAGTACCAACGTAGATAAATTTCCATGCAGACTTCAATGGGAAAGTAATAGACAGCATTCTGTACTAAAACAAAGAAGCAGGTTGCCTTTGTTTTTATAACTTTAGAGATTCCAAATAAATTGTGAATGGACTACCTACCCACTTTCTTTTTATAGCATATTAATTCAATATTTTGATATGAGCCATATATTTTCCTGTATGTACTATTGTTTTTACTGCTGTTCTATTTAACTAGTATGCGCATGCCTGTAGGAATCCCTCATGTCATCATGAATATATTAAAACAGAAATGGAAACAAGCTAGCTGCTAAATGGCTTTCCTCTGGTTCCATTAATTTGTATTTGGGACTTGTTACTCACACATTGCACACAGTTTGAAATGTGGAACCTTCCAGCTGCCATCTGTATCCAGAAGCCAGGGTTGTTCCACAGCCCTCTATGCATGGATCCTGCCAGTAGAGAGCTGCCCTTCCAGGAGAACTCTCACTCCCAGGCTGAAGTGAGCTTTCCACATTCTGTCCAAAAACTGTCCAGCTGGGAGCACAAAGGGCACAGGAACAGTAAAGCAGCTGAGACAGCTCTCAGTCTCCGTCTCTACTCAGGCGCTGAGGCTAATCCACAGTCCTCTGTATATAGGTCCCATGAGAAGAAAGCTGGGCTCCCATGAGACCACAGACTTCCAGACGCACAGGAGGAATAAGCTCCAGCCAAAGACAGCAAGACCAACTCACAGGAGAGATAACCAGATGATGAAAGGCAAGCACCTTACCAAGGCTACTTGGCATCATCAGAACCCAGTTCTGCTTCCAGAGCAAGTCAGTCCTGGATACCCCAATACACTGGAAAGCAAGGTTTGGATTTAAAAATCACATCTCATGATGCTGATAAAGGACTTTTAAAAAGATATAAATAACTCCGCTAAAGAAATACAAGAGAACACAGGTAAACAGGTAGAAGCACTTAAAGACTAAACACAAAAATCCCTTAAAGAATTACTGGAAAATAAAACCAAACAGGTGAAGGAATTAAACAAAACCATCCAGGATATAAAAATGGAAATGGAAACAATAAAGAAATCACAAAGGGAGACAACTCTGGAAAAATAAAACGTAGGAAAGAGATCAGGAATCATAGATGCAAGCAACACCAACAGAATACAAGAGATAGAAGAGAGAATCTCAGGTACAGAAAATACCATAGACAACATTGACACAACAGTCAAAGAAAATGAAAAATGCCAAAAGTTCCTAACCCAAAACATCTAGGAAATCCAGGACACAACAGGAAGACCAAACCTAAGGATAATAGCTATAGAAGAGAGTAAAGATTCCCAACTTAAAGGGCCAGTAAATATCTTCAACAAGATTATAGAAGAAAACTTTCCTAACCTAAAGAAAGAGATGCCCATGAACATACAAGAAGCCTACAGAACTCCAAATAGATTGGACCAAAAAAGAAATTCCTCCAGTCACATAATAGTCAAAACACCAAATGTAATAAAATAAAGAAAACAAAGAAAGAATATTAAAAGCAGTAAGTGAAAAAGGTCAAGTAACATATAAATGCAGACCTATCAGAATTATACTAGACTTCTCACCAAAAACTATGAAAGCTGGAAGATCCCGGGCAAATGTCATATAGACCCTAAGAGAGCAAAGCTCTCAGTTACCAAAAATGGAGAAACCAAGATAATCCAGGACAAAAACAAATTTACAGAGTATTTTTCCACAAGTCCAGCCTTTCAGAGAACAATAAATGGAAAAGTCCAACACAAGGAGGGAAACTACAGTCTAGAAAAAGCAAGAAAATAATCTTCTTTTAACAAACCAAAAAGAAAATAGCCACAGAAACATAATTCCACATTTAACAACAAAAATAACAGGAAGAAAAAAAAACATTTTCCTTACTATCTCTTAATATAAATGGACTCAATTCCCCAATAAAAACTAAATACACTAAAAGACTAAAAAACTAAATATACTAAAAGACTGGATACATAAACAGGACACAACATTTTGCTGCATACAAGAACGCCACCTCAGTGACAAAAGACAGATACTACCTCAAAATAAAAGGCTGGGCACCAATTTTCCAAGTAAATCGTCCCAAGAAACAAACTGGGGTAGCCATTTTAATATCAGATAAAATTGACTTTCAACCTAAAGTTATTAAAAAAGATAAATAAGGACACATCATATACATGAGAGGAAAAGTCTACCAAGAAGAATTCTCAATTTTCAACATCTATGCTCCAAATGCAATGGCACGATATTCATAAAAGAAACTTTACTAAAGCTCAAAGCATGCATTGCACCTCACACAATAATAGTGGGAGACTTCAACATCCTACTCTCATCAATATACAGATCATGAAAATTGAAACTAAACAGAGAATCAGTGAAACTAACATAAGTTATGAACCAAATGGATTTAACAGACATCAATAGAACATTTTATCCTAAAACATAAAGAATATAATTTCTCAATACCTCACGGTACCTTCCCCAAAATTGACTGTACATTTTGTCACAAAACAGGCCTCAAATGATACAAGAAGACTGAAATAACCCCATGCATCCTATCAGATCACCATGGACTAAGGTTGGTCTTCAATAACAGCAAAACCAATAGAAAGTTCACATACACATGGAAGCAGAGCAACACACTATTCAATGATAACTTGGTCAAGGAAGAAAGAAAGAAATTAAAGACTTTTTAGAATTTAATGAAAATGATGACAAAACACACCCAAAATTATGGGACACAATGAAAGCAGTGCTAAGAAGAAAACTCATAGCTCTGAGTATCTCCAAAAGGAAACTGGGGAGAGCATACATATATGAGCACATCTGAAAGCTTATTAACAAAAAGAAGCAAATACACCCAATAGGAATAGATGTCAGAAATAATCAAACTCAGGGTTGAAATCAGCCAAGTAGAAACAGAAAGAAATATACAAAGAATCAAGAAAGCCAGGAGCTTGTTCTTTGAGAAAATCATCAAGATAGATAAACCCTTCACCAGATTAAACAGAAAGCACAGAGACAGTATCCAAATTAATAAAATCAGAAATGAAAAGGGAGACATAACAACAGAAATGAGAAATTCCAAAAAAATCATCATACCCTACTAGGAAAGCCTATACTCAACAGAACCGGAAAAGTCAGACAAAATGAACAATTTTCTAGAATGATACCAGGTACCAGAGTTAAATTAGAATCAGATGTATGATCTAAGCAGTTGCATAATTCCTAATGAAATAGAAGCCATCATTAATAGTCTCCCAACAAGTGAAGAGTTCTATCAGACCTTCAAAGAAGACCTAATGCCAATACTCTTCAAATTATTCCACAAAATAGAAACAGAAGGAACACTACCCAATTGATTCTATGAATCCATGATTACTCTGATACCTAAACCACACAAAGACCTAATAAAGAAAGAGATCTTCAGACCAATTTTCATTATGAATATCACTGCAAAAATACTCAATAAAATCCTTGCAAACCTAACCCAAGAACACAACATGATAAGGTAGGCCTCATTCCAGGTATGCAGGGATGGTTCAATAGATGGAAATCCATCAATGTAATCCACTATATAAACAAACTCAAAGAAAAAATGATCATTTCCTTAGTTGCTAAGAAAGCATTTGACAAAATCCAACATACTTTCATGATAAGAGGCTTGGAAAGATCAGGAATTCAAGGCCCATACCTAAACATAGTAAAAGCAATATACAGCAAACCAGTAGCCAACATCAAATTAAGCAATCCCAGGGACTAGACAAGGCTGCCCATTCTCTCCATACTATTCAAGAACTATTCAACATAGTACTTGAAATCTTAGCCAGAGCAATTAGACAACAGAAGGAGGTCAAAGGGGTAAAAATTGGAAAGGAAGAAGTCAAAATATCACTATTTGCCGATGATATGATAGTATACTTAACTGACACCAGAATTCCACCAGACAACTCCTAAACCTGATCAACCACTTCAGCAAAGTCCCCGGATATAAAATTAACTCAAACAAACCAGTGGTCTTCTTCTATTCAAAAGATAAACAGGCTAAGAAAGAAATTAGGGAAACAACACCCTTCACAATAGTCACAAATAATAAAAAATACCATGGTGTGACTCTAACTAAGCAAGTGAAAGATCTGTATGACAAGAACTTCAAGTCGCTGAAGAAAGAAATCAAAAATCTCAGAAGATGGAAAGATCACCCATGCTCATGGATTGGCAGGATTAAAATAGTAAAAATGGCCATCATGCCAAAAGCAATCTACAGATTCAGTGCAATCCCCATCAAAATTCCAACTCATTTTTTAAATAGAATTAGAAAGAGCAATTTGCAAAATCATCTGGAATAACAAAAACCACAGTATAGCAAACACTATTCTTAACAATAAAAGAACTTCTAGCAGAATCACGATCCCTCACCTCAAGCTGTACAACACAGCAATCATGATAAAAACTACATGATATTGGTACAGTGATATTGGTATAGGCAGATAGATCAATGGAATAAAACTGAAGATCCTGAAATGAACCTACACACTAACGTCACTTGATATGTGACAAATGAGATAAAACCATCCAGGGGGAAAATGACAGCATTTTCAACAAATGTTGCTGGTACAACTTGCAGTCATCTTGTAGAAGAATACAAATTCATCCATTCTCATCTCCTTGTACTAAGCTCAAGTCCAAGTGGATCAAGGACCTTGACATAAAACCAGACACACTGAAACTAATAAAAAGGAGAGTGGGGAAGAGCCTCGAGCACAGAGGCACATGGGAAAATTTCCTGAACAGAACACCAATAGCTTATGCTCTAAGATCAAGAATTGACAAATGGGATATCATAAAATTGCAAATCTTTTTTAAGGCAAACGACACTGTCAATAGGACGAAATGTCAACCAACAGATTGGGAAAAGATATTTAACAATCCTACATCTGATAGGGAACTAATATCCAATATATGCAAAGAACTCAATAAGTTAGACTCCAGAGAACCAAATAACCTTATTAAAAATGAGGTACAGAGCTAAACAGGGAATTCTCAACTGAGGAAACTCGAATGTCTCTAAACCAACTAAAGAAATATTCAACATCTTTAGTCATTAGGGAAATGCAAATCAAAACAACCCTGAGATTCCACCTCACACCAGTCAGAATGGATAAGGTCAAAAACTGAGGTGAGGGTAGATGCTGGCTAGGATGTGAAGAAAGAGGAACACTCTTCCATTGTTGGTCAGATTGCAAGCTGGTAAAACCACTCTAGAAATCAGTTTGGTGATTCCTCAGAAAACTGGATACAGTACTACCTAAGAACCCAGTTACACCACTCCTGGGCATATACCCAGAAGATTCTCCAACATGTAATAAGGACACATGCTCCACTATGTTCATAGCATCCTTATTTATAAAAGCCAGCAGCTGATAGAATCCAGAAGTCCCTCAACATATGAATGGATACAGAAAATGTGGTACATTTACACAATGGAGTGTACTACTCAGCTCTTAACAATAATGAATTCATAAAATTCTTAGGCAAATGGATGGAATTAGAAGATAGCATCCCTGAGTGTAGTAACCCAATCACAAAAGAACACACATGGTGTGCATTCACTGATAAGGGGATATTAACTAAGAA
Source organism: Apodemus sylvaticus (assembly GCF_947179515.1). Taxonomy (NCBI): domain Eukaryota; kingdom Metazoa; phylum Chordata; class Mammalia; order Rodentia; family Muridae; genus Apodemus; species Apodemus sylvaticus. Next base: position 139,231,608 of record NC_067477.1, on the reverse strand, counting down.
GCTCAGAATATCCAAGATATAATTCACAGACCATATGAAGCTCAAGCAGAAGGAAGACCAAAGTGTGGATACTCTGATCCTTCATAGAACAAAATTCCCATAGAAGGAGATACAGAGACAAAGTGTAGAGACTGAAAGAAAAGCCATCCAGAAACTGCACCACCTGGAAATCCATCCCAGATACAGTTACCAAACCCAGACACTATTAGGGATGCCAAGAAGTGCTTGCTGACAGGAGCCTGATATAGCTGTCTCCTGGGAGGCTCTGCCAGTGCCTAACAAATACAGATGCAGATGCTCTCAGCTAACCACTGGACTCAGCACAGGATCCCCAGTGGAGGAGCTAGAGAAAGGGCCCAAGGAACTGAAGGGGTTTATAGCTCCACAGGAGGAACAAAAATATGAACCAACCAGTACCCCCAGAGCGCCCAGAGATTTAATCAACTACACATGGAGAGACCCATGACTCCAGCCACATATGTAGCAGAAGATGGCCTTGTCGGACACCAATGAGAGGAGGGGCCCTTGGTCTTTGGAAGTCTCCATGCTCCAGTGTAGGGAAATGCCTAGACAGGGAAGCTGAAGTTGGTGGGTTAGTGAGCAGGAGGAAGGGGGAGAGGATGGGGTTTTTGGAGGGGAAAGGGATACAGGGGATAACATTTGAAATATAAATAAAGAAAATATGTAATTAAAAAAAGAAATGTTGAAAGGTTTAATACTCTCCCACTTATATATTACCTTGTCAGGTGCATGATATAATCATTTTATTTTATCCCCCACCCATAATCAGTTTTATGAAAATTCCTGAGAACATAAATTTCCAACTTTTCCTTTTTGTCATGTATTTTCTTCCTTTACAGATAATTTCCTTTTGTAGTAGCTTAAGGAGAAAGGTAAAAACGGATCACTAGAAGTGGCTGTGAGGGGTGACAGAGCCCTTAAAGTTTTACTGCCAGCTCCATATTAAACATGGGACAGGCGTGAGAGTGGTTATTGGTACACTGTCTCAGGGTGTCATCTTTCCTTCTTAAAAGCATCAGTTTTGTTTTTGCTGGGAATCTTCCCAGATCAACGTGCTTAACATGGAGACTTCTATTTGTGATTTCCACACCATCTGTCCTTGTCCTACACATGGGTAAAAGCCTTTGAGCGCATACCATTTCAGCCATTTCAACCTAATCAGTTCATATTAACTCTGAAATCTTAGTCCTCTTGAAAACCTTAACGAAACCTGCATCCTTTACTTCAGCCTCAAAGGCTGAAGAAAAAATGTGTATATTTTATAAAAGTTCAAATACTAAACCTATAACTTTTTAAAGCATATAGGTAAATTAACATGAATTTTAAATAATATAGTTGTGTGAACATGAACATTTTCCTCGGATTAAATGTAATAAATAAACCATATGAGTTACAACACACTTTGAATAGTTTGCATGAAAAGCTAGGCTTTGCTTTTTGAATCCAAAGTGTGTGGCTATCAAATATTAATATCTAACATGAGGCAGGCTTAAAAATCAGAAGGCATTTGCTTCCCACAATAAGCAAATTGCAGAGAATGAGAAATCACTACGAGTACTTCCTGCTTGTCCAGACATTCCAAGGAGTATTCAGGTCAGTTTCTCAGTGCTTCTAGATTCGCCAAAACGTAAAATGAATGCTTGGTGGGGAAGCAGCTATTATTGTTCTCTTTCTTCATAGTGCCATGTGCAATAGGCCTTCAGCTGAATACAAATAGGCTAGAAATCTGTTCTGAAGTGTAAATTAATAAAAGCACTGTGAAATGGCTTCAGACTACAACATGTAGGCTTCTCTTCATAATAGGATGGAGGATATGAATCCTGATTAGCCACACAACACAGATTACCTCATAATTCATCTCTGCAAATTGGCAGTTTGTAATCCTATAGTTAGCACTGGGTACACTCCAGTAAGATTTTATGGTATTTGGCAGAAATATAACAACAGTTGTCCAGATATCATTTTTCTCAATGAGTACATGTTTATATGTTAAATAATCACAGAACCAAATCAATTGCAGTTTCATTCCTGTTGGCTAAGGTTAGTGCCATGTGCAGGGTACTTATATCTGTAGAAGGCTAAACATTGCTAACCCTGAAAACAATGCTAAAGGAGTTGATTATTTAAGTCTGCGTCAAGACTTATAACAACCTGAATATGATGTAGGACCTGAACAAAGGCTGGCCTTAGGGTAGGTGTTTTAAAGTAGGCAGACTGGGTTTGACTTCAGTTCAGTACCAATTCCTTACCTCTTGTTAGGCATCATGCTGGGCTCCACAGTGGGAAAGATTTAAAATGAGTAAGGTGGGCTCTGTCCTAAATATCCTGGAGAAGAGATGCCTTTAGAATGTTCCACTCTAATGAGTGGTCTGTCAAGTTCATCGTTAGTTTAGGAAATGACTCATTTAATTACTTGGTGGTATTTTCTTCCTGGCCAAGGGCAAGTAGAGTGTTAATAGGTTACATAGCAATGCTTCCATTCCTGAATACTGGAATTTTACCATTATGGCTGTGAATCATGTACCTCTTTCCATAGTCCACAGATTTGAGAACCTGAACAAATATTGCTTCAGCCTGGAAAGATAAAATGCAGCGTTGAATCTAGAGTTAACTTCTCTGAGATGTTTCAGCCCCTTCCTGCTTGCTAGAAAGCTTTTATTATCTCACATGCAAGGTTCTATCATCAGTGCATGGCATGGGATTTCCCTACTGTCTTTATCAGCTTACCTCTGGACACAGCTAGAATCTAGATTTAGAGAATCCCTTTCTTTTAAACAGTGCACAGTCACATACTATAGTGCTTAATGAACTGCATATTCAGAGAATAAGCTCTTCTTTTCTTGAGGTTATGAAAATGATTCTCTAGATATGTTTTAGGACATTGTTATGCTGAAGCCCTTTGTCATTTCTAGATAAATGCTAAAGTTTTTAATAGCTTTGGATGGATTTGTGACCTCCTCTTAGTGAAGAGTTTTATATAGGCTGTGTTGTCTACCAGTGCCCTCCTCTTAAATGAAATGTTCTTTTGTCTTATATTTTTGAAAGCTGCTGTTATAATACAGTTATGTTATAAGTGGTTAAAAGTGAAGTATAAACATAAAATAGAGGGTAAATCTGATAATGTTTATATGCAAGGAATTATATACCATCAAAAATGCTTTCATATATTGTCCTAAACCACAGTCATTGAATGTGGCATTCATTTTTTATTGATGTTAAATAGGTATAACTTGTTTTAAATTCTTAAAAACTGTAACCATATATCTACTTAATAACATTATAGTTTATTTGGTTGCAGTTAGAACTACTTGAATGAAATATGTCCAAAACATTATTTAAATATCAACTGAAAATCCATTAAAAACACAGCCATTTGTTGTAAAAAGCAACACAACTTTCAGAAGAAAATTTGAAGGACTTTAGAATGTTGACAGGAACAAGGAATTTTGGGAAAAAATCTAACACAAGCAACAAAAACGAAAATAGAAACAGGAGATTTTTGTCAGATTTAAAGACACACATAAACAATGAACAAAAACAACAACAGAATGAAGAGATGACCTAAGCAGTGGGAGATTTGCAATCTACTGACATAATGTGGAACTCCTGTAAATATATATGAGATGCAACCCAGCACCAAGCCACAACCAAGGGCAGATGAAGAGTAATCATGCTTCAGAATAAGCCGTGCAAATGGCCCAAAGGTATGATAATATGTTATCATACTGGTAATATGTTATTACACTGGTAATAGCCAGGAAAATATCCATGAATCACCTCACTCTAGTTAGAATGTCTGATAAGAACAGCAACTGGTGACAAATGATGGTCAGAATGTGGAGAAATGAGAATCCTTATAAACCATTTGTAGGACTGTAAGGTATAACAGCCATTTTGGTGAATTCTTTCTACTTTTTTCCTTGAGAAAAATGGAAAATAGCACTACATTATCTGTCAGTTTTACTACTGTGCATATGTCCTAAGGAAATGAGTCACATGTTGACCTACTATCTATATTTCTGTGTTGGTGCCTCATATTTCACAAACACCAAAATATGGTATGACCTGAACTTTTCATCAGTGGATGAATGGATGGATGATGAAATTAGAAACATGTAAATAATGAAACAGTCACATAACTAACCATAAAAAGTAAATATTACTCTGCTTACAACATTGTGGATAAACCCAGAAAACATTATACTAAGCAAAATAAAGCAGGAACAGAAAGACTAATGCTGCATAATTCCACTAATATACGAAATCTGAAATTGTTGGCCTCATAGAACACTAACACAGTGAAGTCTACCAGGGACTGGGGTTGTTATAGGTTAGGGTATGAGACTGAGTATACATTAATCAAGGATGCAGGGCTTCAGTTGAATGGAAGGTAATATTTTAAGAGAAACTCATGGCGCTCTATCATATTCTTGAAAATGCTGGATGTGCGTGTTAAATGTTCCCAAGTTGGCCTGAAGTGATGTATATGCTCATCAGCTATTCTGAAATTGTATAATATATGTATACCTTTCAAAACATCCTAGGAAATTATTTTTAGATGCACTTTAATGTTATTCCCAGATTGTAAATCTTATATTTCTGCAATTAGTTCTCTCAAATTATAATTGAGAGCTATTTTTTTACTACCAGTTATTAATATGAAGAAACTACTTGTAAGCACTGTATAATTCAGTTGTATTTCTAATTTCACATCCTTTAATGGTCAGCATGCTCTCTGCTCTAGTCATGAGACCAGTATCTCAATGGCTATTTTACTTATTCTGAGCTTCCTTTTCCCAAATTGTTGCAAGGCTAGGCAATTGCCAAAGGTTAAGAAAAAGTTCCTGGGATTCCTCCAAGAGAGTGTTTGAATCAGGAAGAGTTGTGATGTGCCAAGAGAGAACAAGTTGTGAGCCCTTTTCTCCATGAAACAAAGAACAGGATTCATTGCTTTCTGGTCTGCCAAGTGAAGATGGCCTCAGAAGCCTGCTAGTCCAGAAGAGTTTGCAAGGGTTGAGCAGGCCCTATCTCAGAATGAATGACTTCTGAGGACATTTGTTGCATCTTCACATAAGTACCGAAGTAGTTCTCTCAGATAAAGTACATGCATTTTACATGTTAAAACACAGGTAGGTGTGTGTGTGTGTGTGTGTGTGTGTGTGTAATGCAGATGCTTGGAATTACAAAAATATTTTTTAAAGCAGATTTGTGGGAGTTTAAACAAAATTAATGGTAAATTAAAATATCTAAGAATGGCTTGAGAATGTGAAAGATATTATTTCAATTCTCAGAAAGCATCAGGCACCTAAATGGATGTTAGATGTTAGTTGATGTTTTTTCTCTTTGAGACTGAGCCATAATATTTTCCTTTATTGAACTTTCTACATTACACAGATTCATGAGTTCAACTGCAAAACAGAAACCAGATACTGGGTGACTATAGTTATCTGAAACAATATATTGCTCAGAGAATTGAAAAGCTCTATATCTGATTTGAGACTCTCCTGAATCAAGCAGCTAATTATTTTTATTGCCTTACAAGAATTTAGAGCTGCCTTGGCAGTTGGGACTCCAATTTTTAATCATTTCCCTGATTAGGCACATTAGTGAGATAGTTGATTCTGGGTGAGGGCTATCAATTACCACAGATTTTTCAGCCTTCAAACTAAGTATGCCCTAGTGAAGGAAGCCAAAGAAGTCCTGAAAACTCTTTGAGGAATTTGGGGATTGTTTGCAATTTACCATAGAATCATTATTATATTGATCGTAATGTCCTGCACTTATGGGGATTAATAGGCCTAAATATGAAAGGCTGCATGCTAATGACATTAACAGGAGACATAATTATAAAAACTAATTTCCAATAATTCTTCAACAGTTATTTAGTAATCAGATTCCTTTGAGGGTAAATGAAAATTAAATAGATGCTTTATTCATAGAGACATTAGCAATGCAATGACGTACAGTCATACTCCCTCGTAACCTCATCAATACTGTGTCTAAGCTACAGAAGGCCTCTGGTGTGACCAGCGACTGGTTCGTATCTATAGAGGCATAAGATGATTTTCAGTGTAAACTACAGTTTTTAAAATGAAAGGAATGTGGGCTCTAGTCTGGGTTGTATTCTGGCAGAGGCTCGATCACTTACTACCTGCTGACATCCTGGTAGGTCTCTGTTTCTTCATCTCCAAGAGGAAAGATAAACTTGACGATAAGACAAATGATGCTGATAAGATCCTGAATGCTATGCATAGTTATAGGATCTCACAGCTCAAAGGCAGATGAAGCTCATCCACATCAGATTCCTCTTGTTCAGTGGCAATTCATTCTGGATTTTCTTAGATACAGATGTTTGAAATTCAAGACTTACAGAAGCCTCCTCCATTCTGTGCCTTGGGGGACATTCTTAGCTTTATTTTGCTTCTTTTTCCTCCTCTGCAATATGGTGGAAAACTCTTCCTATCTGGAAAAAAACTGCTCTATGATTTAAATTAGTTAATATATAGATAAATAAGAGATTAGCATATAGAACTATTTTATTCCTACTTTCAAACTGTATTAGTTATTTTTTATTGCTGTGATAAAATACCATGGCCAAGGCAACTTATAGAAAAAGGAAACTATCTAAGGCTCACACATTTAGAGGGGCATACTCCATAATCATCATGGTTGGAATCGTCATAGGTATGGATAGAGCTGGAGCAGCTCCTGAGACTTCACAACCTGATGCACAAGAATGAGGACAGAGGAGAGAGAGAAAGAGAGAGAGAGAGAGAGAGAGAGAGAGAGAGAGAGAGAGAGAGAGAGAGAGAGAGAGAGAGAGAACTCTAACTGGAAATAGCATGGGCTTTTAAAACCCCAAAGTCTGTTCCCAGTAACAAATCTTCTAATCTCCTCATTCTTTCTGAACTATTCCACCTACTGTGGAGTAAGTATTCAAATAGTTGAGGGTATGGGAGCTATTTTCATTCAAACCACTGAAATAACATGAAGTATTTGTATTATTATATTTTTAAAACCTGTGTAGAAAAGCCTACTCACAAGCAATGAAGTAAAATATATTACCAAATAAAACACATTTCACCTGCCTCAGAAATTAGTAAAAAAATATTTCATCTGCCTCAGGAATTACTAAAAGATTTTGTAAAGAGAAGATTAAATATTATTAGGTAGATCTCACACATTTTGACCTTCAAAACAAACCTTGAAATCTACTATCTATTAAAATATTGACAGGATGAGATAGAGCAAAAGAGCAAGGCAGATTCTTCATGCGTTCAACACCCATGGGTGCTTCTCTATGTTAGAGCAAAAGTTATATATGTATAGCTATGTATTTATATTTTCAAATATGAACTTTGAAAATAGTTTTCAAATTTTTAAATTTATATTAGTGTTTATGAGAGATGAGATAAAGACAGAGATAAGAGACAGAGATAGCCACTTGTGTGATTGGCACATGTATGAGTTCACAGGACAACCCTTGAGAGTTTGTTCTCCTCTGCCAGTCTCTCCAAGGGATGGAAGTCAGACTGCCAAACATTTACAGTGCCTCCTCCCTATTGAACTTTTCCACCAGCCCAAGAACATCCTTTCCTTTTTTTCCTTTTTTTAAAAATTGTACTCGTATTTTTTATGGTATATTTTCTTTATTTACATTTCAAATGTTATCCCCTTTTCATGTTTCCCCTCCACAAACTCCCTATGCCATCCCCTCCCCAGGCTTCTATAAGTGTGCTCCCCCTCCCACCTACCCATTCCCACTTCACCACTCTGGCATTCCGCTACACTGGGGCATCATTGAACCTTCTCATGACCAAGGGCCTCTCTTCCCGTTGATGCCAGATAAGGCCATCCTTTGCTACATATGCAGCTGGAGCCATGGGTTCCTCTGTGTGTACTCTTTGGTTGGTGGTTTAGTTCCTGGGAGCTCTGTAGGGTCTGGTTGATTGATACTGTTCTTCCTATGGAGTTGCAAGTCCCTTCGGCTCCTTCAGTCTTTTCTCTAACTCCGGTTCTAACGCTTAGTCTGAGTGTTGGCTTGGAGCATCCACATCTGTATTTCTCAGGCTCTGGCAGAGCCTCTCAGGAGACAGCTATATGAAGATCTTGTCAACAAGCAGTTTATGGCATCCACAATAGTGTCTCAGTTTGGTGTCCATATATGGGAAAGAAGCCCAGGTAGGGCAGTCTCTAGATGGCCTTTCCTTCAGTCCCTGCTCCACACTTTGCCCTTTAGACAGGATCAATTCTGGGTTAAAAAAATGGAGATGAGATAATTAGGTGACCCCATCTCCCAAATGGAGGCCTTACATCACCTTTGGATATGATTTCTACAGGTTCTCCCTCCTGTTTGTTGGGCATTTCAGCTAATCTCATCCTAGTTGAGTTCTGGGAGCCTCTTGCTTTCCTGGCATCTGGGAATTGGTGGCTATACCTAGTTCCCCATCCCCCATTGCTATACTCCTCTGTTTAATTTCCTGACCCTCTGTAAATCATCCCAGTCTCCTCCCATACGTGATCCTGGCCCCCTCTTTTTCCCCTCCCCCTCCTTTCTTTCTCCCAAGTCCTTCCCACCCTGTACCTCCCGTGATTATTTTGTTCCCCCTTTTAAGAAGGACTGAAACATTCACACTTTGGTCTTCCTTCTTGAGCTTCATATGTTCTGTGAATTGTATCTTATGTATTCTGAACTTTTGAGCTAATATCCATTTATCAGTGAGTACATACCATGTGCGTTCTTTTGTGACTGGGTTACCTCACTCAGAAAGATATTTTCTAGTTCTATCCATTTGCCTTTGAATTTCATGACATCATTGTTTCTAATCTTGTCCAAGTTTGTCACCTTTCTGCAACCATATCAAAATACCTGTAATAGTTAAGGCACAAAGAGAACAAGTTCCTTTCAGTTCAGAGTTTTAGAAGCTCTGGCTTGTGACCAATTAACCCACTACTTTTGACCCAGTAAGGCAGTAAATCAAATCAGGAACTTTTATTAAAACAAACAAACATACATACAAACAGACAAAACAAAACCCTTGTTATCTGGTTATCTCAGGACCAGGAAACAGGAGTCGGTTCTGAGACCATATTGTCTGCTCCAGGAACCCGTAGAGATCCACAGACCTCCCAGGAGTTGCCTCCTTGTAAGACACCCATTACCTTCCAGTAGCACTACCCTGGGGTCAATTTCTTGGCCTTTGGGATCATTCAACACTTATACTATAGTATAATTAGCATCTACAAGGGAATTTATAGACCTGAGGATCTGTTTGGATCCTATCAACAGATGTGAAATGTTTCTGCTGCCTGTCAGCCTCTCCTTCACTGAATACTCTCATTTTCACCCTAGCTGTAAAGATCAGCAAGTAAAGTAACACTAGGAAAGATTTTCCAAAATTACAAGGCTGGGAACTGAGGAGATATCTTGGTGAGGACCAGATTTCTGCTACCCAGAACCCTTGTAAATACCACATGGGTGCACTGGCCTCATTAATCCCAGTGTTTGGAAGGAAGAATCAGTCTGCACAGCTAGAATGGCTTTAGTCAGTCAGTAAACTATATGTTCTAGTTAGCAACCTTAACTCAGTATTTAAAGTGGAGAGGGATGAGAAGGACACCATGTATATCAACCTCTAACCTCCACAGATGTGTGTGCACCATACAGACTCACAGGCACACACATATAAGCACACGTGCACACACACACACACGAAGAAATATTGTTAATTCAGTGTCAGTCTTACTACTTAGTGAGACTTTGTGACAAAAAACAAACATACAAATAAATAGATATGAAATTAGAAAATAAAACAAAATATAAAACAACCAAAAATAAAGCCACAAGTTACCTTATTATGAAATTCTCAAAGAATAAAAATAAATAAGTTTTTTAAAATGCAAAATGGAAGTTAGAGGCCCATGACCTTTCCTTTACTTTTCTAATCTGATGCTTCTTAATGAATAATCACAGGTGAATGTGGACTGAAGGTACAGGACCAAACGGCAGGCGCTGTCTTCCTTCACTACTTATGATTCTTCCTGTGACACAGATTACATGGCAATAGGGTTTGATTATGTTCTTTTTAGATTTGAACCTGGTTCTTGGACCAAGGAACCAGGAGATTCCTTGCCAGCCTTGCTTCTCAGCAAAAAGATGAAAAGTCCACAATACAGGATGTGTCTGTGGCAGATAGCTGGACTAGTTGGATGTTATATGTCTTTTTTTATTTTCTATGTGTATTTCATTGTTTGCATGTGTTTGCAGATAATATGTATATGCATATAATAGAGGAAAGGACCATAGCATCCACCCGGAGGTCAGAGGACACTTAGTTTGGTCACTATTTCCTTCCCATAAACCGCAGGAACTGAACTCAGAGACTAGGCTTGCACAGCAAGCAGTTAAAAGCTGAGCCATTCCAACACTGTCTCCCACGCCTACCCCACCCCCACCCTGGTTCCATTTCTGTCGCTTTTAAATTTTTTTGTTTAATTTTGCTTCCCACACACTCTCTTCATCTATCTTCCACAACAAGATATCGATCAGCTCTTGGCATAAGCTGTCTCATTTCCAGACATTCTGAGTGGAGCAAAGTGGAATTCTGCCCTTGAAATGTCTCCTCATTGAGAGCTGACTGGTAAACTCTGGTGGAGATAACTCGTCCCTGCCCTCTAGTGGAGAGAAGGATGCTACAAAAAACGTCCAAGCCCAGCTTCTGGGCTCATTGTTTTATTTAAAAGTGCTTTTGTAAACTGATTGCTTAAAACTAAGACCTCATTGTTTGATGATACTATTAGGAAGTTTGGTCTCAAGTTCCTCACACCATGAAATTGTGACACTCAATGAATCCCTGATACAGATTGTATTATACACTAATCAAGGGACATGCATATTAAATTTTAAATAGCTAAGTTGATGTAGATACCACTAATTTAGATACCACAAAAACATCTTTCAGTAAATAAGATCCAATGACACTGCCCTGGCTTCAGGTCACTAGGAGTTTCTTTGGTCTGGGAGTAGGCTGAATGAAGTGTGGAACATTGGTAACGAGAGAAAGAGATTGTGTTTCTTGGATAGTCTCACATATTCACTGTCTCTGTCTGTCTTTGTCTCTGCTCAGCTCCTTCCCTCCCTTTTTTCCTCTCTTTCTTCCTATCTTCCTCTTTCTCTCCCTCTCCTTCTACCTCCAGACCACATGCATGCTAAGCACATGATATAGTGCCGAGCTAACCCCAACCCCTAGATATATTTAATCTATGCATTTCCTTTGACCACCTATCAACTCTCTGGTGAACTTAAGAAGCAGTGATGAGACAAGTCAGACATAACGAGAAGCTCATGTTCATGTCAGATTTTACTACTGCAGTCAACAGAGAAATGAGGAGAAGAAAGAATATGAAAGTGATTAAAGCTGCTTATTAGTAGTGGCACCTATGGAGAAAAAGTTATGGCAATTGCTTTGAATCTTGACCAGATGGCTCTGTGAGTACAAAAATACCCATAATTTACTGAGCACCTAATAAGCTAGCCCTCGCTTTAAACTTAACAACAGCTATTTCCTGTCAGGATTCTATCAACTCTGTTTTCTGGAGGAGTCACAGAGGGAGTGAAACACCCTTACTTAGGATGTAGCTAGTGGGTCATGTGTCTTAGATATCATGGTGTCTGTTGAATTCAGAAGCTATTTCCAAAAGCATACACATTTGGGGAATCTCCACCTACAGTGGTTTTCTTTCTTTTTTTTTTTTTTTTACTTTCTTTTTTTTTTATTTTTTCAATATATTTGTTATTTACATTTCAAATGATTTCCCCTTTCCTGGCTCCCCATTCCCTGAAAGTTTTCTATTGAGACTGCAGTATGTTCTACCCCAAGCTGTGACTAGGGCAATGGCGAGGAACTCTTCCTTTCCTCAAAAAATATTGTTTTATTGTTGTAAAATTGGTAGCAAAAACCTTACCCCATATTACTGCCCACTCCCTTAGTGTTTTGTGTTGCACATGTACTTATATACCAAGAAGAGAACAACTTTACATGCTCATAGAATTATAGTGATATTCTAAAACTATACCCACTCATAATGAAAATCCAATACTCTCAGTTAATTTAAAAGGTAATATCTCCCAGCTTAAATTTTATTTTACAAATGCCATTTAAATCTCAAGACCTTTATTTTGTTTCTTTTTTCTTTTCTTTTTATTGAATATAATCTTAATTTACATTTCCAGTGGTAAAACCTTTCCTGGTTTCCCCCTCCCCGAAAACCCCCAACCCCTCCTCCAACTTCCTGCCTCAAAGTATATGCCCCTCCACTCGACCCATTCCCAACTCCCCCCCCCCTCGATTTCCCTTTGTTGAGGAATCTATTAAGCCTTCAGAGGACCAAGGACCACTCCTCCCACTGATGCCCTACAAGGCATTCCTCTGCCACAATTTTGGCTGGAACCATGTGTACCCCTTGGTTGATGGTTTAGTCCCTGGGAGTCCTGGGTGACTGGCTGGCAGACATCATTGTTCTTCCCATGGAACTCTTCCCAACCAACCTCCAACTCCTCCATTAGGGACTCCATCATGCACAGATCAATGGTTGGCTGGTAACATCTGCCTCTGTATGTGTAAGGCTATGGCAGAGCCCCTCTGGTGACAACCACATGGCATGGACCTTTTTGGTATGCACTTCTTGTCATCCATAATAGTGTCAGTGTTTGGTGAGTGTTTATAGGATGAATCCCCAGGTAGGGCAGTCTCTGCATGACCTTTACTTCAGTCTCTGCTCCACACTTTGTCTCCTTTATTGCTCCTGTGAGTATTTTGTTCCCTTTCTCAAAGGAACCAAAGTATCCTCACTTAAGTCATCCTTCTTTTTGAGCTTCATGTGCTTTGTGAATTGTAACTTGTTTATTTTGAGCTTTTGGGATAACATCCACTTAAGAGTGAGTACACACCATGTGTGTTCTTTTGTGATTGGGTTACCTCCCTCAGGATGACATTTTCTAGTTCCATCCATTTACCTAAGAATTTCATGAATTCATTGTTTTTAATAGCTGAATAGTACTCCATTGTGTGTGTGTGTATATATATATATATATATATATATATATATATATATATATATATATATATATATATATATATATATACCACAGTTTCTGTATTCATTTCTCTGTTGAAGAACATCTGAGTTCTTTCCAGCTTCTGGCTATTATAAATAAGGCAGCTATGAACATAGTGGAGCATGTGTCTTTATTACACGTAGGAGCATCTTCTGGGAAATGCACAGGGGTGGTATAGATGTATCCTCATGTAGTACTATGTCTAATTTTCTGAGGAAACACCAAACAGATTTCCAGAGTGTTTTTACCAGCTTGCAATCCCACCAACAATGGAGAAGTTTTCCTTTTTCCCCACATTATCTCCAGCATCTGCTGTCCCCTGAGTTTTTCACCTTAGCCATTCTGACCCATGTGAAGTGGAATCTCAGTGTTGTTTTGATTTGTATTTCCCTGATCACTAAGGATGCTGAACATTTCTTTAGGAGCTTTAAAGCCATTCGGGTTTCCTCAGCTGAGAATTCCCTGTTTAGCTCTGTACCCCATTTTTAATAGGGTTATTTGACTCTCTGGAAACTAACTTCTTGAGTTCTTTGTATACATTGGATATTAGCCCTCTATCTGATGTAGGATTGGTAAAGATCTTTTCCCAATTTGTTGACTGCCCTTTTCTCCTATTGATCATGTCCTTTGCCTTACAGAAGCTTTGCAGTTTTATGAGGTCCCATTTGTCAATTCTTGTTCTTAGAGCATATGCCATTGATATTCTGTTCATGGACTTTCTCCCTGTGCCCATGTGTTCAAGGTTCTTCCCCCTCTTTCTCCTCTATAAGATTCAGTGTGTCTGGTTTTATGTGTAGGTCTTTGATCCACTAGGACTTGAGCTTTTTATACAAGGAGATAAGAATGGGTCGATTTGCATTTTCTCCACTTGATCCAGCACCATTTGTTTAAAATGCTGTCTTTTTTTCCCACTGGATGTTTTTAGCTCCTTTGTCAAATATCAAGTGACTATACATGTGTGGGTTCTTTTCTGTGTCTTCAATTCTATTCCATTGATCTTCCTCCATGTCTCCATACCAATACAAAACAGTTTTTATCACTATTGCTCTGTAGTAGAGCTTGACTTCAGGGATGGTGATTCCCCCAGGAGATCTTTTGTTGTGAAGAATAGCTTTTGCTATCCTGGGTTTTTTGTTATTCCAGATGAATTTGAAAATTGCTCTTTATAGATCTATGAAGAATTGATTTGGGATTTTGATGATGATTACTTTGAATCTGTAGATGGCTTTCGGCAAGATGGGCATTTTTACTATATTGATCACACCAATCCATGAGCATGGGAGATCTTTCCATCTTCTGATATCTTCGATTTCTCTCTTCAGAGGCTTGAAGTTCTTATCATACAGAACTTTCACTTGCTTCGTTAGGGTCACACCAGGGTATGAAATATTATTTGGAACTATTGTGAAGGGTGTCATTTTCCCCTAATTTCTTTCTCAGCTTGTTTATCCTTTGAGTAGAGGAAGGCTACTGATTTACTTGAGATAATTTTATATCCAGCCACCTTGCTCAAGTTATTTATCAGCTTTACGAGTTCTCTGGTAGAAGTTTTAGGGTTGCTTAAGTATACGATCATATCATCTGCAAATAGTGATATTTTGACTTCTTTCTTTCCAATTTGTATACCTTTGACTTCCTTTTGTTGTCTGATTGTTCTGGCTAAGACTTCAAGTCCTATATTGAATAAATAGGAAAAGAGTGGGCAGCCTTGTCTGGTCCCCCGGTAGTGGGATTGCTTCAAGTTTCTCTCCATTTAATTTCATGTTGGCCACCAGTTTGCAGTATATTGCTTTCACTATGTTTAGGTATGGGCCTTGGATTATAAATCTCTCAAAGACTTTTATCTTGAAGGGATAGTGGAATTTGTCAAAAGCCTTTTAAGCATCTAAAGAAATTACCATGTGTTTTTTTTTTCCTTTAGTTTGTTTATGTAGTGGATTACATTGATGGATTTTAGTATATTGAACTATCCCTGCATCCCTGGGATGAAGTCTATCTGATTGTGTTGAATTATAGTTTTGATGCATTCTTGGATTTGGTTGGCAAGAATTTTCTTGAGTATTTTTTGCATCAATGTTCATGAGGGAGATTGGTCTGAAGTTCTCCTTCCTTGTTTGGTCTTTGTGTGGTTTAGGTATTAGCGTTTTTGTGACTTCAGAGAATGGGTTTGGTAGTGTTCCTTGAATTTCTATTTCATGGAATAGTTTGAAGAGTATTGATATTAGCTCTTCTTTGAAGATCTGATAGAATTCCCCACTAAACCCATTGGTCCTGGACTTTTTTTTTTTTTTTTTTTTTTTTTTTTTTTTTTTTTTTTTTGGATGGGAGACTATTAACAACTGCTTCTATTTCCTCAGGACTTATGGGACTATTTAGATGGTTTGTCTGATCCTGTATTAATGTTGGCAACTGGTATGTATCTACAAAGTTTTCCATTTCATCCACATTTTCAAACTTTGTTGAGTATAAGCTCTTGTAGTAGTATCTCATGATTTTTTTTGAATTTCCACAGTTTCTGTTGTTATGTCTCCCTTTTCATTTCTGATTTTATTAATTTGGGTAATGTCTCTGGTTCTTCTGGTTAGTCTGGCTAAGAGTTTATCTATATGTTGATTTTTTTTAAAGAACCAGTTCCTGGTTTTGTATAGTTCTTATTGTTTCTATTTGGTTGATTTCAGCCCTAAGCTTGATTATTTCCTGCCCTCTACTTCTCTTGAGTGAATTTGCTTCTTTGTGTTATAGAGCTTTCAAGTGCACTGTCAAGTTGTTAGTGTAAGTTCTCTCCATTTTCTTTTTGGAGGCACTCTGAGCTATGAGTTTTCCTCTTAGCACTGCTTTCATTGTGCACCATAAGTTTTGGTATGATATGTCTTCATTTTCATTAAATTCTAAAAGGTCTTTAATATCTTCTTTACTTCTTCCTTGACCAAGCTATTGTTGAGAAGAGCATTGTTCAAAGTCCATGTTCCATTGTTTTAGTTTGTGCTTAAGATCAGCCTTAGGCCTTGGTAATCTGATAAGTTTCATGGAATAATTTCAATATTTCTGAATCTGTTGAGGCCCATTTTGTGATCAATTATATGGTCAGTTTTGGAGGAAAGTACCATGAAGTGCTGAGGAGAAGGTATATTCTTTTGCTTTAAGGTAGAATGTTCTATAAATATCTGTTAGATCCATTTGGTCCATAACTTCAGTTAGTTTCACTGTGTCTCTGTTTAGTTTCTGTTTCCATGATTTATCCATTGCTTATAGTGGGTTTTTAAAGTCCCCCACTATTATTGTGTGGTGTGCAATGTGTGCTTTGAGCTTTAGTAAAGTTTCTTTTATGAATGTGGGTGCCTTTGAGTTGGGAGCATAGATGTTCAGAACTGAGAGTTCATCTTGGTAGACTTTTCCTTTGATCAGTATGAAGTGTCCTTCCTTATCTCTTTTGACAACTTTTGATTGAAAGTCAATTTTATCTGATATAAGAATTGCCACTCCAGCTTGTTTCTTGGTGACCATTTTCTTAGAAAATTGTTTTCCAAACTTTGACTCTGATATAGTGAGTGCCTTTGTCACTGAGGTGGGTTTCTTGTATGAAGCAAAACGTTGGGTCCTATTTATATATACAGACTGTTAGTCTGTGTCTTTTTATCCCATTGTTATTAAGGGATATTAAGTAAAAGTTATTGTTGCTTACTGTTAATCTTCTTGGTTAAAGGTAAAATTCTATTTGTGTAACTATCTTCTATTGAATTTGTTGAAAGATTACTTTATTGCTTTTTCTACAGTGTGATTTCCTGCCTTGTGTTGGCATTTTCCACCCATTATCCTTTGTAGAACTGGATTTGTGGAAATATATTGTGTTAATTTGCTTTTGTCATGGAATGTCTTATTTTCTCCATCTATGGTAATTGAAAGTTTTGCTGGGTATAGTAGTCTGTGCTGAAATTTACGTTCCCTTAGTGTCTGTATGGTAGCTGTCAGGATCTTCTAGCTTTCATCGTTTCTGGTGAGAATTCTGGAGTAATTCTGATATGTCTGCCTTTATTTGTTACATGACCTTTTTCCCTTACTGCTTTTAATATTCTTTCTTTGTTTAGTGCATTTGGTGTTTTGTTATTATGTGACAGGAGGAATTTCTATTCTGGTCAAGTCTGTTTGGAGTTCTGTAGACTTCTTATATGTTCATGGGCATTTCCTTCTTTAGGTTAGGAGGTTTTCTTCTATAATTTTGTTGAAGATATTTACTTGTCCTTTAAGATGTAAATCCTCATTCTCTTCTATAGCTATAATCCTTAGGTTTGGTCTTCTCATTGCTTCCTGTATTTCCTGGATGTTTAGGGTTACAAGCTTTTTGCATTTTGCATTTTATCTGACTGTCGAGTCAATGTTTTCTATGGAATCTTCAGCACCTGAGATTCTTTCTTCTTTCTCTTGTATTCTGTTGTTGATACTTGCATCTATGACTCCTGCATTCTTTCCAAGGTTTTCTGTCTCCAGAGATGTCTCACTTTGTGGTTTCTTTATTGTTTCCACTTCCATTTTTAGATCCTAGATAGTTTTGTTCAGTTCCTTCACTTGGTTGTTTCTTCCTGAAATTCTTTAAGGGATTTTTGTGTTTCCTCTTTAAGGACTTCTACCTGTTGACCCATGTTCTCCTGTATTTCTTTTTTTTTTCTTTGTTTTATTTTATTTTATTTGCTATATTTTTATTTACATTTCAAATGATTTCCCCTTTCCTGTCTCCCCGCTCCCTGAAAGTCCCATAAGCTCTCTTCCCAAAAGTATTGCCCTGTACTGCAGCACTGAGACTTTCCAGAACCAGGGGCCACTCCTGTTCTTTTTGGACATCATTTCACATGTGGATTATGTCTTGGGTATTCCAAGTTTCTAGACTAATATCTGCTTATCAGTAAGTGCATACCATGATTGATATTTTGAGACTGGGTTACCTCACTTAGTATGATGTTCTCCAGCTCCATGCATTTGTCTAAGAATCTCATGAATTCATTGTTTCTAATGGCTGAATAGTACTCCATTGTGTATATATACCACATTTTTTGTATCCATTCCTCCGTTGAGGGACACCTGGGTTCTTTCCAGCTTCTGGCTATTATAAATAGGGCTGCTATGAACATAGTAGAGCATGTATCCTTATTACATACTGGGGAGTCCTCTGGGTATATGCCCAGGAGTGGTATAGCAGGGTCCTCCAGAAGTGACATGCCCAGTTTTCTGAGGAACCTCCAGACTGATTCCAGAGTGGTTGTACCAATTTACAACCCCACCAGCAGTGGAGGAGTGTTCCTGTTTCTCCACATCCTCACCAGCACCTGTTTTCTCCTAAGTTTTTAACCTTAGCCATTCTGACTGCTGTGAGGTGAAATCTCAGGGTTGTTTTGATTTGCATTTCCCTAATGATTAATGATGTTGAACATTTTTTAAGATGCTTCTCAGCCATCCAAAGTTCTTCAGGTGAAAATTCTTTGTTTAGCTCTGTACCCCATTTTTAATAGGGTTATTTGGTTTTCTGGGGTCTAACTTCCAGAGTTCTTTGTATATATTTTATATTAGCCCTCTGTCAGATGTAGGGTTGATGAAGATCTTTTCCCAATTTGTTGGTTGCTGATTTGTCCTTTGCCTTACAGAAACTTTGTAATTTTTATGAGGTCCCATTTGTCAATTCTTGATCTTAGAGCTTATGCTATTGGTGTTCTGTTCAGGAACTTTTCCCCTGTGCCCATGTCCTCAAGGGTCTTTCCCAGTTTCTTTTCTATTAGTTTCAGTGTGTCTGGTTTTATGTGGAGGTCCTTGATCCACTTGGAGTTGAGCTTAGTACAAGGAGATAAGGATGAATCAATTCACATTCTTCTGCATGCTGACCTCCAGTTGAACCAGCACCATTTGTTGAAAAGGCTATCTTTTTTCCCCTGGTTGTTTTCAGCTCCTTTGTCAAAGATCAAGTGGCCATAGGTATGTGGTTCATTTCTGGATCTTTAATCCTATTCCATTGATCTGCCTGCCTGCCACTGTACCATTACCATGCAGTTTTTAACACTACTGCTCTGTAGTACTGCTTGAGGTCCCGGACACTGATTCTCCCAGAATTTCTTTTGTTGTTGAGAATAGTTTTAGCTATCCTGGGTTTTTTTTTGTTGTTGTTATTTCTTTATATATAAATATATATATATATATAAATATAAAATTTATTTATGTCCTTCTTGAAGTCTTCCATCAACATCATGAGATGTGATTTTAAAACCAGCTCTTGCTTTTCTGATGTGATAGAGTATCCAGGATTTGCTGTTGTGGTAAAACTGGGTTCTTATGTTGCCATGTTGCCTTGGTTACTGTTGGTAATGATCTTGCATTTGCCTTTGGCCATCTAGTTATCTCTGGTGTTAGCTGGTCTTACTGTCTCTGACTGACTTCTCTGTCCTACAGGCCTGTGTTTCTGTACTTCTGGGACTCCCTTTTCCTCAAATGCCTTGCATACATCTAGTTCTTCTGGAAGTATCAGGAGATGAGGTCTTCCCTGTGGCAGACTTGGCAAGAGTTGAATGTCCTGCAGGCTGCTGGTTCTCAAATGTCCTACATGCTATTTGTCGAATGCTCTGTGCGGTGCTGGTTCTTGAATGCCCTGCTTCTGCAAATGCACTGCTTCTGAGAATGCCCTGCTGCAAATGCCCTGCTACTGCCAGTTCTCTAGAAAGTATCGGGAAATGGGGTGTTCCCCATGGCAGAAGTGGCATGGGTCTACCACATAGAAAGGAATGGGGCAGGCAGTGGTGGGGGAGGTGGGAGGGGTAGAAGGGATGGAAGGGGAGTGGTAATCTGGAGGGATGGTGGGTTTTGGTGGTGGCTGGGTACTGAGTCCCAGCCAGTGACTCTGGGCCCTCATAGGTGTGGGGGTGGTTCTTACCGAATGCCCTGTTGCTGCAGAGTCTCTATAAAGTATCAGGAAATGGGGTGTTCCCCGTGGCAGAAGTGGCACAAGTCTACCACATTATTATTATTTTGTTTCTTATGGAATGAAGACCAACAGGAAAGATTGTGAAGTTATATCAGTAATTATATTTTAATATCTTTGACAAATAATAACTGCAATTTTTAAGATATTGTTGCACTAGAATTATGATTGCTTTTAACGCTAGAAAAAAAAAGTGTCTCCTCATGCAGCAATGAGAACACACTTAGTGGGCTTAGGTGAGCAACTCTGAGTTACATGTTCATGACCTAATGTTCTTGCTGGCCACACCATTGAACAAACAAACAAACAAAAAAACCCAGAACATTTGACGGAAAATATGTGTTTTTAAAAATGTATTTTCTTGATGTTATTATTCTGTATTTTTATTAATGTAATGAAAACTAACTATTGGCAGTATTAATTACTACTTCCTCTAATATAGGTTACCATGTGATTCTTCTGACTATAAAAGACACGTAAGCTAAGATGGATTAGTCTGTAAAGTGCTTATACATGAGGATCTTCTGGATATCTGGCATTCATGCCAAAATCCGGGTGTGGCAGTGGAGTTCTCTAATCATAGCACTGGTAGGGCAGAGACTACATGCATTTCTGGCCAGATTAACCAAACTCCAGTTTATATAAGAAGTCCTCTCTCAAAATACAAGGAGGAGAGTGAGAACAATACCTCAGATAGACCTCTGGCTTCCACATGCATGCATGAACATCCATATACAAACATGCATGTATACACAAAAGGTGCACACACAAACATGCACATATACAAAGCACAACTCATACTTTACAAATAATACTTTTAAAACTGTGTCAGATCTTCTCTGGTGTTAGAAGTATTTGCAAGAGACACACAAAAAATGGGAATATAAAGCCTGAGAGTGGATGAAAATTCTAAATGTTCACTTAATGGGTCTATGAACTCCATTCTGTGTCCAGCCTCTATCCATGGGCAAAAGTGACTTAAAATCAAATGTAGAAGATCTTTGGAGCATGTAGCTGCATCCATTTTCATCCACCTACACTCTCTCCACATAGTAATTCCCAGAAAGTTGATGCCCAACTCATTGCCACTGCCGAATAAAATTCAGAATACAGCAGTCAATTTCTGACCTCTTTCCAAGAGAGATTAGCAGGATGAATTGAAAGGAAATCTAGCTTTGCTTTATCTGACAGGAAATGATCCAAGAGAAGAAACGCTGTTGGCTTCTTCAACATCACATGATGTTTTAGTTAGGTATACAAGGTTCCAATGCTTTAAATCTCTTTGTTTTTGTAAAAAAAAAAAAACCTAAAAAACAAATAATAATAATTAATTACTTAGTTAGTTAATTAATTTATTTATTAACTACAAATTGCCCTTCTAGGATTTCTGGGGAAAGTGGTATGGGAAATATTTAGCATTCTCCTGGCTGTTTAATTCTCAATAGGCATTGTTCTGCTCCAAACATTTCCACTGCTCCTCTCCCCCATCTCTTAGCCAACATAAACTGCTGAACCAAGAACTTATCTCAGTTGAAATATTTTCTGACAAAACAAAATGCTGACCAGTTCCTTAAATTTAGTTTGCCATCCTCCATTAGTAACTTCTTATTAATTCTATCATTAGAGAATGTACGTTTTACAAAGTCAGTAACTTTAAGTACACAGTTCATTAATTCCTAGAAGAAAATCAAAAGTCTTATTTATGTTGTATGTATTGATAGCAGCTGAGACCTAAGCTCTATTACAAAGAGCAATTCATGTCAATTATATAAAAACAAGATCCTGTTGCTTCATGGACGTGATCCATACATTTCTCTGTTATTCATGTTTTATCTTTTTCTATAATGAAAATATCAGTTTCTTTTCAAAATTAACATCCTTCCTTGTACTTTTTATGTATACTGCAATTTTAAAAGATGCTTCAGCAAATTCTACTACCTTGATCAAGGCTTGGTGGAGTCTCTGACACCAGCTGTGTGGCAAACATTGGGTCAACTCAATGATCTTAGAAAATTAATTCTCACCATCTTTATAAGAAGGTGGAAGGACTTGATGTTGTGGAGAATATTTCAATTTATAGCCTTTCTGATAATGAGTTAAGGCTCTAAAACTGTACTATTCCCAGGAGCAGTCACGTTTACTGGGAATCCACTTGATTTAACATGATAATTATTATGTCTATGTTCTGGAATACAACACTGAGAATCTGAAATATAATTTCCCTACATTCATGTAGACATGAGTCTCTATAAACTAAAGCAAGCCATTTGAGTGTAGAATATACTCTGTCTTATTCACATTTTGAGGTCAGAAATAATTCTCTCTCTCTCTCTCTCTCTCTCTCTCTCTGTCATACACACCACATATACCATTCTAGAAGATAAATTTCTTTCTTTACATTTGCAGCATTTAGCAAAATGTTTAAGCTGTAGCTTAGTTTTCTATATTTTGGGCTTAAACTGGAAGAATAGGATTAGATAAGTGACTACCTCTGATTAATGTTATTTATTCTTTTTAATGTTATTAATCAAATGTTATTAATCAAATGTTATTAATATAAACAACCAATGAAATAATTCTTCTCTCACTTCTGTTTTGTCTCTTTTTGGTGTTATTTGGCTAGCTAATGCTTATTGTCAAGTAAACAGTACTTTATTAAAGTCGGCAGCATGTGCATGAGTTTCAACACTGAGGAGACTATCTCAATGCCTTTGGGCCCTGGTGTCAGAGGGCCTGAAAGCATGAGCGCAAGTAGAAGAAATCAGAGATTTTAATCTCAGAATGTTTCGGTGTGCCAGTCAATGGGAATGACTTAATAGGAGGGGAGGCTCCAGGATAAAAGGATTCCAGTTATATTCACAGACACTTTACTCTTAGTTTCATGGATCCCTATGGACAATTAGCATGAATAAAATACAGAAAGTGTGAAAATAAAAATATATGGAGAAACATAGGCATCTCCTGCCTTATGCCAATGTTGTTCAAACACTCTAGGTAAAATATGTAGTTATCCATGACTTTCCTTTTTAGTATTATAGTATAAATGACTCTATTCCAAATTTAAGCATCACAAATAAGTAAACATTCATCATTGGATGGGGCATAGTATAAATCTGGGCTCTTCTGAGCCTGTCACAAATGGTAACCCCTATCAATAGGACAGTGAGGACCGTTTTGATGTTCTTTTAATTAATATTGAATTTTTGTGTCAGTTTAATACAGGCATGGAGACACAGTTATGTCTGAGTGCATTAAGGCATACCATTCACAGATTTTGACAGACAGAAGGAGTAATTTTAGTGGTAGGAGTTAATTTTTACTGGTATTATTCCATGAAAAGGTTGGTGATTGTATCTAATTGTTGCCTTCATACTAGCTCAATGAAAAAATAAGGTTTATGTACCAAGCTGTGGGAAACTTTTGATTATCATGGCCTCTCCAAAAATATATTATTAAACTCACTTTTTTTCATAATCAGTTTTTGATCCTGAATTTGCCTTTGTATCCATCTTTCTTTTTCTCCTGCTTTCACGCTTTCAATATTCCTACATGACATATTAAAACAGATATAGAAGGGTAGGGGAATTGATAACTTCCTATCAGCTACCCAAGAAAGAAATACTTTGAAAACTTATTTTAAAAAAATTCAGCATTAACCATCTTATTATTACATATAAATAGATCACACCCATTAATGCAGACAGAAATCTGTTTATGTTTTATGAAGTTGCATAATGTCTACTCTGCAAATGTTCTGTTTCTTGGGAACTATGGCCAATCAGTCATGCTGATTTAGTAAGCATTACTTTCCTCATGTGGAGCAGGCCTTTGAAAGGGTCCATTTCCAGAAACCTTTTCATGAATGCTTGCTCTACACTGCAGTATGTGCACTTGACTACATGAAACATGGCAGGAAGACACCTTAAGACATAATTTTTTATTATCAGGTTACCTTGCTCTTTATAATACATCTTCATTTTTATTTAATTTAACTAAAATATAGTACCTACATTGTATTGTATTTAAATTTATTCTTAAACCTCTGCCATCTTCAGGATGATACTCTTGCCCAAAATTTTACCCGTGTAATAGTGGCTTGGTATCTGTCATTTTACTACATATTAAGGTAAATAGGCTCTCATTCTTCTGTCTCTCTGTCTCTCTGTCTCTCTGTCTTTCTCTCTCCTCTCTCTCTCTCTCTCTCTCTCTCTCTCTCTCTCCCTCTCTCTCTCTCTCTTTATCTCTCTCTCCCTCTCTCTCTGTGTGTGTTTGTGTGTGTGTCTGTGTGTCTGTGTGTCTGTCTGTGTGTGTCTATATGTATATGTGCATATGTGCCTCAAATGGCAGGGTTTTCTTGAAGTTCGAGAGTTAATGCAAATTTTCTAACACCTCATCCCAGTGGCCAAATGAAGTTAAGTGAAGAGTGGAATATGAGTACATGAATTTCACTACAAAATAAAGGTTTTTTTTTAATATACATATAGACAATCCCATCATACATGTTAAAAGACTGATTTCTCATCTCATTGCTAGTCACTGAGTTGTAGGAAGCCTCAAGGGATAGCTAGTTCACTTTCTGTTTTCTGGACATATCTACATTGAATAATTCAGTAGAATTATTATCTGGAAGATATTATCTCCTGATTTTGTATCTGTCTGCTTTGCATCCTGGTCTATAGACCATAAAAAGAGGATGCTGAGTGTGGAGATATACCCTGAAATCCTAGCACTGAAGAGACACGGAAGCTGCCTGACTTTGAGGTGAGCCTGTGCTATACAATGAATTTCATCCAGCTACACAACAAGACCCCATCTCTAAAACAACCAAACTAAATAAATAAGTAATGAGTTGTGTCAACTGGGGAGTGTTGTGGTATTTTGGTATTTTGTTGTTTGTTTGTTCATTTGTTTGTTTTTCTTCTTGGTGAAAAAGAATATGTTCAGTTCCTGGTCCATTGCTAGCAAAGCCCATTTGTCTCATATGAGCTACTTGCATGACTTGAAGGCCCCATTTGATCAAGCAGACCTTGTGTGTCAGGATTTTCTAGAGTCTCAGAACTTATGGAATGTCTTTATATATTATAGAAAATTATTGTCATGACTTACAGTATGCAGTCCAACTAACCCAACAATGGGAAGCTATGAATGGGAGGTTCAATAATCAAGTAGTTATTCAGTCCCATGAGGGTAGGTGTTTCAGCCAATCCTCTGTATAAGATGGAATCCTGGAGAAGTAGGTTCTAACAGATGTGCTGGCAACTTCAGAGTAAATAAGTAAAGAATGAAACTTCCCTCTTTCCATTGTCATTATGTAGGTCTCCAGCAGAAGGTATTGCCCAGATTAAAGGTGTATATCACCACACCTGTATTTGACTTTGAATTCTGCTTTCCTCTGTTTCCTGGGATTAAAGACATATGCAATTTTGCCTGGGCCTAAGCTTTTCAAGCCACTATGCCTCAAGATCTGGATCAAAAGTGTACATCATCCTGTATCAAAATCCACATCAAAAGCCTGTGTCTTCCAGCCTCAGACTCTGGATCACAGATGTGCCCTCCACTTCCAGGTTGTAGTTCATTCCAGAGGTAGTCAAGTTGACAACCAGGAAATAGTCATAACACTTTTAAACCAGTTCCTTCTTCTCACTGGTTACAAAGAGAAGTTGTTTCTCCTCAAAAAAAATTTTTTTTTCTATTTAGGACAGTTGATGCTTCATTATAATTCTGTCTTCATACCCAACAGTACAGAGCACAGCCATAAATATAAGGCTTATTGTCTCAGAAATAAAAAGTGAAAGGATTGAAACCCTGAAGGCAACCAGAGTTTCATCTTCTCCATTTTTTTTTAATCTTGAAATGATGACCTGCCATGGTCTTTCTGGTTCACATTTACTCCTGTAAATATATCACCTGTCCAGCCATTCTGGGAAAGGGAGACACTGCCTGGAGGCATCATGAACTCACATTAACTTTATACTAAAGCATATTATGTAAGTACACAGAGGCAGTACTCTTTTCCATTCATCTTCTTTCACAAGTGCATCTTTCTAAATTAAAAATGTTACCTGAGCACATGATCAAAATTAAAGTATTCTGTCAAAATTGCAAAGGCATTTGATTCTTCATGATTTTTAGTGGAAGCCTGCCTCTTTCATAACAGGACATTTAGGGGTATATAGGTTATATAGGTACCAAAGGTACCCTCTTAATTATGACCAACAAGACTTTTTCACTACATCTTGATGAATCCCATTTTAAAGCTGGTAGCATTGCCTAACTTCACATTTTGACAGTTAAGGAAAATGAAACACTACAAAATACAAACACTTCAGAACTATACCCATAGCATACATCTTAACAAATATAAAATTGAATTGATAGGAGATGGCGTATATTTTAAAATTATATTAGTGTTCAAAAGACACCAGCCACCAAGCCTGAAGCCTTAGTTTGATCCTTGTGACTCATGCACATAATGATTCTCTGAGATCAGCACATACTCCATGGCATGAGTGCCTAAACACATCGATGCACGTATACATACAAAATAATACCATTGCTCTGTTGAAGCAGAAAGCAAAACAGAATTAAATCCGGTTCCTGTTCTTAGACACATCTTTATAACCACTCCATAACAAAAGTTGAAAGTTTATCAGTTTTAGCCTGCTTTTCAGTAGTTGACAATTAGCATGTGTTAATCTTCTCTAAGATTAGCATTTTAAAGAGAGTGTGCCAATTCACAGTCCACAGTGGTATCTTTATCCAAAAAAAAAAAAAATTCAGATAAAATAAACAGTTATGGCTGTGTTTGGTCTTTCATTATCAAGTAAAATTTAACCTTCTATCTTAAGAAAATATGTTTCCAGGGAACAGAAATAATAACAACATTAGTTCCTCATAACTAATGAACATCAAAAACTCAATGCTCATTTCTCATTTCAAACTAAGCAATCTTCAAAAAGAATTAAGCTTTCAATTTTTATTCATTTATCATAAGAGAAACAATTTATAAAAAAATGGCCTATTATATATCATGAGCAATAAAAATGATTGTCTTTCCATTTTTATTTGTCTTGATCTGGTTTGGTTTTGTTAGTGAATTGATCCAACTAGATTTTTAATTTACATGTACTTATCCATTCCTGGCATACTTACAAACTGCTGATCCAATCAGGAGAAAAACCTGTTTCTATCTGTACAAATCTTTTCCCCTTGCTTCATTTGAGGCTTGGAAATTTTAAGTGTTTATTTATGGTATAATTAACAGAGGCTTTTCCCTTATTAGATACTTCATATCAGTGAATGTCAGGAGGTTTAATAGAAAATTAAATAAAGCAAACTTTGCATTAAGTCTATGGAAATATTTCAAGATAGCATAAATATATTTCCATCTATACATACATATATACATATATACACATATGTATATGCCTATGTTTATTAACATGTAAAATACACATTTATATCTAATTCAAGACAACTATAACATTTTAAAAAGCAAGCATGACCTGAGTTGCAATTTCTCACTCAGTTGAGTATAGACCACATTATTTTCATCCTAATATTGATAGCTATAGCTTACCAATTGATCCCTGACTACGAGCCTAACTTGTTGAATTTCTATTCCAACACTAATTATGATGTTCAATTGCTAGCTGAGAATATTACATTCAGAACAGTACATTCCTCGAAATTTATTTTCTCCCTGTTAATTAAGGTGACTATTTTATTTTTGCATACCTCATCATTCTTCAGTATTCTGGGAAAAACATGATTTGTATGTTTGGATGCACCAACTTGCAAAAATACAGAAAATAAGTTGCATTTTAAGTATGTCAGCTTTATTTAAGGTAGTGTAGTACAAGAGCTTATATGTCTAGCTTAACAGATGATCTATAGAAGGTCATTGGTCATGTATATACATGCAAGACACTGGCAAGTTTCTGAGAAAATATGAAGTACACAAAGGTCATGTCTGACTTTTGTGACCCAGGTGGAAGCAGACATTTCAAATGAAGTGCAAATTAGCCTCCTCTCTGACAGCCACAGCCCACGGACTAACTGTATTTTAAGGTGCTCTGCCCATCCACCTAGCTCCTGAGAGGAAACAAGGTACACTAACATAGATAATATAATTCAAGCAGCCAGGTAGAAGAATTCTTCATGCACAAAAGTAAGTGCTCTCTGGTCAGCAACTCACATTTTATATTTCTCCAGAGCACACCCTTTATTGGTTGGTGGTGTATAAAATTGATAGCTGTGAAAAAATATAATTAATAAAATACTGAGTCAACTGGGAAATTTCTTTGAAATGGGGTTCTTGGATTTTACTCTAGAGACACAAAGGGGATAACAGCTGGGCGCTGAGAACTGCACCATTGTTGGTGGTCTTCATTCCCACGTTATACCTCAAGGACCAGCAGCCACCCCTCTGGGTCTTCAGGACTGTCCCCTTCTCATCTCTGATTGACTTTCATGATGTAAAGTTAGAATGGAACTATCTCCCTGAACACTGTGGTTTATATAAGTTCACCTCAAAGTCCAAGCAGCATTCTCTGAATGAATACTCAGAATATCTTTATTTTAAACTTCCTTTTGGGTACTCGTAATAAGCTTATCAATTCAATGTTAAAAACTCATACCAGATAGCAAATCGTCCTTATGTTTCATTTCAATTTCTTATTTTTTATTTCATTGCTATAGATTTGTTTTATATGGAAAGAAATATGTATCAAGTGTTAATTTTATGACACTTTAAATTTTTACTTTTTTTCTCTTATTGAAAATGGATTTTTCTTTCCCACCTAATATATCCTGATTAAAGTTCTCCTTCACTCTACTCCTCCCACTTCTTCCATATTCACCTCTTTTCTATCGTTCATTAGAAAACAAATAGGCTTATATGGGATAGTAATATAATAAAATAAGGGAAAACAAAAACTAATGCATCTGAATTGGACAAAACAAACAGAAGGAAAAGAGCCCAAGAAAGGGCACAAGAAACAAAATTCCAATTGTTTGCACACTCAGGAATCCCATAAAAACATTAAACTGGAAGCTAAAATATATGTGCAAAGCACCAAGAGGGAATAAAAGCCAGAAGAACACCAAATTGTGTGTGTGTGTGTGTGGGGGGGTGTTTGTGTGTGTGTGTGTATGTATATACACATACATATATACATATATATATACATATACATATACATATAAAAGATAAATAAAATTTAAAGGAAGAAGAGTAAGAGGAGAAGCCACACACAACATTATGAGATACAGTATCTCCAAGGATGCTCGTGAGTTCATCTTCTGTTGGCTGCCTACTGACAGGCATGAAGAACTGTTTGTGTCCCCAGTCATACTCCCTTGGACTACACTGAAGTTTTATTTCCAAGTGCATGTGGAGGTAGAGATGGAAGCATATTTCTACTTCTCCTTTCAGCTCTGAGATTTTTTTCAGGCCTGACAAATACCTGTATACACCCTGCGAATGCTTCCTTAGTCTCTGTGAGTGAATTGATATCATTGATTTAGAAAGCCTTGTTTTCTTGGTGTCCTCCCTCACCTCAGGCTCAAACACTCTTTCTGCCTGAAAGAGGTTTTGATGAGTCATTTTTCTGAGTTAGAGTCAGGAAGGAAGCTAGAAGTCAAGGAGTGAAAGTCCTTAGGGAAATATGGAACACAATTGAAGTCAAACTTGAAGAAGAATTAAAGAAATTGCAATTGAATAGCACATTACATCACAGTACACAATACAAGCAATCCAGAAAGTACAGCTGGCTTCTATTCCTCCTAGGAATACCTTGTGCAGGTAACTGGAGGAGGCTGGCAGGAACTCTGCTCCTCTAATTGGGGAGACTGCTGAACAAGTTTCCTCCAGGAACAGACATATGGTCTGAGAAATCTCATTAAACTCAGGCTTGTATCCTTCCTTTAGCGTAACAAATAGTCTCTAGAGACATGGCATTTTACCATGGCTAAAATGACTTTTGGTTGCTTCTAACAAAACTGAGGCTGTTACACAATGCCAATCAGACCAACAAAAGGAGCTTCACTTTTTAAAAAATCATACAACCTAAGAATCACCCATAAAATTCACCTTACTTTTGAGAACAAGGAACTTGCTCTAAGAGGATCATCTTGTAGAGCTATGTTATAAAATTTAAACCAACTTTTCTTCAATGTCATCCTTGAGATACTGGCCTGTGTTTCTATTAATAATATGTAAATGTTATGCAAATAGAACATGCTGTGTGCCTCATCTGTCTCAGCTAGTGGTTGCAAGATGACAAAAGTATAGAAAGAGCTGCTTTAGTCTAGAAGGTCTTTGGAAGGAGGAAATCTCACTCAGCAGCAGTCTTGGATAATGAACCTGGGCATCTCCATCATGCAGAAGGAGCCAGGTGAACGTGGGGGATCGACAGCTTCACAGAAAGCAGACATTTTGAGCCTCACTTTCAAAATCAAAGCTGAAGGGAACTGTGAGTCCACAAGAGATAGACAGTGTGATGAATAAAGCTGTCAAGAGAATGCAGAGTAAGGTGTGGATTTGGGTGGTGTCAGATAGCAACCCTCCACATCCCTCCAGAGTGGCTGCTCCTTCTGCTGAAGAGAGGGTGGGGAGCACTGACAGATGAAAGGAAGCTCTGAAGACAGGTGGAGCAAATCACAGAAGACAGCTGGGAAACAACCATTCATTATTTTCTATGTTGCTGGAAAGTGCTGTCTCATTGTCCCTTAGAAACCAAGCACAATTCTCCTTTGCAAAGGCATCTCACAGATCTGCAGTGGGCTTCTTGAGTTTAAATTCCAGTTCTTTGCATTAGGTGCACTGATTTATTCACTTATTTTTTATTTTGTGCATTTCACAACCTAAATTGCTTATTTTAACTCTTCATCCATAAAATGAGAATGGTAATTTTTACACAAACTTTAATGTTATGTGCATCAGACGAGATAAGTACTAAAAATGTGTAGCCTATTGATGACCACAGCGGAAGTCCTAAAGAAACATTAAGTGGTTGGCTTAGTTCTGAGAGTAAGGATTTAGTTACATAGGCCATCGGTGTCTCAGAGGATTTAGAAGCAAAGGAGAAAGATCAAACTAGTTAAAGTATTATTACAAATATAGAAATTGTAAGCAAGAATATTTCTAAAATATTGTTTGAAAGAGTAATAATTTAAAAGTCACTATAGTACCAAGACCACATTCCATCTAGTTGGGAAAATGTACTATAAGATTGTCAGTGAAATAATTTTATTCTGTGACTGTAAGAAAGGCCAGATTTTACATAAGCATATTAGGTCCTTTTAAAATTGATGGATAATGAATACTTACAGCACAATGTGTTAAGTAAGCTGCTATAAAATGTGCACTCAAGTCACTTTGGGTTAGATCAAAGGAGAGTTTAGTAAACAGACTAGCTCTATAATTTTGAGATTTCTTTTCTCAAACATACAAGTCTACACTTTAATAGAAAATCATTTTGCTCATTGATAGACACAGGTTGTATTGTATGAGCGTAGAGTGCAACGGATGAGCAGTGTTGCTCTCCTAAGCAATAGTAACCACGCCTAGGGGTATGCTTTATTTGTAAAAGTAGCAAAAGTCTTAAATCTAACAAGGGTATTCAAAAACAGGGAAAATACTAAAGTAGAACAATGTATTAAAGTATACTGTTGCCTAAACATTGTGTCAAAGAAATATAGAAGGCCTTCCTTCTCAGCAGCCCTGCAGTCAAATGTTCACCATGTCTATTCTCAAAATCCATGCCAGAGGGCTGGAGAGATGGCTAGGGGTTAAGAGCACTGACTGCTCTTCCATAGGTTCTGAGTTCAATTCCCAGTAACCACATGGTGGCTCAAAACCATCTGTAATGGGATCTTGTGCCCTCTGCTGGTGTGCCTGAAGATAGCAACAATAATGTACTCGTATACATAAAACAAATAATCTTAAAAACAAGAGATCCATGCTAGAGAGAAAATAGACTCCAGTGAGAATCCCACTCCACTGTGAAATGGAACTCTGCATCACAAAAGATCTTTTCCAAGCTGGGGTACCCAGAAATGTGTCCACTGGCATCTATGAGGTCCTAGACCCTCAAAGGATGTTGATCACATCAATAACACTATTGCACTTGCTCTGATTATGAAGAAACTGAAAGTATTGGAGCAAGAGAAAATTGATTAACTGATGATCTTGACTGCTGGCACTGAAAATGAATCTAAATTTGGTGGAAATGCCATCCTGGGGGTGTCTCTGGTCATATGCAAAGCTGGTGCTATGCAAAGAGGGAATCCCTTTACCCTCACATTGCTGACTAGGAGAAGTCTAAGAAGGACTCCTTAATATGGGAAATAAGGGTGGATTTGCATCTAACATCCTGGAGAAAAAAAGAAGCCTGGAGCTACTGAAGACTCCAAAGGTCAGTTACGCTCACCAGGTTGTCATCAGCATGGATGTAGCTGCCTCTGAGTACTACAGGTTTTTCAAGTATGACCTGGACTTCAAGTATCCAGATGACTCCCGGAGGCTGACCTGTAGAAGTCCTTCATCCAGAAGTATCCAGTGATGGCCATTGAAGACCCCCTTGACCAGGAAAACTGGGAAAATTGGCAGAAGTTCACAGCTAGTGCAGGCATTATGATACAGCATGATTTCACAGTATCCAATCCTAAACAGATTGCAAAGGATATGGCTGAGAAGTCCTGCAACTGCATCCTGCTCAAAGTGAACCAGATTGGCTCTGTGACAGAGTATATGCAGGCAATAGCTAGCCCAGTCCAATGTCTGAGGCATCATGGTGTCCCATTGATCTAGAGAGACTGAGGGTACTTTAATCATTGATGTGGTAGTGGGGAATGGGACTCTGCCCTGGACAGATCAAGAGTGATATCAATTGGCTGTCTGAGCATCTGGCCAAGTACAATCAGATTTGTTGAAGGAAGGAAGATCTGGGCAGCAAAGCAAAGTTTGCTGGCAAGTCCTTCAGGAAACCCCTGCCTAAGCAAAACATGGACTGGAGAGGGCCAGCTGCTGAGGCCCTCTCTGTCCCTGATGTCATCAAGGCAGCTCAAGAACAGCCCAGCGCTTGACCGTCCTTTCTTAGATGTCCAAAGTCACACCTGATCAGCTGAAGTCCTGCTGGAGACCCCATCTTTATAATCATGATTAGTCTGAATCATTGTTTCTTTCACCTGACTTCCCAGCTAGTGTCTAGAGCCCTCAGAACTCCAGTGTAATACCTAGCTATTGTGGCCACCATCAAGACCCAGTGGTTTACATACAAAGTAAAAGCAGTAGAACTCCCACATCTCAAAAAGAAAGAAATACAGAAGGGAACAGATTATTGACTTGAACATGTATACACGACAGAAGTTGTTGACAGTTTTCTACATCAACAAGATGGGGCAATTTAATACTTGGTTCGCAGTTCACATTTGCAAAGGCAGTTTTTGAATGTGATTCTTAACAATCTTCAAGCATAGATGGAGCTGATTACAGGCTTTCAGTACTTGAATTATGAGGTTGGGCAGGCATGCTGACTGACAGCACTGACACTCAGTGGTTTCATTTGTATGACAAATTTTTAAGCTTTCTTTAATATGAAAGAATTCTGTCAGGCATATATGTGCATATAAAGCAAAGTGAAGTAGTCTCTGTCCCAAACATGTCACTCCAACCAGAGTATATGGCTATACTCTGCCTATGTGTCAACACCTCTAACTAGAAACTGCTCATCACAGGTGGATGTGGATGTTGTTGAGCCCTCTGATTATTGAAATAAATTTAAGGTCAATGTGTGCAAAGAACTGGTCCCAACAATAAAAGTTTGTGTGAAAACAAGACAATGCTCACCTCAGAGGGACTGAGCTCACTTGTTCTCTATATTAGGTGAATGAGCAGTGCTGTGGGACACAGGTCGTTCTCAACTATGAGCTTGAATATGTAAGCAGTTACAGGAGCTGGTCCCAAATCATGAAATCATCAACAACAACAGGACAATTTCCTAATAAATTGAAGAAACACCAGGCAGGCAGTTGCCCACACACAGAAGTGTGTGCTACAGGTGTTATCAAATAGTTTTAGCTTTGTAATTGGTAGAAGCAAATGCTTTATGAATTCATTCCAAAGTTTTATCTGAAGGTTGAACAGATATTAGGTCAGACACACAGAGAGACTCTATATGGCCATGAAGAAGAACACCACACGTGGTTCTAAATTTGTAACATTCTAACTCCCTAGAATAACAAAGTTGTGATCAGCCTTTCAGTCTTAGGCAATGTTTAACATAGATATGGGATCAATTTTTATATGTTGTGATAATTTTTCAACATATTAAAGCTATGGTCATGATAAGAGTAACTTATTTGTAACGTAAAATTCAACATTGGGGATTAACACTGCACTGATAATAATTCATATTAATACTTAATGATAATTGATGGCATAGGCATAGCACCTCCGTTCAATATTCTCAGACCACCTCTGCCCAAGTCCCTCTATCTCATACCTACTTTTCTTCTCTTGATTCATGGTACTCCAGCTTTATATCCTCTGACTATGGGGTTATTGTCTTCACTTACATTTCCTTGATAATAGATTTAATTAAAAATATAAATCACCTTAGTCTACTGAAGTCCTTAGAGCATATCAGCAATATTTTCATTTTCTTATTATGTTAATCAATATTTTTCCTCTTGTGTTTGAAAATCACTTTCTAGTTTGAGATTTTTTTGTTATTTCTTTCAATAGTAATAGATTAGGTAACTGTACTCAATATCTAGCAGAGTGTTCTTAAAGTAAAAGTCAATTTTAATTATGTGGGACATTATGTGTTTGTGTGAATGTGTAAAATGATATATCACTATTAGCAAGATCTCAGAAGTTACAAATACATGGTTAAAAATACTTGAGTTTTGTGAATAGCAAGCTTCTAAATGTTAACTTTCTTTTTCTAATCCTGTCCAATTCCGTGAGCTCCAAATAGTGTTTAAGCATGCTCAGACTTTTTACTATACACTTAGACTTTTTAGCTATACTCTAATAATAACTTTTACACTGGAAATGACCATGGCTCTGATATAGGATATTGAGAAATTAAGACTTAGTCTCATGCACTCAATTTTCTTTGAGTACATGTGATGAGCCAGCCTGCCTTAAAGCCATTTTATAGCAAACACAAGTGGCTTCATTCTTGTTTATAATTGATTGAACCTGTTTCTTAAAAATTTGACTATGCCCCTCCCTGTAACCTTAACTACAAATCATTCTGTACTGTCTTTTGGGGGGCAGGGGTGGGGGAATGGTAATCATGGCTTTGTTTCAAAAAAGTTCTTATAACAACCCTGCAACCTTTGTTTCCAAAGGTTGGTGTAACTACCTTGTTATGACTACTTTGCTCCTGTTATTTGCCTGCCAAATCACCTCTTTTGAAGCCCAGAGCTATAAAGACCCTTCTCTTGTCCATGTCTAATGCTAACATATTGAATCCCACCTTAGGAGGATGAAGCCCATGTACACAAATAAATAGCTTGCTTTAATTGCTTACATGCTTTAATTAATTTTGCCATGATAGGTTCGATTGCTGTTCATTCTCCTGATATGTTCACATTAACATATGATCAAGTGCTTATTTAGAATTGATAGATTTTGCATTGGATAGTATCAGTCAATTCGTTTCAGTTATGACATGGAAATGGGCGTCTCACTGAAGCTGTGTGTCAACGTGAGGCTGTTCTTACTGACAGAGGAAAGTAGCATGATGCCTGAAGTAATGTTTGAGTAGCATTGCTATATTTTTGCTTTTTTGATGCCTCAGTTTTATCCACCATGAAATAGGAAATTAATTAACTTATTTTGCAAGGCTTCTATGAGGTTTGAAGACGTAAATAGATGTAACCCAATGAAATGAATGCTACAGCTAGTAAATAATTCAGATAAATTAAATATCATCTTCATGATTGTTATCACAATTAAGTTTTGCAGAAGGGTTAGATATGATTCCTATTATTCTCCTACTGTAGAAACTGAGGCCCGGGGAACTTGGTCCTCATACTTTCTAAAGTAAGAAAGTATTTGAAAGTTTAAATAATATAAATATCAAAATGCTTTAGAAAACATGACTCACAATATAAATAAAAAATTTTGAGTGGTTATTTTAGAAAAGAGAATGAAAAATTCTAACAAAGAGGTATTAGCTAGACATGCAGGCAGTGAAGTGAGAGTGGCAGTTTCAGTGTATGGGCTTTGTTTACAGGCAAGTCTCCCCTCACCAGAGAATGAAAAGCTGCACCCCGGGTCTCCCACAGCAAAGATGCTACTGGATCCAACAGTGAACTTATCTTTAATCTGACACTGGTTCATGTCAACCAGAAGCAATTAGAAACCAATTCTATTTTGTAATCAACTATATGTTCTTTAATGAAAATACTAGATATTCTAAACACAATTCAAGTTTCCTTTCTGGGTATCACCTTTAATATTAACGAAGTTTCCCATGTACTGAGATTTCTTTTTCTTCCCACTTCCCTGTAGGAAAAGCTAAATGAAGATTGACTAAAAGTTCTGTCTTTCTATGCAGAGTGATTTTGTACTCTTATACATGTGGTTTAGGCTTACTAATTTCACTGGATAACATGACCTCAGGTTAGCTGACTTAAGTACATTGTCTCTGTGTACCTCCTACTTACTATATTTTTTAAGAATGCATTTGGCCCCTGTGCTGAAAAAATTACCCAGTTAACTCCATGATAATAGTAGTGATTTCCGGGAGAGGCTCTGGGGATCCTTCCCTCTGTAATTTGCTAGCTGTTTCTGACAACCCCTCACAATGGCTGTAATCAGTGTGGTGATTTTTTTTCTATGAACTGTGCCCAGACCTGCCCGTCACCGCTTCACTTCACATGGCTTAAAGTACTGCTATAGCTTTCTGAGTTTGCTATTGATTGCAATTAGTCAGTTTTTTTAATTATTGTCTGAATTTTTCTTAATTTTCATTTAAAAGGACTATAAACATGAGCCAACATTTTTCACTTTTTTATCATCAAGAAATACAAAATTGCAGAGTTTTGTAACTGCTGTACATTCTAGAGGTTATTAAACAACTAAATTAAATACAAGGAGGAATCTTTTTTTTTTCCTTAGAGATTAAAGGTCAAGACCAGGCTCCCATGGGGAGTCCTTTAGAAAATATACTTCCTCATTCTCATTCATTGCCATGGACTTTACATATCAAGTGACTTGGTGGTGACAGTGAATGAAATCTAAATATGTAACTCTCAGTGCTAGGCACTACTTAGTTTGACTATCTAAGGCACTCTTTGTGAGGCAGAAGTACTGATTTATTGCTCAAGGTTACCATCCTAAGTATCAAGAGTGGTGCCTGCTCTATAGCTGATGCTTAGTAGGGATCTTGAATGAATAATTAATAAATGAATAAATGAGTGGCACCTCTTTTGTGTACACACCTGTATTATCTGTGGTGTTTCACTTGTTTCCTGAGTTATCCAAATAATTTGTTTCTATGTATATTATTTATAATCTCACAATAGGGTTAAAGCTGTATTAACCAGATTAAAGATTGCTACTGAATCATCAATCCTAAAAGCTGCAAGAATAAAGGCATTGTGCTGCAGAGAAGCAAGGGCAGACATTCATCTTACTACCTTGTTCCAGTTTCAGTGACAGAGAGGAAAAGAGAGGAAATCTTAAAGACAAGGAAATCTTAAAGACACCTAGCCTAGTATTTTCTGCTTTGTTACAAACTTTAACTATACAAAGCCTTAATCACAAAAACAGGTAATTTTCGAACTCGCTGGAGATCTTAGAGAGACTAGGAAAGATGCTTTATAAATGCTCACTACCATCTTGTGGCTATGCATGGATCTTTTGGCCTCTGGAAATGTTACTCTTATAAACGAACACTCAAAACTTTTCATGTAATAAGAATAGAAACATTTGTATCAGCTACTGTTTCCTCTTCCTGTCTTCCCTATACCAACAATAAACCACACAACAAAGATACTGATGTAGTTGAAGAACCCCTTAGGGATCATGGCTGTTTGGTTTACCTACAGATGATTAGAAACTAACAAAATGTTCAAAATAACTAGATGATTGCAACTCAGACTTTTAAATGTAGCTGACATGTGGCTGAAATTAAAAAGAGGGACACATTGACAAAGACAAGTGAGTCTGAAGAGCAGTCTCATGAATAAAGCTCTTACCAGACATCATGGGGATCTGTATTCAAAATTACAGAAGCCACATAAAAGCTGGGCAGGGTAATGCACACCTGTAATCTCAGTGTGCACAATGAGATGGAAGGAAAGACAGGAGCATCCCTGAAAGCTCATAGACAAGATAGCCTATCATGCACAGCATTGAAAAACAAGGGACCCTGATCTAAAGCAAGGGCGAAGGTGAGGATGACCCAAACACTCTGTCTACTTGCTCTCTGCATGCATGTATAATCTGTTTCTTTAAGACCCCACACCCTAAACACACACATATCAATTATGGAACAACATATAATAAGTTATCAGTTCTAAAAAAATTAATTCAACCTTTCAGAAAGATAATTTACTGTCATTTACTCAATAGATTGTAAATATCCATGCTATGTTCTAACTAGAACAGAAATCAGACTAAGAAATTTTAAAATCAAATTATGTTTCTATAGGTGCTGACAAAATATAGCATGTTCAGTGTAGGGAATGCCAACATATTAAGTCTTCCTTTCAGTTTTTTACCAAATAACTAGTGTTTTATGTAAGCATTCCTAGACATTTTGATGGAAATTTTTGTTTGTTTGTTTGTTTATTGAGACAAAGTCTCATTTTATAACTCTGGCTGGCCTGAAACTCACAGAGATATATCTACCCCTGCTTCCCTGGTGCTGGGGTTAAGGTATGTGTCACAAGCCCAACATTCTTAAGATTTTTTAAAAGAAAGTAAAACAAACAAACAACCACAGTTACTCAGTGATTACGCACATGTTTCAAAGTAATATATATAAATGTAATGCAAATTAGTATCTTGGAAGTTATATCCACATATGTACTTGTGGAGGCCAGATATTTATATCACCTGGTATTGACTTTATCTTATTGGTTTGTTTGGTTATTTATCTCTTCAATTTACTTTTGGCCTTTGAGACAGTGTTGTGTTATTTTAAAAGAGGAGAAAGTAAATAAGTTTGGTGAATATGAAGTCATGTGTGGAGAAAGGAGATGAATCTGAGGGCCCATGCCAATGCAACCGTTTCCCTTGAGGGACCAGCCACAAGAAGGTAGAGTATAGAAAAGAGTAAATTCAGGGCATGGAGAGGGAAGTTGAGAGGGTAGTAGAGACAGAGAAAGGCCGAGAAAGTAGAAGAGTATAGGCTGGCCAAGAGCACATGGAGAGATTGGGGAGGAGAATAGTCGGAAGAAACAATAGGGCAGAGCAAGGAGCAAAAAGTCAAGAGAGCAAGAGAGAGCAGAGTGGGTAAGCAGCCCCTTTTATAGTTAGTCAGGCATACCTTTTGCCAGGTAACTGTGGGTCAGAGCTTAGACAAAATGCTAAAAGACAGGAACTTTCATTGAACCTGAAGAAAATCCTAAGGACACTTCTGTCTCCCTCCTACACCTAGGCCTGTGGATACAGGCACATGCCAGCACCTTTGACCTTTGAAGAGTGTCTAGGAGTAAGAATGCAGATGCTCATGCTGCACATCTAAAATTTTACATAGTGAGCCACATCCCAGTCCCTGAATAGCAATTTTGAATTCAGTATTTGCAATGCTGACAACTGCAGAATATGTAAGGAAATAGACTGTGGAATCAGCTTCCAGCAAACTAATGATCTGCTCTGGGCACATGGTGTAAGTATGAGGAGATAGCTAAGCAACACAGTGAATATTCAATTAAATAATGGACTTTGTCTTGTCTACTGATTTATCCCTAGAACTGAAAACAATACCTTCCACAAGGTAGCTATTAAATAAATATTTAACCAGAAAACATGAATGAAGC
Source organism: Apodemus sylvaticus (assembly GCF_947179515.1). Lineage (NCBI taxonomy): Eukaryota > Metazoa > Chordata > Mammalia > Rodentia > Muridae > Apodemus > Apodemus sylvaticus. Next base: position 139,191,505 of record NC_067477.1, on the reverse strand, counting down.
AATAGAAAGAAAAGCAAAAACTGTATTTTCAACAGACAATAAAAACATATCCATAAAATACTATATGATTATTAAACTAATAACAAATAGTTACTGTAGCTTAAAACATAATTGTTGAAAATATTAAAATAAATTATATATGGTTTTTCATCATTATGTTTGTGATCTAAAAAATTCTGTTTTACTTAAAATATTGTATCATATTGAATAAGCCACTTTTTCTATTATTAATGATGATAGATTCATGTAGATGATAAAGAGACATATTAGATAGGTGATAAAAGGAAGATGATAGATAGATAGATAGATAGATAGATAGATAGATAGATAGATAGATCATAGGTAGATCATAGAGAGAAAATAGAGAAATAGATGACAGAAAGTCAGATGATAGATGATACAGGTTAACTTAGTTTACTAGCATGCAATAAATCTTCTCTTATAGCACTTACTGATTTCATTAAGTAAATGTAGTTTTTGTTTTGTTCTGTTTGTTTTTTGTTTGTTTTGTTTTAGGTTTGGTTTGGGGGTTTTGTTTTTTGTTTATGCTGTTGTTTCATGATTTCTCATTTGAAATCTATTGTGGGCTGTCGCCATCTTTCACAAAATAATCTTACTTTTTTCCTATTCTTATTTAGAAAATGACTTATTCTGTTTTTTTCTCATTGATTTTTGTTTTGACTTAGTCAATGCTATGTCGATAATTCCAACTGCACTGTGGTTTATAGATTTTGGCGTGTTTGTGTGTGTGTGTGTGTGTGTGTGTGTGTGTATGTGTGTGTATATACAAAAACATGGTTTTTTTTAACCTATGGTAGTTTTTCAAATGCTAAAATAGATTTTTAGGAGCTGAAGAGATGTCTTAGCAGTGAAGAGCATTTGCTTTTCTTGTAGAGGAACACATTTCAGTAAGCAGCACCCAAGTTGAAAAACTCACAAATAGTCTGTAAATCCTGCTTCTGGGGCATGCAGTACCTCTTCTGGCCTCTACAGGTAGCAGCATACACATATGAATACCCATGCAGATATAGACATACATAGAAATAAAATACCTCTTTCTCATGGACTTTCTGTTACACACTGAACAATGTAATGATATGCCAAGCAAATGTCAGTGAAAGAATAACTCTGGAATGTACTATCTTTATAGTCACTTTCTTGTCACAAGGAATTTACTATTATTTTTTCAAAGATTTATTTTATTTATATGAGTACACTGTAGCTGTCTTCAGACACACCAGAAGAGGGCATCAGATCTCATTACAGCTGGTTGTGAGTCACCATGTGGTTGCTAGGAATTGAACTCAGGACCTTTGGAAGAGCAGTCGGTGCTCTTAACCATTGAGTCATCTCTCCAGCCCCTTATCTCTATTATTATACCAGTCAGAATACTTTCATTTATTTCACTTATGTCAATCATGAAAATGGGAGTGATGGTGACAGTTTAGTAGGCACCTCCCTATCTATGTTGAGCTAAAATTAAATCCATATCAAATCTCCAAACTGAAGGGTCTTATTATCCAGTGGCAGAGACATATTATTTGACAATGTAATTCTAACAAAGGAAGTGAGTATAATAAATATCACATAATGGCATTAGCAAAAACTTAGTAATACTCCACACACAGACAGTGAGACAAGAGATTGAAATACAGAACCTAGGGTAAAGGAGTGGGCATCACAGAAAGTAGCAGTCATGTTCCACCTGCAATGAGGGACAGAGAGAGGAAGGGATGATATTTCACATGGACATTAGAAATGGGGGACAGGAGAGTTATATGACCAAACCAAAGGTCAAAAGTCAAGCATGCACAGGACAGTAAGGTGTCAATGAGACTACTTATGATGAATAGAACTGTAGCAAAAAGTCTCTGTGAAGAGATCTAGAATATTTCTGTATAATAAGTTTGGAGAAAAAAAACTTTCTAGATTTATTTAATTTCCAAAATTACACAGAACCTTTACAAACACTCCATAACCATGTGGCAAAATTAACTGTTTCAACAATGGTTTCTACTTGGCAGATCATTTTATATCCAATCTCATATTGGATATCGGCACCAATCCTGTGAGGGACATTCTTATTATAATCACTTAGGGTAAAATGTGAGATTCCCAGAATTGCAACTTAGCTTTGTGAAGCTAGAAGATGTCTCAATACAGATGTGAATACAGTTATAACCTGAATGGAGTATTCACCCCACCTTAGCTATCAGAAAATATCTGATGCTTGATTGTGATCACATGACAGATACTTACCATGCTTTCATATAGTGTTAAGAAGTGAACTAGTGTTTTGAATGGATGAAAGTGATCTCACACTACGACTAGAAGAGATTGTTAATTATATGTTAATTGTTAGCTTCAGTAGGAAAGTGGTTTATTTGCAATTTTTTCCATATTTAGTATACTCTACAAATTTTAACCAAAATTTTTCTAGGAATGTTACAATTACTTTCTATGTAATTTTTATATTAAAATTTAATAGCACATTTAACCTTTTTTCTAATGGAGTTGTAATATCTCAGTGATATGCAGAAACCAGTTGTTCCTCATTGAGTGTTAAAGCTCTACCACCAGCACAAAGGTTTATCCATTTGATTGCCAAGGAGTAGAATTGGCTTGGGAGGCAGTGAAATGGACGAATATCCTACAACTCCCAACTGATATTTGACAGTGAAATTTAGCTTATATCATAATTAAAAATCACCATGGTCTCAGTGTTGCAGAGTCATGAAGGAAGCTACTGAGCTCTAGAGTCGATAAAGAGTTACTTAGGAGTCAATGTCACTGAAAGAGACAAATTTCCCAAAACGAGTACAGTGAGAACTGAATGATAGTATGTTCCTTCTTCCCTCTGGCTGTATGTGAAAGGTTTCATTTGGCTTCTTGCAATTTCTGGGAGCATTAAAGTGAAAATTGTGTAGCCAAGGGACCCATCTACAATAATAGAATTGCGTTGGTTAACCTTGACTAAATTAATTTAGGCAATGGAAGTAGTTACAGACAGCTCTGAAAGACAGATGCCAATCCTCAGCACTCTCTCACATCTCCCCTGTCGCAGGCTCTAATGTTTCACTAAATTGCTCACAATTTATATGGTAAAAGCTAAATGCCTATTGTTAGGTATTATAAATCTTGCTTCTCTTTTTAATCCTTTGGTAATTAAATCATCATTATTCAGGATGTGAAGGTGTAGTGAAAATAACTATATTATATTAACTATATTATATTCCTTTTATGCTTTTCACAAGAAGGATATAAGCATCACCATATTTGGTTTTGTTTAAATCATAAACATATCTAATTATAAAATGTTCTTTAGTAGAATGAACTTATTTTTAAATTTACATGTAATGTTATATGTTTGGATAAATTCTAATTTGATCACTGAGAAAGTAACTTCTGCATTTCTTTGTAAAGTTCTTTTCAATGCACACATACACACATTTACAGAAAGGGGTGGGGAGAACTAACCCATGTTATATTACATGTATATAAAGTAATTACTTTTCTCTCTCTAAGTTTACATTCATTTAGAATCAAGATAGCTGATTTTAGAGCTCATCATATGTAGTTTCTGTGTATATTTGGTTAAATTTTTTGGAAACTTGACATAATCTGGAGTCATGTGGTTGACTGATCCTCAACTGAGGAATTGCCTCCATCAAATTGGCCTATATGATTATTGTGGAAAGGCAGGTGATCTTGGGTGATGTAAGAAGTGGGAAGAGCAAACCAGATAAAGCAAGCAAGGAAGCATATGTCTTCTTCGGCCCATGCTTCAGTTTCTACCTCTAAGTCTTGTCTTGAGGTCCTGCCCCAACTTCCTTCAGTGATAGACTGACCTGAGCGTTGTAAGAGAAAATAAGCTCTTCTCTCCATATCTTGCTTTTAACTGTGGTTTTCTACACTTTTAAAATTGAAAACAAAATATGTAAAAGGTATGACATTCATGATATGAAATGTTTAAATTTGAATAATTGGGGAATAATTTTTCTGTAATTACACATTTTCTCTGAGAAAAACACTGTCAAGATATTTTATCCAGGTGCCTTATTAATACCATCTTTTGCTGGTAAGCTGGACCCCTGGGAAGAAAGCTGCAGTCAAGAGTTTTTTTAATACAGGGATACAAAGCGAGCAAGCGAGCAAGGCAGCAAAGAGCTCAGTTAAATTTTCTTGTGATATTTCAAGGTTTAAAATAATAATGGACCTGAACTAAGGAGCAAAATGGAAATCCTGTAGTGATGTCATCTATTTTGTGTAATTTAGAGTACTGTTAGAAATAGCAAAGGAGATAATATATCTAACTCTTTTGTAGAAGCAGGGAAAGCTATTTGAGGACACAGGCAGCCTGGCTTAGCCTACATTAGAAGGAGGCTGAAAGACTGACCACTGGTTTCTCAGAATCTACAATCAGTTGACTTTTGTAAAGGATAGCTCGACCAAAGAAGTTGTTTTGTTTAATAAATTTGATAGCATTGACCCCACACCCAACATTTGATCACTCAAACTCTTGTTTAAATAGAATTTGAAAAATAGTACATTTTCTGAAATGTAAAGATTTTACTATCTGAGCCTTCCCCCATTCCAGTTTTCTACCTTTTCCGTATACTAGTAGTCCATACATTTTTAAAGTTTCATTACTTTAACAATCTCCAAAAGACCTCCAAACCCTAGCACTTGTTTCTCATATATGCATTTGGGAGACACATACTTTTCAGCAATCAGAGAGGTTCAGTAGTTTCAGAATCACACAGATGACTATAAGATGAGATTCTTAAGGCCTAAACAGCCTCTCTAGAGGGATCATGGGTAGTAATGTGCTTTTTTTTTATAAAATATTTTTTATTTTACTTTTTTGGTAATGTGCTTTAAAAAAGAAATTCCAACACTGTTTACACATTCCTTTGTAGAAGCTGGTGCTTGCTTCATTGGATGGTCAAGGCAATGCCTTCTATATAGAGAGGTTTCTGTTTGATATTAATTTTTTTCTATCATCTGCTTCATCATCTCATCATCTGCCTGCCTCGTCTCTTCAGTTAAAGACTCTTCCTAGGCATGGGCTGGCAATGAGTTACTGCACTTCCTGGTAATTTACCATGTTAGCTATTGTTGCAAATATTAGGGAACTTAATATGCTATAAAAATTTGGGTTTGAATACTTCAAAAAATGTATTTAGAAGTTTAAAGCCAAATAAAGATTTTTCTGTTTCCATCCTAGCAGAGAAGCAAATAGAAAAATGCATGCTAGATGCTTATCATCTTGGCCCTACATGCTCATTCAACTGCAAAGTATTGAATATATATGTATATATACATATATAATATATAATATATATATATATTAAATGATAGTCAATTTGATTTTCATACATTTTAATGTTTATTTATAACTTGTTCAAAAATGAGAAGAGTACATTTATATACTTTTTATGTCAGCTTGATATTAATTGCAATCCCTGACTCTTATCCAAAAAGGAATCCAATGAAAATTTAGACTTAATTATATCTAGTAGGGTGCTCAATGTTACTGATACTGACAAGCATCAGAATCAAGAAGCAGTTAATGCAAGAATACTATTCATATAGTTCTCTCTGTGTAGACTGTGCATCTGTGTGTACGTGCTTTGTGAGGGAGGTATCTCACGAAATAAGCAAGAGTGTATGAATTTATAAGAGGAGCAATAGAAATACTCTGTACTGGTCCAAAGAGAATGTATTATATAAGCAAACTGGGTGTTTCTGTGTTTCTTCTCTTTGGCATTTAACTAAACTAAGGCCCATTGGTTATAAGATAGTTATGAGAATAAGGATCTGTTTGTTGTCTGTTGAAGAGGTTCTTTCCACCATGTATATGGCGAGTGAACTACCTTCAATAACACAAGTCAGAATCTACTTTCATTGTACTATATAATTTCATGTCAGTTTGACACATGGTAAAGTCATATGAAAGGAGGGAACCTGAATTAAGATACATGCAGTAGGCAAGCTTGTATGGTATGGGGAAAGGACCCACTCCTTGTGAGCAATCCCATCCCTGGACTGGTGGTCCTCCATTCTATAAGAAAGCAGGATGAGTGTTGGACCAAGTAGCCATGGGACTGAGGGGAACTGACCCGTAACAAAAGTCCAGTTGTGTTGTACTCCCTTCTTTGCCACCCAGAGGAGTTCACATAGCCTGGTAGCTAGGTCAAAGTTAAACTTCCTCTCCCCTTACAGGGTCATGTCTGGCAGTTCCTGAAATTTTCTCCTCATATAAATGAGGTATCCCCAGTGCTCTGGACCCGGCCAACAATGTACACCCACACGGAAAACCCTCCCTTCCCCAAAAGGTTTAAGTAGTCTTTGTTCCCCCCATTAAACAGGAAGCCTCAATCACTGGCAGCACTCACAGCTGCCTAGTCTCTTCTGCTCCTACCTGACCATCCTGTCTTGCTTCACCCCTTCATGGTCTCTGCATTACCTCCGACTACTAGATTCCTTCCTTGAGATCCTCTCCTGACTTCTTTTGATAATGAAGTGTAAGTCTTTGTGTGTCAGCTTGTTTTTGAACATGGTGTTTCATCACAGCTATAGAAATCCTAAGACATCTGTCCTTTAAGTTGAAAGCAATCACCTTTTCAGCTTGCCAAGATCCTCCATCCATTCAATATCTAAGAGCATCTCAGTCTTGCCTAGTTTTCGTGCTTGCTCAGGAGAATGCATTCTACTCCATATCCTCAGGTATTTTTCACCATTGACAAATGAAAGTAAATTATATATATTCAACTCCAATTATGTTCCCTATAAAAGGAATACTGGAGAACTGATTCACCAAAGGGCCTCTACTCTAGGCAAGGTTGTTGTGTGGTCATATAGGAATATCCTATATGGCAAACAATATTAACCTTATCACTTCATCAGTGTTTAAATAATTTTATACAAACTGCACACTAACATTTGGAACTGGAAGCAATGCACAGTTCATTCCTTGATGCAGAACAACATTCCTTTGCTCATTGTGCCTCAAAGCCTACCAGGCTAAATTGAAAATAAAATCCCAAACAAAGGAAGATGCTGGATATTTTCAGAATTCTCTCAGTCTTATTAAATTGCTTCTTTAGGTCACTATTAGTGGAATCCAGTCACTATTGGTTTCTGTTATTCTGTATTAGTGGCATCTATTCACAAATGTGTTCTACTTGCTATGGTAAATTATATACCCACCCTTGACGTAACTTCCAGGTCTCTTCTTTTGGAAGGCCTTTTGTGATATTTTGAAATGGATAAGATCCACCGGTCATCACATTAATTACATCTACATCATTGTAATTACCAGAATTATAGAATAACTTTGGCAGCAATATATTTTACATGTTTTTTCTTGCAAGAAAATAATCTACATAAGAACAAAAATAGTATATGGGGAAATTGGCACCTTAATGCAAAGCAAGCACATAACAGGTGCTTAATGAGTATTTGTTGGTTTGAAAGAGACTGCAAAGATGACCATGTACAAAGACGTATCCCACTCTAGGAGAATACATTAGTCTGCCACATATGGTAACATAAAGTGAATTTCATGAATGACAGACAGCTTGTTACAAGGAAGACTTTTCAGTTTAACACCCTTACCAGGCAAGGATGAAAACTGCTGTTTTAAAGTGGTTTATTATACTCCATGGGTGTAACTGAGCTGGAATGCTTTGGTGAATGTTACAAGGTTTTATTACAGACTTAAAAACTTGTAAAACTTTTTTTTAGTGAATGGTTGACTGAAGTAGTGTTTGTAAAGGTTAATTCATTTCTCGACAAAAAAAAGTATTTGTTGAGTAAATACAAATACATATGTCTATATACATAGACACATATATACATACATATATGTTTGTGTGTATATATACGTATATATGTGTGTATGTATATAGACATATATATATTCATACACACATAATAATAATAATAATAATAATAATAACAAGCTTGTTCTTCCTGTTCCACAAATGAACATAGAGTCACCAGCTGCAGGACCATGAGGAGGATCCCACACTCCTAAATTTCTCCAGAAGTCACTATAAATCCTAGTTCATGATAAAGCAGGAACAGAAGAAGACCATCTCCATTTGTTGTCTGATATGACCCATTGCACCTTTGGGAAGGCCAATGCCCACAGTCAAGGTCTGTTTACAGCTCTAAGGAAGCTGGCAAAATTGCACTGTGCTAGAGGTTCCCTATGTAGTTTTGGCAAGGTTCACTATATATTTTCTGTCTACTCTGTGACCTCCTACCTCTTGTCTCACATTGTGGTGCTGTCTAGAGACTAAGGTATATGGAAAACATGTCCTTCCTCTTTGTAATAGTTGGTCTGACAACATGGGAGCCCACACCTATAAGTTGGTACACTTAGCTAAAATTGTGCGGCCTTTTGATGAAGTGTGTATATTTTCTAACCTAATCGCAAACATGTTTCTGTGAAACTTCAATTTCTTTTCCCAATAACCGGAGACAAGAAAAAATGATCAAAAACATTTAAGTGAAAAAGAAGAGGAAATTATAAGCAGTGCCTCATAGAACTGGTATAATTCTAACCAAATGTTTTAATGTGATAGTTTTAATCCTTACAAAAAGTAAAAAATTTCAGTTCTCAATCTGTATTGTGCATTAATGGCAGCTTTTTATTTTAACATGTTGGCTACAGACAGTGCAACTCTAGGTGATTTCTGAGATTTAACTTAGTCATTGTAATAACTGCATGAAAGTCATTTCAGGATCTACAATTCAAATGATGAGATACTTTATCTCCAGGCAAGAAATGAGGAAGTATCTATTTTTCAAGGAGATAGGGTATTCTCTTCTGTGTGAGTACCCAGGGTTCATTGCCACTGGCTTCTGGATCGATACCATTCTTCTAAATGAATGATGCTGTCAAAGTGCTGAGGAATGGTGGAGAGTTTTACAGTCAGCTCTAGTTGTAATGAAAATGCCCTTGCAGCTGCCTGGGCTCCATCAGGGCAGCAGGATTAAATTTGAGCTCAGGTTTTGAAATGATAAAAAACTGTTTGACCGAATTTTCAATATGTTTATCAGAAGAAAGCTGAAAGTACAAGATAACTTCTGGAAGAAATTTGGAAGTGGAAATGGGTATCTGGAATGTCTCAAAAGAATCTCCTGCAGTTAGCACTGCTCATGTTTCTACTGCCAACAACCAGCACTACACTTTTCTTCCAGAATTATTTTTAACTAGCTTGGAAGTCATCCAGGTCTGACTCTCCCAAAAGTAATTTTGTAAATGTGAGAGGAACTAAGTGGGTTCTGATTCAAAAGACAGGCACACCTGGATGTCTTTTGTACAGCTGTGAAAATCTGCAGGATGGTCATCACTTATCCCACAGTGAGACAACTTAGGTGTGAAATGCAGCTTTTTCCCAGAGGTGCTGAAAGGCAGCAAGGAGGATCAAAATTAAACCAAGCTAATATGTACATCCTTATTTTCCCATTTCTAAGAAAACTTTCAAACAATGATGTAAAAGATTTTTGACCAAGCATTAGAGACTGCTGAATACATCAAATAGAAAATATAGATTCCATGTATTAATCCTTCTTAAACAAACCATATCCAGGTTCATTTAAATTTATTAGTAGCAAAAAAAATTGACCACTACCTCTTCATGGTTGTTTAAATTTAATAAAATGTGAAAATGTGAGGGTTGATTGTTAAATGGTGAGGGTAAATAGAATACCAGACATGGAAGCATTTTTTCCCTTTTTTTATTAGATATATTCTTTATTTACATTTTAAATGTTGTCCCCTTTCCTGGTTCCCTCTCCAAGTTGATGTTTTTGTCCCTGGGAGCTCTGAGAGTACTGGGTGGTTCATATTGTTGTTCCTCTTATGGTGCTGCAAACCCCTTCGGCTCCTTGGGTCCTTTCTCTAGCTCCTCCATTGGGGACCCTGTGCTTAGTTCAATGGTTGGCTAAGAGTGTCATGGAGGTATGTCTAATGTCCTCTTGCTTCTCAGTGAGAAATAAATAAACCCAATATGTCTTTTCATGCCAATAGCACTTGAACTTATATTCACTCTTACATGGAGAGTAAAGTTGAAACCATCATCATAGCATTTCCACTTACCATAATAACTTAATGATTTCATACAAAATTTATACACTTGACTGAATACAATCAAATACAGAAACATAAAAATGTATCAACTATTTAACATTGTTCTCATATCATTTAACTAGTAAAACTTTCATTTTCTAGGGAATTTGTTGTTAAAATTTATGTCCATACTGAGAAAATTTTTCAGAGCATTCATTATTTTTTTTACTAACTAAAGAATTTCTAATATTCAATTATTCTCTTGATTTCCCCCATCAATTAGTGAATACCATATGTAAAATAATGGGCCATTGTCATTAAAAATTACTTGGCAATCCAAATGGGTAAAAGTTTCTAGACATAGCCATGATTATTTTTTTACTAGTCTTCTCTATGGCATCATAGGTGATAAGTAGGCATATCAAAAGTTAAATATCTCAGAAGTGCTGTGTGATCAGTAGATTGACTTTTAGTTAAGAGAAAGGGACAGCCAGGCTGTGGTGGCACATGCCTTTAATCCCAGCACTTGGGAGGCAGAGGCAGGCGAATTTCTAAGTCCAAGGCCAGCCTGGTCTACAGAGTTCCAGGACAGCCAGGGTTACACAGAGAAACCCTGTCTTGAAAAAAAATGAAAAGCAACAACAACAACAAAAAAAACAAAAACAAAAAAAAAAACAAACAAGAGAAAGGGACCACACATACTGCTTCAGTCATGCAAATGGAGTTTGAAAATTAATGGCACAATGAAAAGTCATCAATTTTCAAAAAGAAAGTACATGAATATGCTGTAATAAGAATGAAGGGGACCTAGATATCGGTTGTCTAGCTAGGCTCCAACTTTCAATACTCTTCTGCTAGCTGACATGATTACTCCGTTTACGTTAATGTTTGTATCTGTATCTATGTCTATATCTACATCTACATCTATTTCTATATCTATAAATAAATTCTTCTATGACCAATGGATTTCACTACCTTTATGGACTCAACAAACATAAGCATTACCAAGGAAAAGCCTCAGCCTGAAGAGAGGTTCTGAGGAAGGAGTGCTCAAGAGCATTGAAAAGAATAATTTGAAGTCAATTGAGGGGTACACAATTGGCTATAGCATTGTGTTCTGCTCAAGAAACCTTTCTGAAGATTTCTATACAGCTCAGCTCTCATAGACTAAAGCCCAATTTTTTATTTAGATATCAGTTTAATCATCCACATTACCTTTTTATTATCCCACTGTGAATCAGCATTTTCTGACATTAATCCTTTGACTCCTAGAAAAAGACAGAAAGAACATTTTCTTAAGATTGCAAATGGATTCAGAAATCTGCCTACCTTTTAAAGCACAGACAATTAATTAGATAGGTGGAGGATCCAGCTCTGAGATCACTGTTCCTACCATGGCTGTGCCTAATGTCCTTTAGTTCCAGACTAACCTTGAACTCAGTACTCTGCCTACTTTTTTAATCCATCTGACAAGCTGGCTTATAGTGCAGGTGCAACTGTTCTTTTATGTCTCTGAAGCGCCTCATATAATTTATATTGCATTGTTCTATTTTGTATAGTTGAGAAATCCTGTTCATATATTTTTGAACTAGTATTTTTAGAGTTCTTTCCCACAGCCTTAAGGGCTATTCTGAAGGTCACAGCAATTTTGCTAAAATACACTCTTGGCTCCTGGACTCATGCTTCTTCTAATTATCAAGGAATCATTAACCTTGGCTGAAAGGATATACCCATATAAACTTGAAAGGGAGAACATCTCCCAAAGAAGGAACATAAAGTAAATTGTGTACATTATTACCTAAGTAACCCTTACATATCAATACTCATGGAGGCTCATGCCCTCTGGTTCTGCTCCAAGAGCAGAAAACTTTTTCATGCCATCCCCTTCCAAGTCAGGTAGGACTCAGCAAGCATAATATAATGAGCAATTTTATACAAAGACTAAGTTTATATTTGCCTTTCTATTGATAGTCTCATGATTAATGCTGTTGACTTATTTTTTACCCCAAGTATATAAAGTTTGTCCTGAGTCATTCAGAAAAAGAAAATGGTAATTCCAAATTCGGAATAGTTGTTATACCTTCAACCTGAATTTACCATTTTTTTTTCCTAAGCATGTCCATTCACACAAGAAAGCTAGTACTTGTCAACCCAATGACCAGAGATTATTGGCCCAAGCTTACAGTCTGACCTCAGCCCTGTACTATGCAGAAAGGCAGGGTGGTAATATGCTGAGGATATTAGAGTCTTTTCTGCATATTCTAACTAGATGCTAGATTAGTCCTTGTTTTCCTTCTGATTGTTATATTTTTGTTTATTGAGTACTTTATCATGTACTTTACAAAATAATTCTATGCACAATCACATTTACTCTTTTCCATAAAGCACTCAAAAGTCAAGCTAGGCTTAAAAATCAATCTACTATAATTTAATCTATTGACTACAGTATCATTTTCTTTATTATTAATTTAAATGAAATTGGAAAAAAAAGAACAATTGTTCATAAGGTGCTGCATACAGGAGTTCTAGTTAGACAACTGCACTCATATTTGCAAGTTCAATTAAGACCAACATGGGCAATGCAGTGTGAAGGTTTACCATCTACACAAGAAAAGAACCAATTCAGTAAGAAAGCAGAAGTTACACCATTTAAATTGAATAGCTCAGTGTAAGTTATTTATCTCTTGGTAATTCAATTCACCCATTAAAGAAAAATAATATTTTTTTCACTGCCTAACTAGTATGTTTTATCATGAAAAGAATGAGAATACAGTTCTATAAACTGAGTGTCTGAGGAGTCAATAAAGTGCTAGTTCCATATGCAAGAATTCATGTTAGAAGCCACACATGGTGACTAACCCGTCCAGCAGGTCCAGTTATTCCAGGGTCTCAAAGAGGCACTCACTACCTGAGGGTCAAAAATGGGGGGGGAGAGAAAAGGGAAGCCAAGCACGCTAACAAAATCAGAGTCAGTCTGGATTGTGTCAAGGCTTCATTTAATCTTGGGAGGTAAGTGGGTTTTAAGGCTTACAGAGAAAGAATTAACCTTCACACCAAAGGAGGGAAGGGCAGAGACACCCCTAGGGATCGAAGCAGGAAGCCAGGAGGTCATCTGGTCATCTGGAGGGGACACCCGGAGTTAACACCAGCAGGTATATTCTGCGGTTAGGGCAGGAACATCTTGTGGTATTCTCGAAAATCTTCTCCTACCGATAGCTCATGGGGAAGGCTCTAGTTAATTGTTCTCAAATTTTAGCAGCCACCACCTTAGGGCCATGAGTAAGCATAAGTCCAAATAGCTTGGGGCGCTTACCCACAGGTGATATGCCTGTTAGCAGAGCAGAGGCAGAAGGATCCCCAAAACTTGCTGCCCAGCAAGAGTTTATGAGCTTCAGGTCCCGTGAGGGACCCAGTCTCAGGCAACCAGTTGTGATAGCACAACACCTTTAATTCTAGCACTAGGAAGGTAGAGGTGGGCACATGTGGGTTCAAGGCCTACCTGATCTACACAGTAAGTTCCAGGTTAGCCAGAACTGCATTGTGAAAACTTGTATCCAGAAAGAAAGAAAGAAAGAAAGAAAGAAAGAAAGAAAGAAAGAAAGAAAGAAAGAAAGAAAGAAAGAAAGAAAGAAAGAAAGAAAGAAAGAAAGAAAGAAAGAGAAGGAAGGAGAGAGAGAGAGAGAGAGAGAGAGAGAGAGACCAAGACAACCTCTGTCCAGAACTGCATACACTTACACATATACTAACAACAAATATCATGCAATGTCACATTAAACCCTACAAGTGGATCGGCTATGCTACCAATTATTCTTTTCATCATCCTAGGAAAAGGCCGGGATTTTCTTGTTTAACTCATTATTATTTTGCCATAACTTTCATTATCAACTTTGGAATCGACCTTACTGGCACATGGGAAATGAATAAATGAGAAATATGTTCATGAGGTAGCTGTGATCAGGTGGGTCGTGCACTCTGATAGAGATTGAGTAGCAGCAACCTGAGAGCTCAGGAAAGAGATGGCAGGCTAGCCTATGGCTGTGGCTCCTCCATTCTGCACACAATGTCAGTGTCTGAACCAGGGGAAAGCCTTCTCTTCCTCCGAGCCTGATGCAGAGAACGCCTCATCATTAGCATCTGTCTGAAGCAATGGGATGTGTTTATGCCAAGATGCTCACACTCAATCCCACAGCGTTTATCTTGTGCTAACCTAGATTTTACATATTATAATCAGCTAAGAATCTAATGAATGAAAAAATTAGGTGGATGAAATTAAACATAGCACTAACAGATCAATATAAGATAATTACTATAATTTAGGCACATACATAGGATAAATGCTATAATTTACACATATAAATCTGTCCAAAATCCTAAAGACTCAAAATGTTAAAGAAAATCGAGCTTATATGACTTGATATAATTTTCTGATATAATATGCTGACATATCTCCCAAAATAAAACCATTATTTGTCAATTTAAAAAATTATTTCTCATTTCAGTTTCTACAGTGACATCACTGAAAATTATCTTTTCTCAAAAATATTTTTGCATGTACCCTGTAGCTTTATACTGTCTGTTTCATGTTCACTTTTTCTTTTTTGTTCATAAAAAATGTCTTATAACGAACTTTTTGCTGGCCTAAAAATAAGGAATCATAAAGAATGGTGAATTGATACATCTCTGAAAACCATGGACTTGATCTGCCAACCATCAATGGCCTGGCTTGCAAATACTTTGAAAGCACTCTCTTCATATTAGAGGAAATCATTTTGTACTCTTGTAGCAGTAGATTATAATGATCTCTTCTCCAACATCTTATCCACCTGGCACACTTTCAACCTATGGAATCTTTCCTTTTCTTTATGATGAAGCTCAATGAGTACTCAAATCCATCAACATCACCAGAACCTATATACACACGTATAAAACTCAGTTTATTTCTTTAAATACCTTTAGTTTGTGCATATTTGTAAACATTTACATAAATTTTAATTATCCAAGTATGTGTGTGTGTGTGTGTGTGTGTGTGTGTGTGTGTGTGTGTGTGTGTGTGTATGTATGTATGTGTATCTTAACATGGCTATGTATACATATGTGGATGTTCAAATGCAGGTCAGAAGAAAATGCTAAATCCGCTGGAGTCAGTTATGTGGGTTATGAGAACTGAACTCAGGCCTTCTGCAGAAAGAAAAATCACTTATATCACTCGGTTTTCTATAGCCCTCACATCTTGTTCATATGTTTTGTTGTGCTGAAGTGTACCTGATTGTGTTTTAAAGTTTAAATTTCAGATGCTAAATTTGAATGAGGAATAGACTAGTATAATGAAAAACAATCATTGTCTGTGTTATGGGGTTTTGGAATAACCCATGAGATACATCTAAATGTAGATCTCTGGGAAGTTTCTAGGAAAGTGGACTGAGGAGGGCTACGCTATCTTTTGAACTAGAGGTCTCAGAATGAATCAGAAGTGACACTTGGGGACTGGAGAGATGGATTATCAATGAAGAGCACTGATTGTTCTTCCAGAGGTCCTAAATTCAATTCCCAGCAACCTCATGGTGGCTCACAACCATCTGTAATGAGAGTGTACTCCTAAATATAAAATAAATAATTCTTGAGGAAGAAGACAAGGAGAAGGAGGAGGAGGAGGAGGAAGAGAAGAAACTTAGAAGAACAGATGAGGGTTTCTGGTTCATCAAGACATGAGATGTTTTAGTATAATGCTTCTGCTACCTGGAACCCTGTTATGGTCTTATCATCATGACAAGAGAGTTTCCTCAAACAGTGAGGCAAAACAAATTTATTTTATTTGGAGGCAATAAGCTTTACTCTATCATGTCAGATAGTAACAAAAAATGAACTAATTTAATCATCTACCAAATATGTGACTGTAGGCAAGTGTATTATTCATTTTGTTTGAGTTTTCTTATTAGTAAAGGGTTCTAAATTATATAGGATTTATAAGATGAAAGCAATAACTCTAGAAGCATCATTAAATTTCTTTAACAAAATTTAACATATAGAGTGGGAATATAGTTCTGTCATAAAGTGTCTTTCTTGAGGTTTCTATTGCTGTAAAAACAAACAAACAAACAAAAAAACACACCATGACAACCACTCTTATAAGGGAAAACATTAAACAGGGGCTGGGTTTTAGTTCAGAGATTTAGTCAATTATCATCATGGCAAAAGCATCCAAGAAATCAGGCACATGCAGCACTGGTAAGGTAGCTGAGAGTTCTACATTGGAGATCCCCACAGGCAGCAGGAAGAGAACAGAGACACTGAGACATCAAAGTAGGGGATGCCCTACTTTGACAAACCTCCTCCAACCAAGCGACATTTACTCTAACAAGGCCTCACCTCCTAATAGTACCACTCCCTATGGGGACTATTTTTATTCAAACCACTGTGTAGTGACTTCCCATTACATGCAAGCACTCAGATTTCAGTCACAGTACCACAAAAACAGGCAAAGAATAAACAAATAAGCATCCCAAACTTCAGCTGCTGAAGGACTTAGATTGGGTTCCTTGGTGTAGACTACTGTCTTATCCAATGCAAGGATAAAATCAACAGTTTAAGTTTATATGGTTAGTGTACTTTTATGTCCTTTTTAAGATACACGGTATGTCTTGAAATAGAGACAGAGCCTACTTGATTAACTAGCAATCCACCAAAACAGACTTGAAAGAATACAGACCAAACATGCTTTGAGTCCTGAATGAGCTTGGAGAGGACGATACTGACAGTCTTTTCTTCTCTGTTTTCCTCCTCTCCTGAAAGGGCTGCTTTTGAACTCAGGTCAGTCTTTATTTCCTTTCATTGCCATAAGGACAGTTAGATCTTAGTACAGAAGCCAGTCTGCCAGAGTTGAGGGCTTCAAATGCTCTCTCTGCTTGTTAATAGGAATTCAGCTTCTTGACAGCTTGAGACCCACTGTCTCCAGTGAGGTCTGCCTCAGACTGGTTCTTCACTAGTTTCTCAGTAGCCTGCCCTAAGGGACAGGATGTTTCTCTTGTTTGCCCTCAAGAAGAATTTCCTGCCCACCTTTAATTTGCTGGGCTGTAAAATCTACCTTATTTACAATTAAATGGAAGAAGTAATCCTAATGCAGTAGAGGACTTTGGTAAAATCCCTGGGAATGTTGACATTGTTACCAGCTTTTTTTGTTTTTTGTTTTGGGGGCTTTCTTTTTCTTCTTTCTGGAGATTTAACTGTATCTCTTAGTTATGCCTTCCTACTAAAAGAGAATTAAAATTTTTAAAAGGTATTTTGATATAGGCATTCAATTAGAGACAATAAAGAATTCTGAAAATAACCATGTGACTGTTTGAAACAATGCAAAAGTAAGAGTAACAACAATGAACATACATTATGTGTTGTATTGCAAGATTTTGTGCATCAAAAGACTGCCCCGGAAATTTTCCCCTGTTGCCATGTTCTCAAGGTTCTTCCTCACTTTCTTTTCTATTAGTTTCAGTGTATCTGGTTATATGTGGAGGTCCTTGTTCCACTTGGACTTGAACTTTATCCAAGGAGATAAGAATGGAACAATTTGCATTCTTCTGCATGCTAACTGCCAGTTGAACCAACACCATTTGTTGAAAATGCTGTCTTTTTTCCTGCAGATGGGTTTAGCTCCTTTGTCAAAAGATCAAGTGACCATAGAGGTGTGGGTTCATTTCTGGGTCTTCAATCCTATTTCATTCATCTACCTGCCTGTCACTGTACCAGTATCATGCACTTTTTATCATTATTGTTCTGTAGTACTGCTTGAGGTCTGGGATGCTGATTTCCCCAGAAGTTCTTTTATTGTTGAGAATAGTTTTTGCTATCTTTGGTTTTTTGTTATTCCAAATAAACTTGAGAATTGTTCTTTCTAGGTCTATGAAGAATTGAGTTGGAATTTGGATGGGGATTGCATTGAATCTGTAGATTGCTTTCGGCAAGATGGTCATTTTTACTATATTAATCCTTCCAGTCCATGAGCATGGAAGATCTTTTCATCTTGTGAGATCTTCAATTTCTATCTTCAGAGACTTGAAGTTCTTGTCATACAAATCTTTCACTTGCTTAGGTAGTGTCACCACAAAATATAATTTTATGTTATCTGTGACTATTGTGAAGGTTGTTTCCCTAATTTCTTTCTCAGCCTGTTTATCTTTTGAGTAGAGGAAGGCCACTGATTTGTTTGAGTTAATTTTATATCTAGCCATGTTGCTCAAGTTGTTTATTAAGTTTAGGAGTTCTCTGGTGGAATTCTTGAGGTCAATTAAGTATACTATCATATCATCTGCAAATAGTAACATTTTGACTTCTTCCTTTCCAACTTTTATCCCTTTGACCTCTTTTTGTTGTCTAATTACTCTGGTTAGGATTTCCAGTACTATACTGAACAGGTAGGGAGAGAGTGGGCAGCCTTGTCTAGTCCCTGATTTTAGTGCGATTGCTTCAAGTTTCTTACCATTTAATTTGGTGTTGGTGAATGGTTTGCAGTATATTGCTTTTACTATGTTTAGGTATGGGCCTTGAATTCCTGATCTTTCCAAGCCTTTTGTCATGAAAGGGTATTGGATTTTGTCAAATGCTTTCTCAGCAACTAATGAAATGATCATGTGGTTTTCTTTCTTAGAGTTAGTAGATTACTTTGATGGACTTCCATATACTGAACCATTCCTGCATCACTGGGATGAAGTCTACTTGATCATGATGGATGATCAGTTTGATGTGTTCTTGGATTCAGTTTGTAAGAATTTTATGGCATGTTTTTGCATTAATATTTATAAGGGAAATTGGTCTGAAGTTCTTTCTTTGTTGGGTCTTTATGTGGATTAAGTATCAGAGTAACTATGGCTTCATAGAATGAATTGGGTAATGGTCCTTCTGTTTCTATGTTGTGGAATAATTTAAGAATATTGGTATTAGGTCTTCTTTGAAGGTCTGATAGAATTCTGCACAAAATCCATCTGGTCCTGGGCTAAGATCAAGAATTGACAAATGGGATCTAATAAAATTACAAAGTTTCTGTAAAGCAAAGGACACTGTCGATAGGACAAGATGGAAGCCAAAAGATTGGGAAAAGATCTTTACCAAGCCTGCATCTGAAAGAGGGCTAATATCCAGAGGGCTAATATCCAATATATACAAAGAACTCAAGAAATTAAACTGCAGGGAAACAGATAACCTTATTAAAAATGTGGTACAGAGCTAAAGAAATAATTCTCAACTGAGGAATACTGGATGGCTGAAAAGCACATAAAGAATACTCCTCCATTGTTGATGAGATTGTAAAACCTGAACTGTCTTAACTTACCTGGCACCCTGAAAGAACCACATGGAGACAGAATCGATGCAAAATGCATGAGGAAATTTTATTGTAACCAGCATGCTGGGGCCACTCTGCAAATGAACAGAGAAGAACCCATGTCTTGTGCTGCACAGAATTTTATACCCTCCTTAGGGCTGCTTCCATTAAGCACAATGTTATTGGAAGAACAGTGTTATATTCAAACTGATTGACCGTTAGATGATGAGGTAGGTGGCCAAAAGTCAGTCCTTTGGAGTAAGTCCCCACGCTTAGGTCAGCTTCCCCCACCCCCTTGTGGGGAGCAATGCAACCCAACCTCTGACATTTTTAAGGTTTCTGAGTTAACTCTTTCAGGATTGCAAGCTGGTACAACCATTCTGGAAATCAGTTTGGCGGTTCCTCAGAAAATTGGACATAGTACTACCTGAGGCTCCAGGTATACCACTCCTGGGCATATAACCAGAAGATGCCCCAACATGTAATAAGGACATATGCTCCACTATGTTCATAGCAACCCTATTTATAATAGGCAGAAGCTGTAAAAAACCAAGATGGCCCTCAACAAAGGAATGGATACAGAAAACGTGGTACATTTACATAATGTATTACTACTCAGCTATTAAAAACAATGACTTCACATAATTCTTAGGCAAATGGATGGAAGAAAATATTCTGAGTGAGGTAGGTACCCCAATCACAAAAGAACACAAATGGTATGAATGTATAATATTCATACGAATGTATGGATATTAATCCAGAAGCTTGGAATACCCAGATACAATCCACAGACCACATGAATATCAACAGGAATGAAGACCAAAGTGTGCATATTTCAGTCCTTCTTAGAAGCGGGATCACAATACTCATTGGAGGATATACACAGATGAAGTGTGTAGCAGAGACTGAAGGAAAGGCCATTCAGAGACTGTACCACCTGGGTATCCATCCTATATACAGTTACTAAACCAAAAACTATTGTGAATGTCAACAAGTGCTTGCTTACAGGAAACTGTTCCTGAGAGGCTTTAGCAGTGCCTGACAAATACAGAGGTGGATGCTCTCTGCCAACCATTGGACTGAGCACAGGGTCCCCAATGCAAGGACTAGAGAAACGACCCAAGAATCCAAAGGTGTTTGCAGCCCCATAGGGGGAACAACAATATCAACCAGCCAGTACCTCCAGAGCTCCCAGGGACTAAACCACCAACCAAAGAATACACATGGAGGGACCCAAGCCTACATACATATGTGTAGCAGAGGATGGCTTTGTCGGACATCAATGAAAGGAGAGGCCCTTGGTCCTGTGAAGGCTTGACACCCCAGTATAGGGGAATACCAGGGAAGCAGGAGTGGGTGGGCTAGTGAGCAGGGGGAGGGTGATGGGATAGGAGGTCTTTGGAGGAGAGAGGAGGAAAGGGGATAATATTTGAAATATAAATAAAGAAAATATCTAATAAAAATTAACTAGAAAAAAGACTGCCAATTTAAAATGTATATTAGCTACAGTTCTTTATTTTAATAATTTACAGTTAGACAAAAAATGACCATATAATATAAATATAGCAATGTACTATTTTTTTAGCAAAGGGAAGATTTTTTTCATTTTAATTGCAAAAGAATGATGCAGTAATTTTTAATTATTCAGTGTTAACTATGAATGACAAAGCATTATAAACCTAGTTAAATTATTCATATATTTACATGCATAGAGGAAAACTGCATGTCTTTCTCTCAGGGTAAATGGAATATCTAGCTTTGTGAAGTTTCTAAAAGGGAACTGGCTATTTGTGTCATTCTTTCTGTTCTGACTTCTTTTCTGTGTCCAATACATGCTGAATATGATTAACTTTATTTAAATTGTTAATATCCTTCAAGATGACCATCTTTAATAACAGTATTTTTTTTTCTTTGTCATGATTTTCATGAAAATGTCCTATTGATTTCCATATATATCACCTGGAAAAGGTGTCCACAGGCCAATGTATTCAGGAAGCACTGTCTAAAATAGTTCTCAGTTCTCAGAGCTTGTGCACACTAATAGACATGGTTATTTCTAGGAAGATATCATTTCCAGGCCTTTTTTGACCATATAATACTTTTTCCTCAAAATACTATTAGCTCTTATTTTCTCTGAAACAGTCTTTTGCAAACTACATTACAGAATCCTAGCAGTGGAGTTGTCATTTTCAGTCACTGATGTACAGATAAAGATAAAGACATCTTCAATAAGCAAATGTTCTGTATCATATATTTATTAACTATAAGCAAAAACCAAGTGGAACAAGCACTTAAATCAAATAAGGGACACAATACAAATGAATCTACAGTCAGTATAGTAATTTTGATTGGGTAGACACATGCCTGTGATACCAAACATAAATGATAAGTACTGAAAAGAGGAAAGAGTAGTAAAAACATTGTTAGCATTCTGTCTAAACTCCACCCCACAGTTACCTGGCAACAACCATGTATGCTCCTCCCCACAGTTACCTGGCAATAGCCAGGTAGGCCTGACCCACTATAAAATGGGTTCCTTGTCCCCTCCTCTTTCTCTTACCTCTCTTGTTCTCTTGCTCCCCCTCTCTTTATATTCCCTTCCCCCTCTCTCCACTTGGTGGTCATGGCTGGCCTACTTCTCCACTTCTCTACTTCTCTACTCTCTCTCTGCCCTTTTAACTCCCCTCCCCATTCCCTGAATAAATGGATGTTATAAATGATGTGTATAAATACTGAAAGCATACCTGAGCTAGGTTGGATACATGAACTGTCATTTTCTTGTGATGTCATGATTAGTGAGCATGATGTTGCAGACAATAATGACACTATTCTAGCCAAGTAATTGCTATGAGAATTAAAAGATAAAGACAAAAATAGAATGAAAAAATGAGAAAAATGAACTTCAAAATGTGGGAATGTAGCTAGACAACTCTTTTAGCTTTGTTGAGATTCAGCATCCCAGCCTATAAAGTGATCCTAAATATTGTTTTCCTTTGATAAAAAAGATATTATGTAAAGTGTCTGCCCACATGTGGGAAGAAACTCAGTGCTAATAGATTTATTTTTGAATATGATTGAAGCATCTCTGGAAGATCCAAGTGAGGGGAAGGACAGGAAAATAGCAGCTGCAGGTGCCTTACGAGAATGGCAGAGGGGCTAGACAGGGAAAATATAGGAGAGAAACTTTTTCTATGTATTTTTATAGTTTTAAAAAGTAATCGTAAAAGCATTGCCTACTTGGAGGAAGAGAAGTGAAAGGAAAGATGTGTTTCTTACTCTTCAAAGTTTGTCACTATCAGAAGAGCTCACTTTAGTTTCAAAATGAGCAGTGTCTAGTTGGGAATAGATTTTGTTTTTCTCTGAGATGGATGATATGGAGGATATTTGGGACAATTTAATAGATTTTTCATATTAAATTGCAGACTGGAACAGATACACAAAATTTAAACCTCTAAATGCTCCTGTGATGAATATAGGGGTAAAGGACTTTCTTCTTACTAATTCAGAGATTGTTGTGCCATTATTATTTTGTGTCTGGCTAAAATAGACTCAGTCTAATATATTTTGCCAAATTAACAGCTCTTTAGATTTACCAACTTTATTTTATTATATTAATTCAAGAATAAAAATTGTATATAAAGTGGGAGTGAGTGAGGGTAGATGAAGTCTATTGAACTAGAACAGAAGTCATGAGAAGGAGAAAAGGAATTGTTGACAAAGGTCTATAGAACACATGAGATATGAACTCACAAAAAAATTATAAAAGATGGGTGTAAGATAAAAGAGGAGTGAGAAAAGGAGGGAGAAGAATCAATAAAAATAAATTTTACAAAATTTTAAAACAAAACCTGGTATTGTGTATAATGGTCTAAAAATACAAATATATAATACATTTCTTTAATTAAAGCAAACATGAACTACAAAGATTTTTACCCCAACTTTAGCTTTTATTTCACTTTCATTATCTATTTTCAGTTGATTTATGATTAGCCTAAAATAGTTTGTTTATTCCTGTGTTTCTTGTTTTTAATTATACCAGTTCTGAATACATGATTCTTTATATCATGTATAGAACTCGTTCAAATATATAATAAAATTTTCTTCTTCATTTATGTTAAAAAAAAAGAGATTTTTCTTTGAAATTTGAATGCCTATTCTTCAGATATTCTGAGGTGTAGTTATAAATCAATATAAAAATTTATTCTAACATTTTTCTCTAAAAAGACTGAACAGTCAATAAATAGGGGCAATTTATTCTTGACATCAAAATCAGTCCCACAAAGGAACATAGAGTTGGAAAAGAAATTCTGATATTGTATTGCCACCTACTCAATTATATCTCCTATAGAAATATCCCATGCTCTGTTTAATAGGGTGCTAATTGCTATAGCAAGATCACAGACAGGAGTTGAAGGGCTTGAAGGGAATAGCCTGAACATAGAATGTCAAAGGATCCTATGATCTGGCTTCTTATTTCTTCTGAAGTTTTATTTGCTTCTTCATTTTGGCTCCACCATTGACAGACTGTTTTGTTTGTTTGACTGTTTTGTTTTGTTTTTGTTTTTGTTTTTTGACTAGGAAAAGTAACCATTGGCCTAACAAGGTTACCATCGAGTCAATTCTTTTTTTTTTTCCAAGACAGGGTTTCTCTGTATAGCACTGGCTGTCCTGGAACTCACTCTGTAGACCAGGCTGGCCTTGAACTCAGAAATCCACCTGCCTCTGCCTCCCAGAGTGCTGGGATTACAGGCATGTGCCACTACCGCCTGGCTCAAGTCAATTCTAATTTCATATAAATTAATAGAAGAGCTGTGCTCCATAATTTTGACAACTAAATTACATAGAACTCAGCTGGAGAACAAGACTGGTTACTTCTCCAAATGGAGCTCATGACGAGGCAGTCTCATTTGAAACCATTAAGGGTGTGGATGGCTTGCCATGTGGGCATCCTTTTGCATACAGTTTTGATTTCTCTGACCAAAAAGCTTATGCACAAAGTTTCAAACCACCTTAGGAACACATCTTCTGTATAAGTCAAGAACAAATTCAGACCAAGGTCTTAATTTTAAAATTTACCTTATTACCAATTCTATTCTATCTTTGTGCCGCGGTGGCCCACTGATGTCTGTAAAAATGATATTTTACAGACAGAGGCAGAAAAGAAATACCTCCTGGGAATAACGGAACTCCCTGGAAGCTGTGGAAGCTGATTATCTCACCTGGCAATTTACTGTACTCTCTTACTTTCTGGCTATTTAAGATGGGCCCTTAGTTCTCAAGCAGCAGTTTGCCCTGACTTCCTCCTTTTCTCTCTTTACTGGCATTCCTAAGGCCTGGCTGATAATCTGGTCTTTGAAGTCAACTCACTGACCTGCCAAACCCCCTTTTCAGAATTGCAATGCCTTGCCTCATAGTTGTTTACACAATTACAACCTTCCAACTACATGCAGGTTTTTATGGCTGTGCGTATGTATATGAGGATAGCTCGGGCACTCTGGTACTGAAAGCATTAATTTAGTCAGGAAGTTTTTTGTTTTACAAGGTAAAAGGCTAAATGTTAGATAAGGATTTCTCACAAGAACTTGTTAAGACCCATGTGGTATAAGAAACTTCAAACTCTTTGAAGGTTTGCTGTAAACTATGAGTGACTCTGTATTCTAATCATGAAGTTTGATGGCATCTGTAAATTGATCTTTTGTATCTGTTACTTGAGAAACTTTGTTCCTGATTGATGTTGCATTTCCTTGTACCAAATGGCTATGATAATTGTACCTGCCTCACTGGCTACATCGTTTGAAATGGTAATACCAACTCTTCCTGTATAAAAATCCTTGCCTTAGAGCTCCAAAATACATTCAGTTCAAACCGCCTCTGTGTGTGTGTGTGCTTTGTTCTGTCTGTCATCTCAGCCGGACCTGTGCCTTCCTGGACCAGAGGACCCTGGTTATCCCACAGCAGACCCACAGTCTGTAACATCTTTGAGCATTCAGGCAGGCACACTTTGTATGCTCTGGCAGAGCTAGGCTGAGTGAAATGATTAGAGTGTATCATGTTTTAGAGATATTTGTTTTTGTGACTGATATAAGGTGTTCTGAGATTTAGCTTAATTTCCTGCTGCTTCTGTTTTAAACAAATATATTGTCTCATCCTAAGAAGTCTAATTTTAAACATATATGGGGCTTGATTTTTCTGGGGTACAGAGTCAAATTGAAAGCCAAGTTGTTGATTTCTGGAGACACTGAACATAGAAAAGTGGTTGGCATTTACCAGGTGATCTGTAGATATTAACTGATGATACATGAAAATACTTCCCATTGTTTAAGGACCTTTTTCTTGCTGACAAATTTTCAGGGTTAGGGTTAGAGAATGGCATTGTTTAAAATATTCAAATTCTTATTGATGATTGCCTTAATGTAAGATAATGCCTCATTCAAACCTACTTCTATAATGAATCTCTCTGAATATCATGTATCATCAGCATTGAGATATGGTCATCTTGTACTTTAAGATGATAAAATGTTTTGGTTCTTGGAGTCTCTGAAAGAGGACAGAGAGGAACCCCTTCCTCACATTGCCTCCATTCACATGAGAGAAGGCTGATCTTAAAGGGAAACAAACATGATTTCAGAGCTGGAACCAACACAAAGGTATGGTAGAGATGGGACTCTTCTGTTTAGGCACAGGGTGACAGAATATTTGACGAAGACAGTAATCAAGAGTAACAGAATATGTAGCTCTCTGAAAAACTGAGAAGATCATTGTACATTGAGGTAACTGTATATGTAAACGCTTGAACATTGTTAGTGATATAATAGGCTACCATGGAATCAAGAAAAACACATGAGGAAGAAACAAACAGATAGGTAAGACCTATTTCATTAGAGACATTTTAGCATTTGGTTATAATTGTGTGGTATCATCTAAATATCATTTGAGGATTTTAAACAAGATACATTAAATTCAATCTGTAGTCACTGTTAATCCCAAAGATGTGAGGAGAAAGACTATTGACCAAAATCATCATGACCAAATTAAAGAAAGCAGTTAATTAAAGGGAGCTTTGTGATTGACCAATAGGAACTGCTTTTCTCTGTGGAAGGGTTGCAGAGCTCAGCAGTGGATGTGAGGAAATCATGACTTTTACAGCTCAGGCTTAGCCAGTTTCTAAATGGAGAATTTGACAGGAAAAATAAATGGGGTTACAGGAGCAGAAAGTAAGCATAGAAAGTTATTCACTTCTGCAACAAAGACATGTTTGCAAGGTGTACTGAACAAGGTAGTCATAACAACAGGTAGTCATATAATATTTTGCAACAAAAGTAAAGTTGCAAGATGATTATAAACAACTTTTGAAACAAAGACATGATTTGCCATTCTGGGGACAAGCAGTACTAAACCATTTGCCATTAAAGTGGGACATTGCCCAATCCTAGAAAAAGCAGATGTTTAATCATAAACAATGAACCTAGTTTGTCTTTTCTATGAGATAGCTTTTAAGTATAAGATGGAGGCAGGTTGGTTCTTAATATCACTCCAGTGCTCAATTAAGAATGTCCTATAAAAAGGGCAAGAAAGGAAGAGGACTTGCATTCAGGAGGGTGTTGCATTAGGTCAAATAAGACAGCAGAGGAAATGATGAACAGTCACTGGCTT
The DNA here is from genome assembly GCF_947179515.1 of Apodemus sylvaticus. Taxonomy (NCBI): domain Eukaryota; kingdom Metazoa; phylum Chordata; class Mammalia; order Rodentia; family Muridae; genus Apodemus; species Apodemus sylvaticus. The sequence goes on along the minus strand of NC_067477.1, from coordinate 139,164,458 downwards.
CAGGATGGAGGTAAAACTCATGTTAATTTTCCCTTCAGCCTTATTAAAATCCATCTCTTTACCTGACCACTTGTCTAACTTGTTAAATATGATCCAATCTTTCAAGCTCTCAGTACTCTTTGTACATTTCATCACACATATCCTTAATGAGTATCCTCTCTCCCAGACATCGTTAGAGCCTATTCATCACATCATGTTATCACAGTGACCTACAAATCTGTAATTATCTGGAATAAATTTCATTGTACACTCAAGAAGAAAATTCATGAAGCTTACGTGTGTGTGTGTGTGTGTGTGTGTGTGTGTGTGTGTATGTGTGTGTGTGTATAAAGCATGACACCCAGACTCACCAAAAATGTGTCTAATATTTCTCCTTCTTCCCAATCTGTGTTCCTTCAAAGACATGCTTGGATCCTGGTTGTTGAGTAGTTACAGAGTATTGGTGTTGTCACATTGTCCCTATCGTATAATATATAATATAAAGTGATTGTGAGTATGAGCTACATTTGCTCATTATGATGCTTTGAATAAATAATATGTGTCAGTAAGACAAAAACATCATTCAGGTCATAGACATTGAATTAAGAATGATAACAATTTCCACACAAGTTCTTTAGAGAGGGAATTTTGTGGACCTGCCAGTGATATAGTTAACAACACAGACACTCTTATCTGTTTTAAAAACCTGGGACATTAGCTTGGGCTATCTCCTAGCTAGCTCTTATTTTAAACCTGAGTATTGTAGTGTATGTCCTGCTATGTGTATTGTTCTTTTCCTATCTCTCAGCCCCAGGTCCTTTGTTTTTATACATGTCCCACTAGGTAATCTCCGACCTCTCAGTCTTCTCCCATCATCCCTTTCTCCCTACCTGGAAGTTCTACCTTCTGCTTCCTGTCCATCTTTTGGCCATGTGATCTTTGTTAAAACCAATCAGAGAATGCCTTAGTCAAGTGAAGAAGAAACAAATATTTAGATACCCTTGTCAGCACCTCCTGGTGTAGCAATTATCAGTTGAGAATACACGGGCACATATTCATAGCCAGTTTATACAGTATGTGTGGGGGTAAGTTACGCAAATGTTTCTTAATCTTTTAAAATAGACAGGAGAGCACTTGCTCAGGTGTTGTAAACTCAAAGTCTAGAAATTACATCTGGTCACTGAAACACCTCTTTGTCCTTGCCAAGTTGAAATGTTATGGCCACAGTATGTTCATAAATAGTGTCAGACTTTCTACTGTATTGTTGAAATTATTCCACCCTTTGAAGCAGTGAAAATGCCTGATTCAATTTCAGTACTTATAAATCAAAATTAAGCCTAGGAAACTCAACTTATAAATAGCTGTTTTTATTCTAAAGGCACTCTCAGATCAATTTGCTTGGGGATGATGAGATAAAGGAATTGTCTTTCTGCCTACTCAGTTTGGAGCAGGCACCCCCATCTAAAGGACTCAATAGGGGACAGAAAAACAATTAGGTTTTGAAAGACAAGGAATGATATCATGGCTAATACAGGAAATAAAAAAATAAAAACATACATACATTAATAAATAAATAACCCTTATAGTGATGGTTTTGTTCTGAGGAAATTTGTAGGATTAAATGTAAGATTGGAGATGAAATGGATATTTGATTTTACCTCAAAGTCAACAAGAGAAAGAATTAATCATCCCCTCCTTCTATCAAATTAACAATATACCTTTTAGCAAAATTGGTGTGGTATTTATCTCTGAACCTAATGACATCATGCATGTTCAGTGATAGCCTAGTAAGGATCAGGGACAAATCAGCCATGAGTTTTTCCATTAGCGCCTATAAATAATTTCACTGAGAAAGTTGAACAGAATACATGAAATTTTTGTTATATATCAAGTGTTTGTAGGAAACAGTTTAGAAGCTATCCTGGGATTGGTGTAGACTTCCCTTGCTGTGGGTGCACAGACAGATTAAGAGGGAGACTGGGCTGAGAGAAGGAAGACAATTTACCTGAGCAGAAACAATGCATTGTTAGAAGGACATTGTGCTAATCTTCGATTTCCCCTTAAATCTGTCCTCTTTAATCTAGTATACAAACTTATAGAGTTCCATTATTTTCAAAAGAAAGTTTATATTTATATGCTTGTAGTTGGTACCATTTATCTTTATCTGCAGACCCTAAGTCACAAAATCCTGTTAAGTTATAGGGATATGTAAAATCTGCATTTAAAAAAATGTATCAATCATTTCAAGGTGAATTAATAATCAGAACTGGATTCTATTTACCATTCTTTTCCTTGTTATGCTTTACTTTCTTATTAGTATATTGGTGATTTATAGCAAAGAAAAAGAACCAACCTAGTTTTACATGAATTGATGATTGAAAAATGAAAAGCTGCTGTGTATATATAATGGGATTCTATTTAGCTTGAAAGAAAAAGAAACAACTGTAGAAAGCTGGAAAACACACAAACAAACAAGCAAACAAACAAACAAAAAAAAAAACCATGTTCTCCCTCATATGTCAGACCATGAAAGACAGTCTGTCTTCTGGTTGAGCAAGGCTTAACTTCCGGAGACCCAGCAGATTAATCTACAAGGGATGGACCCCTTTAGCTGCACTCCTAGACACTTAGGCTCCTGATATGAGGCCCTCAACTCTGTAATTCTGTGGCCTTCAGTCACAGAGGGCAATGCCCCAAGACCCTGGTACTCTGGCTCTACTCCACCCCCACTGTAACCTGGTTACAGCCAGGTAGGCTGGCCCACTATAAAGGGGATTCTTGGCCCCTCCTCCCTCTCTTATTCTCTCATCCTCTTACTCTCTTATTCTGTCTCTTGTCTCTTGCTCCCTCTCTCTCCCATTCCCTTCCCCCTCTCTCCACGTGGCCATGGCCAGCTTCTAACTCCTTAACTTTTCTCTCTCACACTACTTCTCTACAGTAAAGCTTTAAAACCATAGATTCTTGCTGCCTTCTTTCCCCTGCAGCTCCCAGACAGACCAAGATCCCTACCCCTTCCCCCTCCCCCTCCCCCCCCCCCCACGACTCCAGTTCTCAGCTCTTCTGCAGTATCCAGCAATTTCCTATGATGTCCAAGAGCTAGAGAAACCTGTCCACTCTGTGCTCTGTGAGGCCTAGGGGCCACAAGACTGTGTGGTAGCCCCTGGTGTCTTGAGGCAGTTTGCCACATCTGCCCTGCCAGAGCCAGTGAGTTCTGGTGAGACAGGTTTTCCTCCCACTCTTCTTTTCCCCACACTGCACACCCCGAATACCCTACAAGCTACTCAGTGGCCTAAACTCATACGCACATTCCAATCTATTACATATATGCCTAAAGAAATTTGCATGTAGGGACAGAAAGACATGGAAAGGAGCAGAAGAGGGGGTGCAGGCCAGTGACAAGGAAGAGAGGGAGGATGCAGGTGAGTGATAAGAATGGCCTGAGTCACTTGACTCAGAGATCGCCTTTTCAACAAATGGTGTTGGATCAATTGGAGGTCAGCATGCAGAAAAATTCGAATTGATCCATTCTTATCTCCATGTACTAAACTTCACTCCAAGTGGATCAAGGACCTCCATGTAAAACCAGACACACTGAAACTAATAGAAAAGAAACTGGGGAATACCCTTGAGGACATGGGCACAGGGGAAAAGTTCCTGAATAGAACACCAATAGCTTATGCTTTAAGATCAAGAATTGACAAATGGGACCTCATAAAATTACAAAGTTTCTGTAAGACAAAGGACACTGTTAAAAGGACAAAATGGCAACTAACATACTGGGAAAGTATATTCACCAACCCTACATCTGATAGAGGGCTAATATCCAATATACACAAAGAACTCAAGAAGTTAGACCCCAGGGAACCAAATAACCCTATTAAAAATGGGGTACAGATCTAAACAAAGAATTTTCACCTGAAGAAATTCGGATGACCGAGAGGCACCTTAAGAAGTGCTCAACATCATTAGTCATTAGGGAAATGCAGATCAAAACAACTCTGAGATTTCACCTTACACCAGTCAGAATGGCTAAGGTCAAAAACTCAGGAGATAGCAGGTGTTGGTGAGGATGTGGAGAAAGAGGAACACTCCTCCACTGCTGGTGGGGCTGTAAGATGGTACAACCACTGTGGAAATCAGTCTGGAGGTTCCTCAGAAAACTGGACATGAGACTTCCAGAGGACCCTGCTATACCTTTCCTGGGCATATACCCAAAAGATTCCCCAGCATGCAATAAAGACACATGCTCCATTATGTTCATAGCAGCCTTATTTATAATAGCCAGAAGCTGGAAAGAACCCAGATGACCCTCAAAGGAGGAATGGATACAGAAAATGTGGTATATTTACACAATGGAATACTACTCAGCAATTAGAAACAATGAATTCACAAAATTTTTAGGCAAATGGTTTGATCTGGAAAATATCATCCTAAGTGAGGTAACCCAATCACAAAAGAATACACATGGAATGCAATCTCTGATAAGTGGATATTAATTAGCCCAGAAGCCCTGAATACCCAAGGCACAAATTGCATAACAAATGACTCCCATGAAGACGTATGGAGAGGGTCCTGATCCTGGAAAGGATTGATCTAGCATTGGAAAGGAATATAAGGACAGAGAAAAAGGAGGGAGGTGATTGGAGAAGGGATGGAGAAAAGAAGGTTTATGGGACATATGGGGAGGGGGAATCCGGGAAAGGGGAAATCATTTGGAATGTAAACAAAGAATATAGAAAATAAAAATATTAAAAAAAAGAGACAAGAATAATTATCCATGTAAGAGATAGGGTAGTTTTCCTTCCAGAGTCTCTGTTCCCAGTCATAGTCCCTTCCAGGACTACAACCATGAAAAAAAAAAAAAAAGAAAAGAAAAGAAAAAGAAAAGAATGACCTGAGTCTGGATAAAGAACTGCTGAGCTGTTAAACTGCTTAGGCACCTAATTGGTTTTCAACATCACCATACATTTTATTTTAGGTGGTGGATAAGTGAATAAAAATATACTTGACAGTGGCAGTGTAAGCTTGAATGTGAAGCTCCACAGCCTCAGAATAGAGGTTCTATCTGTATAGAAGTTCATCGACATTTATGGACTTTGGTTAATTTTAGTGTGTGGCTTTTTTTTTTAAACTTGTAATCCTTAGAATAAGTTTTAACAAAAATGGCTCTGATGTTGTACAGCAGAAAGACTTGAATTGGCTTATTTAGAGTGTTTATCTCAGCAGTGCAAACACGTTGATTTTTGTGTTTGCGGTCATGCATTTTGTTCTTTGAACTTTATTTGGCCCATTGTGGAAACTGTAGGCAGGAAGGACTACAATGACTACATTTTTAAAGGGACACCTGGGGAAAGCCAGGAGGCAGCTAGAGCAGCTGTTAAAGCTTTGCAGTGCTCTGTCCAGGGGAACTGTCCTTTGCCACCATGGCTCATAGCTGCTGCTCTCCTTCAGAGCTGGACTGGTGGAGTTGGTTTAAATATAAATTTCGTTTCAAGTTGTTTAGGATCTAATACTTCGACATTTCATATTACTCTAGATTTTTGTTTGTTTGCCCCAACTGATGTCTTCTCACTAGTTTAGGAGATTTCCTTTACTTCTTTTTTTCTGCTTTTTATTTTGGATTTTGACTTGCTAAAATAACTCTTCCCTCATCAGAATCAGCATGTGGCAGTCAACAGTGTGGGTGTAGGAACAGAAGTGGTTAGCATCTGGTTTCCTGTCTCTGAATCCACTGGTGGCCAGTCACTGATGATTTAACACTTCCTATTAATAAAACCTGCTTATGGATTTGCTTTTTCCCAAATTTATCTTTTAAAATTAAATATGAAACTTATAGATTGTCACAGTTATAATGCTTGACTGGTATTCATGAAGTGAATTTTTGACTGTCAGATGGAGGGTGATTGATCAAGTTTCTTCCCCTTTTTTCAGCATGGAAAAATTGAGGAACACCAATTAGAAGGAATCTGAAAGACTTACAGGTGACCATACTCTTTGCAGAGGCTCGTAGGGACAAAGAGGAAAGGAAAACAAGACAAACCTCTCCCTAATTTGTAATTTCAGGCCACTATATCTGACAAATATGAGATTGCAAAAATAGCTTTTTATTGATGGATTGTAAAAAACAGAAATGAAATGATGAGAGATGAATGAATTTCATTCACTGTGTTTTATTGGATTGAAATGTAGCTTTCCACACTCTGAATAGAATTTTAAACATGTCTGGGAATTAAAATGAAATAGAAGTTTTTTTGTTTTTTTTTTTAAAGCTCCTCATAGGTTAGTTTCTCAGACAGACTGGAATGCTTTGACCTTGAAAAAATAAATCCAGAAGCTAAAGGCAGCATGTGATACAGATACGTGTTATCTATCATATAAATCACACACTACTTTGTAGCACAACTTTAACATAACAAAGAGCACAGAAAGATGAAAAGGCAATTTATGTATACAGGTGACATGTATAAAACAATGATGTCATCTATAATAATATTCAAAGGCATTTTTACTCTGCGAACAAGGTTTACTCTTGTAAAGCAGTACCATTCTGACAGTGTGTGCTAAGACAGACATATACAATTATTGTTCTAACCTCTTTGATTTTATAAATCATTGTAAATATGAAATATTGACAATTTAGAACTCTGATTATAGTTACTATTGAAAATATTAGCTGGTGGAAAACCTCAGATGGTTGTATAAAATTGTTAGTCTGTCCTTCTTTTAGAAACAAGTTTTTGTACACATTGTTATGGATAAGACTCTTGAAAAATAACAACCTTCTCCATCAGAGACTCTCCAAGGTATTCTTGAAGATCACAGAAATAGAAAATCTTCCCATTTCCTACCTCCAAGCTTTATATTTATTAGTGAATAGATTTATGAGAAAATAAACAAAACCAATAGACAACAGCAAAAACTACAACAACACACTACAGTACAAATGAAGCAATTATGCTAAACCTAGAGACAAAAGATAAACCAAGGACTCCTGCTTTGAAATAGAGACATTATTTTTTTTTTCTTGACTGTCCTAGAACTCACTATGTTTTATTTTAAATATTTTTATTTTCTATATTCTTTGTTTACATTATTTTTGAGTTCATCTTTGTGGTTCTGAGAATTTGGAGGTAGGATCTAGTTATCCACATTTCAAGTAACATTGTCCTTATCTATAAAAGTGATTACACACACTGGACTCAGTTCTTAGAATGAAACTGTTACACTGGCCTCACTTTCAAGCCTGTCATTTGTGTTGACCATTTAACCTTTCTAAGAGAAGACAACAATTGCTATAATGATTTTACAATTATATTCTTTGTCTGCAATGATATCAAATCCAAGGAATTCTTGCTGATACCACTGAAATCCTGGCTGGGTTTCACCAGGATACCACCTGGGTGCTGGGGCCACAAGGAACAGCAAAATTGCTCCATTTATCCTTTACATCCAACATCCTGTCATTTACTTTATACCCCTATCACCCACAGGGGCATGGAGAGAAGCATGGGGAGAGTCTAAGAGGAGAGCATTTGCAGAATAAGATACCACAGGTGGTCCTGAAGGAGGGCTGTGTCTGCAGCCAAGCCTTGAACTTATTCAAATAAAGAGGAGTGAATGCAGGAGACATCTACTCACCCATGTTGTGATGGTGTGTGGATGTGGGGAGATGATTTAACACAGGAATTTAGACACTTATTATTTTGGCCTCAGGACAGCTTTAGATTCATGGAAATGGACTTTAGGTAGGGGTCCTGATGTATGAACTATATGGAGAAAGAAGGGAGTTAAGTAAACAGGTTACTATGAAGAAAAAGCATAGCTGAGCCTAGGCCTTCCCCTTGCAAGATTATTTCAGCCACACCTTGCCAATATCCTGGAATACAGGAGAAAGGGGAATTCAGAAAAGCCCAGTATGAAACCAATTAAACACAACCTGGTTGCACTTTGCTTCAACTGGAGCATATCCCTCTTTATAATAGGAATCAGGGGATTCTTGGTGTCAGCATAAAGGCCCTGATCTCTACATGGTTCACAGAATCCCTATATAAAGGTCCCTAAGTGTCATCACACCTATTGTTTTTGCTTCTAGACTACACAGACTCTTATCCATAATCCTTTCAAGAATGTGCCTCTTATAGAGAAGTGCATTAAGTGAAGAAATATTCCACCCTCTCAAACATTCGCTTCAACCCTCAGTGGGGTTGCTTGGGATGTACAATTAAGAAGGAATAAAGCTCTTGTCCATCCAAAATAACTTTCACTAACACTACCAAAATAGTCACATAGTTTACTTTCTCAGGACCTGTTCTGAGCCAGCCTGATCAATTCAGAACTAATGAGTTGAACAACCGCCTACTCAATGACAACTCGGTCAAGGAAGAAAGAAATTAAAGACTTTTTAGAATTTAATGAAAATGAAGGCACAACATACCCAAACTTATGAGACACAATGAAAGCAGTGCTAAAATGTTTATTTTTTAATGGAAATTTATTTATCAATTTTTCTTTTTTGTTTATCAATTTCTGTATGTGTTTATGTTTATGAGTATGGACATACATGTATCCTCTGTGTATGTATGTATGTATGTATGTATGTGTGTGTGTGTGTGTGTTATGCATATGTGTGTGCACACCCTCCTGCTCACATAGGTAGTAGGCAGGGGATATAAGCTTGAGTGTCAATCCTCACCCTCCATCTTGCTTGAGGCAATGTCTTGTTGGCCACTGTGTACACCAGGCATCTGCAGATTCCATTTCCACCTCCATCTCTCTGATGCAAGCTCCCACACCTTCTCACTTAAAAAAAAATAAAGATTTATTTATTTATTTTATGTATATGAGTGCACTGTAGCTGTCTTCAGACACACCAGAAGAGGGCATTGGATCTTATTACAGATGGTTGTGAGTCACCAAGTGGCCATTGGATATTGAACTCAGAACCTCTGGAAGAACATCTAGTGCTCTTAACCACAGAGCCATCTCTCCAGTCCCCAATACCTAAATTTTATGTGGATTCTGGGGATCTGAATTCAGGTCCTCAGAATTCTGTAGCAAGAGCTACCTTTAGAACTCTTATTTATTTGTTTGTTGGTTTGTTTATTTATTTATTTAGAATTGGATATCTTCTTTATTTATATTTCAAATATTTTCCCCTTTCCAGGTCTCCCCTTCGGAAACCCCCTATCCAATCTCCCCTCCCCCTGCCTCTATGAGGGTGCTCTCCAACCCATCCACCCATTCCTGTCCTCCCACACTGGTATTTTCTACACTGGAACATTGAATACTCTCAGGCCCAAGGGCCTCTCCTCCCACTGTTATCCAACAAGGCCATCCTCGGCCACTTATGTGGCCAGCACCATGGGTCACTCCATGTATATTCTTTGGTTGGTGGTTCAGTCCCCGGGAACTCCAGAGGGGTCTTGCCTGTTGACACAGCTGCTCCCTTCATGGGGCTGCAAACTCCTTCAGCAACTTCAGTGCCTTCTCCACCTCCTACATTGGGGACCATGCGCTCAGTCCAATGGTTGACTGCAAGCTTCTGCCTCTATCTTTGTCAGACTCTGGGCAGAGCCTCGTTGGAGACAGCCATACTAGGCTTCCATTAGCAAGTACTTTCTGGCATCCACAATAACGTCCAGGTTTGGTGGCTGTATATGGAATGGATCCCCAGGTGCAATAATATCTGTGTGGCCTTTCCTTCTATCTATGCTCCACACTTTGTCTCCATATTTCCTTCTGTGAGTATTTTGTTCACCCTTCTAAAAAGCACATACATATTTGGGTCTTCCTTCTTCTTAGGCTTCATAGGGTCTGTAAATTCTTAAAAGGTTCAGTTGCAGGTTGGAGAAATATCTCCCTTTACTCAAAGACACCTGTTCTAAGTACTCAGGCTGTCTCTTTTTCATAATTAGTAAACTTGTAATTCCTAAGCACAGACATTCAGGAAACTCAATACTGTTTTTAATATTAATATTAAAATTAATATGTGTGATCTATAAAATAAATTATAGGTCTCAAACTCAAATGCCCAACATATATGAGAAATGGTAAAAGAGAGTTCTAATGTGTTAGGAAATTTCAGATTGTAATTCAGAGTATCATTCCCAATAAATTACCAGGGAATATTTTCATGTGTTATTCCTACATGATTTATGGGAGGTATAGAAATTAGCAGTAAGCTCAAAATCATTTAGTTTCTAGTTTGGATAGTGTAAGTCAACAGAGAAATACGCATCTTAGAAGAAGGGGTAATAAATAACTCCAAGTTTAGAAACCGGACTTTAGGAACAGCCATCTGATTTTCAGGATTATCCACAGAAGCAGGATGTATATTCTGTTAACTTGATCATACTTGAATTTATACACAAAAGCAGAAACCAGCTGAGTAGTCCTAATGACATCATTTGAAACATACATATTAAATCTGCTATAATTTTCTAGAAATATTGGGACTAAATGGCTTATCTTTCTCTAACAGGTTTACGCTCAAAAATAAATAAAAAATACTTGTACAAATTATACAAATAATATTTCAAGTAAAACACTGACAAGATAAACAGAATTAGGAAAATGATGCATAAATTGGATTTAAAGAAAAAGAAAAAGGACCAGATATTTCTTTTGTTATTCTCCCTGTGTTGTGAGTCCTGGATGTTTTGGGAGATATTGAGAAAAGAGGCAAAAGAACAGAAATAAATGTGTTCTAAAATAGAAGAATAAAGACTTAATGTCTTAATAACATGCTTAATTTGAAGAATGAGAAGAAAAAATTTCATGTTCAGGAAGTGAGAAAATAAATTGTGAGAGAACTAAAATATTCCTAATTTAAGTCCTATCAAATTGAAAGGCCATAAAGAGCAACTATAGAAGTAGGTGAGATATGAGAACATGATGTATTCCTTTATATATTAGCTTTATTCCTTTGGGGAAATAATCTTTATTATTGGAAAGAAGAGCTAAACACCAAGAGATAAATGATGGAATTTTGCAGTGAATGCAGGATAAAAGGAATGGAAACCCATATCATGGAAAAAGCCAAGCTAGGAATACTAAAAGTATAGGAAAAAGAAGCAATCTAAAATGATTATTCGTCTTGTTTAAGTTTGAAATCATTTTTATGAAATAAACTGATTACATCTACCTTTAAGAAAAAGACATTTTAATATTTGATTATGTCTTTCCCGGCTGGAGACACGCTTGGTGGGAAAGAATATTTGTTAGTTTTACTGAGGAACCACATTCCGTACCCAGCACCCACGTTGGGTGGCTCATAACTTCCTGTAACTCCAGTTCCAGGAGATACAACCCACTCTTTAAGGTCAATGGCCAAACACGCAGTGCACAAATACACACACATCTGCATCCAAACATACACGTAAAGTAAGTAAATCTTAAAAGATGAAAAATATTTTGAGAATCAATGCATTCTTCCATTTTGCCTATTTTATTGGTTAGTTCTATGTTTCTGATCTAGATATATAATTCACATTTTCAAGGATGGCACAGTAGCTCAGAGAGTAAAAATATCTGCTACTAAGCCCGGTGATCTGAGTTTGATCCATAGGGCCTATGTGGGTGGAAAGAGAGAACCAGGTCCTTCAGTTCTCCTCTGACCTCCTCAAGAGCCATGCACATGTGCACACAACTGCACACTCAGCTGAGTGCTGCACTAAGTTCTAGTTCATATCTGGTTCACATTTGTCTATGAAATAGGAGGAAAATACCAATATTATGTGTACTAAACATTTAAAAAATATTAATTACATTTGTTGATAGTTGCATACAGCTTATGAAATTAGGTATCTGAAATTAGGTATTCCTCTTATTCTGATCATTTCCCATGGTTTTATTTCCCCACCACTCTACACACACACACACACACACACACACCTCCATGTCCTTTTCTCATCTTTCTGCCTTTTTGATTTCTTTCACAATCCCCTGGTTTAATCAGAGCTATCTGTGTGAATATAGGTATGAAGTGATCCACTGAAGCCTGGTAGACTCTTTGCTAGATACACATCTAAAGAGACAGATTACCTCTCCTTGCGAATCTATCAGTAGGGAATAACATTAGGGAGAGATAGGTATGATGATCCCCACCCCCACTTCATAACTGTATTTTAGCCAGTTTAAATTTTCACAGGTATTGGTGTAAGCAACTGCAGCTGTGGTACATAAATAATGCATTTTTAAAGGAAGAAAACTTGAAACAAGAAGCAGGCTTGCTTTAGCTGTTTAATATGGATGTTATACTGGACTTCTGGGAAAACACAACATCTTTGTGTGTGGCATAATCCACATATTGATTATATTTAAAGGAGGTTGTTGCTTAAGGGTTGCCAGTGTAGGTCACTCTGTGACTTCCTCAAGGTAGGAAGATATGTCTAGATATTCCCACAACTGCAGTAAAGTAGAAACTAATAGTGCACACTCCCCTGCTCAGTTTCACCAAGATTTAAGAATGCATTTGTAGAATTCTTCAAAATTATCACTCTTAAGACCTAGTCTAAAATATGACTATGAATTATTACCCATCTGAGTGATTTATTTCTCTAATTAATGTACACTAATGCAGTTGGTGAGATTTACTGTGATTGCCATAGTAGGCAATATAGCTCAACTAAAAGATTAAGAAAATTCCAGGAAATGAAATGCATAGATGGACAGATTGGCTTATAGAATAATATCTGATGCCATTAGCAAAGATCATTTCACAAAAGTGAACAGTCACAGAAGGTTTCATTTCATGTAATAAAGCTCCACTTTCCTCTTCCCATTATGAAAGCAATATATCCTTCCCACTTGTTTAACTTGAAACTGCTAATGTAAGTTAACCTCTTTTTGATTCCTCAAGGTCATCCTTAGGAACATCTGAATACAGAGAATTCTTTGTGACCGCTGAGGTTTGGAAAGTGGTTCCCCATCCTGCTGGGTATCCATGCTTTCCTTCTTCATTAAGAAAGCAATTGTTTATTTTTACCATCTCCCAAGTTCCTTCTTAAAACATCACTTCCCTGCTATAGAAAGCCTACTTTCAAGCTGCTGAAGACAAGAATGTGAAGGAGCAAAAATATAGAATTATCTTCCTAATAAAACTAACAGATTTCAAACCAGGCTCTAAAGACTGCTTTGAGGTTCAAAATGCCTAAGCCTCTGTGGGATTCACTAACGTTTCAATATTCGGATACTTCCCTTGTTTGCTTTCAGATTTTCAGCCATGTCCTGGGGATTTAGGACTGCAGTATAAAGCCCTTCAGGTGTGACCTATCCTCAAAGAACAGCTCAATATGCCTTCTCTAAATAGCACATATTGCTGTACAATTGGTCCTCTATTGTTGAATAATGAATAAGTGCATACTACTTACACAGTTGTTTGCAAATCATCCTAGCATGTATAGGTATGTGCACACAACTTGTGTGCCAATGTATTATAATGAATGAGGCTGTATCATGATTTATTGAGATTACTGACATTGTAATTCTCATAATTAGCAGAGGTATTCACGCTATGCATGCATGAGACATTTTTAAAATATTTTTTGGCTTTAAGGCTTGATTTTTTTTCTCCAGTCCTTACAGCATAACATGCACTGTTTCTTAGTATTTTTCAGGACACTTGGAAATATAGCTGCTGAGCACTATAACCCATGTCAGCTTGCTGGGATACAATTCTGCTACCCCTTGTTAATAACAATATCTCATGTCATCATGATTCACCTTTGTTTTAGGTCTGTTCCATAAATTTGGAACAGACCAATTTATAACATTGTTCAATGCGCAAATTCAGTTTCTGTTTACTTTCTTTACAGTTATGAATCAGTCAAGCAATGGTTAAGCCTAACTGCTTTTGTTTGCTTTTCGTTTTGTTTTTTCTTATGTTTAATAGAGTATAATTTAAATATGCTAGGTTTTAAGCATGATAATTTTGAGCCTATTACCAGCACCCATCTGTAAGATCTATTTTCAGTTTATTTTTAAGAAATAAGGGAATAGTGAACTGTATATTAGAGCTAAACTTATGTAAAGGTGGCTTGGTTGGTATGTATGTGTTATGTGCTAGGACATAGAAGCTACCTAGTTATTTTTTTCCATTCAGGTCTGCATGGTGTCACTGGGTTCATAGAAACACATACTGTATCAGGCAATTTTGGGACACAGGGAGGACATTATTCCAGTTGTAAGTTTGAACCTACCATTCTAATATTATGCACTAGCCTAGGAACTGTCCGGCTTCATCTTAAAAACCTCATTCCTGTCATTTATTGGCTCTTGCAGGCTTTGTGCTCTACATATCATTTCATGAGAGAGTCACAGAGACTTCCTAACAGATACTATCAGTCTCTTTAACAATAAACAGCTTGGAGCTCTGAAAGAATGTGCTGTGCTTAAAACCACTCAGCTGATAAATATAAGAGTACATACAGACTTTGTAAAGACTGTTATTCATAAACATATTCAAAAACATATTTATTAGTATTTAGTAAATTGTGCATTAACATTTATTGGAAAATTTGCAATTTAAAGTCTTCTGACATTTCTGTTCCTAGGTGTCTAATGAAGGTCATTGTTTTCTTTTACCAAGCTACATGCATCTTGAATTGAGAAGTTAGAAAATATTTGTAGATTTTTTTCCTCTTTGCTTATGGAAATTCACTCCTTTCTTTTTGCTCTTCACTAATTGTAGATAATCATATTGAATGGAGATTTTAAAAATGTTTTGTAGCCTTGTTGTCTTCTGGGTTAATTGTGCCCATTTGCATAAGGGAAAGTCTCAGGCCTATTCTGAAAAATGTTCACAGGTAATTGTCTCTCTAGGCACAAAGCTTACTTCATCATCTGCTCTTCCTGCTGCATATACATCCCATAATCTTGCATTTCCTTTGAAATATTCTCTTTCACACTGTCTTCTTCACGTAGAGTACTTCAGAAAAGTACTAGTGCAGCCACTGTCAAGATCAACCAACCTTGGCCCTGTGTATCGTGCATGAGCTGTTTACTCCTAGCTTGTAGGGTGATATAGTATCCGCCATTTAAACT
Source organism: Apodemus sylvaticus (assembly GCF_947179515.1). Lineage (NCBI taxonomy): Eukaryota > Metazoa > Chordata > Mammalia > Rodentia > Muridae > Apodemus > Apodemus sylvaticus. The sequence goes on along the minus strand of NC_067477.1, from coordinate 139,149,437 downwards.
TTACATTTACCATACCTTTTAAAGCATATGCATGCCACCTGTGTTTCATAGTGCTCCTTCTAAATACTCTGAGCAAATTCTGATTTTTTCTAAAACAGTAAGATATACATCCTGGCTTCTAATCTCCACTCTCAATGATCTCATTCCATTTTTTTTTAACCTTGATACCTTTGCTAACTCTTCCTTCTCACTGTAATCCTGACATAAGTGAATCTGGTACCAAATCAGAAAACTAGAAAAGGATATCCATTGTATCAGCAGTAGTAAAAAAAAATAGCTCAATATTGGGACATGATTGTACATGATATAAAAAGAAAAGATCTCTGAACTGTAATAGCTTTCCTGATAATAATTCATTATGAGATGCTAAGAACTTTAAAACTATGATTTTGATTGTAGTCTTGATGACTAAAGATAGATTGATATTTTTTTCTAGTTGAAGTATATAAATTAAAAATAAAGTCCCCAGTAAAAACGTACTTTATATGGTTTATGTATTTCATGTTGTTGCTAGGCTACGTTTTTACAAGGGTGCCAATTAGAATAATAAGATAGATTATTCTTATGCAATAACAGACCATGGAATGAATCTAAATTCTGCAAAGGAGAGCTCTTTGCATGCAAAAGAAAACCTAGATCATAATGCAGTCTTGTATATTCATGTTATATTAATCTAAACAGTGCTTGATCATAATGTGTTAGTGAACTTGTCCAACAAATCTGTTCTAACAAACAAAACACCAGATGCAATGCTTAGAATGGTAACTTGTTAAAATTAGGCTCCTTTGGTAGAAAAGAAAATGGATGCTCTGAATAAATTCCATTAGCATTTGGTGTGGATGGAAGCAAATTACTGATAACATTTCAAGTTACTCAGTTGATATTTTTTAAAAATATATTTTGAATGTTAAATTAGATTGTAGGATGGTAATATAATATTTGTAAGTGTTCTTTCTAACATGCATCTATTAATCACAATTCAAAATCATTCCTCAGTTGTCATTGAAATGTAGATTTGATATATAGGAACATTAGCAGTAACATTGGTGGTCATCCTTCATGATACTCAACAAATGCTTAAGGAAGTAGGGCTGAATCTGGGATTTCAAGGGTAAGACGAACTATTTTGTGTTTTTCAAATACTTGATGTAGGAAAGGCTATTTACTTAAGATTTTGCCATCTGTCTAGGCTTTTTCTCATACAAATATCCATGGTCTGGATAACAAGATGTGAGAAGAAAGAATTATCTGCTCATAGGACACCTTCCCAGAAGCATAATCTAGTGTCTCAGGCAATTGAAGTACTAAAAGAAAAATCAATTAATTCAGTGAAAGTTCCCCAAACCAATTGAATTATCTGAATTGTTTGTCTGTGTGACTGAATTAGGTCAGTAAATTTAGCCAAAATGGCAGATTTTTTTTTTAGCACAAAAGAACTCTGACAAATAGATCCTGGGGAGTACTGGGGACTGCCAACCTGATACATTTATACCTTCATGTTCCACATTCATATCTTCATGTTCCACATTCATAACTTCATGCTATATATTCATATCTTCATGTTCCACATTCATATCTTCATATTCCACATACATACCTTCATGCTCCAAATTCACATCTTCATGTTCCACATTCATAACTTCATGTTATACATTCATATCTTCATGTTACACATTCGTATCTTCATACGCCACATTTATATCTTCATGCTACATCATTAATGACTTACATATTCTGAAATCCTCAATAATGTGCTGCAGACATGACAAAATTAAATTATAGAACAGAATATAAGTTGAATTGTCCCCTGAAAACTCAGCAGAACAAAGAACATTGAAATTCAAACCCAGCTTTCAAGTATCTTCTTAACTAAGACATACTATTTGTAAAGGCACTGGATTTTAAAAAGAATTTTTTTCAAACCAAAACACTGAAGAAGACAGACAAGTTCTGTTTCTTTTGGTGACCATTATATGCTCCTGGGTAGTAAATGACTACTGGGAAGAGAAGCAAGATGGATCTTCTGCCCTGTTCTCTACCAATGGCCTCCTCTACATCTATTTCTCCCAGGTATCATAAAAACAAAAAACAAACAAACAAAAATAAAAAACAAAATCCCCACCTCCTCATTTTATCTAAACTTAACTCTTTGTTGTCCTTAATACCCAATACCAAATAATGATACAATTCTTTTTTTTCTTTTTTTTTTTTTAATTTTCTATATTCTTTGTTTACATTCCAAATGATTTCCCCTTTCCTGGTTCCCTCCTCCCCATAGGTCCCATAAGCCCTCTTCCCTCCACCCATTCCCCAATCAAACCCCTCCCACTTCTCTGTCCTGGTAATGCCCTATAATGCTGCATCAAGCCTTTCCAGGACCACAGCCCTCTCCTTCTTGGGAGGGAGAATAGGAATGAGTTGATATGTGAGTTGTGTCTTGGGTAGGCTTCTGGGCTAATATCCACTTATCAGATAGAAGCCAATTATAAATCTTTTACATATAAAATTTAAAGAAATTAATATTAAATGAATGAATTGTAAGCTTTATAGTATATTCTTGTCCACTCTACTCTTTACAAGGCCTAACTGGTTTATTAAATGCCTCAGCACAGTGACATTCAGAGCCAGTTGACCTTTGCATTTTTTGAAACTCTTATTTCATGCCTCTGTTCACCTTTTGGCTCTTATTTGTATAACAGCAATACTTATACATATCAGGGAAATACTGAACAGTTACTGTGCTGAGGAATTGCCTTCAGGATTTGGCAATTATTATTTTTCTTTAATCCTCATAACAACTAATGAAGTCAGTGTGAATAGCATTGCCTTACACCAATGAAAAAGTTGAGTAGGATAATCCACTTGCTGGATATGCCAAAGCTACAAAAGGGTAGAGATGAAAATCAACTGCAGCTGTCTGCATCTGGGCCTGAACTCCTGGCCATTAAGCCATGAAGACATATTATATTGTACTCAGTGCCCTGTTTCCCATTCTCATTGTTCTCTATTAATATACTGTTCATCTTCCTAGCTATATATTAAACTTAATTATTTCTTCTTCTTCTTCTTCTTCTTCTTCTTCTTCTTCTTCTTCTTCTTCTTCTTCTTCTTCTTCTTCTTCTTCTTCTTCTTCTTCTTCTTCTTCTTCTTCTCCTTCTCCTCCTCCTCCTCCTCCTCCTCCTCCTCCTCCTCCTCCTCCTCTTCTTCCTCCTCCTCCTCGTCCTCTTCCTTCTCCTCCCTCCTCCTCCTCTTATTTTGTTCTTGTTCTTGTTCTTTCTTCTTCTTCTTCTTCTTCTTCTTCTTCTTCTTCTTCTTCTTCTTCTTCTTCTTCTTCTTCTTCTTCTTCTTCTTCTTCTTCTTCTTCTTCTTCTTCTTCTTCTTCTTCTTCTTCTTCTTCTTCTTCTTCTTCTTCTTCTTCTTCTTCTTCTTCTTCTTCTTCTTCTTCTTCTTCTTCTTCCTCTTCTTCTTCTTCCTCTTCTTTTTCTTCCTCTTCTTCCTGATCCTCCTCACATCACTCCTAGTTTTCCCCCTCCTTCTCTTTTTCTCCTCTTTTTCTCCACCCTTTTCTCCTTCATCATCACCCCTTCTTTCTCCTCCTCCTCTGCCCCAACTTTCTTCTCCTATCCTCCTCCTTCACAGGACTATCACAGGCTCAGTAGTATATATTAGTTTATTAGTTAACAAGTGTTCTTACCTGATAACCTTTTATAAATTTTTGTATAACCAGACCTACTAAAATGTAAAATTTCAAAAATAAAAACATTAAACCTCATTATTTATCCTCAATACATATTTGTCTTTTGATCTGGTAAGTTGCTCACTAATAAAGCTATGTGACAACTTCTTCCCTAAGCATGATTCAAATGACCCACATATTGGAAAGAGAGAACCAATTCCTACAAATTGTCTCCTGGCCTCCATATGCACATCATGACACATGCTCCTCTCCCCCAATATAATGAAAAAATATACTCACCATTTTCTGCGTTAACTTGGCCTTTACTCAACCAAACTATAACACTGTGAGCCATGTTCTGTTAACTCTTACCTATCTGCTGCAGAAGAAATCATAGTATTGCACTGGTTTTGCTCCAAAGCACTCTCACCTGCCTGTGTTCTTCACTCCTTGCATATGCCATCCTGAATGCACATAGTCATCTCCTAGCTAAGGACCTGATTCCTGTGAGCCAACGTTTCATTCTCTAGACTGATTAAAACTCAAATGATATCTTAGTAGTCCTGTTTTAAGAAATTTTTTTATATGCCCCTGTGTCCAAAGAGTAGATGCTAGAAATCAGAGTGGCCCTGAGGAGGCTGCTTGGGTTAGTTTAGACCTGCCTAAGTCTTCAGCTAAGCTCTCCAGTGCTTTAGCAAGCCACAGCACTTGGCAGTTCTAAGACAGTGCCTGCTTCATGATGCTCCAGAGGTTGTTGTCTGATGGTCTATTAGAAAAACAATCTTTTCCTCTATTTCCTGAGGCCCTTATTAACTGTACAAATTGGTGATTTCCCTGTGTGTCATTTTTGTCTAGTTGTTATCTCTCAAGGTTGGTCGTCTCTGTCTTTTATATCATTGTTTGCCTGCTACCAAAATTAGTTCCTAATGAACATAAGGAATGTAATCAATATAAAATGGGTCAATGGGTTGATAGATGAACGAATGTGTTTATTTTTTGTGTTATGTGTTTTCTAACTAATCACCTTTCTTCCAAAATTAATTTTCCTGGCTATAAGTGTTTATCAAAATAATAGCAAATACAACAAGCTACTCTGAAGAGTCCTGGTCACCCAGGATAACACACCCAACTGTGATTCCTACACACGATTTCCTATAATGACAAGTCATTATAGAGGATTTTCAGGAAGATTATATTTTTGTTGATTTCTACATACCTGAAAAACTCATTGTATTTTTACATTTATGTCAATCTGACCAGAGAAAGTAACCAGTTTCAATTTGTACTTATAGAAATTATTTCGGTGGCAATGGATTCTTATTATATTCAATCAATTGTATACATAATAGGGAAAACAAAAACACTCCTTTTGCTAGTATTGGCAGAAAGCAAATTAGGTTTAAACAATTCATTTTAAGGGTCTTTCAGAATCATCATAATCTCCTACTAATAAATTATAGTTTGAATATGTTTGGATAATTTTCTGGCCTGACTAGAATTATGTATTCTCACATCTATACTTAACAGACAAGTCTGAGGGTAGCATGCTTTTTTTAATTAAAATTACTCTTTTCATTTATTATTTTTTTCAAAATTAAAATTTCTCCTTTTGTTGTCCACTTTATAACATATGCAGATATCCTGCAGTAAAAGAAATACCAAGATGAATAAGTAGTCCATTTTCTAGCTTAGTCAGCCAGAACTAGTGATGGCTACATTACATTAGATTGGATCTAATGTGCTGTTTTGCAAATAGAAAAGGGTTGATTATATATGCAAAGGGATGCTCATAGGTGCACATTTACTTAAATAGCTAATGTTCCACAGGAAATCTTCCACTTAGGGAACCTCATGAAAAATGGTTACTGAATATAACCACCTAAAATTGATTTAATTAATTTAAATATAATAAGAAAAAACTATTTTTTAATCATGAAAAGGACATGAGATTTTATGCATAGCAGAGTTAGAAGATTTCAGTTAAATACCACTTTGCCTTCATCTAGTCTCTTAGATTTTGAAACTCTATTAATCAAAGTATTCCTATTCTAATTTTAAAAATTCTAAAATGGATGAAGAGCCAAGCATCATATTGGAGGATGCTGTCACACATTTGCTCCTCATCCTGATACCTTCAAACAAATCTGCCTTCTGCCAGGGATTCAACCTCAATTTGTTCTAAAATTAAGATCATCAAGCAGATGGACCCTCCAATTGTATGACTAAGGAAGACTTCTTTCAATACAGAAAAACAGTGAACACATTTGGGTTAAATATTGGTTTTTGGTTAATTTTAGTAATTAAACACACTTTAATTAATAAACCAAAACAATCCATAAGGAATTGAACTACAACAACGTTACTGAGCTGGCATTTTATTCTGTGTAACAAGGGGCTGCATGCTGCCATTTTTAAGCACATGTGTCCTGTCTTCTCTTCACATTTGCTCCCTTTGCCATTCCTCTCCCCTCTTCTCCCTGGAAAGACATTGAGACATGATTTTATTTTTTGTTTTTTTGTTTTTTTGTTTTTGTTTTTATTGGTTTTTTGTTTTGTTTTTGTTTTTCTTTTTTTGAGATTGTTCAGTGAGTGTCTTTATTTTTTTATCTTTTTTTAATTGAATATCATCTTCATTTACATTGTCATGGTAAAACTTTCCAGATTTCCCCCCTCCCCAAAGACTCCCAGCCCCTCCTCCCTCCCCCTGCCTCCATGTATATGCCCCTCCACCTGACATACTCCCACCTAACCCACTTGGTTTCCTTTTGTTGGGGCCTCTGTTGAGCCTTTACCTGACCAAGGACCATTCCTCCCACTGATACTCAACAAGGCCTTCCTCTGCCACATTTTTGGCTGGAACCATGTGTGCCACTTGGATGATGGTTCAGTCCCTGGGAGCCTTGGGGTATCTGAGTGGCCGAAATCATTGTTATTCCCATGGGACTATAAGCTCCTTCAGCTCTTCTGGAGCACCCTCAAGCTCCTCCATTGGGGACCCCATGCCCAGTCCAATAGTTGGTTGCTAGCATCTGCCTCTTTATTTGTAAGTGTCTGGCAGGGCCCCTCTGGAAACAACCATTGCATGCTCCTCTTGGAATACACTTCTTGTCGATCTTAGTAGTGTCAGGGTTTGTTGAATGTTTATAGGATGAATCCCCAGGTAGGACAGTCTCTGGGTGGCCTTTACTACAGCCCCTGCTCTACACATTGTCTCCCTTATTGCTCCTGTGAGTATTTGTTCCCTTTCTTAGAGGAACCAAAGCACCCTTACTTAAGTTCTCCTTCTTCTTGAGCATCCCGTGCTGGGTGAATTGTAACTTGTTTATTTTGAGCTTTTGGGCTAACTGCCTTTTATTAGTGAGTGCATACCATGTCTGATCTTTTGTGATTGGGTTGCCTGGCTCAAGATGACACTTTCTAGTTCCATCCATTTGCCTAAGAATTTTATAAATTCATTGTTTTTAATAGATGAATAGTATTCCATTATGTATATATACCATAGTTTCTGTAACCATTTCTCTGTTTAGGAACATCTGGGTTCTTTCCAGCTCCTGGATATTATAAGTAAGGCAGCAATGAACATAGAGGAGCATGTGTCGTTATTACATGTAGGAGCATCTTCTAGATATATGCCCAGGAGTGGTATAGCTGGGTCATATGCCAGCTGTGGTGGCTCATTCAGTAGATTGAGGCAGGAGGATCACTATGAGTTTGAAGCCAGCTTGATCACCAGTGAGACTCTGTCTGAAAAACAAACTAAATTGGTTACTGATACAGCTGATAACTGATGGTCTACACTGAAGGTTACCTTCAGAAATTTTTAGTTGCTTTATAATTTTTTGAGATTATAATTACATTATGTCCTCCTTTCCTTTCCTACCTTCAAGCCATCCCATTTACCCACTATTACCCTTTTGAAATTCATAACTCTTTCATTAGTTATTGCATACATATATGTATAGTATAATGCATATATATTCCTGAATATAACTCACTCAACTTATATAATGTTTACTGTATGTATGTATTCAGGGATGAAATGTTTATATTTGAGAACCAGTTTGTGTTTCCTTGTGCCCCTTCACAGAAAAACCTATTTCTTCTATTCGTGGCATTTCTTTTTTCCCTGTGGTACTTTGTATAGGGTTGGGGCCTCATGATCCTGACCCTCATCACTTTGAAATGTCTATTATCATTGTCTTGATTAAGATCAACACAGAGACTTTTAAACCTTAGGCACAGTGTGTGTTCATTTGAGCTTATTTTTCCTATCATGAAAATGATAGAGAATTCCCATTGTCCTTTAAAGCTTTGATGCACCTGTAGTTATCATTATCATGTATTTGCTGGAATTTTAAAACTCTTGTTAATTTAACAAAATTAACAAAACATATTGATCAATAAAATTATCTGCTGAGTAGAAAATTTCCACCCCAGCCATTTGTATTTTTGTATTTAAAATGTAACATTGCATTGAAATACAAAAGCTTTCCCTTCGGTTTTTATGATTTTCCACACAAGAAATTACCCTTTAGCTTCTTAGTATAAAGAGCATATATTTAGTTACAAGATGTGCATGCAATAAGCAAAAATTGATTTGTGCGACTTGAAGCACAGTGAATATTTAATACATTTGGTGTAATGAATATTTATCATCTGGAGAAAGGAATGATTTGAAAATAAGAAGGTTGAAATATATAATAAATCAAGACAAATATAAGTTACTATTATGTATTTTTCACTGTATTCAGCAGTTGGAAAATCTGAATTTAGCTATTGGCACAGGGGAAATAATGTATGGTTTGCCCTACAAATGGTCCAATAGATTTAAAACTAAAAGAATCTATTAAGTTTCTTCTACAATATGCAGAATATAAAGTGTTATCAATCTTCTCCATGATTACTTTGTTTCTATAGCAACTTGGAAGATCAAGAGCAATTTGCCAACATTTGTTTGAATTGTCACACACACAAAAAATGGGAAGGGAAGAAAATACATATTATAATTTCTAGACATTGGGTATCCAAAGTACATTGCATTTACACATTTTGAATTACAGAGGAAAAGCCATCAAAGCAACTAGATTCTGAAATGGATATTAAATTTATTGGATAGAAAGTAAGAAACAAGATATTTCCATAGTCTTAATATTCCAACGCTTTTAATAAATATAAAGTGAAAAAATATTTTCAATTTAAAGAATAGAGTATGTCAACCAAGCCAAATGATCAAAGCTAAGATCATTTACTGTGAGGTACATCATCAGTCATTTACCCAGACATAATAAGGAGTTAAAATGCCATAGAGCTTCTTGAACATTCTTGAGCAAACTACAGATAAATCCAAGAAGGACTGGTAAGTATTCTTCTAAAGTATATCCATCTCCAACTCCAACTCAAGGGATTATGTCATTGTGGCAACTTACTTCAAGGTGACATCCCAAGTATGGATGTCAGTGTTTAACAGGTAGTGTTCACATTCAGTTTCCGTCAAATAGTTAGTCCCATATTATTGTACAAAATATTACTTTCTTTGGATAATAATTTAATAACTATTAACAGGAGAATTTAAGTATAAAATATGTGTAATAACCCCTTGAAACTCCAGTATAAGTTTAAAGTTCTTTAAAAAGATATGTATAGGGTTATGATATTTTAGAAATGAAATTTCTCTCTACTGACTCACTAAAGTCATTATACTTCATATGGTATTATATCTTTGGGGAAATCCAGTCATGTTTCCACTATATTCTGAGTAATGAAAGAATGATCATTGGTAACATGAAATGCAAACAGCTTCTTATCTGATCCCACAGAAACTCTAGGGACATGCCTGATATCTCTCAGCTTGAGGCAGCCATTAGGTACTGGGCCATGTGAGGACACCTGTCCTTACTCTTCAGAAATGTGGTACAAGTTTCTTAATAAGAAAATCACATCTTCCCTGGGTGTTTTACTAAGATAGGACAAAAGATGCTCACAGATAGATAATGCTTATTATACAGGTCTTAAGTTATTTTTATAGCATTAATTTTTCCAGAACTAAAATCATGGGGAAATTTTATGTTATATTGTTTTCTACTGTTTTTGAAGTAGCCTTGAAAATTATGCAAGTGTTTAGGAAGATATTTTTTTTCAATTGTAGTTGGATTGATTCTGGCTAGGTTTTATTTTGTTTTGTTGGATGGACTGAGCAGATTATATTTATTTTTAAAATTTTTAGTTATTTTTTATGTATTTAGTTATTTTTTATATATTAATCATATTCTTTTTCCTCCCCCAACTTCTCCCAGACACCCCCTTACTGACCTGACTTTGTGCTCTCTTGCTCTCACTCTCAATAACAAACAACAGCAACTACAACAACAAACCTGACAGCTAAAAACAAAAAATAGAAATGAAGAATGCACAAAATACCAAACCAAAAGTGCACAAAAATTATTACGTCTGCTTTGTGTTACCCAGCTACCCTGGGCATATGGTCTGCCCTGGAGTGTGGTTGTTATACCCAGTGACACTGCACTGAGTAAACTGACTTTTCCATTCTTTGCAGGTATCAGCTGCAAGTAGCTTCTTGGTTGCGGTTGGACTTTCTGTTCATTCCCCCTTTTCAGTGTTGAGACTTTGTCTGGTGTGAACCTGTGCAGGTCTTGTGCATCCTTTCACAGTCTCTGTGAGTTAGTATGTGCATCAGTCTTGTTGTGTCTGGAATGTGTTATTTCCTTGGAGTCATACACTACCTATGACTCTTCCTATCTCTCTACCTCATCTTCCGCACAGATCCCTGAACCTTGAGAAGATAGATTTGATAAAGATGTCTAAGTGTTCTAAAATCTCTCTTGCTACACATTGTGATCCTGGCTATTTTTGTTTTGTTGATTTGATTTGGTTTGGGGTTTTGGTGTGCTTGTTTACAATTTTAAGTTATTTAGGGTAAGCCAATATTTTTTTTCTAAAATCATCATTTGTGTCTGAGTTTCTCTGATTTGTCGATTAGGATCACTCCACCTGATTCTATTTTAGAATGTGATTATGACAGCTTAAATCAGGGTGGATATTATAAGAGACTTGCTTATGTTAGTATAAGGAGAATTATATGTTATATTATTATAATCAAGTGACACATAATTCTCACCTCAAATGGTTATTGTGAAACCTGGTGTGTCTATGTTTTTTTTTCAAATTCTTGCTGGGAGATTAAATGTTTGTTATATCTCAGTAAGGGCAAGAAAAAGGTGAGAGTCTCTTACAATGTTTGAAATGTGGAGCTACCTTACTTTATTATTTTTATTATACCTATTTATTTATGATGAAGCATTGTAGTTGAAATAGTATCTGAAACTATTTGTTCATACCTTGGGCAAAGTAAAGCTCTATTTGTTTGACTTTGTCAAAGCATTCAAATGGTGTGTGTGTGTATGTGTGTGTGTGTGTGTGTGTGTGTTTCCAAATTGTGCACACATCAGAGATCTTTGAAGTTGTACACCCTGCATCTGTCCATGGAGTACAGAGTGTGTGTCTTGTAGTTCTCACTGCTTACACCTCCTGATGTTTCTTGAATCTCTGTATAAGAAGCATGCAGAAGAATGTGAATTGATCCATTCTTGTCTCCTTGTACTAAGCTCAAATCCAAATGGATCAAGGACCTCCACATAAAGCCAGACACTCTGAAGCTAATAGAAAAGAAACTGGGGAAGACCCTTGAGGACATCGGTACAGGGAGAAAGTTTCTGAACAGAACACCAATAGCGTATGCTCTAAGAGCAAGAATTGACAAATGGGACCTCATAAAATTACAAAGTTTCTGTAAGGCAAAGGACACCATCAAGAGGACAAATCGGCAACCAACACATTGGGAAAAGATCTTCACCAATCCTACATCAGATAGAGGGCTAATATCCAATATATATAAAGAACTCAAGAAGTTAGACTCCAGAAAACCGAACAACCCTATTAAAAAATGGGGTACAGAGTTAAACAAAGAATTCTCACCTGAAGAACTTCGGATGGTGGAGAAGCATCTTAAAAAATGCTCAACTTCATTAGTCATTAGGGAAATGCAAATCAAAACAACCCTGAGATTTCATCTTACACCAGTCAGAATGGCTAAGATTAAAAATTCAGGAGACAGCAGGTGTTGGAGAGGGTGTGGAGAAAGAGGAACACTCCTCCACTGCTGGTGGGGTTGCAAATTGGTACAACCACTCTGGAAAGCAATCTGGCGGTTCCTCCGAAAACTGGGCACCTCACTTCCAGAAGATCCTGCTATACCACTCCTGGGCGTATACCCAGAGGATTCCCCACCATGTAATAAGGATACATGCTCTACTATGTTCATAGCAGCCCTATTTATAATTGCCAGATGCTGGAAAGAACCCAGGTATCCCTCAACAGAAGAGTGGATGCAAAAAATGTGGTATATCTACACAATGGAGTACTATTCAGCCATTAGAAACAATGAATTCATGAAATTCTTAGGCAAATGGATGGAGCTAGAGAACATCATACTAAGTGAGGTAACCCAGACTCAAAAGGTTAATCATGGTATGCACTCACTAATAAGTGGTTATTAACCTAGAAAACTGGAATACCCAAAACATAATCCACACATCAAATGAGGTACAAGAAGAAAGGAGGAGTGGCCCCTGGTTCTGGAAAGACTCAGTGAAGCAGTATTCGACAAAACCAGAACGGGGAAGTGGGAAGGGGTGGGTGGGAGGACAGGGGAAGAGAAGGGGGCTTACGGGACTTTCGGGGAGTGGGGGGCTAGAAAAGGGGAAATCATTTGAAATGTAAATAAATTGTATCGAATAAAAAAATTAAAAAAAAAGAATTGTTTCTAGAACAAATGATCCAAATGCCCAGTACACCCACACTTCCATATTTTCTGTTTAGATTACCCCTCCCCAGTTCTCATAAACCCCACAAAATCTATCCCCCTTAATTATTACATCCCTTGATTATCTATATCTGAGTATAGGGATGGTGGCTATTTCTGTACTCAGATATTTCACCTTATACTTCTCATATCTGAGGCTCTCACTGGGGTTGGATCTGACCCTTCCTATACTTACTTTTCCATTTCACTTACTTCTAATGCAAACCCATGATTATGGAATACCCCTAAAGCCCTAATTTATTCTGATTTAATTCCAAAGCACAAAGCTGATGAGAAGCTCATGATTACATGGAAGAGTAAAATCCCACTTCCATGAGGCACCCTCTGCTTTCCAATAATTTCTACATAATGAAGCTCAAAGAACATGATAGCAAATTGAATGGCATGGTAAAGTAATGAAGAGGCTCTTTCCTGCAGGTTCTCCTCAGGTCTCCATGAATGAAGGGGTTAACATCATAGGAAGTTGTCTACTTTTCAGAACAATCCATATCACTGATACAATTAAGCTTCCAAGGTAACTACAAAGCAATAATTGTTCTCAGGTGTGATAGACAGTCTAATTCCTCATAAGTATAGCACACGTGATTTTTTTTAATTCAATTAGTTTTCACTGGTTACTTAGTCATTGTGCACTGTACGAGATGCATTATAACATTTCTAATGCATATATTCAATCAAAGAAGGGCTACAATTATTCATCTGGTGCTAGTTTCTGCATACCAATACTGGAACCATACAATCTTCCAGGACTGACCTTACTAGTGTATAAATTACAAACAAACAAAGGATCATCTACATTACAACTGTTTTTGACATTTTCAGCCATTCACTGGAAGGTGAACCTGTTACTGATTAAGGAAGAAGTGCTTGAGATAAAAACTTAAAAACAAAAATAGAAAATTCATCCCATAAGGATTACTTTTTAAGCATGAAAAAACCTATTTATTTAATGTATTGTGTATGAACATGTGTGTTTTTGTTTGTGGACGTTAACGGACAACTTTCGGGACTTAGTTATTTTCTTCTGCCATGTGAATAAAAGGGGATTGAACTCAGATCCTCATGCAACCATGATTTGAGCCATCCTTCAAGTCTCTAAGATGACTATTTTGTTCTGTTTTATTTTTTCCAAACATATATAATTATACATTAAAATAAAATTGTCTCTCAACAGCAATTAATGGAATCATAAATTAGAAAAGAATGGAGCAAATGGAATAACAGACACTGTGAACTCATACCATGAAAATACTATCCAAAGAGGTTCACAGTCCATTTACTTCTAAAAGGTATTGTATTAGCCAAGGGAATCTCCATAGAAGCCATCATGGAATGAGTATTTGAAAGTTCAAGTCATTTTTAAGAGACTATTAATTACATGAATTACAACAATTTCTGAATAAAAACAGGAAGTATTTTCCAAACTCAGATAGTGATGATACTAGACTATTCATTTCCAAAATTTGGAAATTTTTTTTAAAAACTGCAATAGATAGGACATGCACAAACACATTAATAGGCTAGAATATCAGAAAAATGAAAACCCTAGACACATGTAAATGATAAAGATAAGGAGTATAGGTGTTTTTTCTGTGTTCACAAAGTTCTAGCTTAGATGTACCAATAGTAGAAAAGATGGAGGAGTAAGAGGAAGAGGAGAAGGAGAAAGAAGAAAGAGGAGAAAAAGTAAAAGGAGAAAGTGGAGAAAGAGGAGAAGGGAGAATTCTGGAGGAGAAGGACAAAGAAGAAAGAGGAGAAGAATCAAGAGGAGAAAGAGAAGGGAGAAAGAGAAGGAGGAAAGAAGAAGAGGAAGAGAAACTTTTTTCAAAAAAGAAGATTTCAGAAAAGAGGAGCACAGATGTAGAATAAAGTTAGTCTTTCACCTGAAGCTTAGAGGATGGGTGCAGGAGCTGGGGTTGAATGCAAGAGAATCCCTACAAACATATTTTAGTTAACCCATTCAGATAATTATCTGTCTTGATTCCTACAAAGGAGAAAAATAGGTTCCGTCTCATTTAATGTGTCACTCCTTAGGAAAATTTGAAAATTGAGATATTGAAACAAACTAAAAGTGGCTTTGTTATTCAGTGAATATGCGTAACCAATATAATATCTTCTTAATAATTTGAAGCCTTGCATGTTGGCAGTGACATGTGTAACTTTGCTAAACATTAACAGAAGATACTCTCTGTTACTCTACTTCTCTGAAGTCAGCAATTATGAAATTGTCCTTGATAAATGTCAAACCATGCTGATAACATGCAATTATGATGCAATACTAGAGAAAAGCAAGACTGCTTGCTTGACTGAGTTAAATTTGTATGAAAAAAGTTAGGAACTTATTTTAATCATTTTGAGGATGTTTTATCTTTCATATTTATATTTTTCTTTTGCTTAAATATATAAACTCATACATGTTTGAAACATTCCAACTACTTTTGAATATTGGAGGAAGGTAAAGTTACAAGGCAAATTTTATTAAAATAATCCTAAGATAAAATGGTTTTTATTAGTTATTTAAAGGCAAAACCAGATAGTCTTCTTTGCAAACACCCTGTTCAGGTCACTACTAGGTTTGGCAAACACAGTAGCTATAGGATTTGTTAAATGTTCTATAATCATGCTCAGATATTATTGTTCTAGACTTTGTAGTTTGGAAATCATACATAAGCTCTACCTTGTCTAACTTAGATCTGGCAGAGTAGATTTTCATTTTGTAACAACAATTCTGAGAATTGTTATAAGGGATGAAACTTGAAAGTAAGCCAAACATACATCAGTCATAGAAAGGACAAACATACATGTATCCATACATGGAAAACTGTTGAGAAATAAGTAGGAAGGAGTCATTATTGGCATATATGATAATGTGGATGAAACGCAAAACCATTAATCTGAGTACCACAGCATAACATTCAGAAAATAAAAACTAATCCATTCTGACAAATAGTCATGGTCATTCTTTTTATACACACAAGAAGAGGGTATCAGATTCCATTACAGATAGTTTCGTGCTATGATGTGGTTGCTGGAAATTGAACTCTGCACCTCTTGAAGAGCAGTCAGTGCTCTTAACTGCTGAGCCATCTCTCCAGCTCCAGCAAATTTATCATTTTAAATATTTGCAAATTTCTGAATAACTACTGCAAATGTAGAAGCTATTTCCTAAGTCATGAGGGGGACATAACTTAATACTGAAACAACAAAAAGGAATACAGTTTGTGTCTTTCCCGCATTGTTCATGCAATTCTGCAGGCCCTGTTTTTTATATGAAGAGATGAAACAAACATCCACCTTCAGTTGAATGAATTCTTGGGTAATAGAAAGAAGCATCACCTTTTGAGAGCATCACCTCACAAGACATAGCAAACTGGTTCCCTGTTCCTATACATGGCCATTATAGATGGCTGTTCTATCAAGTATTAAGCTTAAAGATTTATAATGAATTGGTTGAAAAAAAGAAATATATTTCTGTAGTTCTGGCTTTAAGTGATGAATGTTTTATTCATTAATTCATTTAAATCAGCCTTGTCAGTGGAATGCTAGTAATTATTTCATTTTGCTTACCTGCTCACACATTTTTTTCTAAAAATGGCTTATTAATACAATGGAGAGATGTAGCAGGTAAGTTCACTCTTATTGCTAGTCATCAGTTTCAAAGACTCAAAATCAAGGATAAGATGCTAGATGCATGTGATGTTTTATGACTCAGAGACTACCACCAAGGAGACTGAGGCAAGATAATCTCCTGTTGTTCAAAGCCAGCTTAGGCTAAACAGCAAATTTCAGGAACTACACAGGGAGACTCACAAGAAGTCAAGCAAACAAACAAAATACAACAGAAAGAGAGTGTACCAAAATTAACAGGAGATTGAGTACTCACTGGCCCTCCCAGCTGTGTGAACAGAATATCCTCAGTTCTGAAAGGGCATTCTCTTTCTATTCCACAGAAAAATTTGGAGTCTCTTAGAAGCTAGAAGAAAGTAGTGAATATACTGGATCTGTATGAAATTAGCATAATGATTAAATGGTGACCTTTTATGGGTCAAGACAACTATTTATTCTCTTATTCGTCTGTTCACAAGGAGAAAGCAAGTGGACTATGGAAACATTGGAATCTATCAAAGCAACCATGTCTATAAAGAAAACAAAGTTAACTACCCCTTTTCATTTAATCACATTTTGATGCTATAAAAATAAACATGATTTATGTCTTCAGAACACATATGTGTATAAGGAAAGAACGCATAAATGTGCCTGCTTAAGGGCAAGCATCTCTTTGCCCTTTATTCAGGATTGTTGTTAGGAACAATAGATCATTTTTAGTGCATTTAAATACTGAAACATACGTTTCAGATTCAGTCTCTTTTAGTAATATTAAATTCATTTTTGATCATGTCAACCTAAAGCTTTATGTTAGCTTCAGAAGGAATTTCAACGTATATGATTTGATTTCCAAACTCACGACCCAGCTCCTACTTGAGTCAAGACGACTAACTTCTCTGTGTCTATCTAGGCAGAGAAGCACATTGTGCAAAAAGAAGCAAAGGATTTGCCTCTGACTCCACTCTCTAGCCAAACTTAGAAAAAATATTTTACTCATACAGAGTAAAATCTCCTCCAATATCTTTTCATATATCCTTACACAATACATTATTAATAGAATCCCTTAAGATTTAAATTCTAAATATTCCCTCTTAAGGCAAGGGATAAGTAGTATGTATTTTCTACTAAAGGGTTTGGGTAAGTTTTTGAACAGGTGTTCATGGTCTTTATTTTTCTTATAATCATTTTAGTTTTTAATAGGAGAGAGGAACCTAAAAGGCAAAGATGTAAGTAAACATTAAAACATGGAAAGTGGGGAAGAGCAGGGTTCTAAAGAGACAGTATGTTCATGATATGTGACTGGGATTTTCATAAGAAAAAATATGAACTGAGCTGTTTAGATCAATGAAGCATGGATAAAGTAGTTACTTCACTTACCCTGCATAGTTTCTCTGCCCTTTCCTCCTCTGTACTGGGCCAGGTTCTCTGAGCATCATTTCTCAGGTGGGGTTCATAAATCTTAATGTGCTTGACCAGTATACTTTTCAGATAATGGTCTAGTCATAAGGGATAAGAGCCAGGGAAAGAATCCAATTGCCTATGGCTTTTGATTCCTCAGGAGAGGCACTGGTCTTCACAGTTCTAGCTCTTTTCTTCATAGCATCATCTTCACCTCATGCCTTGTCAAGAAAAATAGTCTGGACCAGTCTCTGATGTGCATAAATTCTACCCAAATTTCATTTTTTTCAGAAACCAAATATTTGGCATTCACTATTTTATACTCTGCAGCCTTCCAGGATAATAATTAAAGGAGTGATAGACACATTTGGAAAGAAAATGTCTTTGTATAATGCTTCACTGCATTGATACTTTAATCATACATATCTCAAAACACATGTCTTGAAGCATACTGTGTAGGAGGATACTAAGTGATATGCAAAGATCTCACCCTGAAGATAGCAGGACAGGTACAGATGGTCAAAACACTGGAAGCAACATAATCAACAAATTTTTTATTGCAGATTATATTTGTTCACATTATGTAATAAGTACTGAGGGTTAGGGTTTAATTTGTAGCATTCCAATTCTTATTGGAAAGAGTTAAAATAGGCTTTATACTGACACTCTTAAACTCTTGAAAAATATATGTTATATACACTGTCACTGAGTCTGTAGGGAGTAAATGCCTTAAGAAATAATACAAATAACAATTAAGAGCAATTGCAGAGATGGACACACCAGACAACTCCCTTCCCAATCTCTATCAGGTTAAGAAGTCTCCAAGAAGCTTTTCATGAGTATACCAGAGAAAGGCTCGTCCACAGGGAGACAGAGCCACTGCAGTGCCTGTCTATCATGTACTCAATTACGAACTAATATAAGAGTAACTTATAGTCTTTACATGGCTACTTAAGAGAAAGTATATGCTCTTTGGGTTTCAAAAACCATGGAAAAGAATTATTTTGGAAGGAAGGGGAAACACCACATTCTCCATAATCTCACCATTTTATGGAAGCAAATACATACTGCCAGCCATTTAAATATTCCATAGAATTTTCTTAATGCAGCAAACAGAAGGCCAAACCAGCCTCTATGGTTATGTGCCTAAACAGCCAAAGAGTAATTACCACAGACCTTGAAGACACAAGAAAAGAAAAACAGCAGGTATTAGTAATCTATACTTGGAAAATGTGGTAGCATAATGCACTATTTATGTTATTAAATGAAATGCATAGTTTCTGAAGAAAGAAAATAATTCACACACTGATTATGCTTTTAGATTTAGAGCATCCATGTTAAAGTTAGTCTGTATTGAAGAATATATGAAGTTTAAAATAGGCATCTAACCCTGACACAGTGATTCTTCACTATAATTATACTGGATGGCTGGGGCAGGATTGTTCTAGAAGTCTAAGGCCCGACAGGGCAGCATCGTGAGTACCACACTTAGGCCTCTCAGAGTCCTTGTCTAAATCTCTTTTTCATTAAGGAGGTTAGCTCCATTGATATAAAAGATAACTGAATAACCTCTAACACTGGATATGTGATCATTTATTATGTGAATCTTAGCCAGAACATAGCAAATACAGGGAACTAGATTTATGTCACTAGCTGCTGCCTAGAGAATAACCCCAAGTGTTTCAACCACCATGTGAGATCTTACTCTTATAGCCAAGTCTTTGCCTGTCCCAACTACTTCATATAAGAGTCCCTTTCTTACATAGTCTGTTATATTTTCCATGTGAGACCACTATTCTTCTTAAAACCCCAAGCAGGTTAATGGAATTAAATGAGAAATTATTCGTGGGATTGCTGAATATGTGTTTTGTGTGTTTGTGTGGTGTGTGAATGTGTGTGTGTGTGTGTGTGTGTGTGTTTTGAGTCAATTTATTTCATACACAGTATGATGATGGAGAAGGACATGTTGTTAAGATACCAGGATCTATAGACAGACAAACTTTGTCCATTAGAAATGAATGTATTAGACTTATCACCTTGAATAAATACTTTAATATCTGGTATTTCTATTTTCTCACCCATAGAATGAGAATAGAATTACTTGTGCCCAAACGTGTGTAATAAAACGATTTTACTAGCAGAGTTAGAATCTTGTCTGACCTTGTCTCAAAAGACCATCCAGAGACCACCCCATCTCAGGTTCTATCCCATATACAGTCACCAAACCCTGACACTATTGTGGATGCCAACAAGTGCTTGCTGACAGGAACCTGACATAGCTGTCTCCAGAGAGGCCCTGCCAGTATCTGACAAATACAAAGGTGGATGCTCTCAGTCAACCATTGGACTAAGCACAGGGTCCCAAATGGAGGAGCTAAAGAAAGGACTGAAGGAGCTGAAGGAACTTGCAGCCCCATAGGAGGAACAATGATATGAACCAACCAATACTTCCAGAGCTCCCAGGGACTAAACCACCACTCAGAGTACACATGGAGGGACCCATGGCTCCAGCTTCATATGTAGCAGAGGATGGCCTTGTTGAACATCAAAGGAAGAAGAGGCCTTTGGTTCTGAGAAAGTTCGATGCCCCAGTATATGGCAATGTCAGGATAGGGAAGCAGGAGTGGGTGGGTTGGTGAGCAGGGGGAGTGGGGACTGGGATAGGGGGGTTCTGGAGGGGAACCAGGAAAGGGGATAACATTTGAAAAGTAAATAAAAACAATATCTCATTAAAAAAAGAATCTTGTCAGATCTTCCATCCCTCAGGAAGGCACAGGACAGTATACAAGAGGTGCATCCACTGATACACTTGTTGACCACTCCTGTTTACCAGGAATAGTTCTAGGTTCAGGGATAAAGCCCTCAACAAGCAAAGGAAAAGCATATGCCTAAAAAGACAATTGGAATAATTGCGTACTTTGATATAAGGTAAAAGTATACTTCATAGATTCCATTGTCTTCAAAACCTCTAATCATATTAAAATAGAAACTTAATTTAGGCTGAAATCAAATCAAAATGAAGTGCAAATGATTAGTTGTAATTTACTGTGAAATGTTAATCAAAGCCTTGAAAGTTCTGTTGAAGATTTTCTGTTGAAGATTCATAATGACAAGGGAAAAAGTCAGAACCCATATTAATTAAAGAATAAACAATCTTTTTTCTTTAGAACAACATCAATTAGTATATAATTGCTATATAATCCATGCCTCAAAATTGTTTGGTATTTACTGGGTAATTTGCATTTGGATTTTGAAATTCCAAAGTTTGTAATATTTTTAAAATTATAAAATATTTAGTAACCTATACCAGAAGATGATTTTCAAAGAGGAATAATTCTATGTGTTGAACTTTCTGTAAGAGGATATATCAATCTACTACATACTTCTCCAAAAGTGATGTTTTAAAGTTTATTGTATAAAAATATTTCATTTATTCTTGAAGGTCATTTTTTATTTTTATATATCCAAATACAATGGCCTAGAAAATAAGCATGTTTTCTAAGCTCGAGATACTATCCATATTGAGCATAATGAAGCCTTGATAATGGGTAATTATAAGAAGCTATAAAACAGTCTACTGCAGGAAAAGTATACCTAGGTCACGGAAAATTTGATATGCATTTATAATACAAGTAAACCTTGAAACAGCATGCTGTAGATCTATTCAGGACCAAATACACTTAGCAGAACTAGCCTGTCATAGATCACTGCCATCTTGATTGTTTTATAAGATGGGAATGGGATAGAAAACCAAGAAGAGAGTGGGCTCTTCTGCTGATGCGGTGAACAGAGAGGCAAGATGCTTCCTAGCCCCATTTTCTCTAATTATCTCCTCAAAGCTGCTTGTTCTTAATATTCTGAGCATCAAAACCAGGGCCTTCTGTGCACTGTTCAAACTCTTTATCTCTGAGCTATATCCCTATGCTGTGGAATAGCTTAATTTAAATAAAATGTCCTTGCACAATATAAATAGTATTATTTTTAAATACTTCTCTGGATCTGAAAAGAAGCAAGAGTGTTCTACAATAATGAACAATGTCAGGCATAGTAGCCCTGCCTTTTGACTCAGCATGTTGAGGCAGAGGCAGAGGCAGAGGCAGAGGCAGAGGCAGAGGCAGAGGCAGAGGCACAGGCAGAGGCACAGGCACAGGCACAGGCACAGGCACAGGCACAGGCACAGGCACAGGCACAGGCACAGGCAGAGGCACATACAACAAAATGTGTCATGGGTTACCTGGCACTACATTGTAAGACCATGCCTCTAATCAAACTCGATAGCATATAGATTGTAGATCTATAGGGATAAAGAAAGTACCTTTACTACAGAATTCAAGGAGGAGGTGTTGGTAACTCTAGACCTCAAGTCTGAGAAAATCCCAGTGGAGGATGTCAAAAGAAGAAGTAGCAATGTTGCAGAAATTAACAGGTTAGCAGGCGGCGATGAGGTTGCAAAAGAATACAGAAAGGACTAGTAATGCTCATGTAATTCAAACTCTTTAAATTATGGTAGCAAATGATCATCAGTAAATGGAATTGGAAATAAAATTAAATTAAATCCCCTAATGTGTGGCCAGATTCTGACACATTCCTATCTCATCAGTTTGGATAGTTTAGTGTACTTCAACAAATGGAAAGTTGGTCCTGGGGACAACATGAATATAGAGATTTTATTTTATGAAAAAGTTAAACAAAAACACTTTTCAGGCCCCCAGTCACCTAAACATTTAATAAAAACATACAAACAATAGAAAGAAAAGAAAAGCTAAGGGCTGCTGAAAAAATACATCAATGAAGCAGTTCTTGTGTCTTGTGTCTTTATTCAGAAACTAAGTACCCAGGGGAAAGGCCTCTTTAGGCATGAGAGAGATTGTTGCCTCCTTGCTGATTGACTGCCACTGGAGTTCATTGCCACTGGGGTTCATTGTAGCTATACAGAAAAAGAAGCCCAATGACATGGCTTACTACACCTGGTTCTGCCACTTAAGAGCTTCAATAAACTCTACTGTCTCACGCTTTCTCTCACATTTGATGATAATAATAGCTTGGAGCTGTCGAAGGTGTAAATAGATTATCCTTGCGATTTAAGGAAATATAAGACTTTCAAGCATAAAGGAGTTAAAAAGTATTGAATGCTCTCCAGTCTCTAAAGGCAGATGTCACCGGATTCTCCCACCCTTTCACTCCATACACTCCGCCTCTTCCACCCTCCTCTCATCCTGTGATAACCTGGGTGTTTTTATCTAGTGTCTGGCAGTAGCTGGGCTAGTGTAGTGTAATTTTTAAAACACAGATTTAAAAGAGCTGCTTATGTTCAACTTCTTGTGACATCTCCTCTTACTCTAAACAGCTGTTTAATTTCTTTTGGGTGAGTTTTGAGCTGAGGACTGAAATGACTGGATGATAAAACATTCACCTTGCTTCTTGTAGGAAGATTGCATGTCAAGGGACGCCAAATTGAAGGCAATTTCAGAAATCTTAGAATATGCTTGTGAACCAGGTCATATGAATAGCAATAGACAAGATAAATGGTGCTTGGGTCTGGATTTATTCTGATGATAGAATTGACATATTTGTAATAATTTGCTCTAGCTTTCTGGAGCCTATATCAATACTTTCTGAATTCTTGGTATTTTTATTATCATAGAAAAAAGTAAGTTTAGAGTTCAGTTTCTTATATTTTTTTGTTTGCAAGCCTAGCCTTTAATGGCTGAGCCATCTCTGCAGTCCAAGTTTAGTTTCTTAATATCTACATTTCAATTTACTTTTAAATTATCAGTGACCTAATAGTTGATTTTCTTCATCTCTCTGAATTTTTTCATATGTACATGTACATATACATCATATATATATATACATCACATACATATATACATCATATACACATAGATATACACATAGATATACACATATACATATACATATGTGTCTTTTACACATTTAAAGAAGCAAATTGTCATTACCAGTATCAATATCCTGTAATCCCAGCTTTCACAGCAGGTTCTCTTCTAGCCTTTTCCGTTTTCTACTCTCCTAAATTTAAAATACACACATACACAAACTCACACGCACACATGAGTGTGCATACACATACTTACAAGCTTGTATTCTTCAAAACAGCTCTTCCTACTAAGATGCTAAGATGTAGCCTCTAAGCTGAGTCATACCAGGAAAGAATTCTAGCAATTAGCAAATCACTTTCAATTCAGTTTAACTACTTTATATCTAAACAAGCATAGCAGTCTCCCATGGCTAATCTGGTCCAGCTTTTATTAATCAGAATTTCGCAGAAATCATTGAAGTAGAAAGTCAGAAACCTTTATCCCCCACACAGAAGCCAGAACAAATCTAGGTTGCAGAAAGTAATTAAAACACCAGGAGAATGATCTGCAGTGTAAATGAGAATGTATTACTGAAGGCCTCCTCATTGTTTATTAATTCCTGGGAAAAGGCTCCCATTGTGTTGTTATTGTTGTTATTTTTGCTTTTTTTTCCCCTCAGAAGACAAATGGAAAACAAAAATAGAGGCAAGAGTAGTATGTCTAGGGACAATGTTTATGGCTTTCCAGGAGAAAGCTGCAGCTGACTTGATCAGTCTAGGTCATGGTTCCATCCCGTTTGGATTAGAGCTTCTCCCCAGCTAATTGCACCACTGCAAAGAGAACAGTCCCAGTTTCCCCAGCTTCCCTGCCTTACAGATTCTGGCAGCTTTCCTCTGGTTGTGTATTAATTTGACCTTTTCTTGATCTTTTGCTCTTTGCTTTATTTTCCTATTTCTGAAGTGTTACTTACTTTCAAAACATGAAGTGGATTTTTTTAAGGATCATTTGTATCTTCCTTTGTATAGAGTCCCTCTTTGGGGTGCTGCCTGCACTGGTTCAAGGAAGATGCTGTCCCAGTTCTCAGCAGGATATGTGAACACAGGCTCCCATCCCTACCCTCGCACCTGTCCCCAATGACATCTACTTCCAAAGGGAAATCAGTTTTCCTCAGCGATGTTTTTGTTGACTTTATTGTCTCATGTTGATTTGTTTGGGCTTTGTCTTATTCTTCTTTTCCTTGTATATTTTGTTTTGAATTTTGTTTTCATATTTTTTGTATTTTATCAAATTATATTTAAGAAGTAATTTCCAATTAAAAAATGGAAATGCCATTAACGATGAGGATGCTTGCTTGCACTGCAGCCATTATGTCACAAAACCAGAAGGGTGTGTTCCCGCTACAAATATCTAACATTTTCTGTGAGCAATTAGGAAAGCAGATAAATATAATTCTGTGCAAACATATTACCTAAAATATAAATTACTGTGATTTATTGACACTTTAATTATAGTAATGCAAAATGAAGGTGAACTCAAGCTATTTTATCATTTACACACACATACAAACATACATATACACACATACACATACATATACATATATATGTATATATATATATATATATATATATATATATATATAATTCAGCTTGTCTGACTCTCCTACAAACACAAACATATCATTATCTACTTCATAGAAATATATTCAGAATGAGCTATTGCCTGGATGCATGTAGATATAGAAGTTAGTTACACATGGCCAGAAATTAACAGTATTCACATGGATGAAGAAATGAGTTTAGGACTAGAGAGGAGGAAACTAGTGTGGTGCTTGCTGTGCAACAATTAAAATCTGAATTTGATACCTTGGACATCTTGTTAAATGCCAAGAACATTAATTCAGGCCTGTAATCTCAGGATCCCCGGGGAAATACCACTCACCAAGTCTAGACGAACTGGAAATCTCAGGTTCAGAGAGAGACTCTGTCTCAAGAAATAATATAGAAAGCAATTGAGGAAGACAGGTGACATTGAACTCTAGCCTCCACATGTGTGTGCATGCACACACACATATACACACCCTCACAAATGGGTTCAAGGAAAAATGGGACATCAAAATTTCAGTGAATAGTATAATGAAAAAGACTTAAAAATAGCAATTTTAGACACAAATTAAAAATAGACTTCATTATTAACACAAGGATAATGCAAATTAAGACCACAGTGAATTTCATAGGCACAGGGATCAACATAATAAAGGCAGATGGTCGATAGCAAATGTAGTAAAGAGGCACAACTGCTAGAAACCCCTCTTTTGCTGGTCATGTAAATTTTTAGGAAACAGTTTGGCAATTTTGTAAAATGTTAACTATAGACTCATCATATGGCTTGGCACTTCCTTTCCTTCATCCCAAGATAAGAGAATGAAAGCGTGTCCACACCAAAACTTCTACACAAGTGTTCACAGCATAGCAGCATTAGTTTTAACAGAAGAAATAGAAATAACTCTACTGTCCATTAACTGGTAAATACACACGCAAAGTGTAAGTGTGTCCATTTGAGAGGGCCCATATAAAACTCAGCTTGTCTGACTCTCATACAAACACAAACACGCCATTGCTCTATTGCTGGGAAGAGAAATCATGACTAAGGCAACTGTTACAAAGAAACCATTTAATTGGGGGTTGCTTACAGTTTCAGAGGTTTAGTTTATTATCACCATGACAGGGAGCATGGCTGTAGGCAGGCAGACATGCTGCTGGAGAAGTAGCTGAAAGCTACACCCTATTTATAAGTAGACAAAAAGACTGGGACTTGCATGATTTTTTGAAACCTCAAAGCCTGCCTCCATGATACACTTCCTTTAAAAAAGCCCACACTTCTAAATCCTTCTAATCCTTTCAAACTATTCCAATTCCTGGTAATTAAACATTTAAATATATGAGTACATGGGAGTCATTATTGCTCAAACCACAACACTGGTCCATATGCTATAGGTTGCAACATGAATGAACCAGCAAAACTTACTAAAGCATGGGTCATTTTATATGATTCAAGGTAACATTCTAGAAAAAGTAAGCCCCATTAGAGAGAAAGGCAAGTGTTATTAAAGTTAGCTTGAGTGTTGGAATCAGAAATTATTTTAAATTAGTTTAAATGTTTATGTTTGATGCAATGGACATGTGAAATCTCATTGTAGTTTTGGGTCTGTTATGCT
The DNA here is from genome assembly GCF_947179515.1 of Apodemus sylvaticus. Classification (NCBI taxonomy): domain Eukaryota; kingdom Metazoa; phylum Chordata; class Mammalia; order Rodentia; family Muridae; genus Apodemus; species Apodemus sylvaticus. Next base: position 139,122,822 of record NC_067477.1, on the reverse strand, counting down.
GTCAATTTGTCCAAATTTAGTAAATTGTGTATTTAAAATAGGTGAAGTTTTTGATGTATAGATATACATTTAATTTTCTTAAAAAGGACACGAAAGAGATAACTCACATAAAGGAAGCTAGACTCAGAGTAGTTAGTGTAAAGAGGTGTGGCAATGACTGGTGCTGTCAGCTATGGAAGAGATATTTGAGAAAATCAAATGTGAATATAGCAAACCATTTGGGTAACTTATGGTTCTAGCAGGGACCCCTCTCCTCTGCAGCCAGTCTGCACTGTCTGCAGGAAAACGCTTGATTATTTTGGATTTGGATAGCTGTCCTGAGGTCACAGAATAAATAATTAAAACTCTGGAATAATCTACTCTTTTAAAAAGAATCCATTATGCATAGAATGTTAGGGGATTTTAGGTTTGTTTTTGTTGCTGTTTTGTTTGTTTTTCAGGTTTTTTGGAGGGTGATTTTGTTTTGTTTTGTATTGGTTTTTTTTGTTTTTTGTTTTTTGTTTGTTGTTTATTTATTTATTTATTTATTTATTTATTTATTTATTTATTTATTTATTTTGGTTGTTAGTTTTCTCCTGGGGAACTCTGGGTGGACTATTGTTGTACAGTGCTTATTTTAACAAGAATTAATGAGGACCACAAAATTTTCCCTTGTTTATTATAGTCGTGAAGCCGTAGTACTGACTGTACTAACTGCATCATTGTGAGTCAGGGGAAGATGATGGGGTGGGACTCAGGGCGGGGAAGATGGAGAGCCTGTCAGCAAATTCAGAGTGATTGTAGAAATTATTTTCTTTTATAAAGGCTTGAATCTCATAGAAATTCCAAATATTGTCTCCCAATTTGGTCAGAGGAATTTCCATAGATGTGTGCTAGATCTAGATAATTCGGTTTCTAAAGAATTAGAAATAAATTATGCCTAATGTTGAATCTACTTTAACTTATTTATTTTCCCACAACCAAATTGTTTTTATAATATTTTGGAGTCACTATTATGGACTTATTCAATGAACCCTTGTCATATTTGTACTCCTAGCTATAGAATAGTCACTAAAAACTCTTAATTCATAATATACCTGAAATCAGTGAGAAGTACATTTATATTGCATTGGTCCCTATTACTTAAATTTAATTTCAAATACTGGGTAAAATGGATTATATATTATTCCTTGTGATAAATTTTTAGCCAAAAAATATCTAGTACCTTAAATTTTTAAATGAAAGCAGTGTTTAAATGATTTTTGTTCATCTTGATTGGCACGTTTGGTATAAAAATCAGCAGTTAAGTAAGAACACAGTGAGGGCTGTTTAAATAGACTCTGAGAAGCTGGTTTCTTTTGTTGATTTGTTTTAATAGCTTGTATTAGCAAGTGTTTTTTCACCCAGATTTCAGTGAGGTGCAAAGACAAGCCTAGGTTCCATTGTCTGGCACTAGCAAAAGGCTCCTGTGTCTCTGCTTGCTTAGGCATGCACTGTAATGAGCTCACACAGTGTTTATTTTCCTGACCTCTGGAATGAAAAAGCAACCTGACATTAAGACTGTGGTAAACTACTGGGCTGCAGCAGATAGTTTTACTGGAATGTTTGCTGCTGCATTTATTGGGTGGAAGCATTTTTATGCAGCATTTAAACTTTAGAGCAAATTCTTATGAGGAGCCAGGGAAAGCAATCGTAGGATTATCATCCATCAGGAGCTATGCTGCCATCTCTAATAAAAACAGAAGGCTGTTGTCACATCAAGTCAGGAGCCATTTAGATCCCACTTTCTGTGGCTGAAATTATATTTCCCATATATCTAATGGCAGAAACAAGGTGGTCTGGCTTCCCAAAGCGTGAGTTTCCACTCAGGATCTTTCCTTGTGTCAGAACCACTTTATTAAATGCCCCACAACAGTGTGAATAAACATGGTGACCTCCACACTTTTCTTCGCAACAGTCATTTTCCTGTGGGTTGTCAATCATCTTCCCACCCAGAGAATACACAATTGTGCTGGACTTGAAATTCTTCAGAACTGAGAACTCTTTTTTTTCCAAATTGGTAAAATTGAGCCACAGAAACAGCTAAAGGACAAACAGAAGCTCATCTAGTGTCTGTTCTATTCTCATCTGAATGTATACCATCTGTGACTATTCATGAGGGTTTAGATGAGAATCGCCACTTTATTTTGCCTCACTTTAGGGATGAAGAAAGGGCAATGCTGTCATGTATTTAAAAGCCTTCAATCAATCAAGTTAAAGCCGAAACAGCAAGATATTCATGATGGGCAAGGAGAAAGGAAGAGGGATCCACACAATTTCTTTTCCCTGGGTAGGAATTCACAGACATTATTATATAAGCTCCAAGTTCATGGACGCATCCTATTAGGTAGTGTTGTATTCACTGAAACTACTGTTTAGCATGCTTTCTGAGGCATCCAAATAACTTATTCAATGTCATAGAGCTGGAGGCCAAAACAGAACACTACTGTCAAACTACAATTAAAAAGCAAAAGCAATCAAGTCAAGAAGTAAAAGAACATAATGCTGTAAACCAGAGTTTAATGTCTCCTTAAAATCCAGGCTCAACATGTTAATAGGTTTCCGAAATGTTGGAGAAGTGAGAAAACCATACTCTAACTTAGAACTATTTCCAAGGCAGCAGCATCCTCCGACAACTGCTCAGGTAGAACTCAGAAGTTATTCAGGTAGACTAGGTTGCTGGTTTTGAAATTTTTGATGTGTATTGTAAGTTTATCTACAGTGTCTGCAATGTTCCTTACCAGACAATTGATTACTCTCTTCAGCTAATACAGTTTACAGCATTCAATATTTAATAGTTCCAGCTGCTATGTTAGAATTAAGCTGAAAAAGAACAGGGAGTTGGAGTGGATATTAGGTATAGCTTGTTAACATCTGGGCAAGCAAATAAAACCATCCCCACAGAGGCAGTGGTTTGGTGGCAGGGGCTCCATATTGCATGACAATAAAAATTCAAAGACCATTAGGTTTAAAGGTTTACATGAATATACATTTTATAGAGAAAACAGCTTCTTGGAGGGGGCTATCTACAACCAAATGTACAGGTGAACTTACTAAAGTGAAGTTCATGGTTCCTGTATGGAAAAGGGTTGGTCCATGCACTATGGTAGAGAATGAAGTTACTGAACTCAAAGGCATTTGGCGTCTTTTCTGAACTTTGCTGACCTACAACATTGGCTTGTTTTGTATAGACAGAATATTTAAATTACAGAAAATTAAAAAAAAAATCATGATGAGTTTATTTGTCTTGTATCCCTGGCCAGTTTTAGACATGAGAGCTTAGGTGCTTTCATTTGAGATCCTGGCTGCTTGCTTCCCACTAACTCCAAGGTACTGAGGATTCCAGAGGATATGGCCCATGAGAAGTGGCCTTTATTAATGTGATAAATTAAGCTAAAGTGAATATTGTTTGGAAACTATTTGCAAACATATGCTTTAACTCTGCTTTGAATTTTGTCAGCATGGGAAAAGATATATCTCAGAAATAGCTCTTTGGGGAGATTTTCCCTGACAGAAGTGAGAGGAAATACTGACTACTAATGGTCTTGTCTACAGCTTCTTAGCATTTCCAGCTGTTAGACACTGCTAAAACAAACACAACAAAACACAACACAACTCACAGTGCTGTGTGAAAGAGAAGAGGGGCTCTGTGGGAAGTTCCACATTATGTCTTTAGGGAAAACTCTATCGCTGTAGAACCCAATGTAGTTTGACATCTTTTTGGCTCTGGATTGCCTTGTAAAAGGGAACTATTTCTGTAAGAGTCCATGCATGCCAAAATCATTCTGAATTCATCATTTGTTCTTACTAGCCTTTTTTCTGGTTATAAAAACTATAAAGTTGTTTAACTGAAAACTTAGAGAACACAGAAAGACTTAAAGAAAATAAGAAAACAGATAGTAATAACATAGAAATCATAACAGGAAATAATTTTCCTTCCAAAAGTATGTTTATATATCCACACTAATCTGTGTGTTTATACAGAGACACACACATACACACACACATACACACATATATGGACGTGTATGATGTGTATGTATACAATGAATTATAATGATACAAGATAGTTTATAGATCCTGTGTTTATTTTCCTTAATTTGTTTAATTTAAAAAGTATTTTCCTCATTATTATACTAACAATACATTTTTTTAGCAATTGATGACTGATACGTTTTGGAAAATGCAGTATGGTGTGATGGGAGACGATACCTTAATGGGTCCCATGCTGAGGTACCATGAATTTTATTTTGGGGGCATGGGAAGAGGGATTGAGAAGGAAATGAGACACAGAGAGAGAAGGGATAGAGAAGGAGTAAGAGAGAGAGAGAGAGAGAGAGAGAGAGAGAGAGAGAGAGAGAGAGAGAGAGAGAGAGAAGAAGGAGGAGAAGAAGAAGAAGAAGAAGAAGAAGAAGAAGAAGAAGAAGAAGAAGAAGAAGAAGAAGAAGAAGAAGAAGAAGAAGAAGAAGAAGAAGAATGAGGAGGAGAATGAGGAGGAAAAGGAGAAAGATGATGATGAGGAGGAAGAAGTGTGTAGGGGGAAAGGCTTGAGAGGGAGAAAGAGGCCAGAGAGAAAGAAAGGGACAGAAGCCCAGGAGAATCCAGTATTTTTATCATAAGCCAGGCTCCTACCTGGCTTAGGTGTTGGGTGAATTTTAGAAGGAATGCCAACATGCTACCAGAGAGGACAAATTATTCTATTTTGTGGCTGAGAATATAGAGCAATGATTAAGTTCTTAAATAGCAGAAAATTCTGACTTCAAACCCTATTTGTGAGGGCTATTTTTTAATATTTATTCATTCATTCATTTATTTATTTATTTATTTATTTATTTATTTATTTATTTATTTATTATATGCCAGTACATTGTAGGTGTCTTCAGACACCGCAGAAGAGGGTATTAGATGTCATTACAGAAAGTTGTGAGCCACCATGTGGTTGCTGGAATTTCAATTCAGGACCTTCTGAAGAGCAGTCAGTGCTCTTAACTGGTGAGCCATCTCTTCAGTCCTAATTGGGGAGGGGGGGTGTTGTAACTGAGCATTCTATCAATATTTCTTTAAGCATATTTTTACTGTTAAGTATTTTAATCATCTACATGTTGTTCTGAATTTTAAGAGTTACGTGGACATCTTGTTAAATAGACTTGGCTACAAAACTCTAATGGCTCTGTGCATATCATACACCTATGGTCTTCAAATGCTGATACCGGAGGATAGAGAGTATGCAGCCAGCCTAAAGAATTCCTATTTTAAAATAAATCAAAAAACAGAACAAGACAAATAAAGAAGAAGAATAGGAGGAGGAGGAGGAGGAGGAGGAGGAGGAGGAGGAGGAGGAGGAGGAAGAGGAAGAGGAAGAGCGCAAATTCCTAAAAAGATGTTTTGTTCTAACCCTGACCTCTGGCTAAAAATTTCTACCTTTTTTCCTTTTCTGGGGAAATCTGTGGAGAATGACCTTAGTGAGTGTAGTGAGCTTGCCTGAAGGGCCTGACAGGCCTGACATCCCTACATCAAAAATGGTCTAAGGCTACAGCAGCATGTCTATTTTATGGGGTCTAAGGAGAGGAGGGGCTGATTACTTAAGGATGCCTTTTGGATGGCCCTCCACTTTGATCGATGGATTTGGTGATATACTCTTTCTGTCCACATGTCAATGTCTCTTTCCAAAATGAATCTGATCCAATGTTAGACCATTTAATGAGATAAGAATAAAAAAAAATCTTATTCCATCACTTTTATTTTCTGTATGGTGAATCATGCTTTATTTCTCCTGCCTTTTTATAATTTTACATTGAAGTCTGGGTGCCCTCATGTTTTGAAAAGACGCATTGCTCAACATAATAATATTCACAACAAAAACCATAAGGTAGGATTTCCCCTAACCTCCTGCTGCCCAGTGTCATACCACTGCCTCCTAGATGACCCTTACTGTGTCTTCTTATCCTCAGTATCTTGATTCTTCTTGTAGCCTTTTACAGTCTGCCTGAAACAAACTTTTTCTCTTAATTATCTTCATTCTGCTATTTTAGTCTGAGCTACATTTCATTCATTGTTGGTTTTTTTTAAGCCTTTGAAAATTCATACATAAATATGCAAAATTTCTTAGGAATACTCATACAACCCTACACTTACAATAACTTCGCATTATGCTCATAAATACATCTTCCTCCAAAGGTCAAGGCCTCACCCTTCACTCTCCAACTCACTGAGTTCAATTAGTGCTGCCTGCATGTTCGTGGATGCAGAATCATCTCCTGAGGTATCTGTGACCTACCAGTAAACAAACAGAAAAGATAAGTGACCTTCCTTCACAACAATTAACTCCCAATATCTTCTCAGGTAGAAGTGGAGTCCAAGAACCCAGCTGTCCCCTCTGATGGAGCTTTGGCTGGCCTGAGCTGCAGTGAGTTCGTGGTGTGTGTCAGCCATTCATGTTCAGAGATAAGCACATCCCAGTGCTCTTCCCATCTTGCTTCTATTGTCTTCTTCTGCCTGGGAATGTTCCCTGCAGCTTGATTTATATTTCACAACTCGACTTCATTCATTTTTTCCAACCAGCTCTGGTGGTTTGGTTTTGTTTCATTTTCTGTGAGATTTCCAAACTTCACATCTTTTCTCCTTCAGATGTTATGTCAGCTTTAAAGATTCTTATGAAGCATATCTCAGTTTTTAAAAACAAGTTAATCTTATTTAGTTCCTTTGGACTTTTTGTTTTCCTGTTATCTCCTTTGTATTCGTCAAGAAGATCATGCAAAGCAGTTAGCACCCTACCTCACAATCAGTAAGCCCTTAAGACGCTTCTTCCATTAAGGATTTCTTTTCTCTAGTCTCCCATAATGTATTTTATTAGCAATATATTGCATAATAATGCCTAAATACATTTAAATTTTGAAGTATAATCAGGGGTGTGTGTGTGTGTTTGTGTGTGTGTGTGTTTGTGTGTGTGTGTGTGTGTGTGTGTGTGTGTGTGTGTGTGTGTGTGTATAGACAGGTCTTGACAGATCCTAGTAGCTCTTTACAAAAAATATATAGGAGGGCAAACGTACATAGATACGGGAAATGGCTGGAGGCACAATGGACATTCTGAAGGAAAAAAATCATGAAATGAAAGCAAGACTGGCCCTCAGGGATGCTGCGAAGACAGTACCTGCAGCAGTGTCTGAAGGGCTTTGAAGGCATGGAGTAGCTCTTCTGAATAACTGAATATCCACATAGCCAAGATCCATGACCTTGAGCCCAGCAGATCTTTTCTGCTGAATGTGTTCTTATTCCAAGAGAAGTCAAATTCTTTTTTTCTGTTGCCAGGAAAACCTCAAAGCTTTCAAAACACTTTGTCTTAAGAGACACCTGAAATGTGCTAAGGCACAGGACAGAGTCCTCAGCTCACTGTTGAATTGCTTAGAAGCAGAGAACTTTTCATTTTGTGCAGAGTTCTGATGTTTCCAAGTTGCTTGGCAAGTATAAAAAGGACTTTGACCTGAGATAGGAAGGGCTGAAGGGCTGCTTCTGTGCCTTTCTTGAATTCAAGCTAGACAAAGAAGAAAAGGTTTGTCTCACTGAAGAGAATAGCAAGGCCTGCCAGAGCAGAAGGTGTTCAATCTTCCCTGACCTGCTCATTCTCTCCTCCAACATCCTTTAATTAGCCAAACAAGCAGTGGTAAATGAGGAAAACAAAGAAGAAATTCTATGTACACATACTGAAATAACTTGAAGGAAACACATGCAAAATATTTTTAAAGACTCTTGTGAGAAGGCTTTTGTGATGAGACATTTAGTCAGGGTTTGGCTGCGTTAAAATCCTGAAGTGATTGTTTGTTGTGGAATAGCAGCAAGGAAAAAAGAAATTGGCATTGGTATATTAGAGTTTCAGATGTGTCAATGTGAGAAAAGATGAGTTTGCCAGGGAGAAGCTGCTGACACATGAGGCATTGGTTCTTATAAACTATTTTGGCAACAGACTTATTTTCTTCCAAAACTTCCTTCCATGACTTTCCCCTTGAAGTGAAATATCCCTATTTTTCATGTTCATCGTGAAATATTTGGTACCTATATTCTTTTCATCAGCTTCTGAACAGTTGCTAAAGACTGTAGAAGACAGACATTCAAGGACTGGGAAGATGCACCATTTGAATGTTTATTTGAGGTCTTTACAGAAACATAACAAAACAAAGTACAAACATAACTAAGCCATATATGTCTATATAATGAATGCTAGAAAATAGCTATTAGTTTAAAATTACAGTGAAGCCTGGAACTGAGTTCACTCCCCATCGTCACTGGCTACCCTTGGCCTGGCTGCTGGGATGACTGTAATATGCCAGGTGGTAGAGAAAAAAGGATTTTGAGATGTTGGTACTATGCATCGAGTGTGTGATAGTGTGGCTCTCTCAATAATAATTTAGTGAATTAACTATTTGAAAGTAACAAATAGTAATTTCGCTTAGCTGGTTGGATTTTGTTCTGTTCTGTTCGGTCTTGTGCTTATCTTTGTCCTAGTGATGTATATAGCCATTATTGCTTGACAGATGATGTAACATTTGAAAAGAGAAGGAACAATATCAATAAGTATTTTTAGCTTTTTATATAATCTAAAGAAGCTTCATGTTCATTCGTGCTATTTTACAAAAGGATGAGCTCTTTAAAAGACACCTTTGGCCAACTTATCTGTGTGTGAACATTGGTCTAATAATATACTATGTATGGCTAAAACAGGCGAGACTAAGTACACTTAGGCATTTCCACATAATCTAATCTAGATGACTACTTGTTAATCAAATGATGTGCAAGCATGACAACACTATAAACAAGCATCCCACGTAAAAGCCTTAAGCAGCTCCAATTGTGTGATTTTTCTCACAAATAAATTAAATAAAGAGAGCCATACTATCACACACTAGACTTTTTTAAGTCTTAGGTAATTTCACCATGAGTTTAAACTAATAAACTTTTAAATATTAGGTACATTGTCACATTGCCTCAGCCTAATGCATCGCCCCATCATTTTACCTCATTGGGAAGATCCATGACATATGTCTGATTTACTTTCTATTTTAAAATACAATGAAGAGAGTAACAAAGGCCAAAGAAGTCCAGAATGAATGTGTAGTGTTGAGTTGGGAACAACCATGTCAATGACCATTGTATTGACAAAGTGTTCTCAGTTGAGACTAAAATGGTGGCAAAGCCTTTTCCAGGTGCACCTGAAGATGCTGAAAGTATGTGCAGAAAATGTCTGCCAGGTCTTCCTCTCTTTCATGCTTATGGCCTTGCTACCACTCCACTATAGAGGATTGGCTAAACCTGCCTCTTGGTTTTTGCTATCTATATGAACCCACCTCCTTGTTTATCTGTATGTAATAATCCTCCTCCTTCATTCAGCTGTATATAGCCCCACTTCCTTGTTTTTCTTTATGTAACAACCCTCTTCCTTCTTTCAGATATATAATAACCTTGTATCCCTACTTATTTGTATGTAAAAACCTTCCTTGTTTTTGGCAATATTCAATAACTCTGCTTCTATATTCAGACTTGTATGATAATTATGCTATTTATTATCAAATGTACTTCAGCTTCATCAGAGCATCCAGTCCACTTAATACCAGCTTTTCAGTGCATCTCTGTGTTTGTTTTTTCTTCATTTTTGACATACCTGTTAGGTCAGATCCCTGGACTCATGCTGATCATAGCATAGTACAGACTTTGGTAGACATTGGGGCAATGCAAAAACCTTAAATAAAAAAAAATGTGATTTTTAAGTAGGACTATCTAAATCTAGACTCAAATACTTAGTAGAAGAGTGTGTCAAAACTGAAATCAAGCATTGAAGCTGAGAAGCTTAATATTAATTTAAATATTCTGAAGTAGTTAGGATAATTACTTCACATTGGATGATAGTGTGAAAATATTTTTAGTGGCATCAAAAATTTAAAGCTATTATTTTTAGGAATTTTCTCTAAGAGTTATGAAACTTGGGTTCATACAAGATTATTTTAGAATGGAACATCGGGTTGTGAAAACTGTCCTTCATTCTGTAAAATGAGTATTTTCTTCTATCAAAAACTATGAATGGATTTAATCAAACTCATCAAAATGTTTGGCATGCAAAGAAGTGTAGTAGAAAGAACATAGAGTTTTGAGTTAGCTAGATCCTAATGCAAGCCATTTATAAGCTGAGCAGCCTTTGCTAAGTTTATTTCAAAGAAACTGAATTTTCTTATCTATGCAATGAAAATTTTGAGTTTGGGTGATGTGCCATTATTGGATAATGAAGTCAATTTAGAATAATTTCTATATTACAAAAAGAGCGGGAGGTTATATCAATGGGATGAGTGAGTATTGTCTATGGGTCCCAAGAACCTGAGAAGCAGGTTACAAACTCTTTTGTTAGAGGCGCTATGCATTTTTAGAATTTTGTGATTTGTTGGTAGGGAAAATACATAATATGAGGGGTAGAAGTAAAAGCTACTCCTGTCAAATATGGGATAAAAATTATTTTAAATATTATTCCACATTGTACCAATTCCAGTACTTTCTTAATGAAATTTACTTCTTTCATCATGGTATTTGGTTTACTAACATCAAATGCAAATTAAAACACAAAAGTATTTATGCTGGTGAATGTGCACTGCTTCTTATTCTTGAGACCAAAGATCTTGCATTGTGATATATAAAGGAATGCATTGTGAATTGCAGCCACTGATTCAAGAAGTGGTATTATTCAGCCAGACAGAATGCTCTCTATCCAATCAAATTGCTTGAAAACATAAATGTAGTATTGTGCTCTCTTTTGTAATTGTGTTGTTTATATTCTTACATTATTTGAGTATTTCAAGCTCAGTGTTGGGAAGTGAAGTCTTTCCATAAGCATGTAGCATGTACAGACTTATAAAAAGAAAGAAGAAAATCCACAGGTAGGATAAAAAAAATTGAATGTATATGCATACAGCTTTCTGTCTGAAAAAAAGTAATAATAAAAATTCAAAGGTGCCTGAAGTCCAACTGCAGATGAATATAAAACACTAGAGCCATACTAATGCCTACTCATTTACCTATCCTTCCATCAAACTACAAGTTTGATGATGAGTAGGAAACAATTAACAGCTAAGCTTTCATAATGACAAGCAGACATAACACATCACGTTTTTGATAAGCTTAAAAAAAAACAGAATGTAAAGGCAGAGAGATGAGCACACTTGACATCTTCTTTGGGACATAAATGTGAGTGGCAAGGGAAAACATCAGATACCCCTTGAGACTGCTACATGATGACTCCCCAGCCAAGAAGGAAGAGGAGACAAGGACTTGGGTTGATGTGCATTCTTCTGGACTGGCATTCAACTTTGCAAGTTTGTAAATTAAATTTTTCATGCTTTGATTCTCCAGTGCTCTTTAAAGGGAGTGTGTGTGTGTGTTGGAGGTCAGGTTTCTTTGTTACTTACAAACCTAAACCAGTCATAGAACGCACCAGAAAATAAAAATATGGCAGTTGAATATTAGGAATTATAATATTTCCAATAGTTTAATATTTTGAAACCCAAATAAGTGGGTGGGAAGCAGCAAACAGGACTCGTTCTTAGGGTGGGTTCTTGGGATGGGTTCTTGAATCAGTTCCTAGGGTGGATTCTTAAGGTGGGTACTTAGGGTGAGTCCTTAGGGTAGGTTTTGGGTTATTAGAATTTTTTTTCTTCAAAAGTAACTTTAAGAAACCCAGCCGGTGTCTACATATAGATACTTGAGAACATTTTTTTTTCAATTTATGGGCCTTCCTCTTCCAATGAACACACTTAGATCATAACACACTTAGATCTTTAATAAGTTTCAAAGTTCAGGAACATTAGCTAAAATCAGCTGATGCCCATTTTTTTTTCATTGAAGCCTGAGATTTACAGTTATTTTATAGATAAAACTTAAAAGGTGATGGCAAACTTTTTATTTCTTAGAGAGATGTTGTTTTTATTCTTTTAGTTTTGAAATTATAATTACAACGTTTCTCTTTTCCCCTTCCCCAATATATACTCCCATATACCTTCCTCGCTTTCTTTCAAATTCAAGGCCTCTTATCATTATTATTATATGCATATATATACATATATGTTTATATACACATATATATACACATATATATACATAGGCATGTACACACATATATATATTCTTTAATATACGCATGTTACTTGGTATCAGATAACCAATTTGTGAGCTCTTCCCAATATTACATCACAAAATGAACTTGTTGACACCAACAGGTGCTAATGAATGAGCAGGGTATGTTCATCGTGATTTCCTTCTTGTGTGTGCTTTATAATCTGCCTCTTCCCCTATTTCAACCACAGAAGGCTGATCTATAGTAAACATATTAAAATTTAAGTAATCACATTTCTCCTTTTGTGGAATTGACAACTTGAATGCTATTATTTATAACTAACTATTGAAATTTACTAGAGCTAGGTCACAATTGCAGAGGGTACCAGAACTTCTTTTGTGGGAAAATTGAATTTATGAGAGTTTATTTCCTTTCTATGATCTAGTGGTTTAATACCACATTTTATTCTATAAGATATACATCAGAAATCCCCATAATAGATTCAACATGTTTATATTTATGCAAGAGCAAGAAGAAGAGTAAGAGGAGTAAGGAATGCATCTTTGGAAGAACATAGAAAAAAGTTGCCAAAAGACATTGAACAGCTAATGGGAAATACTGAGTTCAGAGTATTGCTCTATGATCATTGTAACTATGAAATGTGTGGCTCTGAAAGACTCTCATAATTTCTAAGGGTAATCATGGCATTGTTCTTCAGAGAGGTCCTCATTTTCAACCACCTGAAAATGTTTCTACACTGAATCACTATTTGCATTGTATTGAAACCAATGTACAATTATCTATACTGACTCTCACTCTATATGTCTCCAAACATAAGGAACTGAATCCAGAGCTTCTCATTTCACTTAAGAGACCTTAAGTGAAATATACCAACCAATAGCATATGCTCCAAGATCAAGAATTGACAAATGGGACCTCATAAAATTACAAAGTTTCTATAAGGCAAAGGACACCACCAAAAGGACAAATAAGCAACCAACAAATTGGGAAAAGATCTTCACCAACCCTATATCAGATAGAGGGCTAATATCCAATATATACAAAGAACTCAAGAAGGTAGACCCCAGAAAACCAAATAACCCTATTAAAAAATGGGGTACAGAATTAAACAAAGAATTTTCACCTGAAGAACTTCGGATGGCGGAGAAGCATCTTAAAAAAATGCTCAACTTCATTAGTCGTTAGGGAAATGCAAATCAAAACAACCCTGAGATTTCACCTTACACCAATCACAATCTCTTTCTAAGATTAAAAATTCAGGAGACAGCAGGTATTGGCGAGGATGTGGAGAAAGAGGAACACTCCTCCACTGCTGGTGGGGTTGCAAATTGGTACAACCACTCTGGAAATCAGTTTGGCGGTTCCTCAGAAAACTGGGCACCTCACTTCTGGAAGATCCTGCTATACCACTCCTGGGAATATACCCAGAGGATTCCCCAGCATGTAATAAGGATACATGTGCCACTATGTTCATTGCAGCCCTATTTATAATTGCCAGAAGCTGGAAAGAACTGAGGTATCCCTCAACAGAAGAATGGATGCAAAAAATGTGGTATATATACACAATGGAGTACTATTCAGCCATTAGAAACAATGAATTCGTGAAATTCTTAGGCAAATGGATGGAGCTGGAGAACATCATACTAAGTGAGGTAACCCAGTCTCAAAAAAATCAATCATGGTATGCATTCACTAATATGTGGATATTAACCTAGAAAACTGGAATACCCAAAACATAATTCACATATCAAATGAGGTACAAGAAGAACAGAGGAGTGGCCCCTTGTTCTGGAAAGTCTCATTGTAGTGGTATAGGGCAAAACCAGAACAGGGAAGTGGGAAGGGGTGGGTGGGAGAACAGGGGGAGGGAAGAGGGCTTATGGGACTTATGGGCAGTGAGGGACCAGAAAAGGGGAAATCATTTGAAATGTAAATAATAATATATCGAATAAAAAAAGGAAAAAAATACTTGAATAATTTTATACATAACCCCAAATTCATTCATATAAACTTATTTCAAATATAAACAGTATTGCTTTTTTTTCAAATATATAATTTTTTCTAAAAATTGCATTTATATGAACAAGTAACCCATATTGGGGGATTAAAATAACCATCAAACTTACTCTCCTGAAATATCAGTAAAACCCATTGAAGGTATTCTATCCGAGCAGAAGAAAGCAATGACTCAAACATAGATTTTGTGTTTTAAAAGAATACCTTTCTGTATTGTCTTTTCTGAATTTTACATCCTCATCAAATAAAAGAAGAGCTAGCTTCAGAAGTCTATGGGGCTAGAGGTTGCCATGGAAGATTCTATTAAATGCAGCATGCATCAGAAGGACACTTTACCTCTGGCACGCTCCATGATTTTATCAGCAGGAGAACAAGGCTGTTGGGCACATGGTTGGGCCTCAAGAAATGGTTATTGAAGGAATTGAAAGAATAGTGACTCAATAAGTCAAGAGCACCACAGAGCCATAATATTTTAGAATGCAAAGAAACATCACAGATCACTTAGTTCAGACAAGTCGACTTGTTAGTAAGAAAAATGAGACCCAATGAGCCCAAGTTGAGTGACTGAAAGCATAGTGCTGAAAGGGGTGGGGGCAATCTAGGAGAAATGAGTATTTAAATCTAAATCTCAAAATCCATTGATTTTTTTTGAGAAAATAAAAAATAGACAAATAACCAAAGTTATGACAAAATTTGCACACCATTCATGTACATACAACCAAAGAAAATCACTGTGTTTTTCTCTTCCTTTCTTCTATTTAATATGTTTAATCATTTTGGACTTGAACCTTAATTGACTAAAATAATTCTAAGTTGTTGTGTTGAGTATAGTGATATTCAGGGTAATAAAAGTTTGTTTTTTAGCAAAAATTAAGCAGTGTTTTAAATTGAAGTGATCACTTAATAATAATAATGATCAATAATAGTCACAGTAATTAATCATCTACAGAAATACAAGGCTTAATGTTATATGTGCCAAGGCCTAGTCAGTGGAAATTATATTCATAGATATGTTGAGAGATTCTAAAATCAAGAATCCAAGTAAATTCCTTTATAAATAGAACTTCCCAAAAATCTAACTTTCTGCCTCAGCAGTTGATGTAAGATAATGAAACGATTTGAAGATATTCTTGGAACTTTGGCCAATCCCCCACCTCCCACCTAAGCACTAAGGGATGGGTCAGTGGATGAAAAGAAAAATGAGGTCATAGGCTATGTGATCTTCACAGGCAGGAGTGTTACTCAAAGAATGTTTCCTGGTTTCCAATCAAGCAGCCAAAAGTGATAGGTTTTTGTATAGGTTAGAGACAACAGATAAAGTATTTGACCTGGAAATAGTCAAATAGTTCCTCAATACTCAAGGCTCAGTTTAAATGTCTATATCACTGTCACTCATGGAACATTTTTATGATGTGTCACATGATATTTTTTTGTCTCCACCTCATTACTAGTTTGATGACAGTTGAGACCCTGGGGTCTCATGTTTATTTGTGCATTTCTCGTACCCAGAATATTGCTTCTGACTATTGGGATCAAGTAGGTGATTGTAATACAAACAATGGTGACTAGTTTTCTTACTGTCACATTCAGCACTAGGTGCTTTGCATGTGGTACCTTTGGATGCAATACTCTTTCTCATCTCTTGAAATTAGCTGTCACAAATTTCCATGCTCTCATTTTCTTTCTTTAATTAAAAAAAGATATTCTGTAGTCCAAGTTCTCTAGCTTATACTGGTTTTACTATCAGCCACTTTATCATTTGCCTTATTTTTAGTGATAGAAATAAATCAGAAACATAAACCCAAAACCTTGGTCAAGCCTTCTACTAAGCAGGGGATGTGTATATGGGTGTTGTTGCATAAATAACATATCTAGCTACTACAGCAGAGCCACTCATGGCACTTCTCTCACAGGTATCCACTTCTCTATTTACTTGAGAATGGAAGAAACCAACATAACTTTTTTGTCTCTTTTAAGGAATTGTCATTCAGACATGGCAGCTCAGGTTTCCTCCATTTAAGTTTTATAATGTTGCTAGGTTACTTAGGCACAAGTGGAAATGTGGCATCTAGGGCCTATTTGTTTTGACTGAGTCTGTTCACAGCTAGAGTATGACGTGTGTGTGTGTGTGTGTGTGTGTGTGTGTGTGTGTGTGTGTGTGTGTGTAACTTCTAGATGCAGTAGTGTATGAATAAAGACATTCTGAGAAGGACTGCATGTTCAACTCCATGAGTTTTTTAAGTTAGTTCACTCACCACCATGGCTTGCTAAATGTATCAAGAGACATATAGCCTGTAGATTTCTGTAAAGGAGAACTACTCCTTTTCCCAAACCACTGATAATTCTATTGTAATATTGACTAAAGATGAAACACATTGAGAATAAGAAATTAGCCATTACTTACAGTGATTTAAAGCCTGAACTCTGCAGGGATGCATATTTATTAGATATCTGACACATTTCTGCACTAATCAGATATAGCCACTGCAATTTTTCCTAGGTTTCTTTTTTCTGATCAAACAATACAAAGTAACTGAACTGAATGTTTCTTCCTTAATAAAAATATGGTAGGGCCATATGATTATTTCCTCTTGCATTGCAACACTGTAACAATTCTCCACAGTTTACATCAGAATCAGTTGGAAGATACCCTCATAGTATAGATTATGCTGGTCAGGCAGTGTGACACTCACAATTTCTCAAAAGCTTCAGAAAATAGTAATACCACACTTTACAGGTTACAATGTGAACAGTGAGAGCTAAAAGGACATTTTGAACATGTTCCCTTCAATCAGTGCTGCTCCATACTCATACTCGGTCAAGTTCTCCATTCTGGGTTTACTTTCCATGAGGCCTTTACTTATATCTACATTAAAAACAAAATTCTGTCATTTGGAGTAGCTTGCCTCGTTGCAAAATATGTGGATAATTCATATGATAGAGATTTGAGTACTAAAGGCAGTATTGCTGTGATTCTTAAGAAATAAAGCATATTCATTGGCTAGTCTTTGAAACTTGATTAAATAATCTAGTCTGTGTTACAATGACTAAGTAATAATTGGATTTCCAACTTAAAATTATGTCTATATCTACTTCAAAAATGAGGATTATCCATATAGAGACGACCTACAAACCTGACAAAAAATAAATGTATTCCCCAAATTGACTTCTTTTTTGAGTAATTATTTACTAAAGTGTGGATAATTCATAAACTCTTATAAAGAGAATGATTTTTAAAGTCCTTATGTATCAAATTTCAGTTTAACCTTTATTCACCCTGCATTAAAATACACTGGAGTCTGGAGGCTATAGACTCAGACTCACTGGGACCAGCTCACAAACATTTTAGTATTGAATGTTTTATGAATGGTAGGGTCCTTTCTCATTATGTCCGCTGTCTGTCACTGGATTCATGTACCATCAACCCTCAGTACAGATAGGCATGAAGTAGTCTGGCTTTTAGTATATATTACTGTTTAACCATTCAATTTATTTTCCTCATAGGATTTGAAGGGCATTGTGCCAGAGTTTTGAAGCATTTTTGTTTTCTCTTTTGGTAAAAATGTGCTCAAGTATAAGCTGCAATATATTTTTTGGTGATTAATAACAGGTTTGTAATATTGTAACCTAAAGAGGAATATGAGTCTAGAACGAAGATAGCAAGGTTTTTATTCTGGTTCTCTCTCAATTAGAGATACTCCCATACTTTTGATGTTGGGTTTTTACCATGATTAATAAATGAAACCATTAGTCTAAATAATATCAGATTCTTCTTTAACTTACATAATTCACTACCTCAGGTATATTTTTTAAAGAATTTGCCTTTTCATTTGTATTATTTCATGGAAGTTTGCTTGTTTATTTCTTGGTCATTTGCTGTAAGGTCTATTTAAGGTAAAACAAAACCTGATTGGATATTTTGTAAAGTATGTCTCATTGCTGTACAATAATAGAGGTTTGCTTCAGAATTTATACATGTTCAATTATATTTAAGAACTGTATAACCCTTTACAATCTTGAATTGTCAAATACCTAAGATGAACTACTCTTTCTTTAAATTAATGTTATTTTCTCTGTAATAATTATTTGAACATTTTATAAAGGGCTTTAGCGATAAAAAATGATGTTTATTTTTCCCTCACATTATTTAGGAAGTGACAATTTAATTGGACGTGAATTTCAAGAAGCAAAGTTTTTTGAGGTTTAATTTTATTTTATCTTTATTATCTGATTCAACCAATCTTCTTATTCAATTTAATAATGTTAACTGCAAGCAATTGCCTTTGTTCAGTCGAGAATAGTTTTGAGTACTTGATTTTTGAAGTAGAAAAACAAGCAAAGCAGGTCTTTCCTTCAAATCTTCACTAGTGTACACTTGCTTTTATCACATACTGAGTTAGGTCGCTGGTTTGTATTAAATGCAATCTTAGACCCACATGGCTATAGTAAAGCTGTACAGATTTACATGAGTCAGGATTACAGATGAAGAGAAATGTAATTAGGAACACTGACCGATAAGGAGTCAGTCTCAGGATTCTCGCAACATGTGTGGGTGGGGGCCCTGCTCTACTCCTTATTCTCAAAATCTCATATATTTTGCTGAGAGATATTATAATTGGTGAAATGTACCTCTTTCTCCACATCATCTCCAGCATTGGCAGTCCCCTGAGTTTTTCATCTTAGTCATTTTAACTGGTGTGAGGTAGAATCTCAGGGTTGTTTTGATTTGCATTTTCCTGATAATGAAGGATGCTGAACATTTCCTTAGGTGCTTCAGGGCCATTCGAGGTTCCTCAGTTGAGAATTCCCTATTTAGCTCTGTACCCCATTTTTAATAGAATTATTTCACTCTCTGGAATCTAACTTCTTGAGTATACATTGGATATTAGTCCTATATCTGATGTAGGATTGGTAAGGATATTTTCCCAATTTATTGATTGCCATTTTGTCCTATTGACCAAAGCTTTGCAGTTTTATGAGGTCCCATTTGTTGATTCTTGTACTTAGAGCATAAGCCTTTCATGTTCTATTCAGGGAATTTTTCCCTGTGCCCATGTGTTCAAGGTTCTTCCCCACTTTTTCCTCTATAAGCTTCAGTGTGTCTGGTTTTATGTGTATGTCCTTGACTTACTTGGAAATGAGCTTTGTATAAGGAGATAAAAATTGATCCATAAGAATGGGTTGATTTGCATTTTTCTGCAGGCTGACCTCCAGTTGATCCAGCACCATTTGTTAAAAATGCTATTTTTTCCCCACTGGATGTTTTTAGCTCCCTTGTCAAATATCAAGTGACCATGGGTGTGCAGGTTCTTTTCCGGGTCTTCAATTCTATTCCATTGATCTTCCTGCCTGTCTATATACCAATACCAGACAATTGTTATCACTATTGCTCTGTAGTAGGGCTTGAGGTCAGGGATGGTGATTCCCCCTGGAGAACTTTTGTTGTGGAGAATAGCTTTTGCTATCCTGGGTTTTTTGTTATTCTAGTAGAATTTGAGAATTGCTCTTTCTAGATATATGAAGAATTGATTTGGAATTTTGATGGGGATTGCATTGAATCTGTAAATTGCTTTTGGCAAGATGGCAATTTTTACTATATTAATCCTGCCAATCCATGAGCATGGGAGAGCTTTCCATCTTCTGCGATCTTCTGATTTCTTTCTTCAGAGGCTTGAAGTTCTTGTCATACAGATTTTTCACTTGTTTAGTTAGAGTCACACAAAGGTATTTTATATTATTTGTGACTATTGTGAAGGCTCTAACTTTCCTAATTTCTTTTTCAGCTACTTTATCCTTTGATTAGAGGAAGGATACTGATTTGTTTGAGTTAATTTTATATCCAGCCACTTTGTTGAAGTAGTTTATCAGTTTTCGGAGTTCACTGGTGAAATTTTGGGGATCAGTTAAGTATATGATCGTATCATCTGCAAATAGTAATGTTTTGACTTCTTTTCAATTTGTATACTTCTGACCTCCTTTTGTTGTCTGATTGCTCTGGCTAGGACTTCATTTACTGAAGAGATTACTGAATATTATTATTGAATAGATAGGGAGAGAGTGGGCAGCCTTGTCTGGTCCCCGATTTTAGAGGGATTGCTTCAAGTTTCCCTCTATTTAATTTGATATTGGCTACCTGTTTGCATTATATTGCTTTCACTATGTTTAGATATGGGCCTTGGATTCCAGGTCTCTCCAAGACTTTTATCATGAAGGGATGCTGGATTTTGTCAAAAGCCTTTTCAGTGTCTAATGAAATGATAATGTGGTTTTTACCTTGTGGTTATGTAGTGGATTTCATTGATGAACTTCTGTATATTGAACTATCCCTGCATCCCTGGGAGGAAGTCTACTTCATCAGGGTGAATTATCATTTTGATGCATTCTTGGATTCAGTTGGCCAGAATTTTGTTGAGTATTTTTGCATAGATGTTCATAAGGGAGATTGGCCTGAAGTTCTCTTTCCTTGTTTGGCCTTTTTTTTTTTTTTTTTTTTTGGTTTAGGTATAAGCGTTATTGTCACTTCATAGAATGAGTTGGGTAGTATTCCTTGAGTTTCTATTTCATGGAATAGTTTGAAGAGTATTGGTATTAGCTCTTCTCTGAAGATCTGACAGAATTCCCCAGCCCGTCTGGTGCTGGGCTTATTTTTGGTAGGAGACTATTAACAATTGTTTCTATTTCCTTGGGACTTATGGGACTATTTAAATGGTTTATCTGATCCTGTTTTAACATTAGCACCTAGTATGTATCTAGAAACTTGTCCATTTCTTCCCGATTTTCAAATTTTGTTGAGAATAACCTCTTGTAGTAGGATCTGATAACTTTTTGAATTTCTACAGTTTCTGTAATTATGTCTGCCTTTTCATTTCTGATTTCATTAATTTGGGTAGTAGTCTGCTGACATCTATGTTCTCTTAGGGTCTTTATGCAATCTGCCCATGATCTTTTAGCTTTCATAATTTCTGGTGAGAAGTCTAGTGTAATTCTGACAGGTCTGCATTTATATGTTACTTTACCTTTTCCCCTTACTGCTTTTAATATTCTTTCTTTGTTTAGTGCATTTGGTATTTTGATTATTATGTGACAGGAGGAATTTCTGTTCTGCTGCAGTCTGTTTGGAGTTCTGTAGGCTTATTATATGTTCATGGGTATCTCTTTCTTTAGGTTAAGGAAGTTTTCTTCTATAATTTTGTTGAAGATATTTACTGACTCTTTAAGATGTAAATCCTCATTTTCTTGTGTACCTGTAATCCTTAGGTTTGGTCTTCTCATTGTTTTCTGGATTTCCTGGATGTTTTGGGTTACAAGCTTTTTGCATTTTGCATTTTCTTTGACTGTTAAGTCAATGTTTTCTATGGAATCTTCAGCATCCGAGGTTCTTTCTTCTGTCTATTGTATTCTGTTGTTGATACTTGCATCTATGACTCCTGAAGTCCTTCCAAGGTTTTCTATCCCCAGAGATATCTCACTTTTCAATTTCTTTATTGTTTCTACTTTCATTTTTAGATCCTGGTTGGTTTTGTTCAGTTCCTTCACTTGTTTGATTGTGTTTTCCTGAAATTCTTTAAGGGATTTTTGTTGTTGTTGTTGTTGTTGTTGTTTCCTCTTTAAGGGCTTCTATCTATTGGCCCGTGTTTTCCTATATTTCTTTTTTTTTATTTTATTTTTTTATTATTCGATATAATTTATTTACATTTCAAATGATTTCCCCTTTTCTAGCCCCCCCCCCCACTCCCCGAAAGTCCTGCAAGCCCCCTTCTCTTCCCCTGTCCTCCCACCCACCCCTTCCCACTTCCCCATTCTGGTTTTGCTGAATACTGTTTCACTGAGTCTTTCCAGAACCAGGGGCCACTCCTCCTTTCTTCTTGTACCTCATTTGATGTGTGGATTATGTTTTGGGTATTCCAGTTTTCTAGGTTAATATCCACTTATTAGTGAGTGCATACCATGATTCACCTTTTGAGTCTGGGTTACCTCACTTAGTATGATATTCTCTAGCTCCATCCATTTGTCTAAGAATTTCATGAATTCATTGTTTCTAATGGCTGAATAGTACTCCATTGTGTAGATATACCACATTTTTTGCATCCACTCTTCTGTTGAGGGATACCTGGTTTCTTTTTTTTTCCCTATATTTCTTTAAGAGATTTTTGTGTTTCCTCTTTAAGGGCTTCTACTTGTTGACCCATGTACTTCTGTATTTCTTTAAGGGAGTTGTTTATGTCCTTCTTGAAGTCCTCTATCAACATCAGCACCAGCATCAAGAGATGTGATTTTAAACCCAGGTGTTGGGGTATCCATGGTTTGCTGTTGTGGGAGAACTTGGTTCTGATGGTGCCACGTTGCCTTGGTTTCTGTTGGTAGTGATCTTGAGTTTGCCTTTGGCCACCTAGCTCTCTCTGGTATTAGCTGGTCTTGCTGTCTCTGACTGTACCTTTTCTGCCCTGCAAGCCTGTGTGTCTGTACTCCTGCGATTCCTGTTCTCTCAAATGCCCTGCGTACTGCTGGTTCTCCAGGAAGTATCAGGAGTTGGGATCTTCCTTGTGGCAGCCCTGACAAGGGACAAATGCTCCGTGTGTTGCTGGTTCTCTAGAAAATATTAGGAGATAGGGCCTTCTCTGTGGCAGAACTAGCAGGGGGTCTACCACAGCAGAAGGAATGGGGCAGGCAGTGGTTGAGGAGAACTGGTTCTGATCTCAATGGGTATATTTTCTTTTCAAAAATCACATGTGCTATATGTAGGTTAAAAAATATTTGCACCATTTATTCTACTTGGAAGACCTGCCCATTTACCAGCATCTTCAAACAGATGCTCTGCCTGACATTGACTTTTACATTCACACCAGTACTGAAGGATCAGTGTCACTAATCATTTCAGACACTGAAAGTTTTAAAAGATGTATAATTTCCTTCAGTGATATGACAGTTACCAATTGTACAAAACAAAATCTAAATGAATGTTTTTGTAGTTCCTAGTATTGAAACAGTTCACAAATTCAGCTCTCTAGAGATGCTGGTGGCTCCACCCTGGTTGTCCTCATACATGAATGTTTTATCGTACATTGATAAAAAACAAACCTGGATCCAGCTCTTGAGAGAGGTTCAGTTGCCTTTAGATGTATAAAATAGGGGAACTTTTTATTATGGATTAGGTTGTCTTTCCTGTGACTCTCCCTTAGAATTTGTTTTCTTTTTTATGAATACTAGATTTCACTAATTATCTACCAGTAGTCATTGGGGATTCTGACAGGGTGAGGGACACATTATACCAATGTGTCATCTAGGTTTAAGGAGGTAAACCCTTGAACTGAGCTCTGATTCTATGTCATGAGTTAAACGAGCAAATAATAGTGGCCATTGCTTTGGTAGGCTTTCTTACACATTCCTATAATCCTAGAGATCAGGAGGCTGAGGCAGGACGATTGTTAGCTGGAGGTTAGCCTGATCTACTTATTGACTGTCTGAAACAAAATAGAACAGAAAGCAAAAATGTCTTACCAGAGTAAGAGTAAAACTCATTCTGGTTTCTAACTATTCCAATGTGCTAATAGAAATGGTGTGTTGTTGCCAGCAAACCTGTTTTTGTGTTTGTTTGTTTTTTGTTTTGTTTTGTTTTGTTGATAACATTTGCAATTCTCTTCATAATATATCACAAGCTGATTGTTAACAATAGTCCTCTTTTGTTGTTGTTGTTTTGGACTTTGGCTTCTTTAGAACTTTTGTTGTTTTTTGTTTACATGCATTTTGGTTCATTCCCCTCATTTTGTGGGAAGTTATGGGAACATTTGACTTACATCTTCTTTTGGTTACCTTTCTATACTGGTGGGAGAAGACTGCTGCTCTTCCCACATGGCCATATTTCTGTTTGATCTGTCTGGCATGTGGTGGGATCCTCATTGAAACTTCTAATTATATAAAAGAGAATGTTGAGAGTTCATTTGCATGCTGCTTCTATGATGTTGTTCTGGAGCTTTTACCAGTCACATGGGATCCAGCCCTGCCATCTGCTAGGTAAGAGCAGGGAATGAATTAACTATCCAGCTGACTGCATCAGACTTGTATATAATTCCTCACTCTATGTGGGAGGGAGTATATACACACTCTGTAGGAGATCAGTTTACTTCCAGATCAAATTCCTTCTTTCATCCTTCTTTTCCCTGTTACTAAAAGAAGTATCATCTTTTTTGATGAAAATACTTGGATCTTTATTGAGAAAGACATTAAAATATAAATGTCTCCCTATAAGCTAATTCCCCAGGTGGATAGTGCAAATGTTGCAAACATTGGAATCAGACCCATCCAATATGCATTTATGCTACTGGATTCATGCCTAACAGTGACACAGAGCTACCTTGTCTGATCAGAGGTGTTGCAGTGCGACCTAAAAATTAATTGATTTTTCACAAATGTCCCTTTTAGCTACTATAGTTGATGCCCTACCTCCTGAACTGGTTCTTTTAAAGTATACTGCCATCTAGGCCCACCTGAGTGCTTGACAGGGCTTTTGTGTTGCATATGTGTAAATATATACAAAACAGAGTTCATTAGATCTATTTGTTAAGGTCTACTGTTTTGAGAAGAATTTGCTGACTTAAACATGTATATATCTGTTTTCTTCTAGGAAAAGAAGAGTACATTGCTACATTCAAGGGATCTGAATACTTCTGCTACGACTTATCTCAAAACCCCATTCAAAGCAGCAGCGATGAAATAACTCTGTCCTTTAAAACTCTTCAGAGGAACGGACTGATGCTTCACACAGGGAAATCAGCTGATTATGTCAATCTTGCCTTGAAAAATGGAGCTGTATCTCTGGTCATTAATTTGGGATCAGGGGCCTTTGAAGCGCTAGTGGAGCCTGTGAATGGAAAGTTTAATGATAATGCCTGGCATGATGTGAAAGTCACCAGGAATCTGCGTCAGGTAACAACGCAGTGGATAAGACAGTAACTGCCTTTGCTTCTTGCTACAGCTGTGTCTTTGGTACCAACAGCTGTCTGTGTGGTACTTGAAAACCCTACCCACATGATAGAGGGCTCCTCAGATTAGCTTTTCCTTCTAAGATCAATCTTCCTGCCATACTTGAGCAGGGGCATATCTAGAAAGTTCTGCGGGCCCAAAGGCTAATTTAATACAGTGATAAATGATTATTTTCGAGAGGGCTGCAAGGATATCCCTGCGACCTGCCCTTCCTGTAATGTGTGTGGTTTTGAGTTTTCTGTTTGATTGAAAACTATAGTTTTCATAGCGATCATTTGGAGGCATGCACATTGGGGTCATTAAATCACACTTCCTTTTTTTGTAGTTAAAAACAAACCCTTTATTTTGTTACTTGGGATTACGTCAATCCCTATTTCCTCACCTTCCCAACCCCAAAATGGGAAAGTAAAATGTCCCTGAGGGAAAAATATCAATATTGTGTGTAGCCTATATTCTGAAATTTTTGTTTATGAAGATAATTTTGATTTAACACAGATACTTGAACTTAAATTATAAATGATAGGAAAAGTCACTTCATCCTTTAGATACGGACTTCTATTGAAACATATGTATATTTAAAAATTTAAATTCTTACGCAACAAAGAATAGAGAATTCATACTCCTTACTGAATCAATGACTCTACATATGCTGTATGTGTTTTAATAAGACATATAACAGTATATGCTGAAAGCAGATTCCGATTATTTTCAGATTTTCATCATTATGAGTTTTGATTACATGACATTTTATATTATAATGCATCATTTTCTTAAATGTGGACAGTGACTAATTTTTGAATGGTAAATGCTAACCAAAAACTAATATCCATAATGTATTTGTTGTTTCTCTGAACAGTTGCAGAATGACCGATTGACTCTGGTTTCCCTTTACTAAAATGACCCTCTTCCTGAGCTTTTAACTAACCCTTTCCTTCCTGCTTCTGAGAGGCTTCAACTATCTGAGCTAGACAAGAAGAAGTAGCTTAGGTGGAGAGATTTAGTTACATTCAGGCCGATTAGCAAAACTTAAAATTTCTGAGAGTTCCCAAGGCTTTTCAAATGCCCATGGACATGGGAGCAGCCACATGTTTCCCACTGTGTTGGGAGGGAGTACCCACAGTCAACATAGTTATAGACCAGAGTCTGCCTCTTTGGTTTTCTGTTTTCATTTTTTCTCTCATATACTCACCAAGAGAGTGGAGGCTCACTTGAGATGATCACAGAAGGAAGGGTAGGTCTTGAGGAGCCCACTTTCTAGATTTGCCTTTGCTCAGGTTACAAGCAAGTTAAGAATTCGAAGCTCTAAGAAAAAAGAAGTTTGTGCAGCCAGGGTGCATGTGAGGCAGGAGAGATTACAAACAATTCCATTCTGCTCATTGCGTATGTCAGGATCTCTGCTCTGTTTCATTGCAGTATACTGTGACCCTAAAGTCCATCAATATGACCGAAGGAAGTTTTGGAATTGAGGAGGAGTCCTTGTATGCTGTAAATTGAGTAGTAGGGCAAAGCCAACTGATTCCTACTAATTTTCTGGGACTGGGTGTGGGTGTGGAGGGGACTATGATGGGCTCAGGGTGACAATGGCCAGCTGATAGACTTCAGGCCTTTGAAGGAATCCTTTGAAGATATTTACAATGGCTCTCAGTGGTCCTCAGGAAGACTAAGGGAACAGTGCCATGTGTCTGTTTCTGTCTAGTGGCAAGAGATGAACAAGGGCAGGAAAAGACTATCTCCTCTGTGGGAGGCCTATTTGTTAGTCTGCTTTTTCTTGTAAAATTTTTTTGCCCTTTTTCTATGTTACTAACATGCTTAATAACTAACATGTCATTCATGGAATGTTCCATTCTACTAACCGTTACCTGAATCAAAAAATGTACTAACATGGTAGAGACCATCATATTTTTTAAGTAACGATCGATCGTTATTCTGTTCACAAGTTTTTAATTTCCTTTCTCCCCCCTTCTCCACAAAGCACTCAGGCATTGGACACGCTATGGTAAACAAACTACATTGTTCGGTAGATATCATTCTAATTGTTTCTTATTTTGGGTTTGCCGTGTGTTTTCTTTCTTTCTTTTAACTGTAGACATCATTAACAAAAGAGGAACTGCGGTTGGTACTCTTCTGCTTACCTTGACCTCCTTCTTTTCATCTGTTGTTGACTTTCTTATTTTTTACCTGTTCCTGTCAACCTCTGTTTTCGACTTCACCTGTAGGGGCATCGTTAACGTTTCGAACGTTTTGTTTTTTGTTTTCTTGGGGTTTTTTTTTTTTTTTGTTTGTTTTTTGCATCCAGCTGTGGTTAACACGAGATAAGAAAATGGTGGCTGGCCCGAGTGACCGCAGGCTCAGCCAGTCTCTAACCATTCATGATGCATGGCATGGAAACTTGGTTTGGGAATGTTGGAGATGCCACACCCACTCATCTTTCCGTCATCATTCAGCAGTTATCTTTCTCCTTTGGTTCTCCTCGTCTTTTTTCCTTTCCTTTCCTTTCTTTTCCTTTCTGAACGTTCTATATCTCCTGCATGCGCATCTCAAGTGCTGCTTCACTGATTGTTTTGCACCTCGTCTTCCCTCAGCATGCTTCAGGCACTTGCATGCTCAACAGTGGCTGCTCAATAGTGCAATTAGTGATGTTGCTGGAAGTAGCTTGCGCCTTTTCTGTTAATAAGGTGCACGTTGTGATTAGTGAATAACAGACGACTAAACTTTACTAATATGTACACCCAGCAAAACTAACCTAGGAGGCATTTTACTAACACCATTTTTGTGTCTGCTAAATAACTTTTGAGTTGCAGCAGGGATGATGCTGACACTAGTTCAATGATCAGTTAACTCTCTAACTAGATTAGAATCTCTCAGGGCTAGCTGAATAGAATCCAAGAATAAACCTCAAACAGACATGAAAATGGGTTCCGCCACAGGGCTAAAACTGAGAACCAAACAAACATAAAAAAAAGCAAAACAAAAAAATAAAATAAAACAAAACACAAAACAGGCATATCCCAGGATTACAGCATGTAGGTCTGAGTATAGCGTGTCCTTTCCCTGTGCTTTGTTATCTAGGTGACAATATCAGTGGATGGGATTCTTACCACAACGGGCTACACACAAGAAGATTACACCATGCTGGGGTCTGATGACTTTTTCTATGTTGGAGGCAGCCCCAGCACAGCCGACCTTCCAGGGTCACCAGTCAGTAACAACTTTATGGGCTGTCTCAAAGAGGTAAATATGGACGCCATGGAACCCTTCTTAACTCACGAGCTGATCTTTGCAGATCCAGACTGAGAGCTTGTTTGCTGAAGATCTGATGTTCCCAGAGTGAATGGCACAACCTTCAATTCAGTCTTGTGTTGCTTATGCAGATTTGAGTGGTAAATGGCAATTCACACATCATGCTGAGGAGGGAGGCTCAGCTTCTCACTTCTCACAGTGGCCATTTTCCTGGATAGCTTTGTGTCAGCTCTAGGAGGACATCAGACAAAATGAGATTTGGGTTTAAAGTTGAACTAAAGGATAATTGCTTATTTCAAGGTACTGTCTGGGGTGTTACTATCTGTGGTGCCGTGCTTGAGAGATAAGAAAAAGAAAGAAAAAATGAGGGTACAAGAGGAAAGGGCATGACATACATTAACAAAACTAAAACAGAAAACAAAACCCAATGTGCATAATGAACCAGTTATGCTGCTGTATTTTAATTGTGTTCTGAAGGTAGGAGACCTGTTTCCTCTTTGATCTGGTAAGTTGACATGATATTTACTTGAAGAAAACAAGAGCTTAAGAGAGCAATTTCATCAGTGTATGCTATACATTTTTATAAGATTGCAATTTGTGGGGAAAGACTAGTTTCAGTTGTATATTCCATAAGAGTTAGCTTTTTAAAAAGCTATTCAGTCACCATAATTTTTTTCTGATGATTGGAGCCTGAAGTCCTACCCTTGTTACATAGTGGAATAATTATAAACGTATTAGTTATTTAAGCATGATTGCTTCTAGTAAGCAATGATTTGTTTTGTTCTAAAGAAAATACCTCTATAAAGTTGGTTGAGTTATTTTTTTATTTATTTTTCACCCAACAGTGAAAAAGTCACTGCAGAGCTCTGTCACCATTACATGTCTTCCAAGTATTATAGCTATTTCTGAGCACATGCATGTGCATGTGTGTGTGTATGAGAGAGACAGAGAGAAACTTACAGAGACAGACAGAGACACACAGAGAGAGAGAGAAACAGAGACTCACAGAGAAAAACATCCTTGAGGGGGATTCAGATTTCTTAAAGTATAACAAATGCAGGAAGTTTTCGAATGGCCGAACGGTCTATATGCTTGAATGAAGGTATTACCTTTCAGAGAGTTAATATTTTCTGAAGATATAGATTATGCATTAGGGTCTGCATTAAGCTTCATGGGCAATAACAAACTAACAAAATAAAAATTATCATTATGATAAAAAATGGTATTAAATATTTCAAAGTCCTTTGTGTTTAGAACCATCCTAAAGCTGTCCAATGGTTCTCACAATATAAGTGGTGATTTTATTGTCTTTATATTTTTTAAACAAAGAAACTGAAGTTCAGAACATGTAAGTCACCTAGAAAATGAGCAACAACACTTAAGCATTAAAAGCTGAAGCTTAATTTTCTAGTCCTCTTTACTTGGTAATTATTATCATTCACCGTGTCTGAAAAGTAATGTTGGCTAGGCTACTGACATTAAAGATTGTACATATAAGCACTGACTGTATTTCATTGAAAGAGAAACACATTTTAGAAACAGTTAATGGAGTGTTAGAATGTATGCCCATTTTACTTGTTTGGGTTGAAAAGTGGCTGAATAGAGTATAAGTTCTAGTGGCTAAGGCAAACATGCAGAACCAAAACTAACTAAAATGTGGAGAGGCAGAATAGAGATGACACAGACTAGATTGGGAAGAGACAGAGTCAATGCATACATTAAATTCACAAGTAGACTGTTAAAACTGCTTTCTGGACATGTCTGCATCCTCTCTCCAATGTGTGGCGTTCATCTCTATTATGTAACAAGTCATAAGCCATGCTTTATCTATAAATAGTGAAACCTGTGTTACACTGGAAAAGGGTCCAGAATCTAGGGATTCTTAGCAGGGATGTTAATCTAGTTAAAGAGTATCTTTTCGGTATTCTGTGAACAGTGAGGATGTCTGAGATACTGGGTTCCTCTGAGACACATGCATTCAGCTCATTCCCCAGTGAGAAAGCTCATTTTTCTGTCTGTGAAGATGCAATGAACTCTCTTCCTCTGAAATCATAGTTTCAATGAAAGCATGCATAAGACTAACGTTTGCACTGTTTAAGTATTCATACATTGATATATCTCAGCATTCACCTTTTTGTAGTAATAGTTTAATCACAAACAGGATGACAAAAGAAAAAAAGTAAAACCCTAGGTCACATGGTCTTTCAAGTGTACCTTAGCTAGAAGCCTGTGAGTACCTAAAGGCAGGTCCATCCTGCCTTCCTTCACTGTAGATTTTACCTGTAAATCTTTCCTCTTTGTTGAATGGCATGTTCTATATTGCTGCTTTCTCTACCGGGAACTTGACTGGAGTAAGTACTGTGAGGTTTTACAGATCTGTGTGATGCTTGAGTCTACTTCCTCCAGACATGCTAGAGGTTGGCAGGTTATAGACACATTAAAAATATTTCATTGGAGGACTTTATGATAGTTCATAGCTTCCACCTATATCTGAATCATCTTTTATAATCGCATGCTTTTTCTATTTAGGAAAGGAAACAGTGAAAAAGGCCCCATGGGTTTTGAGCTAAACCATCTTGCTTTAGGAAGGTCGGTTTTGTGGAGTTCGTGAACAGAGAGCAATATGGGAATGTTCATTTTCTTGTTTGTTTTCCTAAAAGATGGCTTATTTTGCCACTAATGCCTTAATTAGAGCTTCAATAGTTTACTTTTTATATTTTTAATTGCAATCCAATGAATAATACCCCTTATGATAGTCACTTCTGTAGGAGAGTCTAAGGACACCTAGGCTGAAACTACATAGGACATTTTGGAGAACAAATAATTCTGATAATAAGTTTCTATGTCTGATTGTTTTGAAAGTAGAGAAGCAGATAAACAGGAGGCAATTCTGTGGAACAACAAAGGGATGGCACAGGATCATGACTGACAGGTAGCATATCTGATTGGAGGATGATGGTCTCTTTCTAATCAGTAGTACTTACCATAAAACTGGAGATGGCCTACCACATTTGCTAATTCATATCTTCTTTCTATTAAAATTAAAGTAGTAAAAGAAAAATTTTCCACATATTGGAGCAATCTATTTTTTGATTTTCTTTAGTGACATCTTAATTCCTCTGTGACATTTATAATTGTAAATGAGGGCTGAGAATACTTTCAGCCACTGGGCCACAATAAGAAAGTTAATTTTGTTAGACTAATCATCAAATTCAAAATAAAATAATGATGCAAAAGACATTAATTTGTTTAAAATGAAAAGAAATCATGAACAGGCTACATAGAAAATAATATTGTGTCGTATTTAAATTTAGTCACAAACAATTCAAAAAGTCTTTGGAGAAAACGACTACCAAAGACATAGGTTTTAAGAAAGGCAAAGGGAAATAGTAAAGAATGAAGCAGCATTTTACTCTGCTTATTCCTGTAAAATCAGACACAGGCCTTGGGAAAGGTACTTCAAAGTCTTTCAGCAAAGCCTCCACAGATTCTTCTTTGGCAGGAGTGCTTGTTTATATTCTTCAAGTTTTTGGAAGCATCGTTTCAAGCTGAAATATAATTCCTAAGGATGTTTGATCATTTTAAACTTATTTTTTTCTATCCAAGCATGTTTGAGTAACTGTTACAAATAGTGAAAATTTGAGATTCACAAAGAGGAATCTAGACATCTGAAAGCTGTTTCGGGTCCATTTGAGGAACACATGAAGTGAATTTTCTTGAATATGAGTACTGTACTTTAGTACTTTACTTTAGTCTTAGCCTGCTCATTAGAGGCAGCTTTCAATCACAAGAGACTGGAGAAAATCTCACCAATTCTTGTTTTACTCAAATATTTTGACCACGAGGACCTGGATAATAAGGAATCCAGCAGTGATGGTGACCAACCAAGTAGCTCTTTCCAGCAATCCTCGCTGCATTTTGCATTTCTTAATTTCTTTGTGTCCACAAAATACTCTGCAACATCTGTTCCCCTCCTGCTGAGTGGACATTATTTAGCGTGGTTAGGAAAGGAAGCTAAAGAAAGGGAAAGGATTGAGGGTGTGAATAAACCACCATAGAAAGAAGGCTTTATCTGAAGTGTGTTTTCAGACATGTGTGCCTGCCTGCTGGAGATTTTCTAATCAGTGGCTGCAGTGCAGGCTGAGCCAGTGTGAGGCAATTTAAACTGCTGCCTCAAAGAATGGCTTGGAATGAGCCTGGGGAAAGATTCTTGAGAGAAAAGAAATAAATGAAATGCTAGAGGGAATTAAATCCCTACTGAAAATTTCATCAACCTAATTAGGTCAGCTCAGGCTGTAATTACACATGGAGACCTTTATCGCTAGAAATCTGTAAGAAGAAGCTGTAAGGTGGGTGAGGCTCAGGAAATAGCCTGCTTTATAAAAGAATTTTCCCTCACATTGCAAAACAAAAGGATCTGTTCCTGAACAGAGGGTGGAGTGGGTTGTTGGGTGTGTGTGTGGGGGGGGGTCCCTTCTGAGTAATGCAGAAGCCACACCCTGGCTGAGGGAAGGGTTTCCTTTACACAGAGGCTCCTCAGCTCTGTCCTTTGGACAATGGAAGATGCCTTAAAATTGTAAGGCTTATTTCTGTCCTTGGTCAGCCCAGATGTTCTAATTCCCTCCTTTCAGTAGCCTTCCTGCACAAAGATGGATACCACGACATAAAGGAACAAAAATACACCATAGATCTTACATTTCAGGTTACTTTTCCTATTCTGAAACAAGGTTCCTTTTTCTGACATGTTGGAGAAATGGCCGTGGTAGGAATCTGCAGGAGAAGCTAGGTGATGTCTGTCAACCACAGTACTTAGGTCTGGGGAGGTTCTCTCTTACATTCCTCTCAAGTTCTGTGCTTATCTTCTGCAGGTTGCCTGGGAATAGTTTACAGTTCATTCATACTACCCCTCACAGGCTTTTTATTGATTCTGTAAAGAAGAGTTCTTTGCATCTTAACTTTTTCTATCAGTTTCTCAGACACATTACATATTACCATATGATATTTTGTTAATATTTTGTTAATTTGGGTAATACACATTAAATGAGCTATTTTAAGATGTATTGCTAATATATGCAAGATTAATTGCTTATAGGAAAACATAGAGGAAGTTTAATGGACACCCATGCTTGGCCTGTCTGATATACTGATTGCCATCATAACTACAGATTCCTTTCCATAGTATTTCCGTGCTAGATCAGATGTTCGTTGGCTGTCATTTTGGTGGTTCAACTGGAACAAATGAGGTCTTGGATCGGGTGCTTTCTTACAATAACTATAGTATATATTCAGGCTAAATTCCCTCCATGCTCATCCTTCTGAAAATAAATGACTACTCTCTAGTGACTTTGGGCTGCTTTTCAAGAACCAAGTCTCAGTTTGCTGCCTCAGAGAGCCTGGTTTAACTCACATTCTCTATCAGACTAAGGAAGACATGGTGATTTTATATGTTAGATAACTGGCCTAACAGAATCAAGTCACCAGTCAGCTGATGTTAGAACCCAACAAACTCAACAACAAGACCCTTACCCTTAATTCTAATTCTGTGTTCTTACCATAATACATTGCTATCTCCTGTCTTTTCTTTCAGTTGCAGGGTTTTAATAAATGTGACATTAGCTTAAATAAGAGTCAAATGAATCTTTATAGGGGAAAAAGGAAAGGGCAGTCTAGATTTGCAGGAGTTTGGAGAAGGGATACTAAAGGTTGAGGAGCACCTTTCCTACTTTGGTCATCATGTGCCTTCCTCATCTAAAAATGTACACACCTAAAAGTTTGCCATGCTGCTCTGTATTGTCTAGCCACATAGACTTAGAGGAATTCTCAGGAAACATTTAGATGTGGTTTCTATACTTCCATGAAGCATTGTGCTGGAATGGTGCTTAAGAGTGAGTTAACTTCTGTACATTATAGCCTTGGGGACCAGGGAAAGAACAATTGGGGCAGAAACTAGACATCCTGCTAGAGACCTTTCTCTCTGAAATTAGACTCAGGGAGTTCCATCTGCTCAGGTCCCCAAGGAACTGGAACTCAGTCCTTTAGTTCAAAAAGCATCTGGTGAGTTCTTGCCTAAAATTCAGCTTTTGTAACATAGCAACTCCCTTTCAGGGAACAACAGATTTTTTATTTCCCATCATCTTCAGCAGATGCCCCACAGCCTAGAACTGTATCAGCAGTTGGCATAACGAATTGTAGTGCTTTCAAATACCAAGCCAGCATAACATGGTCTGGTAGGGGGCTCAATGACATTTTAATTCTAAGGACTTGATATATTTTATAGACTATGACATTTTTCAGCCCAGCAGAAAGCAGCAATGAGCAGTGGCTAATACTGAGCATCGGATGTAGATTTCAGCTCCCACTGAGCAATGTATCCAGTTTAAACTGTGCCTATTACTAAAAGTGATATTCGGATATGTGGACACAATTACCCATTTTTTAAATTTACATTCATATACTCAGTGTGTACATGACATGGCATTTATAGTTTTCAGAGGACAATTTACAGGAGTCAGTTCTCTCCTTCCATTTTCTGAGATTATGCATTTGAAGACAGTTCTTCAGCAATGACAGTCAACATCTTTACCAGCTGAGCCAACTTGCTGAAACCAGTTCAGTTTTAACCAAACTCTACCATGTCCCATGCTCTGTGTTGGGACCTGACAGCCACCACATAAAGATTATTCACCCAGGAATCTATGTGGAGAGCCAACAGAACAAAATTACAGAACAAGCTCCATCAATAAGGTGAGACAAGTCACCCTGGAAACAGCAAAAGCATAAGCAATAGTGTTCAAGGAAAAAAAGGGATGATTTGAAAGACAAGTTGATGAAGCAATTTGTCTTATTCTCTTTGTGTATCTCAATGATTGGCGTGGTATTATATGAAATGTAACCATACAAGTGGTGGTGGGAATGATGATGGCGGTGATGACGGTGCCAATCTACCCATAATTTGAACCTAATAGGAAGCTTACAACAACAATGACCATGTAGCATCATGAAAGCAATGATGAAATTTGTATAGAAATACAAGTTTATAACTTTATCAAGGTTGAGCCACATTAAAGGAAAAATCTGAAATTCATCTAAAACTGAGTATTTTACATATCTCCATACTTTTTATTAGATGATAAACCATTTTCTCTCTTTCTCTTGATCAAAGTGTTTATGTTTAGAAGAAAATTATTACTGTGTACTCTAATGGTGTGCCTCCTCCCTGCCCCCAGAAATCATCATTATTGAAACAGTCTTAATTATACCTGTAATCCCAGCACTCTGGGAGGCAGAGGCAGGCAGATTTCTGAGTTTGAGGCCAGTCTGTTCTACAGAGAGAACTCCAGGACAGTCAGGGCTATACAGAGAAACCCTGGCTCGAAAAAACTAAATCCAAGAAAAAACTTAATTACTTTCAAAATGAAAGATAATTCTCTTATTTAGAAATATATGCTTTTGAATAATAGAAAAATGATATCCTCAACTTTGTTGAGTAAATGAATATTCTCTACACAGAGAAATTGTAGCTCTGATAGTTCTATACTAGTGTTTTTGTTTGTTTGTTTGTTTTGAGGTCTAGAGGTTTAGCATTAGGGGTACAAGTGATTAGGGGTATAGTGTAATTATGTGTTATAGGGGACTATGGAGTTACTAGGGGTATATGGTGATGAGGAAATGCTGTAGTTCGGAATAAGTGGTAGTTAGAAGCTTGGAACTATTAAACTGATACACCTTTATGATCCAGGTCAAAGACTTAATTATCCTTTAAGCATATTCATGTTTTCTGGGTCTTAGGTTCTAATTTTGAAGTAAATTCTAAACTAAAGTCAACTAATTTTGAACAAAAATAATCTATTGTTGAAAACTAATTACATTAAATTAGTTAAGGAGGAAAGTTTTACAATGAAAATCAGTCTCCCAAGACTGAGGCACAATTTTGATCCTGGACAAGATATTTAAAGCTTTTGAACTTGTATAATAGTAAAATATTATGAATTAATAATAGACAGTCACATAGAGCTCAACACAAAGAATGACTTGTTCATTATGTACTTTCCTGTTTTTACCATCTTAGGATTTTAGTAGCTTAGTTTTGGTTCTGGGAATGTATTTCCAAGAGCATTCCTGTCTTTACTAGTGTTTAAGTCTCGGATTCATTTTGCCATGACCATGACAAATATCATGGATGTCCCCACTATCAATCAATTTCTGATGTTTTGTTATATCATCTAGGTTAATATTTTCCCCATCTGTCCTAAGTGGTTGATAAGAATTTAGACTAATTGGAAAGTCAAACCTTATTTTTAACATAATGAAGGCTACATATGGAGTGTGTTTCTTATCTTCATACACACTATGATTGTTAAAACAGCTACCTTCTTGCATATCAGGAATTAGGAAAGATAATTGAAAAACCCAAAATATTTTGGAAAACATGAGCAATTGTCAAGAAACTGAATTGGTTTTTCCCTGCTACCTCATTTTTAAAAAGTGAGTATTTTAATATTTGAGGATGATGTCATCAGATTTCAATTAACATGACTATAAAAATAAATGTTTCGTTTTTCTGTATTCACCATCTATAAAGCCAAATTTTAGGATCTTTCAATGTTTGTTCAAAGGTTTATTTAGCGTATGTTCTTCTTCATAGTCCTTGAGCTAAACCATCTGTGAACTTTGGGATCAATCAAACCATACAATCACTAACTCCTTAACTTACTGTTTAACCAGTATTTGGTTTATTATTTATATATAAAATATAAACAATTTCTGACTGAAGACATACAGCTAAAGGCTGTGATGTCCAGATCAGTCATGCACCAGAAATGAGGTACATGAATAGCTTTGTGCTCAGGAACCTTGCTTGTCATGTGTAAACTCCAGTGCCCATGATTACCATAGCAGCATATCCATGGCTTCTTGAAGACTCAAGCTCATATTCCTTTCCAAAGTCCAGTAAGCCATAGTCTGCATGTTAATAAGATTCCAAGTGATTTCAAATGCATTAGACTATTTGAGACTCATTGGGCAGCATTGGCATCCCTGGTTATTTGGTACACCTCTCAGCACACTACTGAAGCATGCTCAGCACTGTTCTTTCCCTAAAGGTGGGCAGATCTCAATTGCCATGTGGATTTTAAAAAGGTTCAAATGTACAACTTAGCCACTCAGAGGTGACCCTGAGGATCAGTGCGTCTTAGAATCTCAGTGCCAGATGTTATAGATACTCTCAGTTATGTGAAAGCCTCTGCAAGAGCTTCCTTCAGACCTAGACCATCTAACACGGTTGAACTAAGGCAGATTAACCATCAAAAGACACACCAGGAATGTTCCCCATCAATCCACTCAAGGGGTAGCTGCTGCTTGAGCACAAAGTGGATTTATTGGCCAAGTAATAAGCTTTTGAATCTTAAATACTTGAAACTAAGCTCACTACAATTAAAATAGAATGCCTGTGTGCTTTAATACCATTTTAAACCAAGGTTCATACTCCTTTGATTGATTCTTAGAGTAATGCTCTCACAGTGCAATTCTTTTCCTAGCCAAATGTGGGAAATCACTGTGTAGGTTCGCTGGGGTTAATTCTCACTTGTGCGTGCCAACATTCTCATTTGGAATTACCATCTTGTTTTATAGGTCATTGTTTATATAGGATTATTTTACTTTACATAATTTGCTAACTTAAGCAGAATTATATGCATATCTTTCCATTTTAATTATTTCTTGATATAATACATTATGCCCTAAAGGAAGTAAACTCTCTCTTCATTATAAATTAGATAGTGGGAGATTTGCGCCATTAAAGAACCATTTAGGGAAAAGCTGCTTCTTCCACAGTGAGATTTTCTTTTAAAGTGTCCCCTAGTGACACTTCTTGGAAAAACACTTACCTGTAGTTTTTTTATGAAAAAAAATATATAAAGGACATCTTTAGCCAACGGAAAAAATCAATACTGTTATTTCCAGGTAAAGGGTGAGTACAGTGTTTGTGTTCATCCAAAATCAACTGTAAGGAAGTAAGAACAAAGTTAAAAAAGAAAGTATCGCAGACATTCCAAAAGCAAAGTGAATGGTTTATTAATTCTGTGTGTAAAGTATAAAGTAAAAATTAAGAGCGTCTTCCCATAACACAGATCCTAAGAACCTGAGGCTCCAGGGGCAGTGCAGTGATTAGAAGCTTCTGCTGTCATTGTGGAGAACCTGAATGTGGTTCCCAGCTCCGCATGGCAGCTCACAATCACCTGTCCTGTTAGGTCCAGGAGACCCACACTCTTCTCTGGCCTTCTTGGGGACTAAGAATACATGGGTTCTACATACACAATTTCAGACTTTCAGTAAACAATCATATACATAAATAAAAATAAATAAAAATCCCAGGAAATTCATTTTGGACATTCTCAAGAAGAAATAACTTGTAGATGCAACTGTATTGGGAACTATAATCTAAGCAATAGGAAAGACTTTTACACGCTCATTTTTCATTAAGCTGTACTTAGGGTCTTCGATTTTAAAATCTCCTCTCCCTCTCCCTCTCCCTCTCCCTCTCCCTCTCCCTCTCCCTCTCCCTCTCCCTCTCCCTCTCCCTCTCCCTCTCCCTCTTCCTCTCCCTCTCCTTCTCCCTCTCCCTATATCTCTCCCTCTCCCTCCCCCTCTCCCTCCCCCTCTCCCTCCCTCTTCCTTCCTCTCCCTCCCTCTTCCTCTCCCTTCTCCTCCTCCCTCTCTCTCCATTCTTAAATCTTCTTTTTCTATTTTTCTAAGTCTTACAGAGAAGGAAGAATTTGCTTGGAAACAGAGATAGTTTAGGAAACTGTAAAATGTCATCAAGCCAGATAAATAATCTAATGCAGGAAAAGATATATTCTTTCCTTTTAGTCATTTTTCATTTTATTGTTCTAGAAGAATTAGTAAGAGGTCTACTGCCTTAGAAAACAACTTCAGCAAACTGGCAGGTTATAAAATCAACACAAGCAAATCAGTGGCCTTTCTATACTCAAAGGATAAGCAGGCTGAGAAAGAAATTAGGGAAATGACCCCCTTCACAATAGCCACAAACAGTATAAAGTATCTTGGGGTGACTCTTACCAAACATGTGAAAGATCTGTATGACAAGAACTTCAAGACTCTGAAGTTCTGAAGAAATGGAAGAAGACCTCAAAAAATGGGAAAACCTCCCATGCTCATGGATCGGTAGAATCAATATAGTTAAAATGGCCATTTTGCCAAAAGCAATATACAGATTCAATGCAATACCCATCAAAATCCCAACTCAATTCTTCACAGAGTTAGAAAGAGCAATTATCAAATTCATCTGGAACAACAAAAAACCCAGGATAGCTAAAACTATTCTCAGCAACAAAAGAAAATCTGGGGGAATCAGTATCACTGACCTCAAGCAATACTACAGAGCAATACTGTTAAAAACTGCATGGTATTGGTACAGTGACAGGCAGGAGGATCAATGGAACAGGATTGAAGATCCAGAAATGAACCCACACACCTATGGCCACTTGATCCTCAACAAAGAGGCTGAAAACATCCAATGGAAAAAAGATAGCCTTTTCAACAAATGGTGCTGGTTCAACTGGAGGTCAGCATGCAGAAGAATGCGAATTGATCCATCCTTGTCTCCTTGTACTAAGCTCAAATCCAAATGGATCAAGGACCTCCACATAAAGCCAGACACACTGAAGCTAATAGAGAAGAAACTGGGGAAGACCCTTGAGGACATCGGTACAGGGAGAAAGTTTCTGAACAGAACACCAATAGCCTATGCTCTAAGAGCAAGAATTGACAAATGGGACCTCATAAAATTACAAAGTTTCTGTAAGGCAAAGGACACCATCAAGAGGACAAATCGGCAACCAACAAATTGGGAAAAGATCTTCACCAATCCTACATCAGATAGAGGGCTAATATCCAATATATATAAAGAACTCAAGAAGTTAGACTCCAGAAAACCAAACAACCCTATTAAAAAATGGGGTACAGAGTT
Source organism: Apodemus sylvaticus (assembly GCF_947179515.1). NCBI lineage: Eukaryota > Metazoa > Chordata > Mammalia > Rodentia > Muridae > Apodemus > Apodemus sylvaticus. Next base: position 139,082,476 of record NC_067477.1, on the reverse strand, counting down.
AAACAAAGAATTCTCACCTGAAGAACTTCGGATGGCGGAGAAGCGTCTTAAAAAATGCTCAACTTCATTAGTCATTAGGGAAATGCAAATCAAAACAACCCTGAGATTTCATCTTACACCAGTCAGAATGGCTAAGATTAAAAATTCAGGAGACAGCAGGTGTTGGAGAGGATGTGGAGAAAGAGGAACACTCCTCCACTGCTGGTGGGGTTGCAAATTGGTACAACCACTCTGGAAATCAGTCTGGCGGTTCCTCCAAAAACTGGGCACCTCACTTCCAGAAGATCCTGCTATACCACGCCTGGGCATATACCCAGAGGATTCCCCACCATGTAATAAGGATACATGCTCTCCTATGTTCATAGCAGCCCTATTTATAATTGCCAGATGCTGGAAAGAACCCAGGTATCCCTCAACAGAAGAGTGGATGCAAAAAATGTGGTATATCTACACAATGGAGTACTATTCAGCCATTAGAAACAATGAATTCATGAAATTCTTAGGCAAATGGATGGAGCTAGAGAACATCATACTAAGTGAGGTAACCCAGATTCAAAAGATGAATCATGGTATGCACTCACTAATAAGTGGATATTAACCTAGAAACCTGGATTACCCAAAACATAATCCACACATCAAATGAGGTACAAGAAGAATGGAGGAGTGGCCCCTGGTTCTGGAAAGACTCAGTGAAACAGTATTCGCCAAAACCAGAACGGGGAAGTGGGAAGGGGTGGGTGGGAAGACAGGGGAAGAGAAGGGGACTTACGGGACTTTCGGGGAGTGGGGGGCTAGAAAAGGGGAAATCATTTGAAGTGTAAATAAATTATATCGAATAAAAAAATTTAAAAAAAAAGAAAAGAAAATATGTGTTGTCTAAAATGGTATTATTTGTTACCATGGTAGTGTAGAGTAGATCTCTAGGATTTATTCATTTTTTTTATAATATAGATTTACAGCTGTTGCATAAGCAAAGTGTCTCCCTGTTCTCACAATCTGAAGATCAATAATAATGGGATAGTTTTCATGTACACTGGTCAGTTTTCAACAACTGTCTAATCACAATTTTTAGACGTTTATTTCAGAGACCAATTTCACCTAACCTTCACGAATGGCCATTTTAAAGTTCATTCACATTTGTTTTAAGTCATTCCTTAACTCTATTGAAGCATGGATATTTTTATACAAACAGTCTTGTTCTTCCTCCTCTAAATCACCTCAGTTTATGTGACTCTACCTTCTAAGCGTCTCTGGCATGCATCAATGACTTGATCTTCTGTTCCACTGCTTTAACTTACAATGACTTGTGGGTGTTTGATTCATATTTCCTATGAAGCGAAGATCCAGTCAGTGGCCTTTCTAGTGATATTCCTGGTACGCAGTGACAATAGCAGCTCATGTCAGAGTGAAGCCTTGGCATCAACTACACCCTTATCATCTTCAATTCCCACTGAATATCCAGGCTCATTGTAAAATAAGGAGGTGAATGAGTGAAATTCTAAAAGTAATTTCTTTTTCATTGTTGTTATAATCTGTGTCCATCTCTGTCAGTATGTATGTTCACTTTTATTTCATTAAGAAAAGGTATGTGTGAGCTCTCAGTAATTTAGAATGAAAGAAGGAAAGAGGGAAGGACAGTTACATGCCTATGTACATGCATTTTCACATTTGTGTGTGTATGTGTGTGTGTGTGTGTTGTGTTGTGTTTTGACAGAAACAGAGAAACAAAACCAGATACACAGACAGACAGACAGACAGACAGACAGACAGACAGACAGAGGGGTAGAGGATTAAAGGAAAGGGGGATGGTGATACCTGAAGAAAGAGAGAGAGAGGAGGAAAAATTCTTGAAATTTATTTCCTCAGTAGGAATAATTATGAGTAATTTCAAAAACAAGAGCATCTGTTTGAAAGTCATGGTTCGAGGACAGATATTCTATGAGCAGGGGACAAATCTTTAAAAATAAGCAAATTAAATTTTAAATACTAGCAAGGAAAGTTGATAGAAGCAGTAGTAATCGTTAACAACAACAAAAAAGGGAACACATTTTAACTTTCAGCTGCATTTCAAGAATGCAACTGAAACATCAGCTATTTATTTATTTATTTATTCTTTAAAAATAAGCCTATAAAAATTCAAACAACAAAAGAGAAGCATTTAGTCGGGAGAGAACTGTTGGGAGGGAACTGAAAGTCTGCTTGGTCTCACAGACAAATTTGTAAATCTACCTTAAGATTCCTAGTTCAGACCTCATAACTCTCTCTGTCAGCATCCATATTGTTAATCTGTTCAATAGCTCTGTGTTTCAATAAACAATATAAACACTCAAAATGTGACAGTTCTACTTCATAGCAATAAGTGCTTTTAAACATAGAAGCCAGTGGTAAAATGAATTCGGATAAAATAAAGAGGATTCCTGTCTTATACAACCATATGTTTTCATGGCATTTATATAAATTCCATCTTGTGACACCCATGGCAGTCCTTGCACATGGGAACTCAGTTCAAGTAACATTTATGTCTCCCAGGTCAATTCTGTGAAAGTTCATGACAGCCTACTTAGTATAGGGTCTTAATTCACAGGAAATGGCTATGAAAGATTCAAAACATGTTACATTAATCTTAAACTGTAGATTTTCCACTGCACTTTTCTTACTTTTTTGGTACTTTTCCCAAATATTTTGTTTAATATTCAACTTCTTATAATTGTACTTTGGGTCAGATTATGAGATTTGAGACTTCGTCCTAGTGACCTTTGACCTCTTCTGTGTTGTGTTCCTCATCAGAATTTCTTTAGTAACATCCTGAAAAACATGTTCATCATATTCTCTCTTAACTTTGGTGTGGCTTGGAGATGAAGGGTTCCCCTACAACAGCTCATATTCCGAACGTTTTGTACTCTAGTTTCTTATACTAGTGGGAGGTGATTAAACCATTAGTATGTGGGCTTCCTTGGAGAAGTGGATCTTTGAGGGCATGACTTTGGTTGGTATATTTCATTCCTAGACCTTTCTCCTCTCCACTATTCTCCTCTGCCTGGAGGTAAGCAGTTGTTCTCCACACACATGTTCCTCCTTGTCCTCTAATTGACAAGGCCTTAGAAACAGTACATCCAATTTACTGTAGACTGAATCCCCTTAATCTTGCAGCCAGTCTTGGCTTGTTCAGGTATTCTGTCACAGTGATGAAAGATTTGCACAAAATCAGACCAGTAATTCTCAAAACCTTTGCATGGGTATTTTCTGAGGCTACCTGCACCCTGATAAACTTCTGAATATACAGAATCTTTGTTCCACTCTTATTTAATTTATTTATAACTTCTATCTTAGAGAAAGATTTCTAAGGGATTCCATATTATTTTGTAAATGTTAACAATAAAATGTTAATATTAAACAACAGCACAGTGTTTCATCAGCGATTTATGAAATTAGTGCTCTGGATTTCCACACAAAGAAAGAAAATTTCAGTAATTATTTTTGGTGATGTCTCTCATCTATCAGATTTGCTTGATATGTTCAGCAGGATTTTTTAATTTTTACCAGAAAAGGGCATGGGATCCCATTACAGATGGTTGTGATGTATTATGTGGCTGTGGGGGATTTAACTCTGGATCTCTGGGAGTGTTCTTAACTGCTGAACCATCTCTAGAGCTCCTTAGTAGGATCTTTAACAAAAAGGTATCCATATTGATAAAATAATCAAAAATATCTCCAAGAGTCCTACATCAAGATTCTCATATGCAGATAATCTCAAGAGTGTGAAAAAACATTTCCTTTCTTTTGCCAGATACCTTCCATGCCAGGTATCTAAATGTCAGAATCCTTTATGTCAGTTTCTCTTTCCTTATTGTTGTAAGAATGTTAATGATTACCAGACTAAAAAAGAGTCTCTCATGCTAGTTCGACCTCCTTGGCTGTCATCATCTAACATATGTCATATGGTCTTGGAGGAAGGTCTTGCATTAGGTCTTTGTTTAGAAATATATCTTTCAAGTTCTCATTTTTTTCAGGATGGACATCACTGGATTGTCTCACCTTAATGCTGATTATTGGTGCACACATACATGCATATGCACACTCACTCATGCACAGTGCACACAATTGCACATATGTACACATGCACACACACATGTACTTGCATGCAAACGCACATGCATACACACATACACATACACACACAGACATGCACACACACACAAAGCATATTGTGGCCATTTATTTAGAAGTTTTCCTTTAAGTTCTTTTTAATCATGACTAAATTCTGTAGCATATATCATTTCTCTCAAAGAGAACATAACTGAAATACAGTGGAACTCTGAGCAGTCATATTCTACATAACTTACCCAATACAAAAAAATCCTCCTCACTTCTGGATGTTTTTATTTTCAATAATGTGCTTTATTTGAACAATAGTCTTGCTTTTAGAGTTATACTTTGTTCATGATTTTCTCCCAAAGTTTGGTGTAGGTAATTAATGACAGTAATTCCTCATATAACCTATGTATTTGCTTTCTTCTATCTGGGTTTTCATCCATCATCTTCCAGTATGCATTCTACTTTCTTCAATTAACATTATAATTTTGGAGATGACTGAAATCCACCCCTCTGAATGAGAAAACAATTATTCACCCTTTATCCCTGTTTATAGTGCATTACATGTCTTTCCACAACTACAATTATAATTCATTTTCTAATTCTTCTATGAAGCATCCAAACATTTCTGATTATTTCCCTTTCATCAGCTGCAACCACTTCAACCTCAATTAACATTAAAAGCTTCTCTATCATTATTTTCTTTTCTAATAAAGAAATTATTACATGGTTCTGAGATGTTGACTCAGAGTTTTTAGTGAAGTATACTTTCATTGAATTACTTGTATTGCTCATTTTTCCTTTTCTGGAAATTCTCCTATCATGCCATGCTTTCCATGTTTTGAAAACATATGTCTGAGCAGACTTTCATTATTATATCATAATTTTCAAGTCAACAAGTATTTGTTAAGGGCCTGGGGTTATCGTTCAGTGGGAAAGAGCTCAGCTATAACACAAGGATGCCCTGCACCACAAATAGTATTATTCCATCATTGAAAATAAATACATAAGAATATATATTTAGTCCCCTTGTCATTGATGCAGATAGAAACTTTCTTCTGAAATATCTTGGCAAGGGGAGCGGAGTGCAAACTTGGACAGGTAAGCATATTTTCTGTTATTTCAGCAACAGCACCTTCAAAAGGTTCACAATGCCCTTTGGCTTATCATTGTATATAATATATGGACCTATAAATGACCTTCTCCATAAGATTGCTATATAAGAGCATAGATAGTTTATTCACTTGTTGTGTTTATTGACTTCTTTATCTGTAAAGTAGAGGTATAAAAGGTTAAATAATATTGGCAGAATGTTTTTAGAGAAAGTATGAGATAAAAATTAAAGGAATAATAATAAAAATTATGGATGACTAGAGTTGGGGCATTTTATAACATTATGCAATATTTACAATTAATATTCAGGAAAACATTTCTCTATTTCTTCTTTTAATGTATATATTTTTTAACTTTTATCATTAAAAAGGGTCAAAGAAACTAAAGAGTCCACTCCAAGTCTATATTCACTTCAGTGGCTGAATAGAGTCACACATATCTCATGTGACTTTGACATCTCTTTCCCTTTTCTGTGGTATGATAATAGTGAAGTGATAAGGTATTGCTTGTGGATGGTTAGAAATGAGGATGAGTTTTGTATCACATTCATGTTTTTCTTCTAAAACTTCCTGCATAGAAAGTATCAAAGTTTGCATCAGTCATGTTCTTGGGAAGGCAATGAGAAACCAGTGGGGACTCATTCATTTCACTAGATATATTCTCATATATCAGGTGTCCTCTAACTGCTGGGGCTGAAAAAAAGGTAGCATATTTGATTTCAAGCATAATGTTTGAAACAGGATGGTCTTCCAAAATGACAGGCAGTAGAGAACAAGGTCTTGAGAGAGAGATTCAGAGTCACAGGTTATGGAATGTTTAATAAGGAACTAGACAAGAGAGAAGTGGAAGGAGAATAGAACTACTGAATACTGTGTCACTGATACTTTCAGGACCAAGAGCAGGTAAAAAAGAAGAGAAAAGGGCAGGGGTAGGCTTTTAGCTCAAAGCAGGTTAGTGACAAACTCATAAGTGACTTGGTATCCCAGGCTATATATTCATTACTCAAAGGCTTACAGCAAAAGTGTCTGTCTCGTTTAGGTTGTCAGAACGGAACTCAAGATCAAGCCTAGGGCAAATAAAGATCCTTCCTTATTATCAATCTCTCCATGTCACACTGCTCATTAAAATTACAAGTCTGAAAACCCCATATGCATCCCTATAAAAATCCAAAGGGCAGTCCATCAAGATTAATCTTCTATGCATCTGGGGAAATCCCTACTGCAATATTCTACCAGGTGGGACCCCTGAAAGCTGCCAAAGCAAATGGGCAGATGTGGCTCTTTTCCTAGAGAAACTGGCAAAGTTCACCATCTGTTCTGCTAGATAACAAAGCTTTATATTTGGAGTTCTGACCTGGCTGAGCCTTTTATTCTGTGATTGTCAGGAAATTATTGTAATCTTGGCAGCAGCACTATCAAGGCACAATGGAATCGTGGCATGCTAGAGATATGTAATTAGATAAATACTTATTCCAGTCCTAAATGTGGCAGTCTAGTAAATTTCACACTCTCTTTGAATGTGTGCTTTCTGTTTGATGGAGAAAGCCAAACAAAGGGAGAATTTTGAAATGGTCCAGATCAATACGGAAGTATGGGTGATGCTTCAAAAAGGAAAAAAAAAAAGTAACACATTATAAACAACACCTAGTGCTGCTGGAAAAGATGAGAGCTACATGAGAAAGAGAAGGGAAGTGAGGAAGGGAGTGGAGCTGCTTCTGAGAATGCACCTTTGTGAACGCAGATCATAAGAGATTAGAGAAATATGGCAGTGGTACAGAACTGATAAACTTAATTTGTTAAGGAGAAATCGGTAGTGAGCAAAGGGCAGAAAGGGATTATTACTGAAATAAGCTGGATGATAAGTTTCCATCTCCCAATCATAGCTGTTAAGGGAAAACAAATACAAAACACCATCCTAAAGCAACTAGAAAGAAAAATACTTGGAAAGGTTAATTTTCATACAAGGAATTGCTAAAAAAGATTTTAAACAATCATGAAGAGAAAAAAGTAGGAATAATGGTTGCTGATAGGTGTACTTAAAGGATTTATTCCTGTGTTGTTTGTTATGTCTTGGCATTTTGATTCTCACTTCTTGCCACAACACATTGGTGTAATCATAGCAATAGAAATTAGCAACATGCTTGATGGTACACCCTCACTCTAAAAACATCTGGAATAGTTAACTTGTCATGGCTCCTTCTCAGTGTCAGAATTCAGTATGGTGACCACTCTGAGGCTGTCTCACTAGTCTTCCTGGGAGTCATTCTGAGTCTTTTCCATCATCTTACTTGTGTGTGGCCACTTAGAACTAGTTACTTCTGACTACATTTGCCAGGTCTATTGCCCCCACAGCATTACCAACATCCCTACAGTTCTTCTCTGTGATCCATGCGCCCCTAACTTGGAGCTGGGATGGAAGAGAGAAACTGAGCTGAGGTGAAAGGACTTAGGGTAGGATTCTATGTCATAGCTGACTATATCTAGTGATAAAATTGGGGAAAATTCGGCATACTTCATGGCCAGACACAAAAGTAATGGCTCAGGAGCAAATAAGTACTCAATAATATTAATATTTTTCTGAAAAATATTTTCCACTAAAGATGAAATGCATATTTATTAAATTTAGTAGCAGCCTAAGGAAGAATTCTTTTCTCTTACTCAAACATATTTTGCTTAGTAGAGAATTTGCACCATAATTTCCATTGCCCTCTTTATTATTTTATTTTAACCAATGAAAAATCTCTTCACACTGAATTTATAATCCTGACCTACAGATTTACATGAAGGAAGATTGGTGTTTTGTGGAGTCTTTATAGTAGAATTTTTCTCATTGCTATAATGTGTTTGGGGGCATAGATACAAAACAGATGAATGACTGACTTAAGTCTCTAGCATGACAGAAATGTTATCCCCAAGGGCAGAGAAATCTTTTCTTTAGGGACTGGGTGCAAGGAAAGATTAGGATTAGGGAGTTGTGGAGAAAGGTGGGGTAAAAATAGATGAGGCCAGAACCAGGTTTATCTCTTTTCAGGATTCAGAAACATACTTGATGGAACCAAGGACAGAACTGTAATCAGTCATGTTTGCAATGACTAATAGCATCCAACATAGTCTTAGTACCCCTATAAGTCTTAGAGACAGGCATTCTTAAGCCATACCATCCAGTTCATGTCTGCATTTGTTTTCTGGTGTATTTGGTTTCTCTGAGGACATATGTTATGACATCTAGTAAAATCATATAGAAAGTTTTGAAATAAACTCATCATATAATATATATGATATACATATATAATATAAAATCTCACATGAAGGCATTATTTTAGTTTTCCCACTGTAGCCATCATTTACGTAATTACCCCAGAGTTCATACATTTCCCAGTAAACAACATGAAATTTAAAAGAAAATCAATTACTTTATTCAAAGTGCACAGACAATCTAATGTGGAGAATTTCATTTTGGAATGATTGAATGGGAGGCAAGACAGCGAAGAGGGAGAAAAGAGGACTTATTGGTCCATGCCAGGGGGCTTTTTAGAACTAGTAATTATCGATGCCTACATTGATTTTGGTCCATTTGGCTAGGAGGCCTTCCTAAGTGAACTACCCCAGGAAACTGTTGTGCCTCCCTCCCTTCTCTGTCATGACAGACTTCCTGTTGCTAGTGTCCTAATAGCAGCTTATTCTCTGGGTTTGGGAAAAACATCTGTCCTTCAGTGTTTTTCTCCAAACTCCTTTCTCATGCTGTGAAGTCACATGTGGAGATGCTCTCTCTGAGAACCTTTCATTTCTACTCGATTTCCATTCACTTTTTCCCCTTTAAGTCAAGCTCTCTACAAGCAGTTGTAGTATTCATAAATTGATAGATTTGTTTCTGAAGCCTATAGACCTAAAGAAGACAGACTATTTGCCTCTAGACTATTGCCCTAGCTAAGGAGAGAACCCGAAGTTGTTTTCCTTGGCCTTTGTTCCTCACTTTGAGATAAAGAAATATCAGCTCTAAAAAGCATCTCTCCTGATTCCATCGCCCAGCCCGAGGCAGGGAAGCCCTTCTGCCCTGATGTTTTACTATTTCTATTTCACCTTGCAGTTCAGATGGTGTGCTTGCCTGCTTGTGTTTACAAAAATATATTTGACTTCTCACTCTTCTGATTTGAGAACAGATGTGTATTTTTGGGTCTCTCTCTTTGTCTCTCCTTTTGCCCTTTATCATTTGCCTTTTTCCTTGCCAGAGGTAGAGTTTGCTGTCATCCTTTAAAGCCTGGCTTTGTTTTCGTTGAAGAGTTTGAACACATTTCTTATTTGTTTAAACTACCATGTATTTATCTGTTAACTAAGATTAACAACGGTGACCATAATTTCTAACCCAGAGTGCTAATGTGGAGGCTGAAATGAGATGTTTCGTGGGGAGTTTGCCCTGTGAGTGGCCTGGGCCCAGCAATCATCACACTGGAGAGGATACTCTGATCTTCCACTTTCATTGTGTGCTCTTGGAGCCCTACTATCAGGGGCAGGGTTGGAAGGATTTGAAGCTTGCTTAACCAAAGACAGAATTTGGATTCTGCAAAAGAACTGTTTGAGATCCACACAAAGCATTTTAGAAACCTCAGACACGTAGTAATTCTGTGAGAATGGGGCTTAATAGACAAGGGAAGGAAGCCAAACCTAAATATCTATGGAAGAGCATCCAGACTGTTCAGTATACAGCCTGGGTGTGTTTGCCTGCTGGGCTCTGGCAGCATTTACTGAAGTATGAGGAAAAAATGATTTCCCACACAGAGGACCCCCTTCTTCCCTAAGGGCCTAGTTTTCTCATAGTCCTTAGAAACCTTAAGAAGTGCCAGTGAATAAAAGAGAAAGTCACAGGCACAGAGAAGAAAAATAGACAAAGATTTCATAAAACCTCAAGAAGAAAGTAATTATTTGTGTGATGGATAAGGTTATAGAGATGGCTCAGCTGATAATGCACTTGGCACATAGTCATGAGATCTATCCTTGGCATTCACATAAGAACTAGGTGTGGTGGCACACACCAGTAATTGCCATGTGTGTATGGAGGGGTGGTATGGAAGAAAAGAGATATGCAAGTTTCTGGAGTCCCTGGATATCCATTTTAGTAGAATTCTGAAACCCCAGATCTCCCTGAGAGACTCTGCCATACACAACAAATGAAACTTATGCTGACTTTTGCCTTACATTCACAGACATGTGGGTACAGCCCTATATACACTCATGTGCACCACCCATGAGTAAGTCCACACACAAAAAAATATCAAAATAAATGACCCAATATCTCCTTGGATTAACATTTTATACCTATCTTCCATTGTTTTGTCTACTTTATCTATTCTATAAATCTATTCTCCTTTAAAGGGATGCTTCCAGGAGGTGCTCTTGTTTGTGCACACACACACCTTTGTATCACATGTATGTATGGTACTTAGTAGAGATAGAATTCTATAACTGTCTCAATTATGAGAAATATACTGCTAGAGACTCTACTGTTATAACCCTTTTTACATTATATAAAATGTCTGCTTTCCCCTTAATTAACTTATCAAGTATTTATTATGTGCATAGTATACAGGGGAAATGAAGCCCAATGGTATGGATTAGATATGGAACAAGCTTCAGGCTATGACATGCGTGGTCTGGATCAACTCTGTTTCTTCTCCCTGGTAGCTTCCTAGATGATCTGCTAGGGCACAATAAATGCTTTGGGGCTCAGTGACACATTGGTCACACTATTATTTTAATTAATTTTATGTGAGTGTACATAAACCCACTAGTGTGAGGGGCCCATGCAGGTCAGAACAGAGTATAAGATGCCTTGGAGTCGGGTTTTCAAGTTTTTGTGAGACACCTGCTTTGTGTCTTAAGTACTGAATGCTGGGATCTAAGCAACTCAAGATAGAGCAACATGTGCTCTTAAAAAGTGAGCCATCTTTTCACCGTCTGACCATTTATTTTGTCAGCAATTTCAACAGAACTTCATTAAACAGTGGGGCCTTCAGGGAAGGGAACCATGCTTCTAGAGGATTTTCTTAACTAAGGAGAAAGAGGTAGAGAATTTAGTGTCCCAAGGCTCTTAATTCTTTTAGGATGTTATACCAAAACATCAGAGACTGGGTGCCTTAAATAGATAATAAAGTCTGTAGGCTAGAAAGTTCTAGCTAAAGACTGGACAGACGTGATGAAGACCCATTGCCTAGTAGATGGTGATATTTCTTTTTTTATTCAATAGATATATTCTTTATTTACATTTCAGATGAGATGGTGATATTTATTAGTGATTCATACAGTGAGAGTTGTGATAGCATGTTCTGTTTCTTTGTTTCATTTTGTATTTAAGATGGTATTAATTCCATTCTTGTACATTCTTTTAGACCTAACTATTTATCAAAGACTCCAGTAGAGGTTAGGATCTAAACAAAAGAGTGTGAAGTAGGCTATGGTACCCACATACATTCAGCTCAAAAAGAATAAATTTAATGCTAGTTATCTATGATAATAACTTAGAACCTCCCATGTCTTCCTTGGATAGGAATGAGATTGTTAAACTTGTGAGAAATCTGTGTATACAATAACATTATGTAGGCCATTTCATAAGTAAAATATCATTAAAGAAAATGGTACATAACTAATACTATAAACAGACAGAGCCTATGTGAAGAATCTACATAAACAGTTTTTTTTAATTTTTTTTATTCGATATAATTTATTTACATTTCAAATGATTTCCCCTTTTCTAGCCCCCCCACTCCCCGAAAGTCCCGTAAGCCCCCTTCTCTTCCCCTGTCCTCCCTCCCACCCCTTCCCACTTCCCTGTTCTGGTTTTGCTGAATACTGTTTCACTGAGTCTTTCCAGAACCAGGGGCCACTCCTCCTTTCTTCTTGTATCTCATTTGATGTGTGGATTATGTTTTGGGTATTCCAGTTTTCTAGGTTAATAACCACTTATTAGTGAGTGCATACCATGATTCACCTTTTGAGTCTGGGTTACCTCACTTAGTACGATGTTCTCTAGCTCTATCCATTTGCCTAAGAATTTCATGAATTCATTGTTTCTAATGGCTGAATAGTACTCCATTGTGTAGATATACCACATTTTTTGCATCCACTCTTCTGTTGAGGGATACCTGGGTTCTTTCCAGCATCTGGCAATTATAAATAGGGCTGCTATGAACATAGTAGAGCATGTATCCTTATTACATGCTGGGGAATCCTCTGGATATATGCCCAGGAGTGGTATAGCAGGATCTTCTGGAAGTGAGGTGCCCAGTTTTCGGAGGAACTGCCAGACTGATTTCCAGAGTGGTTGTACCAATTTGCAACCCCACCAGCAGTGGAGGAGTGTTCCTCTTTCTCCACACCCTCTCCAACACCTGCTGTCTCCTGAATTTTTAATCTTAGCCATTCTGACTGGTGTAAGATAAAATCTCAGGGTTGTTTTGATTTGCATTTCCCTAATGACTAATGAAGTTGAGCATTTTTTAAGATGCTTCTCCGCCATCCATAGCGTATGCTCTAAGAGCAAGAATTGACAAATGGGACCTCATAAGGTTACAGAGTTTCTGTAAGGCAAAGGACACCATCAAGAGGACAGATCGGCAACCAACAAATTGGGAAAAGATCTTCACCAATCCTACATCAGATAGAGGGCTAATATCCAATATATATAAAGAACTCAAGAAGTTAGACTCCAGAAAACCGAACAACCCTATTAAAAATGGGGTACAGAGTTAAACAAAGAATTCTCACCTGAAGAACTTCGGATGGCGGAGAAGCATAAACAGTTTTAAAAGTACGTACAACAGCATAAACATCAAATAAGAAAGGATTCCTCTTGTTTTACTCCCCAAGGCATTGTCTTTCATGGCAGAGATACCTTGGTGTCTGGAGTTTGAGGCAGCTGCTCACGTGGCATCCATAGGAAGGCAGGCAAGACATAGACAGCCATGGACATAGATGCTCGGGTTATGAATCATGCAACCACCTTGATATAACTCATGTAACTCCCACCTCATGTAACTACATTTGGATAATCCCTTGTATTCTTGCTCAGTGGTTTTGTTGTCATGGTGCTTCTAAATCCTGTCATGGTACTTCTAAATTATCCATCAAAGATTCTTTTGCTACTTTCAGGAAAGTTGTGTGGAATTTCTAGTTAATCTGAGAAGTTTCAGAAAAACTGGGAAAACAAACTCAACCTGGAATATCAGCACAGACTACCAAGGAAATACTGTATCTCTACATCTTTATAATTATACAGTTTTTAAGCAAAAGAGTGAGCATTTAGGGTTACTATATATTTTCTGGAATTTTATATTTTATACTCACTGTTTATGCATGCAAATTTACTAAGGTACTAATTCTTTGAGTTCTGTCAAAACTCAAGATCACCATTATTGTGGTTAACAATTCTACTTTTTTCTTTATTATTTGTTTATATTGCAAATCATTTTCCCTTTCCTGGTTCTCTTCTCCCCATAAGTCCCACAAGCCCACTTCCCTCCACCCATTCTCCAATCAATCCCCTCCTACTTCTCTGTCCTGGTACTCCAATACAATGCTGGATCAAGCATTTCCAGGACCAGGGACTGCTCCTTCCTTCTTCTTGGGACTCATTTGATATGTGGATTGTGTCTTGGGTATTCAGAGCTTCTGAGCTAATATTGACTTATCAGTGACTGCATTCAATGTGTGTTCTTTTGTGATTGGGTTACATCATCTAGGATGATACTTTCCAGATCCAACCATTTGCCTAAGAATTTTATGAATTAATTTTTTTAATTGAGTATTCCACTGTGTACCACATTTTCTCTATCCATTCCTCCATTGAGGGACATCTGGGTCCTTTCCAGCTTCTGGGTATTATAAATAAGGCTGCTATGAACATGGTGGAAGATGTGTCCTTATTGCATGCTGGGGAATCCTCTGGGTATATGCCCAGGAGTGGTATAACAGGGTCCTCTGAAAGTGTCATGCCCAGTTTTCTGAGGAATGGCCAGACTGATTTCCAGAGTGGTTGTACCAGCTTGCAATCCTACCAGTAGTGGAGGAGTGTTCCTCTTTCATCACATCTTCGCCAATACCTGCTGTCTCCTGAGTTTTTAATCTTAGCCATTCTGACTGGTGTGAGGTGAAATCTCAGGGTTGTTTTGATTTGCATTTCCCTAATGACTAATGATGCTGAACATTTTAAAGGTGTTTCTCAGCCATTCAAAGTTCTTCAGGTGAAAATTCTTTTCTTAGCTCTGTTCCCCATTTTTAATAGGGTTATTTGGCTCTCTGGAGTCAACTTTTTGAGTTCTTTGTATATATTGGATATTAGTCCTCTGTTGGATGTAGGGTTGGTGAAGATATTTTCCCAATTTGTTGGTTGCAGTTTGTCCGCTTGACCGTGTCCTTTGCCATACAGAAACTTTGTAATTTTATGAGGTGCCATTTGTCAATTCTTGATCTTAGAGCATAAACTATTGGTGTTCTGTTCAGAAACTTTTCCCCTGTCCTGATGTCCTCAAGGGTCTTCCCCAGTTTCTTTTCTATTAGTTTCAGTGTATCTGGATTTATGAGGAGGTCCTTAATACACTTGGAGTTGAGCTTAGTACAAGGAGAAAAGAATGGATTAATTCACATTCTTCTGCATGCTGACCTCCAATTGAACCAGCACCATTTGTTGTAAAGGCTATCTTTTTTACCACTGGATGTTTTCAGCTCCTTTGTCAAAGATCAAGTGACCATAGGTGTGTGGGTTCATTTCTGGATCTTTAATCCTATTCCATTGATCCACCTGCCTATCACTCTACCAATACCATGCAGTTTTTAACACTATTGCTCTGTAGTACTGCTTGAGGCCTGGGATACTGATTCTACCAGAAGTTCTGGATGAGAATATTTTTAGCTATCCAGGGTTTTTTGTTATTCCAAGTGAATTTAAGAACTGCTCTTTCTAACTCTAAGAACTGAGTTGGGATTTTGATGGGGATTGCATTGAATCTGTATATTGCTTTTAGCAAGATGGCCATTAATCCTATACAAATTTACTATATTAATCCTGTCAATCCACAATCATGGAAGATTTTTCCATTTTTTTGAAGTCTTTGATTTCCTTCTTCAGAGACCTGAAGTTCTTGTCATACAGAACTTTCACTTGTTTGGTTAGAGTCACCCCAAGATACTTTATATTTGTGGCTATTGTGAAGCGTATCATTTTCCTAATTTCTTACTCAGCCTGTTTATCCTTTGAATATAGGAAGGCTACTGATTTGCTTGAGTTGGTTTTATAACTAGCCACTTTGCTGAAGTTGTTTATCAACTGTAGGAGTTCTGTGGCGGAGTTGTTTGGGTCACAGGTATACTATCATATCATCTGCAAATAGTGATAGTTTTACTTCTTCCTTTCCAATTTGTATCACTTTGAACTCCTTATGTTGTCTAATTGTTCTAGTTAGAACTTCAAGTACTATATTGAAAAGATATGGAGAGAGGGGGGAGCCTTGTCTAGTCCCCTATTTTAGTGCTTCAAATTTCTCTCCATTTAGTTTGATGTTGGCTACTGATTTGTTGTATATTGATTTAACTATGTTTAGATATGGGCCTTGAATTCCTGTTCTTTCCAACACTTTTAGCATGAAAGGATACTGAATTTAGTCAAATGCTTTTTCAGCATCTAATGAAATGACGATGTGGTTTTTTTCTTTGAGTTTGTTTATGTAGTAGATTGCATTGATGGATTTCTGTATATTGAACCATCCCTGCATCACTAGGATGATCATGATGAATGATCATTTTGATGTGTTCTTGGATTCAATTGACAAGAATTTTATTGAATATTTTTGTATCCGTATTCATAAAGGATATTGTCCTGTAGTTCTCCATCTTTGCTGGATCTTTGTGTTGTTTTGGTATCAGCATAATTGTGGCTTTGTAGAACGAGTTGGATAGTGTTCCTTCTGTTTCTATTTTGTGGAATAATTTGAAGAGTATTGGTGTTAGGTCTTCTTTGAAGGTCTGATAGAATTCTGCACTAAAACCTTCTGGTCCTGTGATTTTTTTGGTTGGAAGACTTTCTATGACCCCTTCTATTTCTTTAGGGGTTATGTGACTGTTTATATGATCTATTTAGTCCTGATTTAATTTTGGTATTTGGTATTTGTCTAGGAAATTGTCCATTTCCTCCAGATTCTCCAGTTGTGTTGAGTATAGGCTTTTGTAGTAGGATCTGATTTTTTTTTTTATTTCCTCAGTTTCTGTTGTTATATCTCCCTTTTCATTTCGAATTTTGTTAATTTGGATACTGTCTCTGTGCCTTTTTGTTAGTCTGGTTAAGGGTTTATCTATCTTGATTTTCTCAAAGAACCAGTTCCTGGTTTTGTTGATTCTTTGTGTGGTTCTCTTTGTTTCTACTTGATTGATTTCAGCCTTGAGTTTGATGATTTCCTGTCTTCTACTCCTCCTGGGTTAATTAGCTTCTTTTTGTTCCAGGGCTTTCAGGTGTACTGTTAAACTATTAGTGTATGCTTTTTCCAGTTTCTTTTTGGAGGCATCAGGGCTATGAGTTTTACTCTTAGCACTGCTTTCATTTATTTTAAATGAAATTATTTTTACCATAAATTTTGGTATGTTCTGCCTTCATTTTCATTAAATTCTAAAAAAGTCTTTGATTTCTTTCTTTATTTCTTCTTTGGCCAAGCAATCATTGATTAGAGTATTGTTCAGCCTCCATGTGTATGTGGGCTTTCTGTTGGTTTTTTTGCTATAGAAGACCACTCTTATCCCATAGTGATCTGATAGGAGGCATGGGATTAGTTTTATCTTTTTAGATTTGTTGAGGTCTGTTTTGTGACCAATTATATGGTTGATTTTGGAGAAGGTACCATGAGGTGCTGAGAAAATGGTATATTCTTTTGCTTTAGGATGAAATGTTCTACATATATCTGTTAAATCCAATTAGTCCAATGCTTCAATTAGTTTCAATGTGTCCCTGTTTAGTTTCTGTTTTCTTGATCTGTCCATTGAGGAGAGTCGAGTGTTGAAGTTGCACACAATTATTGTGTTAGATGCAATGTGTCCTTTGAGCTTTAGTAAAGTTTCTTTTACGAATGAGGTGCCCTTGCATTTCAGCATAGATGTTCAGAATGGAGAGGTCTTCTTGGTGGATTTTTCCCTTGACCAGTAAGAAGTGTTCTTCCTTGTCTCTTTTGATGACTTTAGGTTGAAAGCCAGTTTTATCTGATATTAGAATAGCTGCTCCAACTTGGTTCCTAAGACCATTTGTTTGTAAACTTGTTTTCCTGCCTATTACTCTGAGGTTGTGTTTGTCTTTGACACTGAGGTGTGTTTCCTGTAAGCAGCAAAATGTAGGGTCCTGTTTACATATCCAGTCCGTTAGTCTATGTCATTTTATTGGGGAATTGAGTCCATTGATGTTGAGATATTAAGGAATAGTGATTATTACTTCCTGTTATTTTTGTTGTTATTTTTATATTTGAGTGGTTATCTTCTTTTGGGTTTGATGAAAGAAGTTTACTATCTTGCTGTTTCCAGTGTGTAGTTTCCCTACTTGTATTGGTGTTTTCCACTTATTATCCTTTGTAGGGCTGGGTTTGTGGAAAGATACTGTGTAATTTTGGTTTTATCATGGAATAACTTGGTTTTTCCATCTATGGTGATTGAGAGTTTTGCTGGGTATAGTAGTCTTGGCTGGCATTTGTGTTCTCTTACAGTCTGTATGAGATCTGCCCAGGATCTTCTAGCTTTCATGGTCTTTGGTGAGAAGTCTGGTGTAATTCTAATAGGTCTTCCTTAATATGTTACTTGGCCTTTTTCTCGTACTGTTCTTAATATTTTTTCTTTATTTAGTACATTTGGGGTTTTGATTATTATGTGATGGGAAGTATTTCTGTTCTGGTCCAGTCTGTTTGGAGTTCTGTAGGCTTCTTGTATATTCATGGACAACTCTCTCTTTAGCTTAGGGAAGTTTTCTTTCATAATTTTGTTGAAGATATTTGCTGGCCCTTTAAGTTGGTAATCTTCACTCTCATTTATACCTTTAATCCTTATGTTTGGTCTTCTCATTGTGTCCTGGATATCCTGGATATTTTGGGTTACAAGGTTTTTGCCTTTTGTATTTTCTTTCACTGTTGAGTCCCTGGTTTCTATGGTATCTTCGGCATCTGAGATTCTTTCTTCTATCTCTTATATTCTGTTGTTGATAGTTGCATCTATGGCCCCTGATTTCTTCCCTAGGTTTTCTATCTCCAAATTGTCTTCTTTTGCGATTTCTTAATTGTTTCTACTTCTGTTTTTAGATCCTGGATGGTTTCACTCAGTTCCTTCACTTGTTTGTGTTTTCCTGTATTTCTTTAATAGATTTTTGTGTTTCCTCTTTCATGAAATCTGTCTGCTGATTCAAGTTCTCCTGCATTTCTTTTAGTGATTTTTGTGTTTTCTTTTTATTGGCTTCTATCTGTTGATCCATATTCTACTGAATTTATTTAAGTGATTTTTGTGTTTCCATTGTAAGGGCTTCTAACTTATTCATGTTCCCCTTTATTTCTTTACGAGATTTATTTATGTCTTTTTTGTGTTCCTCTAACAGCATCATGACCAGTGATTTTAAATCCAAATCTTGTTTTTCTGTTGTGTAGGGGTATCCACGATTTGCTGTTGTTGGAAAGTTGGGTTCAGATGCTGCCATATTGCCTTAATTTCTGCTAGTGTCGTTCCTGTGTTTGCCCTTTGCCATCTGGTTATCTGTGGCATTATTTTGTCCTGCTGTCACTGGCTGGTGCTTGAACCTCCTGTGGGCCTGTAAGGCCATTTCCGAACTCCTGAATGACTGGGTTTCCCCTGGCACAGATTGCTGATATGCTGTCCTACTCTTGGGTGCCATTGGAACCCTAGTGTTCCTTATCTCAATCAACGCTATACTCTGTTTGTCTCTGTGTACCTGGTATTGCCTGTTTGGTCCGCCTGCTAGTGAAGATGGTGGATGCCGTGAGGATCCCTCCAAGAGCCGATCACTCTGTAGGGCAAATGGCCCAGGACAGGGCTTGCTGCTGGATTTCAAATGTTCTGTTGATGCTGGTTCTCGAATACCCCTGCTTCTACCTAATAACCTGCTCCTGTCCATTCTTGAGAGAGTATCAGGAAATAGGATCTTCCCAGTGCCAGATGTGGCACAGGTCTACCACATCTGATGGAAAGGGGCAGTAGCGATTAACCTGTTCCTACAGGTTCTCTAGAGAGTATTAGGTAGTGGGATCTTCCCTGTGTCAGATGTGGCACAGGTCTCTGGCTGAGCTGGCTGCTTGGCCACAGGAGCCAAGATGGTGGCAACCTCGAACCACAGGGCTTAGTCTAACTGTGGGACTCCCTGCAGGTCAGGTGCACCCCCTGCTGGATTCATGCCCAGACAGCTGTAGAGCTGCCCTGCTCCCATGCGTAGAAGGAACCCAGGTGGGCTGTATCCCAAGAGAAACCCCACTCTGGTGTTCCCTGTGCACCCATCTGAGCTGGCTGCTTGGCCACAGGAGCCAAGATAGTGGGGGTCTCAGTCCACCGGGCTCCCTTTAACCATGGGACTACCTGCAGGTCAGATGCTCCCCCAAAGGATACATGCCCGGTCAGCACTAGTATCCTGGTGAGGTAGGAACCCAGGCAGGCTGTGTCCTGAGCAATCCTTCACCTTGGTGACCTCTGCGTACCTGGCTGAGCTGGCCGCTTTGTTGCAGGATCCAAGATGGTGGCAACCTCGAACTGCAATGCTCCACCTAATTGTGGGACTCCCTGCAGGTCAGGCGTTCCCCTGGCTGAGCAGGCCACTTTGTCGCAGGATCAAAGATGGTCCACAATTCTACTTTTATTATTTGAGTTTGACATGAGCCTAATTCTGCTTTTGACTGTGTTGTCATAGTAAGACATGAGAAACATGCAGAAGGATATCTTGTCTACTTGTAGAATTTGTTTTCTACTTTTAAAAACATGCTAACTAAATTTGGAATACTATTTCTGATTTCACCTCTCCAAGAGGATATTCTAGGATCAGTGGCGCTGATTTATAGTCGAGGTGTGTGATGTGAGGGTTCCCAACCTTAGTTTCCAATCAGGTTGGTGGTCAACATTACAGACAAACCTTCTGGCTTCAGCCAGGTGTAGTGACTGAAGCTCATAACATAGGAGGCTGAGACAGAAAGATGAAGAACTACAGATTAGTCTGCATAACACAGTCATATACTAAGTGAGAGACATACAGTCAGAGAGAGAGAGTGACAGAGACAAAGACAGAGAATGAATGTGTATGCATTCCTGGTATGGTAATTCATTGCACACTTACAATCCCAGCACTCTGAAAGTTGAGGCAGGAAGTTCCTCAAGAGTTCAAGGCCAGCCTCACCTACATAGTGCATTCTAGGCCAGCTTATATTATATACATTATGTACATTATGTACGTTATATACGTTATATGCATATGTGTTATATGCTTTATATGTGTTATATGCATTATATGCATTATATATATTATGCATATACATATACATCATATACACTATATACTTACATACATTGTATACATTGAGTACATCGCATACATTATATACTGTGTCTCAAAACAAACCAACCTGCAATGAATCCCCAAATTCACATGTCTTTCTGTACTTCTAAATCTTGAATTGTTTAAGGATGGGTGGACATTAGCTTATATGTCTTAGAACACTTTCTAATTAAGGAAATGAAGGAAAGATAGATAAATGATACAAACTTCTACTTTCACTGAAGCCATAAAGCACTTCACTTGAATGTGAAATTATTTTATAAATGTGTATTCATAGGGAAACTAACCAGTTTGCTTTTGTATCTTCTTTGTATGAAGACTAGTTATATCCTCATGATATTTTTATTTTTAATAAAGATTAAAATAATACATTTTTCATTCCAAAAGGAATTAATGTGTATATTCTCTTACAAACTCTACCCTAGGTTGAAATGAAGCATAAAAATAGAAAGGGATATTTTACCTTTACTTAACAACTTATACTATATTGGATGAAATCAGGCAATTAAAAAATATTTGGTTTATCTGTTTTCATAATCTATCATGAACACATAGGCCTATATGACGGTAGAGTACCGTAAAATTCTGAGGTTATGAAAGTGCTGGCTGTAGATATACTTAGGAAAAACATACTATGTCAAGGGAACTACAGGCACAAACCAAGTGAGATAAAATGAATCAGGTACTTCACTGAAAGCAAAGATGTCGCATATAGGGAGAGAACGGAATGAGAAGAATCTATCAAAAGGGTAAGGAGGATGAGCAGTCTAAAAGGGACTTAGCTCGCATTAGCAGCCTGTTGTTCACAGCAGTGTCTGATCCTGCTTTAAGTATGTATTCAGAACCTGTTATCTATAAGGATTCCTATGTAGATGCTACCAAGCATAACTCAGTACCCTTGGTGGCATTTCCCCAACTTATTATCTACCATTTCACTAAACGATCAGGTCATTCCTTTATCACACTGAATGAGCCACCTGAATCAATGCAATGATTCTTTTCACTTGGTTAATCCTGACAATCCACCAGGACCATGATAGAAAGGATTTTCACAGCATTAGTAGAAGGTTTTATGTGCTTGGCTCATTTGGTAGCTTTCATCATCTCATTTACAATAGCCCTAATTTGAGTAAAGTGATATACAAATTAATGCATGGTATATTCATTTTTCCAAATTTAAAACTGGGAAATACAGCACATTGGTACAGTGCTTGTTTAACACACTTAAATCCACAAACCTCATAACTATATTGGGAGAGTATATTTTTAATTGTGCAACAATTCTAAGCCACATATTCTACGATGGTAACTATTTTAGCTGTGTAATTCAATAATGTGAAGCTCTTTGGCTCTATCTTACAAGCCTGAAGCATATACTCATTGGACAGAAATGCCACTCTGCCTCTTCCCAACTGCACAGGACAACCGTCTTTCTCTTCTCTTACTTTTTACTTGATGGTTTAATATCTTGTATAATTAGGCTTGTGTAATCCTTTCACTGTGGATCTGTTTATTTGACCCAGGGACAGCTGCTTATTATCTTTAGTTTCACACTTAAACAAAATGAGTTTTGTTGGTGTGAGTTAACTTGCCTAAAGCTACTCAGTGTTAGAGTACTTGCCTCTATATTGTTTGTTAAGTATGGGTGTTCAGAATAGAAGAGGCATAATAGATTTACTTAGAGGATGTCTGTCTTTCCTTTTAATTGGTTTGAGAAATGGGAAACCAAACTGTATGGACAGTATCTGTTATTGTCAGACACACAAACATCCAGACTTACTCAGTTTTCTTGTGATATATTGATCTGTTAATTTTCGCATGGGACTGAAATGCAGAGTATATTCTATTTGTGTCTATTTTAACCAACACACTGAATGGTAGTGACAATGTCTACACTACTCAAGTATGTTCCATGCTCAGATGGCCACTCATTTTAGTCTGCCATCCTTAGGCTGCAGAGAGCTGTGGCTTTTGTTAAACAGAGAGACTTTGTTTAACAAGAGGAAGGTTTTCTTAATTTATTTTTTATTTATTCACTTTACATCCCACTAACTGCCTCCCTCTCTGCCATGCCCCCCCCCAGTCCTTCTTCCATTCCTTCTCCCCTTCTCCTCTGAGTCGGTGGTGGCCACCCTGGATACACCCCCACTCTGGCACTTCAAGTCTCTGCCAGGCTAGGCGCTTACTCTCTCACTGAGTCCAGACAAGGCAGCCCAGTTAGGAGAGAATGTTCCACATACAAACAATAGCTTTTGGTATAGCCCCCCCCATGCCAGTTTTTAGAGACCCACATGAAGACCAAGGTGCACATCTGCTACACATGAGTGGGAAGCCTAGATCCAGCGTATGTTCGTTTGCTGGTAGTTCAGACTCTGAGAGCCCAAAGGGTTCAGGTTAGTTGACTCTGTTGGTCTTCCTGTGGAGTCCATTTCCCCTTTGGGGCCCACAATCCTAAGAACGATGTTTTTAACAACCATTTTGTTGCCTGCACACTTCTAATATCAAAAGTCATCTGATACTCAGAATAGAAATAGCTTATCATATCAATGCTCTCTACTAAGAGTTGTCTGTTTGCTTGTTTGTTTGTTTATTTATTTATTTATTATAAAATGGAGCTAAAGTAGTTTAAAATGTCTCAAACCGAAAGTTAAGTTTTATATGATCAGTGGAAAACAAGTGGGAGAGAGACCATATTTTCACCAGGCATGGTGAGCACAAGTGCACTGTGGAGCGCAGAGAGGATGCTGCTTCACCAAGCTTGAACTAGGCATTTATGAATATATGACCAGCCAGAGAAGGTGACCTTTTATCTCTTTGCATATTGAGTTCAGAGGATATCCTTGGCTTGCCTTGAAAAATTTAGAAGAGCTTTTAGAGCAATAAGGTTTTAAAGTCATTTCTTTTGTGGCATGTGCAGAAAGATGTGAATGCTAACTCACACTCAGATCTTCTTACCATCTTTCGCAAACACACTGGAAATCAAATTTTTTCAAAAACAGCAGTGCAGTCCATAGAGTAGAACGGATATTGATTTCCTTGTCTTATCACAGGAAAAGGAACATTAAACTGTTGTCAATTCTATGAATTTTCTTTGACATTTACTGGGCTCTAAGCTTTCATTCATCACTTGGATCTCTGGTGAGAAAAGATTCAAAATACATAATTCAGCAAGAGAGATATTAATGCTTTGTTATAATGTTTGGACTAATACTATCTCATTTTCCAGGCATAAGATTGAGGAGGGTTGGATGCAATTTTTAGACTCTAAAGAACATTAATATCAATTGCATTGGAGAGGCATATATGTTAGTTTCCATAACCTTTGGTCCTGATATCATTAGTAGAAGGCCAGGGGTAGAAGTTGCTCAGTAAATCTTGTCTCTATTGCCACATGTTTGCTATTAGACACAGCAATAGAAGACTTAATGTAACCTATTTCATAACCATAGTAAGAATATGCTCATTATGGAAATTTTCATAGAAGAGGTATTGCAATTCTCCCAAAAGAGGAAAAGTCCTTGGGTTTATGGGACCCAAAAAGTGTGGTGTTAGAAAATTATTAGTCTTTCTAGACCTGCGAGCTCTGGGAAATGAGTAGTTTAATCAGGTCAACAAGTATATGACAGTCGGAACATCATCGGAATGCATGAATAAATGGTAGAATCACAGAGAAATGAGAGAAAAACTAGGAGAAATGTGATATAATACAAAGACATGCACTCTTCAGAAAAAATAAAAAATACTGATTAGAGTAGATGACAGTGTTTTGGAAGTTAGTACATTTGATGTAGCTGGTAAGGTAAATGAACTCAGTATAATGTACTGTTTGGTGGTTAAGTGGACAATTTAAACTCAGACTTCAAGTTGTAAAATGGGAGCATCTGGTGATGCTTTTCAGGGGTACTTACATAAGTATTTTAGAAATACACACTAGCTCAGGCATTTGAAGCATCTTAATTCCTTTTTATTTCCTCTGAAAGATATAAAAATATGTTTGATAAAAAATATAAACAGGTCTTTAGATCATGCACTTGCTCTCAGTGCTTTCCTGTGTTTCAGTGTTTGAGCTCTTTTGTTATATTTTAAATTGTATATTATTCTTTTCTCTGTTGCTTCCTTTGTTTTCTAATAATTTATTATTTTCTTTTATTAGAAAACTACTTTTAGTGTCATAATTTTGTTGGACAGGTATAAAAACAATATTTTAAAGCCAACAATTTACTTTATCTGGAGGAAATATTTAGCCTGAACAAAAAAAATTATAATGCTCAAACAAAGTTTCCAAGACATTAACAAAAATTCTCTTATGAAAAGTGGTTTGTGTGGGATAAAAAAGTTCATACATTTGCTGTTACTTTTTATTAAAAAAAAAAACCTAACTTCCCTAACACAGTATACAGAAGTGAATTTCACTGTTTTTCTTAAGACAGCATTTCCTACTACAGTTTCTAAAAAACTGAATAATTGGATAATTTAGTTGCTGTAGCCAAGTTAATAATTCAGTTTACCTGCAACATTCTGGCTTAACCCCAGCTACCCATCTGTATGTGATATTCCTAGCAACCTCCAGATATATCGATTTTTTCTTCTAATAATTATGACATTTTCTTTTAAATATTTATAAATAATAAATAGCAATTTCAAACTATTTCTTTTGGCCTAAAGATGTCAATCAGTTGATGTATTGCTTGTGTATCAAGTAAGAGCATCAGCATCTCATAAACTGGGTGTGGTAGTGCTCATTTGTAATTTGAATACCTTAAGGTAGAGTTAAAAAAAATCCGAAGTTCAAGATCATTCTTGCCTAAATAGCGAGTTTGTAGTCAACCCAGGTTACACAAACAGTGTCTTTAGTAAAAAAAAAAAAACACAATAACAATCAAGCTATCCCTCCTTAGAAGTTCTCCTTTCAAGGAAAAAAAAAAGCTCAGAAAGCCCTCCTCAATAATGTGCTACCTCTCTCTCTCTCTCTCTCTCTCTCTCTCTCTCTCTCTCTCTCTCTCTCTCTCTCTGTCTCTCTGTCTCTCTCTCTTATGGGAAAATGTTAATGTAATTTATATTTTTTGAGATGGAAATAGCAATGTGAGCCTTGTTATTTCGATCAGTCATTATTAGTCATTCTCATACATGAATAATGTAATAGTTAATGAAAAATGTAATGTTTTAAAGTCAAAATAATGAAAACAATGAGAAAAATAGAATAGTGTAAGGAAAGAACTCAACATTTGTGAATCAATCTCTTTAGTTATTAATCCATCACACAGTGATGGGCACCCACAGACACTCACAAAATGGACCAAACTACTTTTGTAGAGATCTAATGTAGTCATAATTCTAAATTTCTACTTCATGAGTTTCAGATATACACAAAAGTCTAAAAATCTAATACATAAAATCCATGAATCTATTCACTTAATATAACACAGATTTTTTCCTCTGCACTATTTTTAAGTTAGGGGACTGCTCTGTTTTCAGGTTATGTAACCATCAATTAGTGAAATTTAGTCAGTTTTTTGGCTATATTCTCAGACTTCTCTTGGAATTCTATCAAGTTGCAGCTTAGTCCTTTTAATTTTGTTTTCATGAATTCAATCTTGGACAGAGTAGTGCTCTAGATGGTGTTGGACTGGGAATTCACACTGAACACAGACCGTCTATTCAGAGACAGTCCAGCGAGAAAGCAAATAGGAGAAAGAAAACAGGCCTTCCTTGACCCTGCACCTCAGATGGGAAGGGAGATGATCTGTGGTGTGTGTGTCTGGTGGGGCTCTTCTGCACAATGCATGGTCCCACAATTCTTCAGCCATCCTTCACTTCTCATATTTATTCTGGGTATTTAGCACTTTTCTTCTGCATAAATTGTTAAGTCAGCAGCCCCTTCAGTATTTATCCAGGAGAAAATAATAATTATGTAATTTCTTATGGCAGTAAAATAACAATTAAAACTAAATTTTCATATTTTCTATTTCCAAGTTGCATCTAATTAGTTGACATGAAGGCATTTAATTAACATACATGATATTAATGAATTAATGAATTAATTAATTAACTTAGGGATATTTGTGTCACTGAGTAACCCTATTGGCCTGGATTTCACTATGTGATGCAGACCAGCGTTTCCAGTATCTCTTCTGCCTCTGACTCCCTCATGCTGTGATTGGAGGCATGTGCCATTCTGCTTTATGGCCATTTTTAAATGCTCATTTTTTTTTAAACATTAAAAATCAAAACTGCCATGAGAATCTATGAATATTTGATGAAATGAAAGGCTTTTACAGAAAGAATGAGCAATGCTCACACATAGAGGAAATGCATTCTACTAAATAATTATACTAAAAATTATACTAAATAAATACTAGAGCTAGGATTTGATTAGCTTTATTTCTGAATTTATCATTTTGAGGTATGTTTTACTTTTAAAATCACAATATCATCTTTATTTTTATAAATATGATAATTAGATGTGATGCAATGTTGTATTTAAGGGTAATTACATACAATGAACTTTTTGAATACCTGAAGGAACATGAAGGAGAATAGGACATATTCTCAAATTTTATAGAAAAAGCAATATAGAAAGAACAGTGAAATAAATATCCTGTAACTGAAGATATCTGTGCTGAGATATTTGTCTTGAAACCCCACTGCCATAAAATATAATTTTTCCTTTGTAGCTACAGGCTATCTCCCCTATGAAACTCTTGGACTATTGTTCTTCATGTTCACCTTGTTTTTATGGGAATGAAGTGATGAGGTGTTTTGTTTGTTTTGTATTTTGCTAACTCAATGATGTACTGCTCATTCCCCATTCATGATACACTCACAATTTTGGAAGAGCTGACTGGTAACAGTAGAAGCTGTAAATGTAGCTGCTAGATTCATTTCATTGTACTCTGAGCTCTCATACTCCCACTGGATCAGGACCTTTGGTGACTTTTTTCTCTTCAGAAGTCTAAGACAGGGTCATCTGTGAATCTATTACATTCCTAGCAACAGAAAGAAAAAATGAAAACTCATTGTGATGAACTAGAATAGTGACTACAAAGCAAAGCAATATTATTAGTAAATGTTTGTGATATTAAAATTTGACATGTTAGCTCGGTATTGAAAATATGAATGTAGGCTACTATTTTTTCTCATTTAAATAATTAACCATTTTTTAAAATTTATTTTATGTGTATGAATAAACACTATCCGTCTTCAGAAAAGAGCATTGGATCCCATTACAAATGGTTGTGAGACACCATAATGTTGCTGGGAATTGGACTCAGGACCTTTGGAAGAGCAGTCAGTGCTCTTAACTGTTGAGCCATCTCTCCAGCTCTAGTCTACTATTTTTGATTTATTATAATATATAATAAACTATATAGAATTAAAAGACAATTATAATCAACTATAAATCTACAAATGAATTTAAAAGTAGGAAAATCTGAAAAAAAGAGCAACAATTGCATTATTGCCAACAGACTGATTGTAATATAACATTAGCCCCCTATTGGATGTAAGATTGGTAAAGAGCACAATATAATAGAAAAACATGGGGAGAAGGAAAACAATTTCAACAATGTTTTAACAAGTTTATCTATAGAACATAACAATGTGATTGATTACCTTATTACACAGACATACACACACAGAGAGACATACTCACAGAGGCATGGGCACAGGTACACATGCATAAACACACATATCTGAAATATGCCCAGACTTTTTGAAATCATTTTGTATGTATGTTAGAAGCCAGG
Organism: Apodemus sylvaticus; assembly: GCF_947179515.1. Lineage (NCBI taxonomy): Eukaryota > Metazoa > Chordata > Mammalia > Rodentia > Muridae > Apodemus > Apodemus sylvaticus. The sequence continues at coordinate 139,053,971 of NC_067477.1, read as the reverse complement.
AATATTGAACAAAACAAAGTGAAATGGAATTGTTTTCCCAATTTTATAAAACCATAAATTAAAAAGCTCCATGCACATAAAGAGAATTATTCTTAAGAATAAAGAACTTCTGGGAGAATCACCATCCCTGACCTTAAGCTCTACTACAGAGCAATAGTGGTAAAAACTGTATGGTATTGGTATAGAGACAGACAGTAAGATACATGGAATAGAAATGAAGACCTAGAAATGAACGAACACACTTGATCTTTTACAAAGGAGCTAAAACAGAGAGATTGAGACAGATGGAAAGACAGAGACAGGCAGTTTAAAGTCAAAGGTAAATATAGACCTATATTGTACAGTATAATTACAGAGGACAAGAAAACTTTTAAACATCAATGACAAAGAAGGGAATAGAAAACGGAATGACAAGTAGAAGCCTAAACAATAACTCTACCTATGTATAATTTACTATTTTTCAAATTATGAATAACAGACTATATACTGCCAAAGATAGCTAATAAAGTCTTTGATTGAGAGAAGTTGACCTGACTATGCTTTCCATTGTTTTAGCTACCTGTGGTCAACTAGGGTCAAAAATGGTATATAGAGTATTAAATAAACAAATGATTTGAAACTTCAAAATTATACACAGCTCTGAGTGGCATGATTATACAATGTGTCATCCCATATATATCAACAATAGACTATTCCTTCTTTGTTAGTCATTCTCTATGCAGTATGTATAATCTAGCAGGTCAGTTGTCTCTGTGTTACAGTGATTGTGTTCAGGAAAATTTCATTATATTTGATGATGGACCTAAGATCTCATAACACCATTGGAAGACAATTGATTCGTATAATGTATTTTAAGATATACTATATTCATAGAACTTTTATTATTGCAAGTAGATATGATAACTCCATTGCAAAATGAGTTCTTGTTAATCTCTTATAGTTTGGTTCATGATTTAAGCTTCACACACACATATGAGAACAACAGAGTATGTATAACAGTTGATATTTTTAAAGCCTCTTCATGTGTATGGACATCTATCTTCCAAGGATAAGGGAAGAGCAGTGAATTTCTGATTATACACAGTTTATCCTATATGGGAGTATATTTATTTAGAAAATAAAAGAAATCTGAAAAGTTGCATGTGAAAAAATGATACTTTTCAGTTAATTGTGTTTAAACAATATCATTATTCCTATTACCAGTAATAATCAAATAATTTACTGTATCTACAGATTGTCATTTCTTATTTGTACTAGATGCAAATATTTTCTATGGGAATGCACAGTCACATTTAAAGATGTGCATGCTTCTTAAAAATATTTGCTGATCAATTAAAAACAATGAATTCATGAATTTTTCAGGCAAATGGTTGGAACTGGAAAATATCATAAGTGAAGTAACACAATCACAAAAGAATACACATGGAATGCAATCATTGATAAGTGGATATTAATTAGCCCTGAAACTCTGAATACTGAAGATACAATTAGCATATCAAATGATTCCCAAGAAGAAGGAAGAAGAGGGCCCTAATCCTGGAAAGGCTTGATCCAGCATTGTAGGGGAGTACCAGGAGAGAGAAAAGGGAGGGGGGAAGATAGGAGAATGGATGGAGAGAAGAGAGGACTTATGGGACTTATGGGGAGGGGGGAACTGGGAAAGGGGAAAGCTTTTGCATTGTAAACAAAGAATATAGAAATATATATATATATAAGAAAAAAAATATTTGCTGATGAAATGAATCCACTCTAAATGAATAACATGTTAGTTCACTGGATAAATATTTGCTGAACACATTTTATGTGTCAAGAACAGTGAACTTTGGAAAGATACTGGCCAAATTAGATGTGGGTTCTGATTTCATGATAGGTTCATCTATGAACAAAATTTTGACAACCCACACATAACATGATGAGAATACAAAAGTTGAATATCTATGTCTAGAACTTGTGTGTTGCTATTTTTCTAGAAGTTACTTAATACTTTGATCCATGACTTGGGATATGTGGAATTCTGTGGTACATATTACTACCACTATCCAATCCCATCATTAAAGAATATGAAGCATCAGAAAAGGAAACTAAATACAAACACAGTGCCTTTCACCTCTGGGATGTTTCATGCTTCTCTACCTGGTTAGTGTGTTCTGATCCAATGCCCATTTCTAGCCCATATGGTACACCCTGGAAAAGATACTACAAACAAGCAAGTCTCTTGTTGAGGTCTTAAATTCAGCACTGATTCTAGCTATTAAATACATAGAATTCCTCATTCAGTCTATGTCATCTGTGTGGAAAGATCAATTTCTGAGCATTCATTCCTTTTAAGATGTGCTCTGCTGTCAGAATGCCTTCAACATGGGAAAATGTATTGACTTTTAAAGATAACATAATGCAATAAAAAATGCCTCCCAGACCACCAAAAAGGTGATAAGACATCATTTAATACAAAACAGTAGAAATTAAGTCTTTAAAATGAGCCTCATGCACCTATTTCTATATCACATAGCAGTGTACCATATAAGCTTAAGCATTTCGGTGATGTATTGCTCTAATATATTCAAGCAAGTGCACACTGAGAGTATGTTAGTGCAATGCATCATTGTGGAGGGCAGCAGTGTGGTGTGCACAGCAGTCCATGGCTCAAATGGCTCATCACTTCAGCTCTCTAGTCAAAGTGTATGGATCTCCTGATTCAAGTGCTTGCCTAGCTGTGAAGACAAGGGTATCACAACTTATAGGACGAGCAGGAATATTGCAATTCTATTGCCTGTCATCAAATGTTGAGTGAAAGTTTAGAGACCTGTAGTATAATTCATGTACATGCTGGCAGCATGGGGAGATAATCCAATATGTGATATTCTTTTTTTTTTTTTTTGTAATCCATACTTCTCTTCAGATTTGTCAGAATGATCTTTGGTGAAGCTAATATTTGGATTCCTCTCTAAGGTAGAAATTAGGAGACCTTAGAGAATCAGAATGAGATGTTACAGTTTGATACTCCCATTATGCATATAACTAATGTCTTCAGTTCCCATTTAATTTGATTTTGCCAGCATAGAAAAGGAACCTTGGGAGATGGCTTTTATTAGAGATATGCTGAACTACTCAGTTTCCAAACTTGCAAACTGGAGGAAATTGAAAACCCTTGAAGACTGAAGCTTTCAGTGCATATCCAAATTTCTCCTCACATCATTTATTTTGACAAAAACCAATATCTCTGGCAGTTTTAAGGACATCCTCTTACATTATTGTGCAAATTTACATGAATGTGAGATGCCTACCACTTTATTTCTTTACTCATATAACACAAGAACAGAATCTATTTACTGCCATTTTATGTACACAGGGCTTTAATATATTTATTTGATTTATCAGAAAGTGGGGAAGAACATAAAGATGAATCATTATTTTTTGTTAGCAATGTTGTCTTCCTGTAGGATAACTTGGAGTTATCACATATATAACAACATAAATGAGAAATGACTCCAACAAGCCAAAGAGATAGATAAACATATACAGAGAGAGAGAGAGAGAGAGAGAGAGAGAGAGAGAGAGAGAGAGAGAGAGAGAGAGAGAGAGAGAGAGAGAGAGAGAGACTGTGAGTATGAGTGTACAAGCATTGATGTTGTATATATCTGTGACTGTGTGTCTTTGTTTGTGGGATTATATGTGTTTGTGTAAGAGTTTGAATGTGAGTGTAGGTCTGTGTGTGTGTGCACACGTGTGCATGTGCATGCATGTTTGCATAAGAAATCCACAGATCAATCCCCAGAGCTCAAGTTGCTCCTCTGAAAAGGGGGAGGTCCCCCCTGGGTCCCAGGTCACCCCCTGGCATTTCAAGTCATTTCAGTACTAGCCTCATCTTCTCCCACTGAAGCCAGAAAAAGAAGCTCAGTTAAGGGAACAGGATCTAGAGGCAACAGTCAGAGAAAGCCCAGTTATTGGAGGGTCTGCATGAAGACCTAGCTGCACATCTGCTACATATATGCAGGGGATGTAGGTCCAGCCCATGTGTGTTGCTTCAATCTCTGGGTGCCATCAAGGGACCAGGTTAATTAACTCAGTCTTCTTGTGGAGCCCCTTTCCCCTCTGTTTCCCTCAATCCTTTCCCTAACTTTTCCTCAACACTCCTAAACTTGATCTAATATTTGGCTCTGGGACTCTGCACGTGCTTCAGCTAGATGCTGGGTGGATCCTCTGAGAGGACAATTATGCTAGACATTTTAAATGGTGATATGATTATATATTTATTATTATATATTTATATATAATTATTCAATAGCACAATTCTCAAACCATCAGATTTATAGTGGCATCTACTGCTATAAAATTCTTAATGACAGTGACTCTTTCCTTGAATATAGCATATGATCTTTCTTATTTGTCCTTTTATACTGTATTCTGGCTAAATCCGTGAAACTCATGTAGAAGGCATGTGGAAGGCATGTGGAAGAAATGTTGGAAGAGTTTTTTATGGGGGGACAGGGTGTTAATGCTTAGCCTAATGAAAACCTGCCTTTGATGTGTGTTGTTAAATTGCAGTACAATTGAAAATGCACTTACAATTTCAAAATATGGAAATAGCACTGCCCTCATTAATCTTTGTAGTTCCTAAGTGTTTGTTCTTCACAATGATGAGATATTGATAGGTCCAATCTGGTGCAGATCTTATGTGTCAAGGAATGGCTGCTTAAGAGTTTGAGAATGTGCAAGCAATGTCATGTTCATAAGATAGTATTCCACAGCACTTGTCCCTCCTCTGCTCTTTCCATCCTTTCTGGCCCTGTACCTTTCCTAAGCTTTGGAGGGAGCTAGCTGTATCACACTTTAATCTTCTACTGCCAGGGAGAAGCCTCTTCATTTTTGTTTGCTTGTTAGGAATACAGAACAAAGATAATATAATCTTTAATTCTGAGTCTCTAAAATATCCAAACCATCTCCATGAATATTATAAATGTTTAGTTTCTCTTAAGCTAATTTTAAATTTTCGACTATTATAGACATTAAGATGATTTATTTTCTAGCCAAGTCCTTGTTCTAAAACTCATGTGCACACACATGTGCTAAATATTAGAGTCTCCTTATACTGCCTACCATGTATCTGTCATTCTAATCAAATGTTTGTTTCCCATTGTCTGCCTACTTAGGGCTGGGGTCTCTTCAAAAGCAAACAGACTACACCTGTTCATTATTGAATTTGGCTTACTTTGTCCTGCCTCTGACACAGAGGCAGGAGGGGCATTGGTTCTTCACTCTTTTTGACAATTTTTGACATGGCATTATTTTAAATTTGCTCTTAAATATATTTTATAGTCCTAAAGTCAATATTATTAAGACAAAGATAGAAATATTTACAATACTTAGATGAACATAAATCTATTGCTGTCTTGAATAGAGAAGACAAAGTAGAGCTATTTGGACAAATCAGTACACTAAAGGCAGAGGTTTTTATAAGAAAATAAAATTCACCTTCTCTTAACTTCCCTCTAGTGTCCTATAAGTTCTGTCTACTGAAAATATTAATAATCCTTAGGATAAGAAATTAATTTCTCCCCACCCATAGACCTGTCAATGTGTTGGTTTGTCAGGAATATTCATTCATTAGGAATGATTTGCCATGATTTAATGTGATATGATGGAATGCTTTATTTTTATTAGCAATGTGACTTTTGAAGAAATTAGTTAAACTTTTCTAGGTTTTGAACACTTCCTAAAAATGGCAATACAGAACTTTCATTGGAGAATGGTTATATTTAATTGGTGATAATAGCTAAAATGCTTACTGTTGCTGGTGTAAATCACTGATGGATATTATTGTGATCAACTTGGAGATTAGTGAGATTATTCACAAAAGGCATGACCTAAGCAAGTCTATATTAATGAATGAATACATTACGAAGTATGTTTGTTAATCCAGAAAGAGACAGATAAGATATGACAGATTCTTATTTTCCAAAATAAAATAGCCTCTCAGAGACCATGTACTGAGAAGAGTCATGTTATCATATATTGTACTTCATCCTAAGTACTGAATTTGGTGTTGGCACATGGTTTAATGCACATGGCATATGGTGTAAGGAAATGGTTTGGATGATGACTGTGGGCATCCACTCTTTAGAAGCTCTAAGGTTGCATTAAGTCTCAGACTTCTATATGGTTCACTCACACCTCCAGGTCTCTGTCTTCCAGTGGATCCACCTAGAGATACCTCAGGTCTTGCAACCATCTGGAATCTGAGAGTTCCTTAGGAATAACCCTTCTGCCATTAACACCTTTAGAATCTCCAACAAATGGTGACACAGAATGAGCATTTCCTTATTCCACTCATTCTGATTTGCCTCTTACCCAAGCTTCGTCATAGTGGCAGCTAGGGGGACTCCAGCTTTCCCCATTATGTCCTTGTTCTTTTAAGCTCTTCCAAGTATCTGGATGCTTTGCCTTGCTAATGACAGGGGCCACCTGGAGTTGCCCAAGCTCTTTTCCCCTCTGTAATGTGATGTGTGTTTATGGACTTCCCAACTTACATTGAAATTTTATCATATATTAATCCTTTTATATATTCATAATCTTTTTAAAAAGATAATTTTTAGTGCTTGGTCTCATTGTGGACTATAAAAATATCATCTCAGTCTCATAAGAGCATGATTACTTGTTTCTCATCTGTGTTCACCCTGGAAGAAGGAAAGAAATATACTAAATGAAAATCCACTGAAAGAATTACTACTTGAGACCATGAAGCATGTGAGCTGTGTTTTCTGTACATAAGGTTGGAGAACCCACTATTTTCTCTTCACTGGATTCACCAAGCCCAGTTTAACCCTTTATATTTTTTGTATGCTGACTGATTATTTTTCTCTGTGTTGGCTTGTGACAGCATCTCCATTGTCAGTGCATTGTATAATGACAACCCAGAATCTCCTCCAGAGATATTTTATTGTTATATTGATTCTTTGAAACATACCTTCTGGAAATCTTCTGAAAAAATTATTCCCACCCTATGCCCAATGTAGACATCCTGGCTTGAGCTTTAAAACTAGACCTGGTTATCAAAGAGTGTATGCCATGTTGTTCTTAATAATTTCACAAAAGTATTATAATTCATGATTGTCTAATCCAGAATTTCCAAGGCAATATTTATATCTAAGTAGCATACTTTAGATCTTCAGGCACACAGCTCTCTTGAATACAAGGTAATGAGGCCACAGAGAGTGCCTGTCTATGTGCTCTCTAGCAGTCTTTGTTTAACATGATTCAGGATACTCTGAATATTGTCAAGTGTTCCAACTTGCAAATTTGTCTTAAAATAGACATTCAGTAATAGTGTTATGTAAGGAGACGTGTGCTGCATGCTACAAGTGTTTTGGTTGTTTTGCCTCAGTCTGGAAGACTCAAAACTATAGTCAAATAATTAAAATGTGGTTGGTCATGTCAGTGCATTTGCAAAGCTCAGAGCTGCTTTCTGTTGCTGAACCACCGAGTGAAGCAGAGATTGGCATCGTGAGTTAAGTGTGAGGACTCTTGCCTAAGTCATCTAAGATAGTGTAAAAACATTTTCAAATACATAAAACAAAACAATGTGATAAAATGGGAAGTGAAGATTGGTTTGGTGAATGGATCATATTTGTAAGATAATTTCCTGAATAACACAATCATTCTGAGTTCATCTAATGTCATTCACAATATCAAGCTTGATACAAGTGCTATGGAAACACCCTCCATTTTATAGGGACACAAAGCCTTGCATTTTTTAAGTTACCTGATTATTTTGACTTTATGCCTTCCTCCTCAATATTCTGCTTTCAAACCACATCCTACCTTTTTGGCTTATTCTGCAAAACATTTTCCAAAGAAGCAAAGTCGTTTTAACCTTTTAAAAGATTTATTTTCTCTTTAGTTTTGTGCTGGCATGAACATGAGCGTTCGTGAGTATTTGTGTGCATCTTAGTGTAGGTTACTTCAGAGGCCATAGGATGTCACTGGAACAGGAGTTATGGATGAATGGGAGCCATCTAACACAAATGCTGGAAATGGAATCCAGGCCCTCTGGACAGCAGTCTTAGTAACAGAGTCACCTATTTAGGTCCATTATCTCTTTCTTAATACTAGATAATTACAGGTCCCCAAGATAAAAACTGTAGATATTCTACAGTAGATGCATTGGAAAAAAAATTTTTTTTAGTTTTATGTTCTCATCCTCAGTAAAGCAATCCAAAATGTGTCTGTGAATGAGCATCGTGATGTGGGAGCATCAGGTGTCGAGAAGACTCAACTGTTAGACAGGATCTCAAGACTGCTTTGAGTTGTCTGTACTTTTGTTTATGATCCATCATAACGCTCTAGCTTTAAACATATAATTATAGTGCTATTTAGCATGAAGAGCTAAAGGTTATATTTTTAATAATATTTCACACTGGCTGATTGTTGCCAAAAATTCTACCAACATACTTACAGAAGGTATTCTACCAGGCTGATTTTATTAGCCTCCCTGAGACTGAAAGCTGTTAACTTAATTGATTCCTTAAGATTTTGAAGGAAAGTAAACTCTAATTGTTGAAGTTTGATTTTCATATGGTCCTGAACCAGAGATTTACTACCTTGTAGCAGTTGGTGTGATTACAGTTTTGGTTCAGTAGGGAAAGTAAGTATTAAGTCACTAGGTACAATATCCCACATGCTCACCCATGGAGTTTTGACTAGTGACTGAGAAAGTTAATGTCCCTGCCTATTCCTTGAGTCACTATTGTGGAGAATTAAGACTTGTGGGGTTGGGAGAGTGAAGTCAGAACATGGATGGCTTACTTGATCTTTGAGGAGCTTCATTTGCTTCAGTGATGTGGTCTATATATTGACACTTCTGGAATTTAAAATTTTATTCTCCTATTCTTACTTTGTTAGGTCAATTTCCTCATCTATTAAATGAGGAACTCAGTTTTATCACAGTGTCTGTGTAGCACAGTTCCACAGACAGGTACTATCCACTTAAGACCATGATAACCAGCTCATTTGGTAAAAGGCTTGCATTGCAAGCACAAAGATTTGAGTTTCATCCCAATATCATACTTAAAAAAATGTTCTGACATAGTGACTCATGTTTATAATTCCAGAATTGGGAAAAAGACTTCCTAGGCTCAGAGAATTAATAAGAACAGTCTATTTCATGAGTCCCAGGCCAGTGAGAGATTCTGGCCCAACACAATTAGTCAATAAAATAAAGATAGCACCTATGGTGTGTATGGTATCCGAGACTGACCTCTGGTCTCTTTATGAATGTTTATACATGTGCACATATATACATGTGTACCCAAAATACCAACATCACCCCATACAGAGACACAGAGACAAACAAAATTGTGCTTCTCAGGAAGAGAAGTTTGTTATAAAGTCTTAGCAGTTTGTCATGAGGAATTAATAAAGTGCACGGAGCCATGTCTGACTGAACACTTTTTGCCATAATTATCCTTTTGATAAAGGTAGTTTTCTTAATAACTATTAGACCATTATAATGAACAGTGTATTGTGAATTTAATGATATTTTCTAATGACACCATAAAACTTCAGTTATTGGCACTCATTTTAACTACTATATCAGATTGGATTTATGAATACTAGAAAGAGTATATTGTGATTCTGTGCCATGACATTGAAAGACAACAAAAACAAAGAATCAGTTATACTAAATCTGTTTTTATGTAGTCTTAATATTTTTATAATCATAGAAAATTTCTTATTCAATTTTTTAATACTGCATTTAAATAGTATCTGGTTTGATTTCTTAATTTTCAGGATGCTTGATAATTTTTTCACACAAGCACTTTACTCTTGACCCTCTTCAACCCTGCCCTGAATTTGCTTGGTCTTCTACTACCTCTGTAATTTGTATAAAATATTTAATTTTACCAAATAAGACTTTTGAGAGATAGAGAAATTTATATAGTAAACCAACAAGCCTAGAACACATGGGAGGTTCATGATATTTGGATATTTTGCTGTATTGACTCACACTAATATTATGTCAGGCAACACAGCAGCTAAAGTTTATATTTCATAGTGCATTTTCACACTGTCTGCTTGATGTTATTGATGCAGTGAAAGGCAAAGCAAACATGCATGGCCAACTCCAACAGATTGTTTGCTGACAGTGTGTTCAGCACAAAGCCAGCACAGATTGACAAGTGTAGGGTTGGACTAGAGAACACTAATCCACTTGGCCACCTAAGCAGTGACCAGGCTAGCCCTCAGTATGCATTTCCAAATGGATAATCACAGCCTTGTTATTTCGGAGAAATTAAATGGTCCCCCAAAGACAGGACTGCTGTGGACAGTCTAGCCACTGACTATCCAAGAAAACAGGAGCTCATAGTGAGTCAAGGTACATTTTGAGCTGGAGAAAGTAACAGTAGTCCTGGTAAGGAAACAGCCCTTACAGAGAAAGAGGGGAAAACTGGCTGAGGGCAACATAGTGAACGGAAGAGCTATGGGAATTACTCTGGGACAAGAGAACCCCAAGGCTGCCTCCATGTAAGAATGAACATAGTTTCCATAAGAAAGAAGAGTAGGATTCTGTTGTACTTTTAAAATCAATAATTTTTCACAAGTTTATTCAAACTAATATTTGATTAAAATATTGGATCCCTCTTAACTGTAGAGTATCACCAAATGAAACAATTATCTTCTAATGAACTTAATTTTTTTCAGAGCTCATATAACATGTTACAGGGTATCCTTTTCCAGACATATAGTAAACTCATCTTTAGTAACTACAGTTTATAAATACAGTAAATTAATCTGGCCAAAGTACTGGAGACAATGTAGTCATCTATATATCCAGTGTAAGATACTCAATAATGTCTATATGGTCATTTCACAATATCTGATGACGGCTTCTCTTATTAAATATTTAGAAATTCTATCTTTTAGTGATTTATAAACACTTCACTAAAACAAAAAGACTTGGGGAGCTACATGAGACACTGATTTTTTTCCCCTTGGGAGCTAGCACTTACATTTTATCGACAACAGGAAAACACACATCTTTCTACCAATCATGAGGCTCCCATACCTGCTTCTCTCTCAAACTTATAGAGTCTTTTCTCCTTTGTCATTTGTGGCCTATAATAGATGAAATATCCATTTATTTAATACTGACACAAAACTCGGTGTTCCCTGGATTGTGCACACATTTGATGCTGGTAGTTTTTAGTTTAGTGAATTTTCCTTGGCAAAAGCTCTGCTCTTGCCTGGGAACTGATTGCGCTTCCGCAGAGCCAATATGTTTCTCAGTTCTCCAATTTAAATGCTGCCAAGGATTTTCTAACATGTGCCATGAGAAATTCAGCTGCACACAAAACCCCATTCATTAAGTAAACAGTTAACTAAGCATCCTCTGGCAAACAGCATACCCCATCTAACTTCAGAAGCACTGGGGACCTTCCAAAGGAAGTAATTAAGGATTGCATTAAAGTGAAATGCCCTAGCAATTAACAGTCATAATTGAAAAAGTTTCCAACATGGGGTCTCCATACTTTTTAGGGATTTTGGAATGAAAAACCAAACAATTATATATATATTCAAGTTTTCAACAAACCTAAAGGGGGCACATAGTTCACTGTAGCATAAGCTCAATGCAACATGTATCTTTATCAGACTTGGGCCTACCAACTAACTGAATGGGATTTCGGGGACTGCCTATTTGGGCTTTAAAATGCTTTGATAATTTTAAAATGATCATCCCAAATATTTCTTAAACTTTTGTTTAGCCGATGGAATCTTACAAAATTACTCCTTCATAAAAAGCAAGATAAAAAAATAAAGGTAAATAAAGTAATGAAGTTTGGGAAAGATTCATGTGCACATTCATATCTGAACATGATTAATTACTTACCAGAGACATACTTTTGTTTAATAAAAGCAGTCATTTATTTACATAAATACAGAGAATACATCTCTTAGACACTTAGGACATTACACACTAATTATTTTTATTTTAACATTTACGCATGTGTGTGCTTTGTATGTGCCTGATGACACCTGAAGAGGAGTTAGAACCTCTGGGTCTAGATTACAGATGTTCATGAGACATCTTGTAGGTGCTGACATTCAAAACTGAGTCCTTCAGAAGAGTGGCCAGTACTCCAATGCTCCCAAGCACTTCTGTAGTTCCAGTACAGAACTTTTGTTATTTTGGTCTTTTAAGACTAGAGTGTTGACAATCATGACAATACTTTTCTTGGTGCCCAAAGTCAAGCACTAGCTCTACATGTCTGTATATGTATTATTAACACTATGAACCAAGACTTAAAACTAATTCCTCCTTTAGAAGGAAGAAAACTGCTTTGAAGGGAATCTAGTACTCAACTAAGGAGTGTAATTGGTTAAGTAAAAATGACTGCATTCACACACACACACACACACACACACACACATTCTAAAAATTGTCATCTTGTATTTTATTTATAAGGTGATATTAAATCATAGATTTATATAACACCCATCCCTCACTAGGAGCAAATCTTATTTGCAATATATTTTCATCGCAGGTGCTACAAACAGCAGTGTTGGCTGTCTTAAATGTCAGCTTCTTTTGTATGCTTTGTGGTTCCCAGGTGGAGGTTTGAACGAGTAATACAGGCAGAAGGCTTGGAAAGAAATGGTTAGACAGTTTAGATAACCATTAATTTAGATGAGCAGAGTCCATGTTTTCAGGAAGTTTAGTAGAGTTTTCCATATTTTAGTTCTGATAAATACCATGAAAGCCAGACAGAACACCCCATAGCAAGGACATTCATAAATAAGAGGCTGTACCAGATCCTCAGTGACAATACTTAGATAGATCATATTTTGTGCACAACTTTCTTACTGTCAATTGAATTAGTTTTGTAGCCTGGGTAAGCAACCTTGCATCCTGATGAGATACCACTCAAGGAAATAAGTACTTCACCCACCTGCAAGCATCTCTAAATGCACAGGCACCAATTTCTGAGGTCTTACTGAATAATGCTGCTGTAGCCACCATGTGATTGCTAGCATAGAATGAACATGATTATAACTGCATTTGTTCTGTGGCTGTGTTTCTTGTTTCTTTCTATATTTATATATTTGGCCCCCCAACTCCTAAAATGTTTTTTCCAGAATGAGGTCAGATGCCCTAATACATTAAAATGCAAAACATGCTTTTTATGAATTATAACTTCATCAATGAGTTTACTAGTAGGAATGTAATTCTAAGCAAGATATGATTTCCTTGTGTTATTCAGAAATCCCTGTATGACCTAATGTATTTAATGTTTTAGGCCTCTAACATAACACCGATACTCAGGAAACAGATGCAAGGAGACTTTGTGTTCAAGACCAACGGAGAGTATGAAGTGAGACTGTCTCAAATATATGAAAAAATAAGTAAAAATCAGAAATGTCTTTAAGAGAAGGGAGAAATATAATTACATTATAATCTTAAAATGAAAGACAGCCCTTTAAATAAATTTTAATGTATAATTTGCTATATGCAGGTTGTAAGGATCAAAGATACTTGAATAGTTACAAATACCACTATAGACATTTACCTTGTCCACAGAGAAAGCATAAATCTCTATATGCTGTCATGGATGTACACTGTAGAAAAGTGTAGGTATATTGTAAATGGCTTAGCAGATATACCAGAATATATTACAAATCAATAATACCTAAGTGACATGGACCTGAGCCAAGAAAAATAAGCTTAGTGAGACAAAATAGAATGCTCAGTCATAGAATCTTTTGTATGAAAATATCCTATGTGGTGATCTTTAAAATCCAATGGCAAAAAGAGAAACTCAAAAGTATGTAGGTTGTAGTAAGTAACCATGAATAGGAGAAATCAATTTGAATTTTTCACCTTAAGCAGGAGTTATGTCACAGAAGTGTTTAGGACAAATGACCAGAATCTAGCAGCCCTAATGGGCTTGGTTTCACCATCCTTTCCAATATGATACTGTAAGAGATTGATGATGGTCAGATAACAAATAGGATACCACAGCTTTACCGAGGGTCCTAGGGATCTCCAAGCCTGTATTCGAGGATTAAGACATGAGCTTTTCTTGCTTGGATGTGGGCTTGTTGATCATTTTGTTAGCTCTGTGAGTTTTCAGAAGTCTGCTCACTGTCATTTCTTGAAATATCAGTCTAGTTGTCAGGAGAGAAGTTTTTCTGCTCCAGGGTCCAGCTTCAGCATCCTAGATGACTGCTCTTGTGCCCAGTGAAGATTCTGCTGCTTCTAGAACACAGAATGACTGCTGTTTAACACAATGTGCTCTCTGTACCTAAAGCCCTGAAGGAAGATGAGGCAGGTTAGCCCAACACTCTTGCGTGATAATTATGCCCATGGGCAGAGGCAAAGAGATGAGGCAGCAACGCTCCCAAGGGAAGGCACAGATGCTAAGCCTCTAGCCTGCCTTTGATTACCTTGTGGGCTAGATCAGGTGTCAGTTCTTTGCAGCAAATCCAGCTTCTCAGTGCTTATTTCAAACAGTTCAAATCTATTTGAAATAAGGCTTTATGCACAAACACATGTGTGTACTTATAACTAAGGGACATATTTTACATCAAAATACTGTGCTTATCAACTATTCCTGGGAAGAAGTTTATAAGACTAGGATGACCAAATGAGGAATATGCTAGGAAAATGGTACATTCTAATGTCAGAAGCATGGTATTTCACAAGGAACACACACTGTAACATCGCAGCAGGGAAAAGAAAGACTTTATGCTAAATAGTAATTTATTTCATAATGTATGTATTTTTATATACATACTGGATACATATATGACTAGTTAATATATAAACACAAACTACTTTATATATTTTTTATTTGTACTTAGGACCACTTCCTAAGGACTTTGAAAAATGTAAAATTGTATAGTAGAAGAAATTTCATTGAACTCATAGGGGTAAGAATGCTAAACAAATTTTTATTGGTTAATGTAGACAAGACATTCATTCTTACTTTTTTCAGCTCAAAGTAATTATACTGGTTTCTGATAAGATGAGTTTCCTTACCAAGTTAGTAATGATTATGGTTATCTTTCCCTCACTGAGACTGACAGATTAATCCTGTGTTTGAATAAAGTCACCAGACCTTTCCTCTTCGATCAGCAGTCACTGGTTTGGAGCAGAAACTCTATTCTAGAGTGTGTTATTTCTGTAGATTAATGAGAGATTAATGCTAAACCTATCTTCATCTGTAACTGTTAAAATAACAGTAGGCATTGTATTTTGTTATTTCTTGGTAACTCCTTCAGTGTCTAACTAAATGGCATCACTGGGGAACTACTTTGCAGCTCCATGTCAAACATAACATTACTGAAGTTTGAGATCAATTTTCTGAAATTCATGTCCTAAAGTCATTGTGAAATCATTGCTGTGAGAAAAACAGGCACCAGAGTTTATTGGTGTTGATTCTTCGGCTGCTCACTGAGGATAGCACTGAAGGCTGCAGTAGAGAAAATTATTACCCCGGGGACAGGACAGTCTGATTTCCAAGTTGTCTTTATCAGCTTGCATCTAGAGTTGTCCACATGGCTTTAGTTATTGTATGTAGGAATGGCAAAGCACTGATGATTTTCATTTTTATGAATAGGACACATTAGGCTGTCCAAATAAATCTGAGACAAAATGTTTCTCTACAGTACTTAAATTACTGTGGATTTTTCTTTTCACATTGAGAATAATGAAATTTGGGTATCAGTTTAAATGTCATGAACTCTTGTTGATAAATGTTATTATAATATGTTTTTATCTTTTCTAAGCAGCTTTGTTATTTTTGTTTGGAGAAAGTGACATATTTAGTTAAAGATTTAGTCTGCCATCTACCTCTGAATAGGATCTAATTTGTGTTAAAAACACCAAATCCTCTTCCAGGAAAAATACCAATCATCGTCCCTTAAAATAAGCTCTATCATCTGTGAAATTCCCTGTGTTCCCTTTCCTAATAATATTTCCTAATATCACTGGTGTTAAGTGATTTTCTTAGCATCCTATAGGATTACTTTGTATGGGAGTGGTGTACATTTGCCTTTTCTTTCTCAAAGTTATTTGTTCCTTCGTCACCTCCACCGCACACAACTGCATGTGTGGTATAGCCGTGGGTGGTACAGTTTACCAATAATAAAGTCTGTGTCTCACATTTCCATTGGCCCCATGGCCTTTCAATGTCAATGAAATGTTCACTTGCCACTTTAAAGACATGAGATTCAGAATAAATGATGTTTGGTAGAAGTCAGGACCATGATACCTAAAGAAAAGTGTTACGAGTGATCTTGTTTATTTATCCCCATGTAGTCAGAATGTAGAAAACATGTTAAAATTCCTCCCTTTGCTCTTGCTTTCTTTTGCTTTGTTATTAGACCCAATCTGCCAGGCTTGAAATTCAGTGTAGCCAAGGCTGCATGGATTTGAATAATCTTCCTGCCTCTGCCTCCTGAGCGCTAGGATTGCAGAAACCACCATGCTTGACTTAATTTTCTACTCTCAGTCATAAGGGAAGTGAGTTATTCTTCTCTTCTCTTTATTTTTTTCTCCTTTAATTATAATCTGTCTTGGTGTGGGTAGTGCAAACCTTACAGAAGCAAAATTCTGCTTTGAGTTCAAGGCCTTTCCTGAGTGTTTTAACAAGGAATTTTTAGATTTAAAATTCTTAAATATCATGTGTGTATATTTGGTTATATGTACGGCATTCATTGATCTATATTATATACTTATCATTTTCCTTTGGGACAGGAACTCACTATGTAAACCACTCTACCCTCAAACTCCTAGAGATCCATCTACCTCAGCTTCCAAAGTGCTGGAATAAATGTTATATACAAACATTCCTGGCTACTAATATATTTTTGAGAGATATATCACATACTATAATTTATATCACATTTTAGTTATATCAACTTTGATATATTTAGTATTATTTAATTTATATTTAGTAGTATAGAAATTTTATATTTGAGTGCATGTTGCTTGTACAAAATCCAACTACCTCAGCTTTCAAAGTGCTGGAATAAATGCTATATACAAACATTCCTGGCTACTAATATATTTTTGAGAGATATATCACATACTATAATTTATATCACATAGCAGTTATATCAACTTTGATATATTTAGTATAATTTAATTTATATTTAGTAGTATAGAAATCTTATATTTGAGTGCATGTTGCTTGTACAAAATCTTGATATATATCATGAACAGATATTTAAAACAAACTATAAACTGTTCTCTTTCAGTCTTCCACTGGATTGGGTATGTGTATAGGAGGGTGAATAAAATTGCATTTTCTTAACTATTTTACTTTAGTGTATGCCTAACAGTGCTTATATGAATGAACTGAACATATCATTAGGACATTACTTAAAAAATAATGCATTGATATGAGTTTTGATATATTTTAATTTCTTTCTTGAGATGTTCCTTAGACCACACCAATCAGGTTCCTGGTAGCTTGAAATGACTCTTTTAATTCTTGCTTGTGGACTACCTTCTGGTTGTGTTTCAGACACATTCACTGCTATGCCAAGAGGATTCATGGAGTGATCCCAGATAGAAGAAAATTAAAAGGAAACACCTTCACATATAACCATTCTCAAGTGTGGGAAGAAAATCTTGGATGGTTTAAAAGGAGCCACTTGTGTTTTGTGGGTGGACTCAATCCAGTGCAATGCCTAGACACTTTCATAGTTCCTCTTTTTGGAGAGTTTTGCTACCCTATACACTGTCAGCGTTTATTCTTGAAAGACATCATTAGTTGATGTTAATTAATTCAAAAACGTCATAGAAATCTCTTAACTGAAGCATATCCTTATTTTTAAAAGCACTCATGTGAGTAGTAAATGTTTTTGACATACCCCGACTTCCTCAGAAGAGCTGTACCTCTCAGTTACTTCTGTAGAAGCCTTTAACATAATACTTGGTACCTCTGTGTACTCTAAGGAGGTCTAAACTTCCTCTTTTATAATAGATTAGTGTTTAAATTTGCCTCAAAATAGGGAAACACATAGTATCTCAAACTACAACTAGAAAACATCATAAGGACAGACAAAATTTGTGTCTTTCATTTCTGGCTCAAATCACACATGGAATGCCTTTCCTTTTGACCTGATCTCTTTAGGAAATAGGAACATAAGATACACAGAGGCCACTAAGCAAGAGATAATACTATGTAAATTAAAATAAGATTACATATATGAACAGTCAGTTATATGTTCCATAATTGTAATCATTTACTCTTCATTGTGGACACATTTTTCAGTATTAGTATCAAGATCAGGTATTGATATTCAGTATTATCGACCTCAAATGCAAGTCTACACTTACAAATTATTTTGTATTCTTGTATCTTAAGCATAGACATTATAAATCCTTAACATATAAAGGAAAGGGAAATGTAGTAATAATGCATGAAAATTACATTGCAGATTAAATACAAAACAAACAAAAATTAAGACAAGCAAAATGCAAAGTCTGAAAACTATATCTTTTCTGTTTCCCTTTGACACATAGGTGCCAACTGAGCAAGAAGATGAAATTAAGCATTATGAAATGATTTAAAAATATACCAACATACCTCCTTGCTCTTAAATTCTAAAATTAGGTCTAAATGAATATAAATGAATATTTACTAGTATCACAAAATGATTAGATTGAATACACACACACGTGCACACACACACATATGTGTGTGTGTAATCTCCATATATGTGTATGAATGCATTGGTTCAAAATTGGAACTCTACTTTTTAAATAAGACTCAATCCCATGAGCAATCATAAGGTAATCATATGATTAAGTACCATATTCTTTCAGAAAAGCAAAAATAGCTCATGCATGAATTCTAAGAAGGTTTAGAATACTTAAATCCACTTATAAGAATAATTGAACCAGAGTTGGGTCATTATAAGAGTAAGTCTAATACTGGAAAATAGGTTAATTATAGAATGTATGTCAGATAAAAGAAATGTAGTAGCCTGACAGTAAAAAGTATATCCATCTCAGATTGCTTTTCTGTTTTCCATAGGAGACCTTCAGGGAACAAAAATGGGCAGGAAAAATTAACAATATGTGTCTGCTCAGAAAATAAATTTTCATTTCTCTAGTTTTCACATGGATATTACTCACTGTAGAAGTACTTCATATCCTATAAAATGAACTTGAACATAAGCTTTTCCAGTGTATAGGCCAATTCATTAACAAACCGGTTATCCACAAATGGTTAAACATTTTTCTAGAAAAATACATTTGTAGTACTTTGTTTTTGAGGTTGTATATTCTACTTGCATGCCTAAACTATAATATAGAACTTTAATAAAGCCTATGACCTGAGAACATGGCTTGACAAAGTGACAAAAAGGATTTGATTCAGTTCTTAGAAAACATGCAATGACTACATATGCTAGGTACTGATTTAGTAATATGCAAGAATGAGCAAGGTTCCTTGCTTACACAAAGATGTAGATCAAGGTGGGAATTTATTTTGTCTCAGTGGGGGGTAGTTGGTATGGCTAACTCCGAGTAATACATCCAAGGGAAATTTTTCTACCTTTTCTCATTATCTTCCCAAATATTCCCACTGTTAAAATATACAAAACTATAAGATTGCAACTAAATTCACTGCTAAGAGTTTCATTAATCGCACACCCTCCAACTTTCTTCTATTCATAATGTCCTATTCATGAGATAAGACAGCTATTCATAGCCAAACATCTTCATGTCAGAAATGGCCACTTTTGTGAAAGCAGCTTGAGTTTACAACTAACAAATTACTATTGATGAATGGAGGCATCTGAGTCATGCAGATCAGAAAATGCTCAGTCCTAATGAATGCCCAAATTATCTTCAAATACTAACATAAAATCCTCATGGAATGATGAAAAATTAACAGGCTGAGTAGCACAAAAGTCATGATGAGAGCTTTGAAAATCACTCATAAAGAACATTTTCTCTACTGCTAAAGATCTCCAAAGAAAGAGGACCCTAAATCAACTTCCCTGAGGCGTAATAGCGCTTCCTCCTTTCAAGACAGTATTCTTAAGAATTAGTGTAATTCCTCTTTGTGATTGCTTTAATTCATTTTCTCTTCTTTTGTTGTCAGTCGATGCTTATTTAGCCATTATACATATTTATTCAAAGAATAAAGGATATCCAGAGCTTTATAGAAATCCATCCTGAAGATAAAAGAAATCTAAAGCCACAGGCTCAACATTGAAAAAAATGTCATTTATTTATTTGATGAAAATCAAGTATAAAAGCTAATTATGTGTATGGGTTTCATTTTCTATTTTTTTCTAATTAACAGAAAACAGTAGAAGTAATTTTTCAGATATGATAAAGAGATAACTATCTAGTTTCATGCAGACTGATATAATAGCTATTATTTAGGACTTATAATGAAGTTGACCTTGCCTTGCCTTGATATAGATTTTTCTCTCTTACGTGCATTTTCTTATGTAATCACTACAAGAATGCTGTTGTATGTTACCTCTTTGAAGTGAGAAAACTGCAGTTTATAAAGATCATATGTTTTGTAATGCTCACATCTGAATTTGAACTCTAGAAGCTGATTCTGGAGCTTGAAGTCTTAATCACTGACAAAGACAGCTAGTCACTGACTTGTCACATCAAGAAGCTCTTTATCTTTGGTCAATTTGCCATGCCTTTGAAATAAATATCTACTCTGTTGGTTTGGTTCATATTATTTGTGAATAAATGAATTTAGAACCTGGCAATATTGATTTATAAGAAAATTTCAGCCCCATAGATGGATTTATACTCATCTTTATATAAATAACTAATTTGTCTTTATGTTGGGATAAGCTATGTGTATAAATGTGATTACCTAGCAAATGCATTTTGTAAATAAAAGATACGATTCTTACCTTTATATGAAAATACTTATGAGTTTTGCTAATTTAATGTAATAACAAATGCATGATATTAAGAGTTTGCTGATTAGTTTTCCCTGTGGGTTATTTCATATCCTAAAAGCCCTATGACTACTCCTGGGCAACAAGAGCCACCTTGGCACTTTAGATGAAGTGCCTTGGAAAACAAGAGTACAGGAAATTTACCTAATCCTTGCAAAAATTAAAAATAAAGTACCAGGACCTCCGATTGAATAGACTGTGAAGATTATTCACAAGTTATAGTTCTATGTCTCTCAACAGTATTCAGCTATTAACATTGCCTGATGATGCAAGACAGATTTTGGCATCATAATTTTAGTGGGGATTGTGGGGAATTTCAGCACATCAATTTCTCATAATTATTTTACAAGGTAAAGAAACATAATGGATGTCTCTATATCATTTTGTGGATTTACATATCTTTCCATTTTGGCTAGACAATCAAATGGTTGTTATTCAGTGAATTGATAGCTGAAATTTATTTGTTTGAAAAAATATAATAAAATCAATTACTATTTTTGTTTTTTCATAATTACTTCAAAATTCTGTGAGCCGCAGAAAAGTTATACATATTCAAATATAAATCTAGATTCTCATTGCTATTCTCTACCCACAGGTTGTATATAAAAATAATGATGTAAGGCTGGAGTTATCACGACTTGCCAAGCAAGGAGATCCTAAGATGAAGATCCATGGTGTGGTGGCTTTTAAGTGTGAAAACGTGGCAACTTTAGACCCAATAACTTTTGAGACCCCGGAATCTTTCATTTCTTTGCCTAAGTGGAATGCAAAGAAAACAGGCTCAATATCATTTGATTTCCGTACAACGGAGCCAAATGGCCTCATCTTGTTTAGCCACGGCAAGCCAAGACATCAGAAGGACGCCAAGCACCCACAGATGATTAAGGTTGACTTTTTTGCTATTGAAATGCTGGATGGCCACTTGTACCTCCTCTTAGATATGGGATCAGGTACTATAAAAATCAAAGCCCTGCAAAAGAAAGTCAATGATGGAGAATGGTATCACGTGGATTTCCAGCGTGATGGACGGTCAGGTAATTTAACATTTTTCTTTGTTATGAGAACCTCCAAAATCCAAATGATCAAATGGCTTGTGCCTTAAGCAAATATTTCATAGGCATCAAGGCAAGGCATACCAGATCTTGCAAGAAATTTTATCCTGAATTTACAGATAACAGATTTTAGAGTTCTTAATAGACTCGGTTATGTTTTTATGTCATTGGACATTTGTAAGTATTGAAACATTTAATTACAAAATGTAAAAAATTTTTAAAAATCACGAAAATGTATCAGGCTTG
This sequence comes from Apodemus sylvaticus, assembly GCF_947179515.1. NCBI lineage: Eukaryota > Metazoa > Chordata > Mammalia > Rodentia > Muridae > Apodemus > Apodemus sylvaticus. The sequence continues at coordinate 139,031,724 of NC_067477.1, read as the reverse complement.
TGTGCAAAACACTTCAGTCTTTGTGGTGAGATTTAAATCTACCTCTTAGCCAACTTTTGAGATGTTTGAAATTCCAAGAGAGAGTGTTACCCCTTGTTTTCATTTTTTGCCTTTATTCTCTTAAGAGGGAAGTTTTCTCAGAACATATACTATTTCCACTGCACCTTAAAGTTGCTTAAGGAATTGGACTTTGCTAAGTGTAAACTTTGAAGAAAGAAAAAAAAAAAGAATCAGCCAGAAAGGTACCTTTTTGTGTAACAAAATGAAGAGGTGGAAAGTCAGAAAATGGAGGAAGGGCTGTTTCACTGGTTCTGAATAAGTAGAAACTCAGAATTCAATGCTTTAACCACAACTTGTCTCAGAAAATTTACTTCTAATTTTCCTCTCCAGGGAAAATTTGTTTCCTAAATGTCATTCCCATAAAAAGGTTGGGGATTATGTTCATCTCTGTTTTTCTGCTGTAACCTAAGAAAGTTGGCTGAATGAAAAGCAGAAAATAATAATAAACTCTCTGCCTGCATCAAACTCTCTGGAAGACATAGTATTTAACTTATCCTTAGGAACCTTCAAATAAAAGAATTAAAGCAAAAGTGGGAACATGGTATAATCTAGTGTTTGAAATATTCGGTTATAGATGTTATCAAGACTGCATGTATACCTAGAATACAATTTTAAAAATGACTTGAAGAAAACAAATTTGAATAACATAATTTTGACTCACTTTATAACAGAATAAAGCAAATCAGATTATCTTGTCATACTTGTAGTTTCAGAAAACTAAGAAAGAAAGAAAGAAAGAAAGAAAGAAAGAAAGAAAGAAAGAAAGAAAGAAAGAAAGAAAGAAAAAAAGAAAGAAAATGAAACAGTATGTCAGTTATACTTTAGAAATAAGATACTAAAAATATAAAAATAATGCATGATAAATATCAAGTTATTAGTAAATGTCAAGGAACATGACAAGACCAAACCCATTTAGTACTCATTTGCCAACAGATACTTACATTTTAAATACTTTGTTTCAGAATTGCATGTGAATCATGTATATATGTGTATAAGCATAGGCATTAATATATGTTTGTATATGTCATAGTACACATAGTAACATGTACCTAAAGGGGAAAAAACCTAACTTTTCATTAGAGTCTATTATAATCGTACCAATTTTTAAATAAATCCCATAATTCTTATGCAGAAGACATGCAATGTCATGTGCCTGATAGCTTTCTTTCGTCATGATTACTGCATTTTTATTATCTGATGTATGTAAACCTTTACTGGAGAATACCAAAGACAGACATCATCTACTCTTACTTAGAAAGCTCAGTTTTGTATTGAACGAATAAAACATTATTTTTAAGTTTTATTTGCAAACCAGAAGAAGACTTAAAGCATGAGATAATCCACTGGAAAATGGACATCCCTGTGCTTGTTGGTATTTTGGTGGCAAATTATTTTTCTGTGATCAAAATATCACATATGAAAATTGGAACAAATACTGAGGAAAATTAAGCCAAGCTTTGCCCTTCAATAAGTTGAAGAAGGTAGCTCACATTATGTGAGCCTCGCTCAGGGGAGCATAATGTCATTTTAATAGCTGCAGCTGTTAATATTTTATATATAGTATTTTAATTAAGTTCTATATTTGTACACGGAATTGACCTGGCATAGACCTGCCTTTTAAAATTTGAATGAATATATTTGCAGTTTCATTTTACCCAAAGAGTATTCTGACTTTTGCTGTTGAGATGCAAGCATTTGTAGCTGAGTTCAAACTAAGAAATATTTAATCTCAGTTAAATGTACCCATTTATATCAGTTCTGTTCAAAGGTTCTATGAAAATGGTTTTCTGTATCTCAAAGAGAAATAGCATGGCTCTTTTAACAAGACAGCTTGGGCTGCCTTCTGAAGTGATAAAAGATTGAGTTCCTTGGGAAGCCCTACATAAATTCCCCAAACCATTTAGAAAGCCAAAGTATTTTGGTTATAGGGTTTAGAGCCTCTGAGTTATTCTTTCAGCAAGGGCTTTCACTGACTTAGCTACTAAATAATTAAAACAATAATAGTTATTTCACATCAGTGTAACTACTGATTTTCTTAATCTGGGGTAAAATTAAAGTCATAATAATGTATGAACATAACTGAAATTGGGATTTTTCCAAAACAGTTTATAAAGGAAACTCATCTAAGATAAAGTCTAACTAATTTCTTTCAATATTCACATTTCCAAATTTACTTGGCATAGTAATCATAATTTCTGTCTGTCTGTCTGTCTGTCTGTCTGTCTGTCTGTCTCTGCTTCTGTCTCTCAGTCTGTCTCCTTACCACACACACAATAAAACACAGAGTAGCACATTGTCAATACATTCCTAAGAAGATATCATTTTATTTTACATTTGAAGAATAGTAGCAACTTTCTTTGTGAATGCAACTTCTTTAAATTTATAATTTTATTTAATCACTTTCTTGAAAGACATTTATACAAAAGAAAATAACACATACTGCCCTTTTATAAAGACAGGGAGAACTTCCAGACACAGACATTTCAAATAATTCAAACAGAAAGGTCAGTCATTGTTAGGTAGCTTTGCAAGCTTGTTACAGGAATAACAAGCTTTGGTGAGGACAGGACTTCAAGTTCTGCTTGCTCACAAGATCCCTATACTGCTAAGCAAACTTGTAGGTAAGAGAAAATTGACCTAGTAGGAAGATTTCCTCTCTTTGAGTACTGAGTACTGGGCCAGGCAGTTGTCAGTGACAAGAAAGATAACCACCAGGCTACCAGTAGTCCTAGTTGTCCACTTGTGGGTTCTCTGTTCACTAAAAGGGGTAAGTGAACTCTTAGGGTATGAAAAATACTGCCTTCATTTGCACACTTTAATAGAATTTCATTCTGGGTAGTTATGATCACAGCTGTAAGATATGAGATAATATAATTTACTAAAAATTATTGCAATATATGCAACAAGCTAGTAGGCAGAGATACAGGAGAATATTTACAGCTAGGTTAACTTAATCTCATGACCTAATCAGAGAACTCATATAAGGATTGCTCAAGAAGAACCATCTAAGTGTGAGAAGCTGCTGGTTAAGGGAAAACCTTCATTCTGAGTTTTTTACCAAGCTATGAAGTAAGTACCTTCCATTCCAAGTATAGAAAAGAACCACACTCTTTATTTGTCCCATTTTTATATAACTTGACCACAGCAGTTTCTATAGACAATGTAGCTTCCTTTTATTGCTTATGGGGTTTATAGTCATAGGAGCTGAAGTAGTTGAGTTATCTGCAGATGACTATCTCTAACCCTGCAGTTAGCTGACAAGGAACGAGCCATGCATATTGCTAGCATGATCTAGTGCCTCTGAGTGAACAAGTTATGTCTTAGAAAAGCAGTTATCCTATATGCATATCTTAGCTACTAGGTTAAAAGCCTTTGACTTATAACTTATTGCATTAGTAAGTATACAACAAAAGATCATATCCTTGTCAGCTTTGCAGGACATCATTCAAATATATCTTTTCCATCCCTCCTCCCTTTCTAAACTTCCCTGCTGTATCTCTGATGGTAGCAACTGTGACAACAAACAGATGCCCAGGTGTTTTGCTGAAGTATGAACTGTTCCATTTTTAGGATAAGGTTAATAACTGTTTTCTTACGGTAAAAATATTATTTAAATTTGCTTAAACTCTTTGGCTCAGTCAAGGATACCCTCTCAAAAATTTTTATAGCAAATTGCCAATCATTTTTTTCTTTTCTTGCAAACCATCATTACACACTGAAATAAAGAGGAAGCTCATTATTCTTGTCAAGTTCTGCTTGTGTACAGCAGGGCACAGCAGACAGTATCAGCAGTTATTCATGGATAAGCCTACATTTAACAGCTAAGAAACCATTGAGATTTGAATTGAAGTCATAGAGTTCTAGTTTAAGAACTAGAAATTATAGTGGGAAAGGCAGTCTCTGTAAAGAGCACATAATTAGGGGTTTGTAGTAATCATAGTTCAATGTGAACAGTGCCTGCTAGCTATCTATTACTAGCACTGATTTATGTGTATATCACCCGTAAATTGTTACTCTTAGATAGTCCCACTTGCACAGTCATTAGACTGTTAAGGTCTTGAGGTGATCTTGCTCTCCAAATGGAAAGGTTTTTCCATGTCTCTGTTTACTAGCTTGTTGCTCACATCGAGATAATTTTAAGTAAATTATATTAATGTCCTGCATCTTATAGTTGTGTTTCTAAACCATCACCAGGAAGACTGAAATATATTATCAATAATTTACCAATTATTTAGTCAAATATAATCAACTTGGCACTGAGTTTCTATATCAAATTTTATTAAATTTATTTTTTATATTTGCTTACTACCGTAAGATTTAAAGATACAAATTCATTTACATTTTCTCTGTTTATATCAGTTTTGTTTAGGAAATTTCTGATCACTGTAAATGTGTACCTATGTATATACTTACCATTGCACTGTAAGCAGAATATTCAACCTACTTGTTTAATATGATTTTTATAAGGTCTTTTTTATTCAAAAATGCCTGAGCCATAGTGTTCATTTTCTGGAGGGTAAGAGAGTATATATATGGCCTGCATTTGGAAAGGAGGCCTTGAAGCACAGTTGCCCAGAACCCCAGGCTCTCAGGATTCAGTTATATTAGCATGTCCAAACACAGCAGCAAGCATCTGCAGTAGCAGGCTAATGGCTGCTCCAAGCCCTTAAGTGTGTGTTCTCACTGTGAAGATGGAAGATGCAATTCGTAGTTGAGATAAAAATTCTATGCCATCCTAGGACACTATAAATAGACATTTCCTTACCTAATAACCTTTCCTTATTTGGCTCACTATAGGACACTGTTGAGATGGAATGAGTTGATGAGAGGACTGGGTGACAACTCATGATTGAATGGCTTGACCATTTTTACCATCACATTTAGGCATATAATGAAATATGCTGTGTGTTATGAATATTCTAGTAAACAAATGAAAAGACATTCTTGCTGACCTTTTTCAACTACAGGTTAACTTAAAATGAGCACACCCAGTGTCTGAAAGCTGTGAGCAGCCGTTGAGTAACATCACAGTAACTGAAATGTTGCTTCGTAGTCACTGTTCAGGTTTTCAGTCAACATCCACAGTGAGAGCTACTGAGGTTTGCCATGTACAGCCTCACTCCTAAGCTGAGAGCTGACATGGCTACTTGATTTGATTTGCAGTACTAATTTAAAACTGGTTCTATTAGCCAGTATCTCAACTGCCATTCTCTTCTGCTCTGTATGGGTGGTGGAGTACCTTCTCCTACTCTCTGCAGGTGAGGCATTAGGCTTTCAAACGTTTGTTCTGAAGTTTTTATATAACTGTCTTATTCCTTAGGTTTCAGAGTGCTCAGGCAAATTTTCAAAAGGAAATTAACAAGGCATGTTTGTATTTTCTAACCTTTTTTTTTTTCATTTCTTTATCTAAGTCCTATATCTGACATTAAAAAAAAACACTAAAAGGTACAAAAACTCATAACCATACAACTGTCCTCCTCATCAACCTTCATCCCCTAACCCCAAAAACCTATAGGTAATATTTTAGGGCCCTTTCACACATTTGTTACTATAACTTTAAGAGAGTTGTGCATCTGGTGCCTTACAGCCTGCTGTATTATTAGTGTGTTCAGCTTGTCTGATTTTATTATACACTTTCACTGAGTTTGAGTTTATTACTAGAGTAGAAATTTAGCAAATTGATGTTTCTGGAATTCATCTTTTTGTGTGCTGAATTACTGAAAGATAGGATTGATATTTAACTTAGATTGTGTGGTGCAGTCATTCCAGGAATTACTCAAAATGGATCTTTAGTGGTTGTCTTGTCCATCCCCTGAGTTTGCATAAAACCTACAGAGGGCCCATGAATCAAACTATTTGGAAAAAATTGCCATCTAAAGAGCTCGACCTTAAGTATTAGTTGCCTCACACCAGACAAACGCATTTTCTATCATTTTCTATTATTTACTAAACCTTCCTTCTAGCAATTAATACATTCATAGTAATTTAAAACTTGGGACCACATTATTTAAAATCTCATCTTCCATCCTTTTTTCTATTCAGAATAAAAGCTAATTATGAAGTTATTACTACAATAGCCAAGAAAAATGTAAATGGGATAAAAAGCCAATTGAAAATTATGAACACCATAAGAAATTACAACATTGATTTCATTTTTTTATAACAAAGAGATGCTTTCTGTAGATTTTTTTTCATTTATGTACATGATACATGAAAATTGAATTTGTCCCTTAAGCTTTGGAATATTCTTATACAAATATTACCTTATTTACTAGCTTTTTTAATCTCCTTTCATATTCTGTTAAAACAAAGTTTAAAAGTTAATGTTATGAATGTAGTTTGCACATTAAAATCACGTAATACACATGTGTCTCAGTATTGTGCTGCATTTGTATTTAAGAGCTGAGTGCTTTGGATTCTTATGTACTGAATCATGAAGCATTTGTCAAATTCTTATACATGGCTACCTTCCATAAATTTTAATTAATGAAATATGATAGTATTTCTATAAAGTATTACTTTGATGTAGTAAAAAACTTCAAGTGCAATTACTGCAAAGGGGTATTTTGGAATGCATACCATGCCAAAACCATTATATTTAAATTTTCCTAAGTTCATATGTGCCTGCTGAAATGGCTTGGACTAATTCAATTCTGTGATGACTCTGCTGCTTAACTCAATATGTCTCTTGAGTAATATTCATAGTAAAGTCATTAAGGAACTTCACAACTGAAATCACATATATGTCTAGTTAGGAACCATAACACATGTGTAAATTAAAAGGCAAATGTCTATTTGAGCTTTGCCACAGCAATGGGATGTCTTTTTAATTTACAATTTTAACTTTTAAAAAAATTCAAAATATGCAAATCTTTTTTTCAGTTCAACATATGCTTTCTCTTTCCTTACCATATACTCAGAGATACTCCTAAGATATAAAGCCATGTAGGTTGATCATGCAGAGAAAAGACTGAATTTTATTTTGGTCGGACCTTATATTAGTCAGGGTTCTCTAGAGTTGCGAAATGTATGGGTAGTCTCTATATAGTTAGGGAATTTGTAGATGACTTACAGCTTGTAGACCAACTCTCCAACAATGGTCAGCAGCATCTGTGGATGGAAGTCCAAGGATCTAGCAGTTGTTCAGCCCCAGGAGGCAAGCACGCAAGGAAGAGTGAGTGAATAAGTCTTCCTCCAATGTCCTTATGTAGGTTTCCAGCAGAGGGTGTGGCCCAGATTAAAGGCGTGTCCATTCTCATCTTTAATCCCAAATGACCTTGAATTTGGAGATCTCCTTGTCTTAATCTTCTAGAATTCATAGTCACTATGCTTCTAGATCTCCATGTCAAGATCAAGGTCAAAAATTTGTATCTCTGAGCTTTCAGATTAGGATCATAGATGAGCCTTCCATTACTTGATTGTAGTTCATTCCAGACATAGTCAAGTTGACAACCAGGAATAGCCACTAAAGACTTTATTTATAAAGAATATTCAGTGAATATCTAGTACACATATTTGCCTGTCATCTATTTTTAGCTTTGAGTCTCATCAAATCAACATTCTAAGTCTCTTGGATTATGTTTGAATAGAAATAAAATTGTTTCCCTTTTACTTTTTGTCTCATATTTTATTGTTGTTCATTCCCTGGGAACACAAAAATTAGCATTCAAAGGAAAATAAGGAATGTGAAGAATCATAGTTGATGTTCATCTGACTGTTAGGGTTTTCTGAGCTGTTTCCAACTTGTTAGGTCTAAAACCTAACAGAAGTTGTTTTAACAAATGAATATGACACAGAAAATACCAGAGTATCTATAGGAAATAAAATTCAATATTTAGGTGATTTTTTTCAATGCGTATGTGTGTGTCTCTGTGTGTGTGTTCATGCTTGTGCCCATGTGAATGTACTCATGCACATTTGCACCCACTGATTCACATGAAAACTGTGATTTAACCTATGAATTGCTATCAGCAAAATCCTACTTTATGGAGGCCCACACTTTGTGGAGGAGCTGTTGATGGCTATGGAAGGAGAAAGAGTGGGGTGTGGTCACTGACAGGTTAGTCACCCATGTCCCTGTGGATGTCCCTACACCTGCGTACATATGGGCAACACTTACTGAATTCTGAGACTTGTAAATGTGACAATAAAATGGCAACAACAGAGACTGAGTAGGAGGCACTAGGGAAGTAGAGTGGTGCTGATGGACATCATCAAAATGCATTGTATAAGGGTATGATAGCTTCTAATACGTAAATAAAATATTATTTTTAGAAACTATTGTAGTAAGAGAGTAGCTGCGAGAAGTTGTGGGGAGCATCTTACCCAGACATGTCAGCAAACACCCACTAGAACATAACTGCATGTCATACTTAGTTCAAAGCAAACACTCAAACCTCATAAAGAACAACCAATTGAGAGGCTTAGTTTCTTCATTTTCACTGTTAAGTCAGGCACCTGTGATTGTGTGAAATACTTATCACAAGATTTGTCTCTCAGAGTATTGACATGGGAGGCCAGGGGAGGCATAGGGGGGTGGCTTAGAAGTTAAGAAGATTTGATGTGCAAGCATGAAGACTGAGGCTTTGTTTTTATTTTTTTTTGTTGATCTTTTTTTCTAATTTTTCATTAATTTACTTATTCACTTTACATCCTGACCACAGCCCTCCCTCCTTACCACCTTCCAGTATTACTCTCATGGATTTTTCCCCACTACCCTTTCATCTTTCTTCAGAGAAATGGAAAGACACTTGATTACCACCCTACCATGGGATATCAAGTCACAGCAGAATTAAATCCATCCTTTCCTACTGAAGCCCAACCAGGCAGTCTAGGGTTGAGGAAAGGGATCCAATGACAGGCAACAGTCAGAGACAGCCACAACTTCATTTGTTAGGGGACCCACATGAAGACCAAGCTACACAACTGCTACAAATGTGTAGGGGTTCTAGGGCTAGCCCCTGCAGGGCTTGTTAATTGGTTAGTGGTTTATTCTCTGTGTACCCCCATGGGCCCAAGTTAGTTGACTCTTTAGGTCTTCTCATGGTGAACTTGAATCTTTGGCTCCCTCAATCCTATTCCCAATTCCTCAAGACTACCTGAGCTTCACCTGATGTTTTGGTTCACTTCAGTTCTCTAAGTCTGTTTCCATCAGCTGCTGGATGAAACCTCTCATGAGACAGTTATGTTAGGTCATGTCTGCAAGTACAGCCAGTATCATTAATAATGTCAGACAAATCTCTCCCAGGGATGGGTCTCACATGGGGCCAGTCATTAACTGGCTATTTCCTGAATCACTGCTGCATCCTTATCCCTGCATATCCTGTATGAAGGACACATTTTGAGTTGAAGGTTTTAAGTCCTGTGTAGCTACACTTGGTGGCCATTTCAGTCTCACTACCTTTGCCTAGGACAAACCCCATCCACTCCTGGTGCTTTCCTTAGCCCAGGACTGCAGCTATTCCCAGAGAAGCCCCCACAAATTTTCGTTCTCTCTCCCAGTCCGCTCCAAGTCTTCCTCTCCCATACTTGAGCCCCACCCCAGTTCCCCTTTTCACTCCCTCTCCCATGCAGTTCCTTCCCTCCATCCACCTCCAATGTCTACTTAATTTTCTCTTCTGAGTGAGATGCAAGCAACCTTCCTGTAGTCCTCCTTATTACTTAGTTTCTTTGGGTCTATGGATTATAGCCTGGTTATCTTGCACTTTATAGCTATTGACCACTTATAAGTGAGTACATTCTTGGCATGTGTTTCTGTGTCTGTGTTACCTCACTCAGGATGATATTCTCAAGAACAATCCATTCACCTGCAAATTTCACTATGTTTTTATATTTAATAGCCAAGTAGTACTCCTTTGTATAAATGTCTCACATTTTCTTTAGGTGTTCTTTGTTTAAGGGACATCTGGGTTGTCTCTAGTTTCTTACTATTATGAATAAAAATGCTATGAATGTATTTGAGCAAGTATCCAATGGCAAACAATCTTCAATAACCCTATATGCCACAGAGATCTAATATCCAAAATATAAAAAGAACTCAAGAAATTATATGCCAGCAAATAAAATAACCAAATTAAAAAGTGGGGTATGGAGCTAAACAGAGAATTCTCAACAGAGGAATTTCAAATGTCCTAGAAGCACATACAGGCATGTTCAATATATTTAGTCATCAGTCAATGCAAAACAAAATGACTCTGAGATTCCATCGTATAACCTTCAGAAGAGCTAAGATCAAAAACTCATGTGATAGCACGGGAACATTCTTCAATTCCTGGTGGGAGTGCAAACTTGTACAACAACTTTGGAAATAAATGTGATGGTTTCTCAAAAAGCTTGGAATAGCTCTTTCCCAACAACTCCTGGGCATATACCTAAATGAGACTTCACTATACTACAAGACTGAAGGGGTTTTTTCCCGCATTTTTTTTTATTGAATATGTTCTTCATTTACATTCCAAATGTTATACCCTTTCCTGGTTTCCCCCATCACAGAAAACCAGCAATCCGTCCGCCCACTCCCTGCCTTCAAGAATATGCCACCCAACACACTCCCACAATCCCCCCTCAATTTTCCTACACTGGGGCATCTATCTAGCCTTCATAAGATCAAGTATCTCTCCTCTCAATGATACCCTACAGAGCATTTCTCTGCCACACTTTTGTCTGGTACCCTGTGAACCACTTGGTTGATGGCTTAGTCCCTAGGAGCCCTGAGGTAACTCGTTGGCATACATTGTACTTCTTGCCATGAGGCTGTAAATCCCTTCAGCTCCTCCCATCCTCCCTACTACTCTTCCATTGGTGACCCTGCACTCAGTTCAATGGCTGGCTGATAGCATATGTCTCTGTATCTGTAACGCTTCGGCAGGGCCCCTCCGGAGACAACCATAACAGGCTCCATTCTACACACACTTCTTATCATCCATAATAGTGTCAGAGCTTGTTGACTGTTTATAGGATGAATGCCCAGGTAGGACAGTCTCTGGGTGGCCTTTCCTTCAGGCTCTGCTCCACACTTTCTCTCCATAATTGCTCCTGTGAGTATTTTGTTCCCTTTCTCAGAAAAAGCAAAGCACCCCCACTTCTGTCTTCCTTCTTCTTGAGCTTCCTGTCATCTGTGACTTTTAACTTGTTTATTTTGAGCTTTTGGCCTAATATCCACTTATCAGTGCGTACATACCATGTGTGTTCTTTTGTGATTGTCACTCAGGATGACACTTTCTAGTTCCATCCATTTGCCTAAGAATTTCATGAATTCGTTGTTTTAGTAGCTGAATAATACTCCACTGTGAATATATACCACATTTTCTGTATCCATTTCTCTGTTGAAGGACATCTGGGTTGTTTCCAGCTTCTGGCTATTATAAATAAGGCCGCTATGAACATAGTGGAGTATGTGTCCTTATTACATGTTGGAGCATTGCCCAGAGTCTTCAGGTAGTACTATGTCTAGCTTTCTGAGGAACTGCCAAACTGATTTCCAGAGTGGTTTTAACCAGCGTGCAATCCCACCAGCAATGGACAAATATTCCTCTTTCTCCACATCCTCTCCAGAATCTGCTGTCCCCTGAGTTTTTCATCTTAGCCATTCTGACTGCTGTGAGGTGAAATCTCAGGGTTCTTTTGATTTGCCTTTCCCTGATAACTAAGGATGCTGAATATTTCTTTAGGTGCTTCAGAGCCATTCAAGTTTCCTCCGTTGAGAATTCCCTGTTTAGCTCTGTACCCCATTTTTAATATTGTTATTTGACTCTGTAGTCTAACTTCTTGACTTCTTTGTATACATTGGATATTGTCCTATTGACAGTGTCCTTTGCCTTACAGAAGCTGTGCAGTTTTATGAGGTCCCATTTGTCAATTCTTGTTCTTAGAGCATAAGCCATTGGTGTTCTATTTAGGAAATTCTCCTCTGTGCCCATGTGTTCAAGGCTCTTCCCCACTTTCTCCTCTATAAGCTTCAGTGTATTTGGTTTCATGTGGATGTCCTTGATCCATTTGGACTTGAGCACTGTACAAGGAGATAAGAATGGGCCAATTTGCATTTTTCTGCATACCAACCTCAAGTTAATCCAGCACCATTTGTTAAAAATGCTGTCTATTTTCCACTGCCTGTTTTTAGATCCTTTGTCAAATATCAAGTGACCATAGGTCTCTGGTCACTTGGTGGGTTAATTTCTGGTTCTTCAAGTCTATTTCATCGATCTTCCTGCCTGTCTCTGTACCAGTACTATACAGTTTTTATCACTATTGCTCTGTAGTAGAGATTGAGGTCAGGGATGGTGATTTCCCCATGAGATCTTTTGTTGTAAGAATAGTTTTTCCTATTCTGGGTTTTTTGTTATTCCAAGTGAATATGAATATTGCTCTTTGTAGTTCTATGAAGAATTGATTTGGAATTTTAATGGGGATTGCATTGAATCTGTAGATTGATTTCACCAAGATGGTCATTTTTACTATATTAATCCTGGCAATCCATGAGTATGGTAGATCTTTTCATCTTCTGAGATCTTTTTCAATTCCTTTCTTCAGAGGTTTGAAGTTCTTGGCCATAGAGATCTTTTACTTGTTTGGTTAGAGTCAGACCAAGGTATATAATATTACACGTGACTATTGTAAAGGATGTCGTTTCCATAATTTCTTTCCCAGCTTTTTTATTCTTTGAATAGAGGAAGGCTACAGATTTGTTTGATTTAATTTTATATCTAGGCACTTTGCTGAAGTTGTTTATTGGCTTTAGGAGTTCCCTGGTGGAATTTTGGGGGTTGGTTAAGTATATGATCATATCATCTGCAAATAGTGATATTTTGACTTCTTCCTTTTCAATTTGGGTAACTTTGGCCTCCTTTTGTTGTCTAGTTTCCCTGGCTAGGATTCCAAGTACTATATTGAATAGACTGGGAGAGAGTGGGTAGCCTTGTCTGGTCCCTGATTTTAGTGGGATTGCTTCAAGTTTCTCTCCATTTAGTTTGATATTGGCTACTCATTTGTAGTCTATTGCTTTCACTATGTTTAGGTATGGTCGTTGAATTCCTGATCTCTCCAAGACTTATCATGAAGGGATGTTGAATTTAGTCAATAGTTTTTTTCAGCATCTAATAAAATATCCATGTGTTTTTTTTTTCTTTGAGTTTGTTTATGTACTGGAGTATATTGATAGATTTCCATATATTGAACCATCTCTGTATCCCTGGAATGAAGCCTACTTGATCATGGTTAATTAATATTTTGATGCATTCTTGGATTCAGCTGAACAGAATTTTGTTGAGTATTTTTACATCAATGATCATAAGGGAAATTGGTCTGAAGTTTTCTTTCCTTCTTTAGTCTTTGGTTTGTGTGTAAGCATTATTGTGGCTTCTTAGAATGAATTGGGTGTGTTCCTTTTATTTCTATTTTGTGGAATAGTTTGAAGAGTATGAGTATTAGGTCTTCTTTGAAGATCTGATAGAATTCCCCACTAAAGCCATGTGGTCCTGTGCTTTTTGTTGCTGTTGTTGTTGGGAGAATATTAATATTTGCATCTATTTCTTCAGGACTTATTGTACTATGTAGGTGGTTTCTCTAATCCTGTTTTAATATTAAAGCCTGATATGTATTTAGAAAATTTTCCATTTTGTTCAGATTTTCCAATTTTGAGTATAAGCTCTTGTAGTAGGATCTGATGATTTTTTTGAATTTCCACAGTTTCTGTTGTTATGTCTCCCTTTTTATTTCTGATTTTGTTAATTTGGGTAGTGCCTCTGTACCTTCTGGTTAGCCTGGATAAGTGTTTACTATCTGGTTGATTTTCTCAAAGAACCAGTTCCTGGTTTTACTGATTTTTTGCATAGTGCTTTTGGTTTCTGTTTGGTTAATTTTGGCCTGGAGTTTGATTATTTCCTGCTTTCTATTTCTGTTGGGTACACTTGTTTCTTTTTGTTGTAGAGCTTTCAGGTGTACTGTCAAGCTGCTAGTATATGCTCTCTCCATTTTCTTTTTGGAGGCACTTAAAGCTATAAGTTTTCCTCTTAGCACTGCTTTCATTGTGTCCCACAAATTTTGATGTGATGGGCCCTCATTTTCACAACATTCTAAAAAGTATTTCTTTCTTCATTTCTTCCTTGACCAAGCTATCATTGAGTAGAGCATTGTTCAATGCCCATGTTTATGTGTTTTTTTTTTTCTGCTGTTTGTGTTTGAACTTAAGAACAGTCTGGTGATCTGATAGGGTGCATAGATTTATTTCAATATTCCCATATTTGTTGAGGCCTGTTTTGTGACAAATTATATGGTCAGTTTTAGAGAAGGTACCATGAGGTGCTAAGAAGAAGGTATATTCTTTTGCATTAGGATGGAATGATCTATAAATATCTATTAGATCCATTTAGTCCATAACTTCAATTAGTTTCACTATGTCTCTGTTTATTTTCTCTTTCCATGATTTATTCATTGTTGAGAGTGGGATATTGAAGTCTTCCACTATTATTGTGTGGGGTGCAATGTGTGCTTCAAGCTTTAGTAAAGTTTCATTTATGAATGTGGGTGCCCTTGCATTTAGAGCATAGATATTCAGAAATGAGATTTCATCTTGGTAGATTTTTCTTTTGACCACTATGAAGTGTCCCTCCTTATCTTTTCTGAAAACTTTTGGTTGAAAGTTAATTTTATTAATATAAGAATGGCAACTCTAGCTTGTTTCTTATGACCATTTGCTTGGAAAATTGTTTTCCAACCTTTGACTCTGAGGTAGTGACTGTCTTTGTCATTGAGGTGGGATTCTTGTATATAGCAAAATGTTGGGTCCTGTTTATGTATCTAGTCTATTAGTCTATGTCTTTTGGGGGGGGAATTGAGACCATTGATGTTAAGAGAAATTAAGGATAAGTGATTGTTGCTGCCTGTTACTTTCATTGTTCAAGTTGGAATTCTGTTTGTGTGGCTATCTTCTTTTTGGTTTGCTTAAAGATTACTTTATTGCTTTTTCTATGGTGTAGTTTCCCTTGTTGTATTGGTAATTTCCACCCATTATCCTTTGTAGAGCTGGGTTTGAGAAATGATATTGTGTAAGTTTGTTTTTTGTCATGGAATATCTTGCTTTCTCAGTCTATAGTAACTGACAGTTTTGCTGGATATAGTAGCCTGGGCTGTCATTTATTTTCTCTTAGGGTTGTATGACAACTGCCCAATATTTTATAGCTTTCACAGTGTCTGGTGAGAAGTCTGGTGTAATTCTGATAGGTCTGCCTTCATATTTTATTGACCATTTTCCCTTACTGCTTTAAATATTCTGTCTTCGTTTAGTCCATTTATTGTTTTGATTATGTGCTGCGAGGACTTCCTGTTCTGGTTCAGTCTGCTTGGAGTTCTATAGGCTTCTTGTATGTTCATGGGCATCTCTTTCTTTAGGTGAGTGAAGTCTTTTTCTATAATTTTGTTGAAGATATTTACTGGCCCTTCCAGTTGTGAGTCTTCACTCTCTTTTATACCTATAATCCTGAGGTTTGGACTTTTCATTGTGTCCTGGATTTCCTGGATATTTTGGGTTACAAGCTTTTTGCATTTTGTATTTTCTTTGACTGCTGAGTCAATGCTTTCTATGGTATCTTCAGCACCTGAGTTTCTTTCTTCTCTCTCTTGCATTCAGTTTTTGATGTTTGCATCTATGACTCCCGATTTCGTTCCAAGATCTTCTATCTCCAGAGCTGTCCCCCTTTGTAATTTCTTTATTCTTTTTACTTTTATTTTTATATCCTGGATGGTTTCGTTCATTTCCTTCACTTGTTTGTTTGTGTTTTCCTTAAAGTTTTTAAGGGACTTTTGTGTTTCCTCTTTACCCATGTTCTCCTGAATATCTTTAAGGGATTTTTGTGTTTCCTCTTTAAGGACTTCTACCTGTTGACCCATGTTCTCCTGTATTTCTTTAAGGAAGTTATTTATGTCCTTCTTAAAGTCCTTTCTCAGCATCATGAGTCATGGTTTTAAATCCAGCTCTTACTTTTCTGGTGTTTTGGGATATCCAGGATTTGCTGTTTTGAGAGAAGTGGGTTCTGATGGTGCCATGTTGCGTTGGTTTCTGTTGCTAATGTTCTGGTGCATGCCTTTTGCCATCTAGTTATCTCTGGAGTTAGGTGATCTTCCTGTCTCTGACTGTGGCTCAACTGTCCTGCAAGCCTGTATATCTGTACTCCTGGGATTCCCATTCTCTCTGTCCACACAGGTATGTAGGCGCTCCTGGGAGATCAGCTCTCCTGTGGTGGTGTTTGTATACGTAGCTCTGTGGCCCAGCATCAACTCTGTGCTCTCAGGCCTCTCCACAGACCTGGGAGGTTAGCTCTCTCCCTACTCCACCTGGACATGGCACACTATGCTCCCAGCCCTCTCCCCATTCCAAATTCTCTGCATGCAGCAGGTTCTCAAATGCCCTAGCCACTTCTCTAGGGTGTATCAGGTAATTGTGTATTCACGATGGCAGAGCTGGCAAGATTCTGCCCAAGCAGGATGGACAGGCAGGGGAAGGGGCAGAAGGAATGGAAGGGGAGAATCGAAGTTTTTAATCTCAGCACTAATATAACAGGATTGATGTCATCCCTTGTACTGCTTTACTCCAGAGGTGTGGGTGGGTCTGAGGCTGAAGCTTTCTGATTATTAGCCAGACTGAAAATAGCAAGCTACAACTTCTGTGAGAGACCATGTTACAAAGGAAAAAGGTGGAACATTATAGAGGAGTACTCTAATGTCCTACTCTGGCCTCCATATACATGCACAGTCACAGATACCTATACACATATGCATACCACACACACACACACACACACACACACACACACACACTATATTCATAACACACATAAGTAAATACATATGGATTCATTGTCTTTTCTCTGTTGCTGTCTCTCTTTTCATGTGTCTCTGTCTCTTTCTGTCTATGTCTGTCTGTCTGTCTCTCTCACGTACACACACAGACACACACAGACACACACAGACACACACACACACACACACACACACACACACACACACACACACACACAGACACTACTACCACCACCACCACCAGATCTAGTGAGCATTCTTGATATAATATGGAGGCAACAGAGAGAGTATAACATTGCCCTAGCTAGTAAACTCCTGTGTTTGAGGAATGTCTAGTAATTCTTATTTGTGAACTGTAACAGTCTGATAAAAAGCAATTTAGTTTTGCCAATTGCTTTATAATCTTCCTGAGATGAATTAGCTTGTTCTTTAAATAAAAAGGGAATTTGGGCAAAAGCTATCTAAAGAAAATACTACATTGTCCTTAGAGTGTTGCACTGGTTTTTTTTTGTTTGTTTGTTTTGTTTTGTTTTGTTTTGTTTTGTTTTTTTAGTTTGTGTTAGTCAGATAGATCCCTCTCAGTTACATACATATAATTTTTTATCAAATCCTGTTTGTAGGAAGACTTCTTGAAGTTGTCCTTCCTCTAGCCTGTTGCCATCTGTGTCTGCCTTTTTTGCATTGTTCTTAAGATATACTTTCTTCAGCTTATAAGTAACATTAACTGCAACAGAGGATAGGTCCATCTATGTACTTGCTGCTTAGGTATTTTGGACAATACTGGTTACAAAACAACAGCCCTGAGATTTCACCTCACACCAGTCAGAATGGCTAAGGTCAAAAACTCAGGAGACAGCAGGTGTTGGTGAGGATGTGGAGAAAGAGGAACACTCCTCCACTGCTGGTAGGGCTATAAGATGGTACAACCACTCTGGAATCAGTCTGGCAGTTCCTCATAAAACTGGACATGACACTTCTGGAGGACCCTGCTATACCTCTCCTGGGCATATACCAAAAGGATTCCCCGGCATGCAATAAAGACACATGCTCCATTATGTTCATAGCAGCCTTATTTATAATAGCCAGAAGCTGGAAAGAACCCAGATGCCCCTCAAAGGAGGAATGGATACAGAAAATGTGGTATATTTATACAATGGAATACTACTCAGCAATTAGAAACAATGAATTCACAAAATTTTCAGGCAAATGGTTTGATCTGGAAAAAATCATCCTAAGTGAGGTAACCCAATCACAAAAGAATACACATGGAATGCAATCTCTGATAAGTGGATATTAATTAGCCCAGAAGCCCTGAATACCCAAGGCACAAATCGCATAACAAATGACTCCCATGAAGAAGTATGGAGAGGGTCCTGATCCTGGAAAGGATTGATCTAGCATTGGAGGGGATATAAGGACAGAGAAAAAGGAGGGAGGTGATTGGAGAATGGATGGAGAGAAGAAGGTTTATGGGACATATGGGGAGCGGGAATCCAGGAAAGGGGAAATCATTTGGAATGTAAACAAAGAATATAGGAAAAAATGGATATAGTGATCATTCTCTTAGGTGTGAGTCCACTCACCTCAGTATTATGCACCTCATTTTCTAAAATTTTTTTATTATATTTTAAAAATATTTTTATAGATCTGATGTGCTTCTCAGAATTTTCTTCTAAACATTGCCACAAATGAGAAGTATATAAAGTAGCACTTTGCCTTTTTCTCTTTTAAAACAGCTTCCATCAAAAATCCCTACCATTTACCTTTCTTGGGAAAACCAAAATAGCAATGTCCATTTTTCACTACTTTCTATGAAAGTCTAGAGATACAAATGTCCCCATAATGACTTGGACACCTGGGCAGTTTCTTTTAGTGGTTCACATGCCCTTCTCCATCAGAAAGACAATTCCTTTATGAGGCTCAGCTCAAGATGGTTCCTGCTGCCAGGATTTAAAATATTCCTAGGCACAGAGATCCATCAGCCTCTTCTTAGCCTCTTCATAGCTAGATGCATGTTTTTCCTGGGTTTTGGGTTTCTTTATAAGCCAGTGTACTATACGGTTGTACTTGCACTCCCTCCCTGAGTTTGAGGGCTCCAAAGAAGTGTACAGGTACTAGCTATTTTTCACCCTCCTGCCTTTGTCCCTGTCCCAGTCTCTTCCTCTCTGTCTCTCTCCTCACATTATAATTTAAATCAAAACTACAAATTTAGAAGTAATGAGTCCTTCATGCAGTGTTTTGTGAATATACTTTGTATCATATAAATAAAAATACTTTCTGGATGATAAATTACTGATAGGAATTTTTGTGGTCTGACAGTATATGTTTAAACTTTTATCAGAGATGTGCTTGCCGTCATTTGTAAGGATTCCATATTTTTTTATAATTCTCAAGTATTTCTATATGAATGAGTAACTGTTCATTTAATACTTGAGTCTTGGAATCATGTATAATTATAAATGGATAGAATTTTAAAGTGAGGAAAAGGAAAATAGATTTTTAGAAGTGATTTGGTTTAATAGAATTAAGTGGTTTTTCTTTAATCTTTCACCAAATGTAATCTGAACATTCCTGTGGTTCTTTATTATAATCCAGACTCTGTTGTGTTTTCTTAAGCACACAGGACAGACTTCTATTATATGTGCATATGTATAAGGAAGTTTAAACCACAGAAAAGAATCTGTATATTTATGCACTATAAAAAGTTTCATTTGGCAATCATTAAAACTACTACATCCAAGCAGAGTAATTAAATCAATTAAAGATAAAAATGAATTAGTCTTTTCTTGGCTCACAAATTCATACAAATACATATACTGAATAGTAAATCTAAAAGCAAACTCTCAGAAAACAGAGTCCTGTTTCATTCTAGAAAATGTACACTTCTTTATTATATGATTTATTTAAATTTGAGTTGTTTAAAGTTGACACAGTATTAGTTGTGTGTATGCTGTAGTTTTTATGGAATCAAATAGGATCACATTAATTGTAATTTGTTTATTTCTAAAGTTATATAATCCCATAGATGACTTCATTTTACTTGGAAGTCTCAAACATTGAAATAAAAATGAATAAGAAATGACTATACATATCTGGGCATAACAAAAATTTGTAAATTTCTAAAATGCCATGATTTTGAAACAGGGCAAGGAGGAGTATATGGTTGGGTTTTAAGGGAGGAAAGAGAATGGGAAAATGTTGTAATTATATTTTAGTTTAAAATAAAGACAAGAAAGTATAAAAATAGAAATGTCTGGTCTTAGGACAATCTACTGAAGAGAGAGAAATAGAAAGAACCATATTACACTGTATGCATAAACAACTTCATATTCTTTTGTCTTTTAACAGGTACCATTTCTGTCAACACACTCCGCACTCCCTACACAGCTCCTGGTGAGAGTGAGATCCTGGACTTAGATGATGAGCTGTATCTGGGTGGCTTGCCAGAAAATAAGGCTGGCCTGGTCTTCCCCACAGAAGTGTGGACTGCTCTGCTCAACTACGGCTATGTAGGCTGCATCCGGGATCTATTCATTGACGGCCAAAGCAAAGACATCAGGCAGATGGCGGAAATTCAGAGTACTGCAGGAGTGAAGCCGTCCTGCTCAAGGGAGACAGCAAAACCGTGCCTTAGCAATCCTTGCAAAAACAATGGCATGTGCAGGGATGGCTGGAACAGATATGTCTGTGACTGCTCTGGAACAGGATATCTCGGCAGGTCCTGTGAGAGAGGTAGGTTTTCCAAATTCTAACAAATGGTCTCCTGCAAGAAAGGTTTACTAAATTTATATCTCAAGCCTGAACTGCAACATAACAACTTCTAGTGAAGTAACCAGTAGTTCAAATCCCAAAACAGAAGACAAGTGACTGAGGCACCTGTAGCAATTTTCAAAGGGCTTTGTTAAAGCCCTTTGTATTGACTGCTCTGAAAGGGTGCTTGAGATGTCTAACTCACAACAGATGCTTCTTTCATACGGTTTTTAACTGATGATGGTAGTACTTAATTTTGTTTCTCTGCAGACTCTGTATAGTCAACCTCCTTAGAAAAATATAAGGACTGCTGTTTTTCTCATCCTCTCTTTTTGCAAGGAGAGGAATGAGTGTTGAAAACAGAATGAGGATGATGTTAACAGCAAGTCTATAAAGATCTCACTCACAGAAGAACAAATGCTATCAAGCATGCCCATCCATTGACCCATGACTTTAAATAAATGGTATAGTCACTACACTCATTGTCACTTATTTTCTACAATAAAACTAAAAATCAATCTGAAAAAAAAATCGATGAGGTGCTTCATCATCCTCTCATGGTACAAATAACATCTGTCCTTGAGGTACTCAACCTAACCAGTACCACATACTTCTCATAAAGCCATGCATAGTCACTTGGTTTTCTTGAATCGTAAAATAGTTCTAATTTGGCTGAAAAGTTTTAAAGGAAGAAGTAGGCATTTATAAAAAGTGATTCTTTTTTTAATCTTAAAGAAATGCATTGGCTTGTCAGCAAAACTGTCAACACTAATAAATATTAACAAAGTAACATAATTATACATTAATCTATGTACCAAAATGCTATAAATATTATGTCAGAAATAAAATTGGACAGGCCAATAGACTGCTTGACGCCATGTAAACATAGTCATCCTCCTTATGGGACTACTGCAATTCCTGTGAATTGGTATTAGAGATTAGTTAATCCGGCATCCTTTAGCTTGTATGAGTATACTCTTTATAAATTCCTCTTTGCCTTCTTCTAACTAATTAGGTTATTTATTTTGATTTGAAAAACTGCCAAGAAAGAGGAACAAATGACATAGCTCACAAAGTAAAATACAGTTAGGCACAATATGAGATTAGCAGACTTGCATAAATTAAAGTTTGGTTTCAATTTTAATCACTCAAAAGGATGCTGATTTTTCTGATGCCTGTTGGTTATGTGCAGCTAGAGAAACTGTGTAGCTCCACTGCCAAATGAATTACAAAAGTGGCCAGTTAAATATGCATGGTGTACCACCCTGTGGCAATATTCTGCTATTACATATGGTGAAGTAGAAATAGAAACTATAGGGCTTTCTGAGTCAGAAGAGGAGAAAGGGACTATTTAAATACTCCAGTAACTGGAAATAGAGATGAAAATCCTATACAGATCTCAAATAAAAGGGTAATAGCAAACATCATCTCTAGGATTTAACATAATTTTTAATTTGTGTTTAGCTGGACATTTCTTTAGATCTCTTTGTCCCTATGTTAGTACTTTCTTGATAATAAAATAATAGTATCATATTATTCTTGTTCTGGACTA
This sequence comes from Apodemus sylvaticus, assembly GCF_947179515.1. Classification (NCBI taxonomy): domain Eukaryota; kingdom Metazoa; phylum Chordata; class Mammalia; order Rodentia; family Muridae; genus Apodemus; species Apodemus sylvaticus. The sequence continues at coordinate 139,009,571 of NC_067477.1, read as the reverse complement.
CAAGAGCATATTGCAAGAACATTTTTCTCCTCTACATTGATGTTTTACCCACATCAATGTGACTTTCCTGAGGACAAGAGTGACTTAAGATGGTTGCCAGACTTAATACCACAGTATAATGTGGCTTCTGTCCAGTTCTCAGCTGTGCCCTAGTGCAGCAAACACAACATCATCTCTGGAACTCTGAGTTTCAAATTCCAGAGAAAATGTTTAACTCTCTATACTCTCCAGATATATTCATGTTAAAATAGGTTGTTAATCATGAAAGTTGACTGACAATTCATGAAATAAAAAGTACATTGTAGCCACTTCCACCATGCTGCCTGCCCTTTCAGCTGTGGCAGAATCTTTACAGTGAAGACACAATCTCCTGATCCTTCCTATAGAACCAACAGCACTCAGGGCATTTGAGAGCCAGTCACACGTAGGGCATGATGCTGAGAAAGAGCTTCAAGGAGGACATAAATAACTTCCTTAAACAAATACAGGAGAACATGGGTCAACAGGTAGAAATCCTTAAAGAAGAAACATAAAAATCCCTTAAAGAAATATAAGAGAACATGGGTCAAGAGGTAGAACCCCTTAAAGAGTAAACACAAAAATCCCTTAAAGAATTTATGGAAAACACAAGCAAGTGACAGAACTGATATAAAAATGGAAGTAGAAACAACAAAGAAATCACAAAGGGAGACAACTCTGGAGATAGAAGAACTTGGAAAGAAATCAGGAGTCATAGATGCAAGCATCAACAACAGAGTATAAGAGATATAAGAAAGTATTGCAGGTGCTGAAGGTACCATAGAAAACGATTGACTCAGAAGTCAAAGAAAATGCAAAATGCAAAAAATTTGTAACCCAAAATATCCAGGAAATCCAGGGCACAATGAGAACACCAAACCAAAGGATTATAAGTATAGAAGGGGAAGGGAGTGAAGATTTACAACATAGAGGACCAGTAAATATCTTCAACAAAATGATAGAAAAAGACTTCACTCACCTAAAGAAAGAGATGCCCATGAAAATACAAGAAGCCTATAGAACTCCAAACAGACTGAACCACAACAGGAAGTCCTCTTAGCACATAATCAAAACAACAAATGGACAAAACGAACAAAGAATATTAAAAACAATAAGGGGAAAAGGTCAAGTAACATACAAAGGTAGACCTATCAGAATTACACCAGACTTCTCACCAGAAAATATGAAAGCTAGACAATCCTGGGCAGATGTCATACAACCAAACCTAAGAGAAAATAGATGTCAGCCCAGGCTATTATACCCAGAAACAATATCAGTTACTATAGATTGAGAAAACAAGACATTCCATGACAAAAACAAATTTTCACAATATCTTCCCACAAATCCAGCTCAACAAAGGATAATGGATGGAAAATATGAACACAAGGCAGGAAACTATACCCTAGAAATAGCAATAAAGTAATCTTCTTTCAACAAAGCCAAAAGAAGATAGCAACACAAACTGAATTCCACCTTTAACAACAAAAGTAACAGGAAGCAACAATCACTTTTCTGCAATATCTCTTAACATTAATGGTCTTAATTTCCCAATAAAAAGACATAGACTAACAAACTGGATATATAAACAGGAACCAACATTTTGCCTCATACAAGAAACCCACCTCACTGACAAAGATACCTCAGAATCAAAGGTTGGAAAACAATTTCCAAGCAAATGGTCACAAGAAACAAGTTGGAGTGGCCATTCTTGTATCGATAAATTCAACTTTCAGCCAAAAGGTGTCAAAAAAGATAAGGAGAGACACTTCATAGTGGTCAAATGAAAAATCTACCAAGATCAACTCTCAATTCCGAACACGTATGCTCCAAATGTAAGGGCACCCACATTCATAAATGAAACTTTACTAAAGCTCGAAGCACACATTGCATCCTACACAATAATAGTGTGAGACATCAATACCCCACTCTCAACAATGGATAAATCACTGAAAGAGAAACTAAACAGACACAGTGAAACTAACAGAAGTTATGGACCAAATGGTTCTAATAGATATTTATAGAACATTCCATCCTAAAGCAAAAGAATATACTTTCTTCTCAGCACCTCATGGTACCTTCTCCAAAACTGAACATAAAATTAGTCACAAAACAGGCCTTAACAGATACAGGAATATTAAAATAATTCCATGCACCTTATCAGATCACCATGACCTAGGGCTGGTCTTAAGTTCAAGCACAAACAATGGAAAACACAAATACACATGAGGTTGAGCAATGCTCTATTCAATGATATCTTGGCCAAGGAAGAAATAAAGAAATAAAGACTGTTTAGAATTTAATGAAAATGAAGACATATCATACCAAGCTTATGGGACACAAGGAAAGCAGTGCTAAGAGGAAAACTCATAGCTCTAAGTGCCTCCAAAGGGAAAGTAGAAAGAGCTTACACTAGCAGCTTGACAAAACACCTGAAAGCACTAGAACAAAAAGAAGCAAATACACCCAAGGGGATAGACAGCAGGAAATAAACTCAGAGGTGAAATCAACCAAATAGAAACAAAAAGAATCATATAAGGAATCAACAAAAACAGTAGGTGGTTCTTTGAGAAAATTAACAAAATAGGTAAATCCTTAGCCAGGCTAACCAGAGGGTACAGAGATACTACCCAAATAAATAAAATCAGAAATGAAAAGGGTGACATAACAAAAGAAACTGTGGAAATTCAAAAACTCATCAGATTCTATTACAAGAGTTTGTAGTCCACAAAATTTGAAAATCTGGAAAAATGGAGAATTTTGTAGATACCTGACAGATGCCAACATTAAAAAAGGATCAGATAAAACATCTAAAAGTCCCATAAGTCCTGAGGAAATAGAAGCAATTTTTAAGAGACTACCAACAGCAACAACAACAACATCTACAACAAATACAAATACAAATACAACAACAACAAAAAGAGCGAGGACCAGATGGATTTAGTGTGGAATTCTATCAGATCTTCAAAGAAGGCCGAATACTGATAGTCTTCAAATTATTCCACAAAATAGAAATACAAGAAACACTGCCCAATTCATTCTATGAACTGAAAATAATGCTTATATCTAAACCAAACAAGGAAAGAAAACTTTAGACCAATTTCCCTTATGATCATTGATGCAAAAATACTTAACAAAATTCTGTTCAGCTGAATCCAAGAATGCATCAAAATATTAATGATCAAGTAGGCTTTACTTCAGGGATCCAGAGATGGTTCAATATATGGAAATCCATCAATGCAATCCAGTACATAAACAAACTCAAAGAAAAAGAACCACATGGACATTTCATTAGATGCTGAAAAAACTTTTGACAAAATTCAACATCCCTTCATGATAAAAGTCTTGGAGAGATCAGGAATTCAACGACCATACCTAAACATAGTGAAAGCAATATACTGCAAATGAGTAGCCGATATCAAACTAAATGGAGAGAAACTTGAAGCAATCCCACTAAAATCAGGGACCAGACAAGGCTACCCACTCTCTCCCTATCTATTCAATATAGTACTTGAAATCCTAGCCAGAGAAATTAGGAGGTCAAAGTTACACAAATTGAAAAGGAAGAAGTCAAAATATCACTATTTGCTGGTGATATGATCATATACTTAACCAACCCCCAAAATTCCACCAGGGAACTCCTAAAGCTAATGAACAACTTCAGCAAAGTGCCTAGATATAAAATTAAATCAAACAAATCGGTAGCCTTCCTCTATTCAAAGAATAAAAAAGCTGGCAAAGAAATTATGGAAACGACATCCTTTACAATAGTCACAAATAATATTATATGCCTTGGTCTGACTCTAACCAAACAAGTAAAAGATCTCTATGGCCAAGAACTTCAAGCCTCTGAAGAAAGGAATTGAAAAAGATCTCAGAAGATGGAAGGATCTACCATACTCATGGAATGCCAGGATTAATATAGTAAAAATGGCCATCTTGGTGAAATCAATCTACAGATTCAATGCAATCCCCATTAAAATTCCAAATCAATTCTTCATAGAGCAATATTCATATTCATTTGGAATTACAAAAATCCCAGAATAGGAAAAACTATTCTTGTTTTTTTTTTTTTTTTTTTTTTTTTTTTTTTTTGGTTTTTTGGATTTGCTTTTTTCGAGACAGGGTTTCTCTGTGTAGCCCTGGCTGTCCTGGAACTCACTCTGTAGACCAGGCTGACCTCGAACTCAGAGATACGCCTGCTTCTGCCTCCCAGAGTGCTGGTATTACAGGCGTGCGCCACCACCACCCAGCAGGAAAAACTATTCTTACAACAAAAGATCTCATGTGGGAATCTCCATTCCTGACCTCAGTCTCTACTACAGAGCAATAGTGATAAAAACTGTATAGTATTGGTACAGAGACAGTTAGGAAGATCGATGAAATATTCTTAAAGAACCAGAAATGAACCCACCAAGTGACCAAAGACCTATGGTCACTTGATATTTGACAAAGAACCTAAAAACAGCCAGTGCAAAATAGACAGCGTTTTTAACAAATGGTGCTGGATTAACTGGATGTTGGTATGCAGAAAAATGCAAATTGGAATACTTGTCCATTGCTGGTGGGATTGCACGCTGGTTAAAACCACTCTGGAAATCAGTTTGGCAGTTCCTCAGAAAGCTAGACATAGTACTACCTGAGGACTCTGGGTGATGTTCCAACATGTAATAAGGACACATGCTCCACTATGTTCATAGTGGCCTTATTTATAATAGCCAGAAGCTGGAAACAACCCAGATGTCCTTCAACAGAGAAATGGATACAGAAAATGTGGTATATATTCACAGTGGAGTACTATTCTGCTATTAAAGCAATGAATTCATGAAATTCTTAGGCAAATGGATGGAACTAGAAAGTGTCATCCTGAATGACAATCACAAAACAACTCACATGCTATGTGCTCTCTGATAAGTGGATATTAGGCCAAAAGCTCAAAATTAACAAGTTACAAGTCACAGACCACAGGAAGCTCAAGAAGGAAGATGGAAGTGGAGGTGCTTTGGTTTTTCTGAGAATGGGAGCAAAATACTCATAGAAGCAATTTTGGAGACAAAGTGTGGAGCAGAGACTGAAGGAAAGGCCATGCAGAGACCGTCCTACCTAGGGATTCATTCTATAAACAGTCACCAAACCCTGATACTATTACAGATGATAAGAAGTGTGTGCAGAATGGAGCCTGTTATGGTTGTCTCTGGAGGGGCCCTGCCAGAGCCTTATAGATACAGAGGCATATGCTATCAGCCAACCATTGGACTGAGAGCAGGGTCCCCATTGGAGGAGTTGGGATGAGGAATGGAGGAGCTGAAGGGTTTTGCAGCCTCACGGAAAGAATGAAAATATTGGCCTACCAGATGCCCCAGGGCTCCTAGGGACTTAGCCATCCACCAAGGGTTACAGTCAAAAGTGTGACAGAAGAATGCCTTGTCAGGCATCAGTGGGAGGAGATGCCCTTGGTCCTATGAAGGCTAGATAGGTGCCCAATCCAAGCGTGCAGAAATTGAGTTAGGGATTGTGGAAGTGGGTTAGGTGGAAGGGCATATTCTTGGAGGCATGGGATGGGAGAATGGATGGTAGGTTTTCAGGAATGGATGAAACTGGGAAATGGTATAACATATGAAATGTAACTAAAGAATATATTCAATTAATAAAGTTTAATTAAAGTGTTATATTTTTAAAAAGGCAATCATGAAGTGTCTGTTTTAACATGAAAAATAAATTGTTAGAACTTGGCTCAGTTTTTGCATGCTGCATCATAGAGTGTCCCTGCCATTGTGCTCAATCCCACCTATGAAAGAACACACCAGACAAATATCCATGAAGATATCAGAGAAGAAGATAGTCTTTTATTCTACACATATTTATTCTTTAAGAAAGACTAATGCAGAAATGCTGTCGTGCATAGATATTAAATGTTGCATTTTCTTTATGTCTTTTTAATGCAATGAGTTTTGAAGGTTAGATCACATAAAATTATTCTCAGAGATAATATGAAATAAGAGCTTTGGTGCGACCAGAGGTCCACTTCACACTTGTCTGTAAACATTCTAACAGATGGAGGGACAGATGTCAGAGCAATATAATTTGGCTCCCTGTCTGATTTTCATAGTTGATTACAATATGTGACTGCTTTTCAGCAAAACAGCACAGGTGGACACTTTAGGCTGAAACCAGGAATAATGCAGAAAGGATATTTATCAAATATAATGACAAGCGAGAAGGAGACAGAGAAGACAAAGTTTAACTGTTTTTCTTCCCTGCTGGGAAGCAATGTCTTGGGATTATCCTTCTAAAGGACTCCTTTTTGATGTTCCAAATGATCAAATAATTTTTGCAAATGTTAAAAGGTGCTGCTGAATATAACCTTCAAATGTCAGAATGCTGTCTCACATTTATGTGGCAGTTCTACACTCCAACCTTGTATATTTTCCATTTCTTGCCTAATTAAACATCAACTCTAATTACGAGGAATGGCTTGTGTTTTCAGTTGTTTATCAACAAGTTATCTTTGCATTGAGACTTATTTGAAATGGTATACGAGGGTACTTGACTTTTATTACTTTACTAATGTGCCATTCCTGAAGCTTTTTGGAGAATGGTAAAAGCAAAGGAGATGGATTTTTCCTTACTCTGGATTGTAGTTCATAATATATTTATGACTAATTGTTGACTGCATATTTCTAAAGAGATGAGTTCTCAACTTAGTGCTCAAATTGAGCTATTTATAAATAAAAGTGAAGTTATTTAAAATATTATTATGTAATATGGTAGTTATGCATATTAATTAACCCAAATAAACTAATGATAGTTTAATCCTTTTTTCTATATAATAGCAAAGTAGTAAAGCAATCTATAATGGATTTATTACTTTTATTGAATTATTTGTTGGTTTGCATGACTGACTAAAGGTTAGAAAAGGAAAACGTAAGTATCATATCTCTCTTAAAGTTATACCAAAACACGTTAGAGTTCACCGTGACCTCATAGCCATGCTTTAATTGTTTCTCAGAAAGCTACTGCCTAGTTATCCACATTAACTTCTGTGTTTTACAGCACTGTTCCATGGAGAAACTTCTTATTCAATTTGAAAATTTGAAGACAGAAAATAAAATAATACATTTACATTCTCAGCTATTAGATCTATGAATAACAACAAGTGTAGCAGGATAAATAAACCCATTTTATAGTTTCACCTTCAAGTTAGACTGAATTTTTTTGTCAGACATTACAAAACTTGCTTGTTATGGTAGTAGACATGATACATGCTTTATAGCTCTGGGGAGTGCTTATACAAGTTTTGTATCCACACGCCAAAAATGTTTTTCAGGTGCCTTCAGTGTATATAGCACTTGCTAATTCAAGAAGCATTTGTGGGGTCTTGGCTTTGTCTGGCTTGTAGTTCATAATATATTTATGAACTCTATGAGCTCTATGGTACCTGAGTGGTGAGTGACATGCTTTCTTCAGGCATTTTCAAAAGAGCAGTGGCAAAGGACACCATCCAAAAAAATGAGAAGTTACAATTGAAAACAAGAGAGGTAATGGTTCTGAGAAGGGAGATGTATTATCCAGAAGAATAGTTCACCAAAATTGAGACTTCTGAAAGTAAGTGTAGAAGTTAAGAAGTTTCCATACACAGGCATTTGTCAGTGCAAAGGTTTCAATAATAGATGGACTTGGCATGCACGGAACAAACTACTGGAGGCAATTACGGTAAAAGTTGAGAGTAGAGAGATTCTAGCTATAATAGAAAAGTAGAGACGTGTTTTAACCCTAAGAATGATCAAATAGAATGGGTTCCTGCTATATATAACTTGGCTTCTGTATGCAGAAAGAAAGAGCAGGCACAGATATACCACATAGGTAACTATTTAGCTCTCTAGGTAAGATGAGAATGGAGACTGATATAGTTTAGCTATAAGGGTAAAAAGCAATCAACAAAGGCACAGATTGTAGATCTAACACTACAGTCTATAAATGTGAACATTGACTGCACATGGCAGAAAAAGTAAGAGAGAAGACCACAGGGTTGTTTTGGATAATAATGTAAATATCACTTACTGAGATGGAAATGAGAGGAGGGGCATGTTTTGAAAGTCATCATTTAGAAGAGATAAATTAAGAGTGAGATTCTGGGGCTGGAGAGGTGGCTCAACAGCACTGACTGCTCTTCCAAAGGTCCTGAGTTAAATTCCCAGCAACCATATGGTGGCTCTCAACCACCCATAACAAGATCTGACTCCCTGGGATGTCTGATGACAGCTACAGTGTACCTACGTATAATAAATACATCTTTAAAAAAGTGAGAGTCTAATTCCATTTTAAGTAGAGATGTCAAATAGGCAAGAGATGAGGAAATGTCTACAGGAGAGCTCATGAGTTGCTGAAGATCCATTAATCCAGGGCTGGATGGAAAAGATCAGAATATGGCATAGGGAGTCCTGGAAACAATGTATAATACTTAGAGATTCAAGTTACCCATTCTAGCCTTGAATGGAAACAAACAATAAGACTCTTAGAAAACTTTCTGACTGTCCTGACTTTCTGAGAGAAAAACTTTGAAAGCCAAACCAGAAAAGAATCATATTATGAGTAGTCACAGTTGTAATGATATGCTGTGTAGTGGTAACACCAATGGTTATGCTATGTAAATAATGGAGGAGATGAAGTCTCTCTCTTATGTTTTTTTACATTCCAGGTAGTTTTTCTTTTTATTAAATGGCATTTTAATTACCAGAAACAACAAGAAAGCAACATGACTCAGACTTGTTTCTCAGTGTCCCACCACCATACGTTGTTGAGCACTGAGAGTGCCATTTCTTAAGCAGTCTGGTAGAAGCAGTTTTTGCTATTGATACCTTCATGTCTTTAGTATAGTGTTGTGATTTCCATGTAGCTTATTTTAGACACATACCCACACAGATACAAATCCTATTCCTGGCTACACCCATATTTCGTGTATAAAGCTACAGATGCTTTGCTGGTATTTCAATATTTAGGACATGAGGTTTGTTCTTATAGATGATGTTTTAAATTCTTTCTTACTTGCAAAGAAGGTTAAAATAAGATTATGGTTTAAGGTATCTTAAAAAGCTTTTCTCATTAAACACAATAACACAGTAGAAATCTCAGTGCTTTTTGGGTGATATGTTATTGATTTTTATTTCCTTCTTTAAAATATTACCTTTGACAGAGAGGATGATTTCTACATTTTAGTAATATTTCAATTTTAGAGTAGGTTATGTGAAAAAAATATTGAGAGTAGGTTCTGTTCCAAGGGATTTTTCCAGACATCCCTGGCATTAGATCTTCCAGCAACATCCTCTTCAATGTTTGCTCATGCAGAATTAATCAGAGCCACAAGACTAAACTAACCTGGTAGGAGAGTTAGAGTTCTCACTGTCCATGAATACATACATTATTGCAGATTTTCCAATCATGTTTACTCTGTTGTTATTCAAAACAACATATCCCATGCTGTGCAAGAGAATTTATACCTATAAAACATTTTCAGCTCCATGTAGTCAATCCTATGGCATATGCCATAGGTAGAGGGGTTTTCTGATTGTTAGTATATACTTATATAACAAATGAGGGAGTCTTTGCTAGCATGTACCTTGCCATTACAAAACAAAAATCTTATTTCTGAATCAGATGACATGAGTTTTGCCATTGGTGTTCTGAAAAGAAAACTCAGCAGTCTCCTCTTTCCCAAGTGTGTGTGCCCTACACTAAGGCAAACTGAACTATATCTATTTCCTTCCACAGAGGCAACGGTTTTGAGCTATGATGGGAGTATGTTCATGAAAATTCAGCTCCCAGTGGTGATGCACACTGAGGCCGAGGATGTGTCCTTACGGTTCAGATCCCAGCGGGCATATGGTATTCTGATGGCTACCACGTCTAGAGACTCTGCAGATACCCTTCGACTGGAACTAGATGCAGGGCGTGTGAAACTCACGGTCAATCTAGGTAACAACATGCCTTCCGCAATTCAGCTAACACTTCTCACTTTTTGTTCAGTTTTGCCTGCAAATGTTTATCGACTAGCCTGTTTGTTCTGGAAAGATAAAACAATTGAGTAATGCTTTGGTGGGCATCACTTTTTTATGTTCCTCATATTTTAGTGTTTTGTGATTCCTACCAACAAGGCTTTGGGGAAGCCCTATCAGTGAGATGAAATTTGAAACTTTGAATTAAGTTTTTAATTTTGAAAGTCAAATCAGAAAAGAATTTAACATGCCTCAAGCTGAATTTTTCTCCTGTTATATTTTCTGATGCTTTAATGGGTCATAGATGATACCCTTGCAAAAGCAAATGTCTATATGTGTTAGATAAGATAACATGAATATGTAAAATCCAATTCATACTTCCTCCTACTTCCTCCATGGGCTTCTCCTTTGATAGTCATCTTTGTGGTCCTCCATCTCTTCTGCTCTAAAGTAATATGTGGGATATTTTGCTGTCACTCAGCAATCCACAACCCTTCAATGCCCAAAGTCTGCGGCCCTCAGCAAACAGCCATGAGAACAACAAGGACACAGGCTCCTTTACAGCCTGATAATGCTTTCCTGATTAAAGGTACCATCCATAGGGTTGCCATAGTAAAACCTCACGAGTCCAGAGGATTTACAGAGTGAAAAAAATCAAAGAAAACATTGAATTGTAGAATTTTAGAAGTTGAGCATTTTAAATTTTTATTTGATTTAAAAACCTCAAATTATTATACGCTGCGGGAGCAATGTGAAAGGATGGGCTTACATGTTTACTTCATCGAATGGAGATGAAAGGTGATCTTCAAGTTCTGGCATTACCTTCTTCTGAATCCTTGAAATTAGTTTTCTATCTGAACTTGGGCTTTTCAGATCTTCTATATTCACAGTGCCCTTCCCAATAACATCTTCATACCAAGAGAAGATTCAATATTCTGCCCAATAAATTTTAATGTTGTTATTAAATTCAAATAAGTTAAAATGAGTGAGGTTTTACTGTACTTTTTGACAGTATTAAACACACACACACACACACACACACACACACGCACACACACAATCAATAGAGGAAGAAAACCAAATTATGAAACCACTTAGATTTATTTTTAGAGAGATGATGTGATCAAAACAATCTGTGACTTCCCTGACAATCCTACATTTTTAAATTGTGATGGGTACAGATGTAGGTTAGAAAATAGAAAAGTAACTTTTTCTAGGGTATTGCATTTAATTACATTCAATTAATACAAGTTCAATTAAGTTTATTAGTTTAAACACACACACACACACACACACACACACTACTGTTTATTGTTCTGTTAGAGTTCCCTCTAGTGACCATTATAGGTTACTACAAAAAAATTGAATAAATGGCTTAATTGCACTAAGAGGCTATTGAGTTGTTCAAAATGAGAATACTTAGAGAGATCCTCACCAGCAAAGCATTCTGTAGAAGGAGTTGTGTAGCTGCTGGTCCTTGGCTGTTTGCAACCACTTTTCTGATGCGGTTGACGACACATGACAAACTTAGCTATATGGACACAGAATCTAGGTTTATATTTTTCAAGCTCCCCAAAGGCATTAAATACTAAAACAAAAAAAATATACCCCAAAATTCTTTGTAGTTCTTTAAAAATAACCACTATGTTATCCACACCAGAAATTCTGTTTTTAAATCTGCTTTCATGTGAAGCAAGCATACAAAAGAGAAAAATCAGGAATGAAGTGTGAACTTGCCACACGATGCACAGAGACAGCGTTAGTAGCTCCTAAGAGAGGCATATGCCCTGGTGCTCCACGGGTGGCTACTCTACCGCCACTGTACCTTCTAAGGGTCCGTGCAGGTTTTTTTTCTTTCTTTTCTCCTTCTGTGAATACAAGGTGTAGAATCCACCAACATCTGGTTGTAAACACTTAGTGCCCCAGAAAAATCAAAACAAGGAGAAATATACAAACATACTAGAGTATGAAATGAATAATTTTATTAGTTTTCCTCCATTTGACTGCTGCCATTGTAAAAAATTCTGTGAGCCTTTGTGGGATGGTAGGTTTTGGAAGTCCAAGATGTCGGAGCCTAGCTGAGCTTGCACTGTACCCCACTGTGACGGAGCACTTTTAACGTTTGGTGAATATAACAGTCTGTTCTTTCACATATGGGGAGAATGTTGCAACCAGTCTAAGCCAAGCATCTTTGACAGTTAACTACTTCTTATGTCACTTAGATTTGTCACCATGTAGCTCTGTTTGAATTGGCCATATTTTTAAACATTCTCTTGTTTTCGGTGGTACAATTTCGTAACAATAAATCTGGGTTCTAGAAGTATGTAAAAAATAATGATATGGAGTGGCCAAATTTGCATGTGTCTGTCCCCAGAAGGGTGGACTGTAATTTTATTGGATGTCTGCAGCTATTACCTTGAAGGATAAATATTCATTTTTCATCTATTCTTCCCCATCTAGATTGTATCAGGATTAACTGTAATTCCAGTAAGTGCCTATTCAAAATTTTTAAACTGTTCTTCCTCCATTACAATGTAAGCTAGTCAAGGAAGAGAGAGAGAAAGAAAGAGAAATGCATTTATAAATCTCTTGATGAAGCAGTCCATCATCTGGGATGTAAAAATTCATTTCACATGTAAGCCAGCCAAGGGGTTTCCCACTGAAGCTCCTCATCCTGTTTGGCAAAGAAGTGACATATATTTTGAAGTAGAAGGCATTTGGACAGATCTTGAAGTCCAATAGTTTCCTTCATAATTAAATAGAAAAACATACGATGGGCCTTAATCCCTTCTGTTTCTATCCTTTAACTCAAATATATAAAAGAAATATCTAACTTACCTTATTGTGGGAATTGTTAACCAACAGTCTAAACTCATACAAAGATTTAGATAGACAACAGTGTGTTCTTCCTTATCATATGCTCTTAGAAAACCATGAATTAGGAGAATTCATTTTTGATTATTAAGAAATGTACATCATGAATTTTTACATCCTGATCATATATCTACAAAAATAACAAAAACCATTCAAATATGTGATATGCATGCTAAATGAAGACTTAGAAAGATGCATGGACTGAGTTTTATTTGAATACTGATGTTGATTTGAAAAGATACAAGGACTGTGGTTTTATTTTGAGCCCCAGCATTAAGTAAGAAGCAAATCGATTACAATTCTTTCTTTGAATCTTTAGATTTTTCTTCCAGGTTTTGCTGATCACATAAAGGAAGCCCTTCCAATGACCACAAATTCATTAGCTATGTAATAAAATGATTTTAATAAACCTCTAATCTCTCATTGCCATAGTAAGACTATGGTCTCTGGCCCTGGAAGAAAGCTGCCTGTACATTGGCGGGGTTCACGAAATATGTGGCTGTGTTTCCATAAAGCAACAACCTATTCTCTGAGGGAAACAATTGCAAAAGCAAAATAACTTCTCTACTAAAATGCATTATATTGCATATTCTTGAGCTTCTACACAAGCAATTCATACTTGTTCTCATGTGTGGAAATATTTTTAAGCTAAAAAAGGTGAGTCTGATAAATCATTGAATAAATACTGAATTATAAACTCTCATCAACTGTGCCAGGCACTTATGCATTATCATAAACAAAATTATCTCTCTGAGCTTTAACCCAAATGCAATTTCAAGTATGCATCACCTCCTCTCCAATCATCTCTTTCATGCCTTGCTGAAAAGTAATTTTACAAGTTTGATAGATCTGATTCTATAGGCCTGATGTCTGTGTGCAGAGATGTGCAGACAGGTGAAATGACAACCACAGTGTGCTCTCGTCAAAGGTAGAATTGTACCTTAACCCAATGGTAGACTTTACTGATTCCTGCTGAATTGTAGAAAATTCTTGTGAAAAATACTCATTTCTAGAGCTCTTCTTTAGGTAGTCCTTTTATTTTATTTGTATTAAGAACAGAAATACAGCATTCATTTTTAAATTTGTAAAATGAAAACTTGCACTTTGACAACTAATCTAATTTACCAAGCCAAATGTGATTCTCTGTTTTGCTTTTTAGCTACAATTACTTAGAACCTATATTGAATATATGTCAGTCTTCTTCGACTCAGGTCTTCATAGTGCCAGCAGACTGTGGTCCTAAGGTCCTATGAACAGTCTTTTTCCATGCTTTAGCAAGTTCATTGAATAATAATTTTGAAGACAAAGGTTTTCATTTCTGACTGATTTTTTTTTCCTTTTCAAAGTAGTATAAGTTACACCTGAATGCTTGAATTAAATTAATTGATTGCAAGCTTTCAGTGCACACTTTAGAAAGGACTGGAAATGGCTTAGCTTGACTGTAGTGACTGGAGGAAACATTCAGTGACTGAGTAACATTCCCATTTTCTTTTGCCTTTGTTTTATTTGGAAAGTAGTGGGCAGATTTAGTGAGTTTCATAAAGATGAGTCAAATTTGAGGACAGTTAGGAATTTAAATGTCTAATGTCATTCACCTGTTTTCATCTGCCCTCCACATTGTAGTCAACCAAACATTAATTAGAAATATTTGCATCTCAGTCCAACTTCAAAGAACAATTTATTTGTAGAACTTTTGTGAGTCCTAAGCTTGTCTGACACTGTTGCATAACAACATTGTCTGGAAATACTAATATAAAGCACTTCAACTGATATATTTAAAAAAGCTACCACAGGTACTAAATAGTCTATAATAACAACAGATTTCCACACAATGAGGATTCTATATTATTCTGCTTATGTAGAAGCCATCTGAGATAGCTTTCTGTACATGTACTTAGAATTGCTCTGCAGCATCTACAGCACCCCCATTTCCATCCTTCTGTTTCTAGTCTTTGACATTGAAACCTGGTGAGCAGAGAAGAGGACATGCCTGGGTGTTCTCAACCCAGCCCTGTGAGAGATACCCACTGTGTTTCTTCCTCTACCACCCTCACATTGCAAACCTAGATGCAGCTCTAGAACCTTCTGTACCAGGCAGGCAGGTTTTCCTCTGAGAAAGGACAGAAATCCCAAGAGCTTACTTTGTCACATTTCTTGTGGCTGTCATTTTAGCGTTTCAATCTTTTGGATGATAAAGGAAAAGTGTCCAAGACCCATTGGATTTCACTGCCATACCTTTGCTGATATCAGTATGAGAATATGTTTGTTATCTGAAATTTAGGATTAGAGTGTGGTCAGTTTGAAATCCACAAGCTGAAAGGTAAACATTTATGAGAGTTCCAGCGCTGCCACGGTACCACAGGCCTGGGGGATTGACAGAAAACACAGGAACAGGTCATTCAGTAAGGAGAATGCCAAAGCTTTGCTGAGGGACCAGTAATATAAACTAGAGGCCAGGAAAAACAACAGGAAAAAACAGTCAAAGCCATAGGTTAGGCACCAGAGAGGTCCCTACCACACTGGACAGGAAAACAGGAATCAAATTAAGCAGCAGGATGTTTTGCAGGATGTTTCCTGTTCCATACAGCTCAGCTGGGGGAGTTGAGCTAAACTCACTGATGCCCAACACATTTATCCCCTCTGTCCTCTGCTCATGATAAAGGAGCAGGGAGATTATCCTTTCCCGATTTCCTCTATTGTGTGTATCAGTCACTTTTCTGTTGTGATAAGCACCCGCACACTAAACAGCTTAGGGAGCGTAGGATTTGTTTGGGCTTGTGTCTCCAGAGTCCATTGCTACAGGGAGGCCTGAGCAGGCTTTGCAGCTCTCATGGGGAAAGAAGCAGGAATCTAGAATATCTGCACATTCAGAGTGAATCTGAAGTAGGAGGAAGCTCTTCAAACTAGCCCTCCGTGACATGGTGACATACTTCCTCTACCAAGACTGCACCTTGTAGAATTTCCTCACATATTGCCACCAAATGGGAACAAGTGTTCAAATGCCTGAGATGGGGGGTGGGGGGGTATTTCCAGTGCAAACCACACCTAGCATATTTTAGTGCAGATAATTTCTGGGTAAGTAAAGATGATTTAATACAGTTAAATGTGAAAAAAAACTGTGAATACATACATTTAACATAAAGATGAAAAATATTTGGATTAATTGAAAAAGCTGAAGACTAATTGCCAAAAACCATCATAAAGCTAAACTAACATGAACTAAATAATGATAAAATATGGTCAAAACAAGGTCATTTGCTATAAAATAATGTTATGAAAATATGAGTATTAGGCAGTTTCTTGGCTGGTATGCCCTAATAATGGCTTAAGTTCTTTTAATACTCTAAAAATATAAATGGAGGTTTCTGTCCCATGTAAACTTTTTTCAAATGCATTGTTTTTAGGGTCTGTACAAAATTTTGCTCTCATTCTGTTTCCTACTTCATTACAAAATCGCAGAGCCTATTCTCTTTGAAATTTTAGAGTTAGCAAGCAAGCCTGATTTCAAGCTGGAGACCTAGTGACTCTACACAATATGTTTAAACTGACTAGATGGTCATTTTTCAGAAACAATTGCCTTTGTAGTGGTATATTGCTTATTTTATACTTATCATTTTGTTAAGCACCTTAGAAATGCTAATGTGATAACCTTTGAAGGTTGGAATTATTTGAAAAATTGGAAGCCAAACTTTCATTCATGACCCACGGGTAAGTCCTAATGGTCATAGAGGTAACTACTTTATTTTGAAGTGAATATAGAAATTACTTAATGATGTATTTTTGCTTCATTTGTTTGTTTGTTTTTTGCTTGCTACTTTTAATAGGTTTTGTTTTTCCATACTAGTGACATAACTACAGAATGTTCTTGCCTACAGGAAGGCATGAAGCCACTAGAGCAATGGATTGTGCGTCAATGTGTGTGTGTGTGTGTGTATGAGAGAGAGAGAGAGAGAGAGAGAGAGAGAGAGAGAGAGAGAGAGAATGGAGAGAGAGAGAATGGAGAGAGAGAAGGGGTAAGAAGGGGGAGAAGGAGGGAGAGGGGTAAGGGCAGGGACAGAGACAGAGACGGAGACAGAGACAGAGACAGAGACAGAGACAGAGACAGAGTCAGAGTCAGCACACCTCTTTGTAAAAATACAGGTTAATGCTAATGCCAAGTCTCTTTATTGTTCTCCACCTTCATTTTTTGAGACCAAGTCTCTCACTAAACCTGGAACTCAGCAGCTGGGTAGACCCACTAGTTCTTAGTGACCAAGATGGAAAGATCCAGGTCTAGGTTTAGAGACCATAAGCATTTACTGCCGTGCCCATGTATTCTGTGCATCCTGGAGACCCATGCTCAGGTCCCTCATCTTTGGCCTGCAAGCATTTCACTCACTTTCACTCACTGAGCTACCTCCCCCTCCTCAGAAATGGATTTTAATACATCTGTGGTCTCTGCTTTGTTTTGTTTTTCATTTTTCTTTCTGTTTGTGCTCTGTGTTGGTCTCTTCTCCCTCCCTGCTCCTTCTGCCTTCCTCCAGCTTACCCCTTCCTTTCTCTGCCTCTATTGTGGCTTTCTCCTGCTCTCCTTTTTGTTTTTATACAAGAATAAAAGTCACTGGGGTTAAAACAATTACTTTAGTAGGCAAGACTTTCAACTCCTTTTGGCTTATTAAACAAAGTGATTTATCTATGGTATCTAAACAACAAAATTGCACAAGACATTAATGTGGATGAAATGTCAAGGGTTGAAGTTCAAAGTCTTTTTTACAACACAAAACCCGAGTCCTGGAGACAAAGAAATGTAGAGCCAAGTACTTAACCTCACTTTCAACTTAGGGAGAGATAAGCAACATTTTGAGTAGCATTGTTATTGAAAAATGTACTTTGATGGATGTCTGGGGTGGATAATAAGATCTTTGTATTATCATTTTATTACCAGAATGAAAAGATCAACTGGATATTAGTTATTGCCAATTTTTCTATGTAGATAAAAATGGAAAGCAATAAAAGAATGTAAAATGTCAACCTGAGGTACTTAAGCCATTTTAGATTGCTACGATCAAGCTGTCACTTTGAGAGCAACTTAAAAATAGAGGAGCATATTCTACAGTACAGCACAGAGGAGAAGCAGCAAATTTGCAGTTCTGAGCTGTATGGTCCCTGCAGAACAGAAAACTTTACATGGAGGTTTCTGCTCGTTGTCCTGTTATTGGAGGTGGTTTTATAGAGTTTATCTGTAACTGTTACGGAATGACTGATGTTGCCTGACATGTAGCATAGATAACATTGATGAGAAAACAGATAAAAAGAAAATGCAGAATATTTGTTTTTCTTATTGTATGTATATACAAAGGAAAGAAAGATAAGGAACAGTTTGGTAAATTATTTTTAACTGAACTTTAACAGTAATTGAATAGAAGAAAAATATATTTTTAACTGAAAGCAATCAGCTAAGACATACAGTCTAGACAGCTCTCAAACCTTGAATGGAATCTGAAGGAAACCCATTGAATCATCTATGCATTTAAATCTGGGTGGAGTAGGATGAAGAATATATGGATTTTTCTGAGTACTTACATGACTGCTTAGGTATATAGGGCTATCAGTAGGTGAGCAATTGAAGACTTTGGTCAAGTATGAAACCAATCTCATGTTTTAGCTGCTAGAAAGCTATAGTGATCCAACATGCTTGAAAAGACTTTTGAGCAATAAGAACCCTTCTTAAACCAGGTGAAGGCAGAGTTACTGATTAGTGCTGAATAGACTCAAATTGTCTTTTACTATTGAGCACTGGCTTTGTTACCATTGGTCTAAGACAGATTGCCAGAAAAATCTATAAAGTTACTGAAGAACCAATTCTGACTTTGATATTTCTTTTTCTCTATAAGATGGGAGATTTCTTTTTTATAACCAAGTCTCACCAAATACAGGCAGGGTATTTTTCTTTGTTGAGAGAACTGATCTTTGAACATCTGTATACACTGTTCTAGGTGTCTTATTGAGATGTACGGTTACAGTTTCTTTAGCTTTAAAGGAAGTTATATTACTTCTTTTCTTTGTTTCTACAGTGGGAATAGTTACTCTTCTTATATCTGTACTTATAATGATTCAGTTTCATAAGCAGATGGTTTCTATAAGATGAAAAACAAAACAAAACAAAACAAAACAAAAAGAACCAAAACAAAAACAAGCAAAAACCTAGTGTTTGAAAACTTGTATTTAAAACAACATCTAATATCCAGGAGACAGTAATACATAAAAGTGAACCCAAAATGTCCATCAAATTACTCCTGTAAATATTAGCATTGCCAGTTTTATGTACATAAATAAATGACTTGTGCCTTAGCAGATATTCACCTAACAATATGAAAGTTCAATGAATATAAAATCATTAAACACAAGCTATATTTGTTCAATCTTAACAATGAAGGTTTATTACTAGGACAATCAGAATTGATACAATATGAGTTAATTTCAGTAATTATAGGCAGTTTTTTGGGTGGTGGGGGGATTGAATGGGATTTAGACACTCAAAGATTGCTAGAGTTCTGTTGCTTCAACTTTGAGGGATTGCTACCTCCCTTTTCAGTACTTTGTGATAATGGTGATTAAGCTGTATGCCACTTTTGTCAACCTGGTGTCTTGGTTACTTCTCTCTTTTTGCTGATTTTATTTTCCTGCTTCTCTTCAGCTGTCCTTGGTGACCTCATGGTACCCTTTCCCTTGTCAATGTTTCCAATCGTGACTTTTTCTCTGCTTCCTGTTTTTATTTTTCACATTGTTACTCTTGCTCTATTTATTATGTATACTATGGGTCTAAACTCTCCTAGAAGACTTAAGTGTCCTCCTTACTTCTTAGTATCTCATCGGACAGTTTCCATTATAGACTCAGGAGCTAAGGAGTACTTAGCCTTGACAAATGCCACATTTGATCTACTCTGCCAGCTTGAAAACAGTACAGCATGGTATACTACCTTCAAAGCACACACTGGGACTGCTGGAGTTCCGCAAATGCTAATGCTGTGAGTTGTAGAGCTAAAATATTTTCATTGTGGGCATTAAATGGCTTAGAAGATGATAATCTCTTCACTATATCATTGTCATGTAAATCAAATGGAAAATGTTAGTTAAATAGAAGGAGGGCAGGTACCAGAATTGACCAATATTTTAAACTTATTCATGAAAGTAAAGAGCAAGATTGCTATGTAATATATTGGGAATATAATGTTCAAAAATAATAAATGTTAAAATACTGAAATTATTATAATTTTAATTTACATCAATGGTACTTTTGTTAATTATTCTAATATTCTAATACTACTAACTTTGACTTAAACAATCTTTGAATTATATACTAACTTTCAATACTTGATTCATACATAGAACTACAGAAACCAATGGAATTTCAAACTCTATTTATTACATATTTATGTACATATAAACTTGCTTTAGAAATGTACAACATGGGACTGGAGAGATGGCTCAGAGGTTAAGAGCAATGACTGCTCTTCTGAAGGACCTGAGTACAAATCCCAGTAACCACATGATGGTTCACAACCATCTGTAACAAGATCTGAATCCCACTTCTGGAGTGTACAGGTACAGACAGGTATAGTGTACTTATATATAATAAATATATAAATTTTTAAAAAAAGAAATGCACAACATAACCACGTTTGTTTACATATGCTCATAATCTGTCTTTCAGAAGTACAAACAAAAGGACTAAGAATTAAAAGTTATTTTTACATACATAGCAAGTTTAAGGTCTATCTGGTTTATGTGAGACATGTGAAAAAATATAGAAAAGTGGGAAGAAGGAAGGGAAGGAAGAGAAATAAAGAAAGAATGAAGGTAAGAGGGGAGCTAGATATAATAATATCAGAATTATAAATATGCTTTAAATTCACAAGAGAATAGTGTAAGGAGCTAGTGAAATGTGTACACAATTAGAATCAGGAAATTTATAATAGAAATATTCATTGGTAAAAAATATGAAGAATTCTGAATAATTTCATATATAAATGCCCAGAAGTTAGGATATATATCCATATAAAAAGGGGTAGAGTAGTTTATTTATGTAAAAATAAAATAACACCAAACCAAACTGACACCTGCAAGTAACAAACTTCTACTCTGTATTTCACATGCTATAAGAGTTTTCTTTAAGTAAAAGAACTTGATTTAAGTATTAGAACTTTTCTAGAATATCAGTTTATTCACCTCATAAGTAGTGTAGATATAGGCAGACAAATAAAATAACTAGACCATGACAATGAGCACAATAACAAAATTATAAAATAATGTTTATTAACCACATATATGAATCCTGATAATAACTCCAGAGGTGATGAGTTTTGATATATTTAAATAGATCCTATTTATATAAACTCAACTACTTTATTTCTAAAAAGAATTAGTACAGTAAATCAGCTCAGAAATTCTGTAATACAAAGAGTACTTTGAGAGTTCTTTAAACTATATAATCTACTAAGTAAAATTTTTTTCAGACAATAGGTGTAAGAAATAACACTCCACTGCGAGCATAGACTAGCGGCTCGTAGATGTCTTGCTCTATCCCAGTAATGGAGAGAGGGAGTGAGGGAAAGACAGGCAGGCAGACAGGCAGACAGACAGAGAAAGACAGAGATACACACACACACACACACACACAGAGAGAGAGAGAGAGAGAGAGAGAGAGAGAGAGAGACAGAGAGAGACAGAGAGAGACAGAGAGAGACAGAGAGGGAAAGAAGGCAGGAAATGAGAGAGAATGTGTTTTTCTAAAATTGCTGGAAATGTGTCTTTCTGTTGGTGAGGTGCTAGTGACTTTAATTTCTTGCCTTTGTTTATCACGTTCACTTTTTAATTTCATGTAATGATTTTCTCTACCTTTTAATCTGAACACAATCAGAATTAAAGTTATATATCCTGTTAAAATATAATTAAAACCCAACTCAACATTCTCTAGCATGATTTTGCCTACAAAATAATATATTCATATACATTTTAAATTTATTGACATATTAAAGTTTTCTTCTATTTTTGTCTTTAAAATAACCAGAATAAGTATCTCTTTTTGAACATTTATTTTATTTTTAATTCAGACATGGATATGGGGAACTGAAAAACCCTCTGTAAGAGCAATACATACTCTTAACTGCTGATCCATCTCTGTAATTCATAAAAGTCTTTTAAGAATAACAATCCAAAATAATAGTCATAATGGAGGCTTTGTGGAACAGAAAATATTCAAAAGTAGTATATAATCTCAAACTTTACAGTAAACTTTTACTAAATATTAACGGCTATCACAACTTGTATTTTGCATAATGTGTTCTTAGAGTGTATATAATACATGGTTTTTATGCAGATAGACCACGATACACAGATTGTTTAAGTTTAGCAATGTACTGTAAACAACTGTAGTTAAATGACTTAGAACATCTTGAAGATTCCATTCCTCTCATTTTATGGCAAAATGATTTAAAGAAATTGTTGAAATTGGCTAGTTGGTGACACACAGGGAGGACACACAAAGCCACATTCCGTCACAGTGCATCAGTCCTAGACATTTTCTCAAATGATCTTAAGGAAGAAAGCAAACTGTTATATCCACAAATGAGATGCTTCCAGCTGTTTCTGCATAGTGTACATTGTCACTGTCTACTGCCTTCTGGGGAGGAACATCAACCAAGAACCAGTGCTGGAAGTGAACCTTGGAAGTGTTCTGACAGTACGCCCCCCCCCCCCCATCGACCCACATTAATTGAGAGAAATTTTTTTTTTTTTTAGCAGTCAGTGCACTGGTTGGCTCATCGCTCTGTAGGATCCCTTCCTGAGAGTAAGCTAAGCTGTTCAGATTAGAAGATTATGATCTAAAGACAACTTTAACCAACAAAGCAATTCAAATATTTTTCCAAGACAAATTGTTAAATGGAATAACAGCACTAAAATTGGGGAGTAAAACTTAGAAAATAGTTAAGTTCAAGGCAATTAAACAAATAATCGCTCTCTTTATTGTGCATTGAAGTCCAAGTCAAGAAGGATTTCAGTCATTGTGAAATATTTTGTTCTCTCTCTCTCTCTCTCTCTCTCTCTCTCTCTCTCTCTCTCTCTCTCTCTCTCTCTCTCTCTCTTCTTCCGTAATGAGTAGAGTATCTGCAGTGTCAAGGGAAGCTTTTTCATAGTTTTTAAACCAAAACAGTCTTGGAAGACTGGAACAAAAATAATAATTTTAAAAGAATCCATTTTTGGTCACATTCCTAAAACAAGTGCTTTCTCAGCAGATAAGCCTGTGACTGAAGGTTAATATGGAGGCGCAGGCTCTAGGGGCCATACTCCTCTTCCCCTACATAAAGCAAAGGATAAAGAAAAACTCAAGGAAAGAAACATTTAATTGTTTTTCACCTTTTATTTTAGGGAAAAACATATCAAAGAACATTCTCCAAATACTGACAGTTAAATATAAAAATCAGCCTTGACATTAATGGCAGTTAACATAAGAATGAGAACTCTGAAGAAAGAAAGCACAAGTCAAACCTCTGTTCTAGAACTTTATGAAGTAGTTGCTACCGTCTACATTCATATAAAAAAATAAATTCTACAGTTATTCCAATGGTTTTCTCATGCAGTAAAGCTTATTTAATCAAATAATCTTTGCATTGTGATCATAACTCTCCCTGTTTATGAAATGTCAGTTTACATATTAATAAATCTTCATGCAGTTAGTAATAGCCACAATATTTTAATTTATAAACATTAGGACAGGTTCCCTATCTATAGCTTTTGTATAAGATACATTTAAATAAACACAAATATAAACCAATATGACATTTCTGCAAATAAATGAACAACAAATGTATTCTAATTTACTTAAAAGCATGTCAGCTCTCCAGGATTTAGCTTTATATCTTCTAGCTATCCTATTATGTGATAAGCATTTCTTGGAAATGTACTTTTTTAAAATCTTAAAATAAAATCACAGTCCAAGTTCTTAGTTTTGTTTAAAACTGGATTATTTATTGTGCATATTTCTATATTTCTAAGTTGAGCTAGAATAGATATGAAGAGAGATATTTTTGAAACATTCTTTGAGTAATATAGTTGTTAAACTTGTGAAAACTTTTTACTGATTGTGAATATAATTATGTACTTGAAAGGTAGAATATATTTTTAAACTGTATGCTTTTCCCATAGAAAAATAGTTACATCAGAGGTATTTAACCTGATCTGTCATAAATGGGTACAATCAATATCGAAATGCAGGAGTTCAAATGCTTTTGTAGATGGTCTAAACTTCATTTATTTACTTTCCCAGGTCGGCTCGATGACATTTAGCCAGGAATGGAACAGGAGATGAGGGATTTTTTACCAGTGAAGTTTATAATAGAAAAAAGGAACTGTGGTGAAGAAATGTCCCTTGAGGCATTTTTTCCAATTCCCCAAATGTCAAAACTTGCTGCAAACAAAATGCATATTTACTTACTTGCTTCATAATTGAAATGAAGACTTGAGCTCCCGTAGTTCCTCAGCCCACTGGATTCTTTTTATTTAGAACTTCCTAACTTTTGCTCTCAGGTCCTTTTGCTCTCTCAGGCCATACATATTAAGTTTATTCTCAAATCAATTGAAAAAACTTTGTCCAGTTATCAGCTTGTTGAATTACTCAAGCTCTTCAGCCTTGGGACTTACCATATTCCATAGTTGTACATGTTAACACAGTGGGCGTAGGTAATGTCAGAGCTTTGTGAGTAGAATTGTTTAAAGCTGATAGAGTTGCTTTTCATTTATCATTTATTTGTCTTACTCTCATCTACCGGAATAAAATCCCCACAAAATGTGAAAAAAAATATGAACCATTTAGCAAGTCATAATGGCACACACCTTTAATCCCAGCACTTGTGAGTTCCAGGATAGCCTAGTCTATAGAATGAGTTCCAGGACATCCAGAAGTAAATGGTGAGACTTTTGTCTCAAGATCGACAAAAATAAGCCTTCAACAAAATACTTGGCAAATTATTATGTTTCAAGGCACTGAGCAAGAAGTAGCATACATTCTCCCAGCTATGAGCTATTCCTGAGCTTTCAAATTCATTCAGAAAATGATAATGGCAATGCAATATTGATAATAGTTATTATCATGAGAAACCACCATACAGCAGATGTTGCTTTAAGTGGTAGGAATGCATTAGGCTCCTTTGTATATGAATGATTTATCTTATTAACATATTTTACAGATCAGAGTTCTAACTGAGGCACCTGGAAACATAAGTACTTTGCCCAAGTTCCCATAAGGAGAGCTGCTCCAGATCAACATAAATAACATTTTTTTTAAAGTACAAAACAGCTGTAGAAATGAAGATTTTGGATAACAATTTAATCAACACAAAAACATAAATTTAAATGTTGCCTGTTTTTCTGGTGGAAACTCTGTTATTGTTCCAAGTTTAATGAACAGGAATGTTGAGGTTAATATTTGATTTTATGTTATTTACTCAACATCTTTTTAATAGGAAAAGATTTTTTTTAATATTTTAGTGAAACACTCTGTGGCTGCTCTTAGTTATCAAGGCAAATAGCCCTATATAAGTCATTGTGAATCATTGTCAAGACTATAAACTTGACTGAATTGAAGAGAACTTAAGGAGAAATAGAGCAAGGATTGCAGTTACCTGATTCAGCTGACCATTCAACTGTTGTTTCTGGAGTGATTTATCTGTCACCAAGGTCAATTGTAACTGCACTAATCCTCACCAGTAGGACAGACCAAAGGCAGGTCTTGGGTTTCCTACAAGTCATGCTACTAAACAGAGACAATATGATGAGTGATTTCAACTTTCCTTCCGTGTGTATATTCCTGAATATACAGCTTATACCCAAGACCCTGAGATGGGAAGACCCCATGTTGAGGAAAGTGCTGACCCTAGGTTTAGATTCTTCATTTGGATCAGGAGCCCCATATTTTCAGTTTGTACAAAGCCTGAAAACTATGTAGTCTGTATGCCTATGGTAATATAGAAAGTAGCAAGAGTGGAGGCGTATGATTTACATGTCTAATTTCAACTCGCAATTATATTTTCCTGCTGACTCATAGGAGAAGTAAAAACAGTAAAGCCTCACTCTCCTAGCTCAGTACAGTTAGACAAAGGCAAAATGGTACTTCTTAAGAAAGAATTTATGTACTTTCTTGTTGTTGCTGTTGTTGTAGTTGTGGTAGTTGTTTTGTTTATTTTTTTAGTTTTGTTCTTGTTTTATAGTAGAAGTGAAACTAGCATTGATTTTTTAAAATAGTTATTTTCAAACTAGAAACTAATAATGAAGTCAAAGGGCAGGCTGTGGGTGTCAGAATAATCACCCAAGAAACACATCATGTTTTTTTCCCCACTGTCCAATAGGAAGTTCTTTTGCCAAGAACCATGACGCAGGCTTCAGGCTGCAGCCATGTCTGCCTGTTTCCAGGGCTTTTCTCCACTCCTGTCTGGCCACAGTGACAAGGCTGGCTTCCTGCCTCCCACAGGGCC
Organism: Apodemus sylvaticus; assembly: GCF_947179515.1. Classification (NCBI taxonomy): domain Eukaryota; kingdom Metazoa; phylum Chordata; class Mammalia; order Rodentia; family Muridae; genus Apodemus; species Apodemus sylvaticus. The sequence continues at coordinate 138,983,182 of NC_067477.1, read as the reverse complement.
CTTCAAAGTGAATGGCCAAGAAGCCCTGTCCTTAACACTCAAGGAAATTGACGTAGATAGAAACACACACACACACACACACACACACACACACACGTACACAAGCATCAAACTTGAACATGAAACCTTCTAAAGTTGAAGAAAACTAATGCATTCTCGATTTTGTGTTTTTTAAGCACTTTAGTTGTTTGTTTTTAGTTTGTGATTTTTCTTTCTTTATGTGAAAGGAATATTAAAATCCAGAGCAGTACACTTAAACTAATTACAATTCTTAAGGTCATCTTTGAATCAAAGGCAACAGTGACTCTAAACTGAAAGTGTATCTGACTCTAAAATACATGACTATAATTATAATTTATTTCTTACTCAATTTAAAAGATACATGGAGAAGATAATTCACCTAATTATTAGTGTGAACTTACAAGCTAAAATGCATAGATCACAAAGCTAGCAATTTCTTTAAAAAAATTTAATGAAACAAAACATAGACATTAGCTCACATAGAATCCATAGTCTGCTTTTTATAATAGCAAGTTTGAATAATTACAATAGAGACTCTATGGCTTGCCAGCTTGCTATAGTTACTCTGGTCAGCAACAAATATCCCATCCCTGATTGAGTAGGATTCAAGAACCTTCAGAAGGACCATTAGTCAGGAATCTGCCAAAACTGACATCATTGTTAGACACAAAATGCATTTTCTAAATATAAGTGAATAGGAAAATGTGTTATGCAACCAAGAATAAGTAAGAATAATTATACAAGGGAAAGACATAATAGGAACCATTTTTGAATTCCCGTAATTCTGTGATGTCCTGGTGTTAAATCTTCTCTCTCTCTCTCTCCCTCAATCTCTCTCTCTCTCTCTCTCGTTCAATTAAAGGGTGTTATAGGAAATTTAATGGTTTTAAAGAATGCTATAGTCACATATGAATATACGACCAATTTGTGTGTGTAAGGTGATACATTGAATTCCAGGCTTTATTTCTGAATTATGGAAATGTTAATATCTATTTTCACATCAATGGCAATATTTAGCCCATATTGCTGTGCTACTACTATTAAAAGGGAGACTGTAGGTGAATCACTTCTAGAATACAAATTATATTGAAGTCTACCTGCCTATCATCTATGCAAATTTCCATTGATAGATTTGCAAAAGAGCACCAAAAGTATTCATGCTTATTAGATAATCTTCTTGTAGAAGCAGGTTTAGCATTGAGCTGTCGAGGTAGTGTTCCAAAGGAAAAATTGCTGATGTCGTTTTTGAGGAGATAGCTCACTGACTAAGATTACTGGCTGTTCTTCCAAAGGACCCTTGTTCAATTCCCAACACACACACACACACACACACACACACACACACACACACACACACACACACACACACACACATGACAGGTCACAACTATCTGAAACTCCAGATCCAGAAGACTCAAGATTCTCACAGTGACATACATGCAAGCACAACACCAAATACACACAGAATAAAAACAAATAAATTATTTTAAAGTTGCATTTTGTGATTAAGAGACTACGTGCATGAAAAAGATAGCCTGTTTGTATACTTGACATTTTTGAAATCTATCACTAATGATAGATAGCTCCCCCTAAAAGGTGTGAAAAGATGTGAGATAATTCTGCCTTCTGTTACACAAGTCTAATTTTATCAAAATTCCAAGCAGAACTGCTTGGATTTGCTCGATCCAGCTATATTACCTCTCAGTTCCTGAGGCTGTTGTGAACTTTGTTTAGTGGTCTCTGCTGCCTTATTTGAAGGTTCTACACCTTTATTTTTACTGTCCTCCATTGCTTCTCAGTACCCCCATTCCCATGCTCAAAAACCACTTAAGCAGTTCACAAAATATTTTCCCACATGGTTTTGAGTTTTAAAATATCTGAAGTTAGTATCATGTAATTATGTCTTCCTTCCATAAGACCAAGTGCAGGTTTGTTGAACAATTTGTGGCTCATATGCAAATATATTTTAAATTAATTTTCATATGCAGGCTGAATGTCCTACAACCAAATCAGTAAAAATATTGAATCTTAAATTTCAAATTCCTAGTTCAAGCTTATTCTACTGTGCATGCTGCTATACCTTGAAAGGTATAAGACTTCACATTTGAACATTTATTGAGAAAGTATACATCTTCTTCACTATTGCCAGTAAAATGTTTATAGCTTTGAGGCTGCCTGTGCCTTTCTTTGTCTTTGGCCCGGTGTTGGCATCTCTACTTTAAATGCATATAGAACAGAGTTGCTGCAGATTTCTGAGTGATATGAAAAGAGCAATGATATGAGATCAAAGACTGTTCATGAGTTTGACCCTGAGGTGACTTTATTAAGTGAATTCCATAGTGATCAGCAATCTGGGTCCCCTTCTCAGACTGTATTTAGTACTCAGGTACATCAGCTCTACCTCATGCAGTTGTCTTCAAAATTCAAGATAGTGTTCATTAGCTGGACACTACATGAAATCTGTTTTTGTCACTATACCACTTGGCTATTAGATTATTAATTTATATTCATAACTTTAATATATATAATCTAGATAGATTCAAGAAAATGACTTACAAATAAGAATGGGGAAAAAGGCAACAAACAAAAAACAAAAACAAGTTTTTCTTTTAAAAGGAAAGTAAAAAGAAAAAAAAAAAAGAATCCTATTGCTGAATCAGCACAGATCTTTAGCTGTGACTCCATAGTATGTAGACCATAAAATAAGGCAGTAAGATGCTCAGTACATGAGACTTGGAAGGACCTAACAAATCTTCAATATTCGGGCTTTGTAATTAGAGCATAAAGCAATACATCATGATTCAGAGCTTATAAATACAATCAATAAGCAGTAGAGTTCAGCACTATGTACACACTTTCTATAGAATAAACAGTTATTTTCAAAGGCAATTGTGAAGATTTAACAGCAAAATAATTTTTATAAACAGGGTATAATCTTGAAAGTAAAGAATTATTTGCAAATGACGTCAATAGATTTTGATGGGGTGACTGATATGAAAGAAGTGAGCTCTCTATTGGAATGGCTGATAAAAACAACTCAGAAACATTCAGGATTTTTAGATAATACCGGAAGTTTCAGAATAGGAACCTGGCAACTCCTCTTTTTCTGTATTTTTAGATGTCTCCTTTGCATAAATATATACAGGAAAAATAATTAGTTTAAAAAACAATGATAAAAGCTCCTGTCACAGTTTACTCCTGTTGATTCACATGCATGAGATTTTTTTGTGAATAAGACAAGAAGGGAACAACCAACCAGGTCAGTCTGCAGAGCTGTGCCTTCTCCGACCCAATTCTCTGAACAGGGAGAGAGTAACTCACCTCCATCATAACGGAAAAAAAGAGTCCCACAAACATCTCTGATTTTACCACAGGAATTCTTTTCTGTGATTTATTGCACTCAATAACCTATGCACAACTCTGGGATATGGAATCTGGTATTTCTTGGTCCTAGATGAATATTTATTGACTATTTATGCTGAGATTTCATGAGACCTTTGTGTTGATTATAATGTCCCCTTTAAAGTTATCATTTGACTATTAAAATGATAATCAAAAATTGTGACATACCAAAATTTTTCTGAATTTATTGGAATTTAATAATTTTATCAAAGAAACAAACAAATATACAAAAACCCTACTCCTCTGTGGAGTTCTTTCTAGCTTCCCTCCTTTCACTCAGAACAAAATGAATATAATTGAGCTAATAACAGTAAGAAGCCTCTCACACAGTAAAGAATGTCATTATGATGATAAGGCTTTCAAATAGTTTCCAGAAAGGGAAGTATTGTGGAGATGCCTGTTCTTTTCAAGAAAGAATGCTTAAACATAACCCCACTAGAGGGTTCTTACAAGCTTTTATCAAACATAGACAATAGGAACTGGGAAGAAAGTTCAAGGTAAGAGAGTCAGTGCATAGGAGACTGGAGAAAAAAAAATCTAGTTTCTGCTCCTTGTAACCCCATCAAAAATATGAATTATAATACATCATCTCCTTTCTTCTGAAACTAAAGATTTTAAAAATCTAAGTTCACACTAAAACAGTGAAAATTGAAATTCTCATTTTCCCTCTCTCTGTCTATCTCTTTCTCTGCCTCCCTTCCTCCCTCCTTCTCTCTCTCTCTCTCTCTCTCTCTCTCACACACACACACACACACACACACACACACACACACACACATACACACACATACACACACAGAAACACATACACACATACACAGACACACATAGACACATACACAGACACACACAGACACACACATACACATACACAAACATACACAGACACACACAGACACACAGACACACACACCCCACACACACATGCCCTTCACACCTTCATTTGTCTTTCTTACCTCAAGGCTAACTTTAAGCTTTCCAAAGGTAAGTCTTTGAGACATCTAGAATTCGAAGCAGAGTATTTTATGCATCATGTATAACAAACTAAATTGTTTGAAAGCTTAGATTATATTCTGGTCAAACAAACCAAGATTAATAAAACTACACATATTTTTTTCTTAGTTTTAATATTTGAAGTAGTACAAATAGTAACTGGTGACCAAACAATAGTAACATATGGTAGTCTTGATAATATCTCTTTATAATAGGCAAACATTTTTATATATCACTATCCCACAAGTGTGGCTAGTAGGCTAGAAACCTGGAGCACTGGTTTCTTCAGTTCAATAGCTGTGACGATGGGGATGACATTTGGTTGCTTTGGTTATCAACCTCTTTATCTGTAGATAGTTCTGCGAGCTTCTATTCCCCTTCTTCATATTTCTGCTCCTAAAACTCTTTGAAATAACAGCTATAAAGCTAAATTCTGATACAAGCATGCAAATTGTTTTGCTGAAGACTGTACTTCATTTACTCTTTCAGAATTCCCAGGAAGTATTTTCTATAGAAAGGATGTTTTACTGAAGATGGAAGATCTTTAATCAATCTTAATTTTATTCTCTATTGCCTTTATAACGTCTTTCTACTAGATTTGATTCTTCATAATTTGTTCTTAAAATGACATCTATGGCTTAAATAGCAGGTCACAATAAAAACAAATGACAAAATTGCATATGAGTCTATTTTATACATAAAGGAAATACTATGTTGTACTTTCTTAAAAGGTTGTGTCTATCCAACTCAAGCTATTGCAACAAAACATTGTAGCAAGGGTAATTTATCCTCATCTCTTTGGAAGTCCTAGACAGTTCTGGTCTCCAGTCAGGGCTCCTTCCTGGGGTGCATAAAGCTGACTTCCCCCAGCATCCACACATGCACAAACAAGTCCTCCTTCTCTTCCTTTTTTTTTGTAAGCAAACTCTTTCTACCTGGGTATTCCTTATCTCTCTTAGGATACCCAGACAGCATTTTCTGTAGACTAAACTTTAAAAAAAAAAAAAGGAAAGAAAGAAAAACAAAGATAGATGTCACACCATGTGTTGTCTTCTAAACCTATTTACTTCTTCACCCCACATTTTAATATATCATCATATTGGATGTTTGCAACTCAACATAAGAGTTTGGGATTGAAAAATGCTTGGCCCCCATACATAATTATGTTAACATAATTTAGACATGTTTGGGTATCTTCAAAGGACAAAATAACTTTCATTGGAATTCAGGTGATTAACATCTTGAGTGGCCATAATTTTACTATTAAAAGTTTGTCAAGAGATCAACAGCTTGCCATTCACAATATCACCCATTTAAACACCTTTAACAATTTCATGCACTTTTAATTATCTAAGAAATGTGAGGAACTTAAATGAGAGAGCTCAGCTAGGAAGTCCTTGATTTATGGATGGGGATTGAGAAGACTGGAAGTTAAATTTTAGAAAATTACTAATTGTAGTATAGATTTGACCTTCCTTGATGGACCCCCTACATTTGTCATTTGTAGCATCAATTTTACCTTCCCCATGTGGTGAATGTGCTGTTCAAAGATTCTCATTGACTTTGGCCTATATACCGGGTGTAGAGGTTGTCCTAACAGTGTGTTTATTCTGTAGAAGAAACTCAAAGTCAAGGACAATCTTATCCCCACATTCTTCAATTGGCAACATGGTGGGGGCACTAGAAGTCAATTTGCTAACAGAAGGTCTCATTGCTATGCCGGCAAGCTCCATAATGCAAGTAAATTTATTCTGGTTTGGAGTAGACAGACCAAGGAACGTGTTCAGCTCGACTGCTTTTTAAGCCACGTGGCCTTGGAATCAGATGAAGAGGAACACATGGCACCCAGCATGCACTCACTGGCCTCATCTCTGCAGAAGCAAATCAAGGGCTGATGACCACAATTCAGGACTCTCGGCCGGTGCACTTCTCAGTACATCTCATGCTAAGTGAGCACCCTCTTTGGGAAATGAAACTACCAAGTGCATTTTTAAGAGCCTTGTCTTCTAAAATCAATCTGCTCACATTTTTAATAATGCAAGAAAGAAGTTTGAAGTTGGCCCACAGAGATTTCTGTGAACCAAAGGTTTATTTTTAATTGGATTTTGTGTCTGTTGTTATGGAAATCGCTGTTTCATAGATTAAGCATTATGATTTTCTGCAAGATCAAGTCAAGAATGGGGGCAGAGGATGAGCTGATTCTTATGCTTCTTTTTCTTGAGAAAACATATTTAAAATTAAAAGAACAGGAGGAACCACTTCAGAAGCATATGTTTCTAAGAAAAAATTCCCTTTCTAAAAATAGCTTTTAAAATGACATATTCTCTTCTCAAAGATCAAAACTAAGCATGAGCTAGGTTGCCAGTAGGACACAAAGCTGCTGTGACATTATTAAACATACCTTTCTTCACTGTCTAAATTCTAAAGAGCTTTGATTCTAAAGAGCTTTTTTTCCTGGGATTTGCTTCCCACATTTGGTCTTCCTGCGGTTTTGTAGATGCTGAACTCCCAGGCTTCCACTAGTTGTTCAGTGATCAATTCCTGATAATTTTTCTTTACAGAATAGTTTTTACTCATGTACCAGGATGTGTATTTTAAGTCCTGTATAGAAAAACAAAGAGATGGTTTCTAAATCTTAATGATGACTGATACTAGGTAAAGAATTGAGGCTATTCCCTTGAAAAAAAACCTGTATTATATTTTTGTCTCCCTTTAAGCCCCAAAGGCATAGTAACCAAGGAAGACAAGACTTACCTGGATAGGCAGTAGTACCATAAAGATGAAATTGGAGGCCATATGTCTAGTCTGTGGTTGGCATAGCAATGACCTCATGTAAGTGGCCTTCTGAGAATTTTTCCCCTTGGTTTCTCTTCTTTCTTTCTTTCTCTGCACATATTTTCACACTCTTATTTGTTGTCTTATGATCCCCTATATTAAGTGGTTTGACTTTAGCATTTGGTGACGAAAACTGTGGGAAGACATTTCTGGCCCTCTACCAGTAGCAAGTCAGGAAAGCAAATGCTCTCAGGTCCTTCCCTGTATTAATGCTCCTGCAAGTTATATTGCTTTAAAAAGGGAAAATCCGTCAAGCAAAATAATGCAAGTTTAACATCATATTTTTCTAAATAAGCCATCACATTAAATACTTCTATTTAAATTATTATATGTAATAATTTTATTAAAATTACAATGACATCAACATTTTCCTTGTTTTTAAGTTATACACAGACGTAGTCCCACTTGCTTGCCTTAGTAATTTTCATTAAACATGTTCCATTTAAATTCGGTGCATACATGCTTTGGAAGTTTCTTTATTGACTACACTCTGCCTCCTTTCTCTTGGCCTTTGTTGTTTATCTCTGTTAGCTAACATCACCCCTACCCCAGCCCCTAGTTTTTAACTGTCTGTATGTTCTCTACTTTTTCTTTACTTTTTCCAAGTCATTCTTCTTCTGATGTATTCAGAAACATCCCCGCCATACATCTAGATTTTCAACATACCATTTAGTTACTGGGATATTTCTTTAGACTTGGATTTTAGGCAGTCATGCTCATACATTTCAGGGGCTGACAAACCAAACCCAGGAACTTCTTGGAGATACACAACTGAAGATCTGAAGAGCAACCATCATACAGACCCACCCAGAGGTTCTTACCAGGGTGCAATTGCTTCTTTACCTAATCATCTAAATATGTGTGCTAGTGGCAAACGAAAGCTAATCCCTATACTATTAAGAAAAGTATCACTTCAAATATCTAAGAATCCTTTTAAAAGTTGTACATGCAAACTTGGGAAGGTATGCCATATTGACTGTGCCTATTTATGACAGCAGGTTAATTCTCTTGTCTTAAATCAATGCAAAAGGCTAAAAATTCTGTAATTGTCACACCTGAGTGTTTGTTAACTTGCCATTTTCCTTGCTTGCTATGACTCTCTTGGGCTTGAAAACTGGCCCAGCTTTTCCTCTCCTCTCCTCTCCTCTCCTCTCCTCTTCTCTTTTTCTGTCTCTCTTTCCCTTCTCCTCCTCCTCTCTTTCTCCCACTCTCATTTCTTTCTCCTGCCTTGCTTCCCCATTTTCTTTTTCTCTTTCTTCACACTTTCTGTAAGGCTCATTTACTTGTGTGATTCTGATTGTCCATAATGACTGTTTGGCATATTCTACAGGCAAAGGCCCTGAGACCCTTTTTGCTGGCTATAACCTCAATGATAATGAGTGGCACACAGTGCGTGTGGTTCGGCGAGGAAAAAGTTTAAAGCTAACTGTGGATGATCAACAAGCCATGACAGGTAAATGCTTTGATTCCTGTTTCCTTTTTAATCGTAGTTGTCATCGTCATCATCATCATCATCGTTGTCATCATCATCATCATCCTCCTTATCATCAATGTTATATTTCTTTTTTATTTTAATTTTTGAGAAGTTTATGCATGGGTAGTGTGTTTATATCATTTCTATCGTCTTACCTCCAGTTTCTCCCATCCCACACTGTCTTAGGTATGGTTTCTGTTCTGTTGATAAACCAAAAGCGAATACACTTAGGCTTCCATACCTATTCGTCATTGAAAAAAGTCAGGATAGGAATTCAAACAGGAAGCTAAGGGCAGAAACTGAAGCAGAAGCAAAGAAACAGGGCTGCTTTGTTTTGGTTTTTATTTTGTGTTTGTTTGTTTGCTTGTTTTGTTTTATGCTTGTGACCTTTTCTGATATGGTTCTCTCAGCCTGCTTTCTTACCCCACCCTGAACCACCTGGGCGGTGGCACCTCCCACAGTAAACTGGCCCCGCCCACATCAGTCATCAGGCATGCATTGCAGGCCAGTCCAGGGGTGAATCTGGCAGGGGCGCTTTCTTAATTGAAGTTCAGTCTACCAAAATGACTCTAGCTTGGGTCAAATTGATATAAAAGTGGCCAGCTCACCAACACCCTTCTCAGACTCTCTTCTATAATTATTATTGTTTATGCACATATATATGTACATATGAATACAATCTATTGGACTCACCTGATCAACAACCACAGTTTTTTGTTTGTTTTTTTTTAAGATAGTCTGTGGCTCTTGTCGAGGGCAGGACATTATCACCCACGTAGCACTGGTTTATTTAAGCTCTTCATATCTGATTATAGATACACTTAAGTGTACTATTTCTAATTTTAAGTTTCAGAAGCTTTCTCAAACCCAAACTAGTATATGATATGATGGTTTTATCCAGCACATTTCCCCTCCAATTTGGCTACCAACATTTGCATTTAATAGGTAGCCTATTAAATATTCCTCCAAGTTGAACATAATGTGCCACGCCATTTTTCTTGTCTATTTAGGAAATTATACTATATTTTAATTTTGTGGCTTGGTGGCTATCTTTGCTTCATAAAATATTGAAGTCATTTTAGATACAGGTTTATCTTCACTCCCTTTGTTTCTAATGCATTTTGTTGATGACCAGGAGAAAATTCCATTTTTTCTTCTTTATTCCTTGTTTGAGACTATCATGAGTTTTTTGTTTTTGTTTTTGTTTTGTTTTTTGTTTGTTTTTTGTCACTTAGCTTGTTAATTGAATGCTAGCATTCATAATATCAAGTTCTCTTCTAGATTTATGGTCTTAATCCAAGGGTTATAACCCAAAGCTTTAGCAACCTTTGTCCTTGACACTTAGGGAACTCAAAGGGAGAGGAGTCTCCACACCTCCATCATTGGGAACTAACTAACCCGCACAGCTCCTTTATCTTTTGTAGAGAAAGCACTCAAATGATTATGTTAGCAAAAAGAACTGAACGGTCTTTGTGTACCCAGGACTTGTCTCTTTCATATTAAATTCCAAAGGGCTTTCCTGGCTGAGCAAAGAGAAACTTACTCAATGTCAATATGACATGTGTAAGGTTATAAATTTTGGAGAAATTATTCTTTAAGGAAGTGAACCAAGAGTTCACAGAGCTGTCATTGTCATATATTTCATCGGCATTTGTGAGTATCTAGCTTCTTTTCCCCTGTGTGTTGGACTTGTGGGAAGAACCCCGAAGTGGAGAGGAGCCTGGCTTTTGTTTCCCTTAAAATATCTGCAGGAGGCACTGTTGCACCAGACACGGGTGTTTGGAAACTTCTTCATGTGGGCTCTTTTCCTTCTCTTTGTGTTGAACAACTCTGATGTGATCGTTTTATTATATTTTATTATTATCCTTCAGAAAGCTGCTCTTCTTTAGTGAGAGAACTAAAGAAAGTAGAATTTGGATGGGGTGCAGAAAGAGCTGGCAGTAGAGGAAGGGGAAACTGAAATCAAGATATATTATGTGAGAAATGAATCTATTTTCAATAAAAGGAAAAATAAATAAAAGTATGCAAAAGAGAAATAGTATGTGATAAATGTAATACAATCGCCATTCATAGAAGGCTCAGAAATAGCCACCTAAGGCAGAGTGTCTGCTGGGTGTCAAATGGTTTTAGTTAAGGTCAATTCTTGGAAGAGAAAGGAATTTTTAACATTAGTTGTGGAAGCAACTGGGTGCTATCCAGAAGATTTAAAGTCATGGTCTTGAATTGTAGAAGTCAAGGGCAATATATGCCAAAATCATGCAGAATATTGTTCTGTCTGGGTCTCTTTTATCCCTAAAGATGACAAAACAGAGGCTCAAAGCAAGGTAGGTTATCTTTAACTGAAATGCCATTATTATAAGAGCCGGGAAGAATGTCTAAGGTTTTCCCTCCCTTCATTTTATTTTTATCATTAGGTTAGTTTAGGTTACTTTTAATTTTTATTTTACTTTAAATTAAAATATAAATAACTTAATTTACACTTTCTCCCTCCAACCTCTCCTGTATCTCCCACTTCCTTTAAAATTCATGCACTGTGGAGAGATAGTTCTGTTTACTCTTCCAGAGGTCCTGAGTTAAATTTGCAGCAACCACAGAGTAGTGGCTCACAACCATCTACACTGGGAACTTATGCCCTCCTCTGGCATGCAGGTGTACATGAAGATAGAGCAATCATGATTTTGATATATATGTGTGTATACATATATCATATACATATATTTTGATATATATATCAAAATAAAATGTATGCCCTCTTTTAAATATATATATATCATTATAAACAGTGATCTAAGGATATATAATACATACATATGAATACCATATATAAGCATAAATACATAAGCATAAATAGAACTTAATGAGTCCGTTAATCATAGCATGTATGTATGTGTTTAGAGCTAACCACTTAGTATTGAATCACTCATTAGAATCTTATTTCTGGGGAAGACTAATCCTATCTAAGCACTGGTTAATTGCTCTTTACCTAGTGGTGGGACACATCGAGAACGCCCTCATTCTCGTTGGCATGCCAACTTGTATCATTGTTTAGGTCTTGCTTATGCAGCCATATTGTTGTGATTTAATGGCTGCAGATTCCATGAAATATCTCCTTACCCTTCTGCAATCGTCCCTGAGCCTTATGTATAGGGGTTGTGTGGTAATATGTGCTCAGTTCTTACTAGGTATCTTTGTTATATGATCTTCTGAGCAGTTATAAATTAGAAGTATCTAGAAAAGTGTATCTATACCCACATATATGCATAAATGTACATGCATGCATACATATTAAATGTATGTGTACACAAACATGCACATAGACATGTTTTAGAAAATGTGAGTTGACATTGCTGTTGCTGTGCCTGCAGAACTGTCTCCTGATTTTCCTTATTTCATGCCCATGCATTTTCCTTTAAGGTGAAATTTCTGGCTACCATTTATTTATTTATTTATTTATTTATTTATTTATTTATTTATTCAATCTGATAATGTATCTAAAATTCTTTTGGAATTGCTTTATTGCTGTAATCAATAAATGATTTGGATTATTTGCTTCTGTTCTCCTTCCTGGATTTATTTCTTTATGTTGTTGTTATTGTAGATCTCAAGAACCCAATACTTGACCATAATAAGAATTCAACCATGATTTACATAGTATTAAAAGATTCCCTGATTCAGCATGAGAACTTGGGGCTGATGATTAGATATAAAATGATATATTTTTAAAGAGTTTGGTGGCCATTTGAAGCCATCACAAATCAGAAAAGTAAATGGGAGTTTTATTAAAGAGCGTGTTATAAACAGAAATAATTTTAAGGAGTAAAGTACTAGAGACCTTTTGTATAAGGTTCGGTAGCTTTTCAACATAGTAAAGAAGTAATAACTCTATTCCATTTTTTTCCAAGTTACCCAGATTTATCTCCTCTACTACTTAGCCTTCTCAAGGTGAAATCCTTGATAGTTGGGCTCAGGGAGAATGGGATTAGATAGTCTGAGTTGCGATTTTTCCATTGCTAAAAGAAGTCATCTCTGGCCCCTTGCATTTTTTCTTGGCTGGGAGAAATGCAAATTGAAAGCCCAGTGTTAGCTGTGGGATAACCTTCCTTTACGTTGTTGATCACAGGTGTTCCAAAGAGTACCTAAATCAATACAGGCTGTTACCATTATTCTTGGTTGCCTACCCAAACTTGATTTCAAGACCCTTTAGCTGTAGACCCCACACATTTTGGATACAGGACTTTGAGGAATCCATATGGAACTGACCTGTAGTCTCCCTGAAGTCTAGCTCTTACCATCTTAGAATGATTACGTGAGCTGCCAAGAGAGAAAAGCAATCAATAGTCCCGCCTACCAGTGAAACATGCAAGCCACAAGAGTGACAGCAACTCTATTCCTATTTGTTGAACATGGAAAGTATATACTTTTTTGTTCTTAAGAATGCCTTAAATTTTTCTTAATTAATGAGGCTAGTAATTTATGTAGAAAGGGTCAAAGATGGAGTGTGTCTTAGAAGAGAAGGGATTGCACAAGCTCAGAAGTCTCCTAAAATTAAGAGTCATTGGGTTTCATTTCATTACTTCTTATAAATATCCTGTGATTGTGTGCTGTGTGTGCATGTTGTTGTGTGACCTCACTGAATGTAAGAAACCCTGTATGCACTAACTCAAACCTGTGAGCCAAGATTTATCATGTTCCTTTTTGAAATCATTCCCACATCATTAGTAAATCTTTCAAAATGTATCTACAAAATTTTTGAGATTCTTTTACCGTTATATACATGTGTGTGTGTGTGTGTGTGTGTGTGTGTGTGTGTGTGTGTGATGTCCTCTGCCTATTTAATCCTCCTAACATCTGATAATCAGTACCCTTCTGATCTTGTATGAGCCACAAACCTCACTCGCTCATGGTTTTAACTCATTTAATAAAAATTTTGTTCATCTTTAGAATTGGGGTAAACTAATTTACAACCCAGATTTTTGCTACTGTAAAAATATTAAAAGTCAACATCATCAACACTGAAGCCTCAATGATTTTAAGTCTTTTTACATTCCCTATACAGCTTATTAATTCAATGCTGTTGATGGCTATAGAGCTTTGAGATTGAAAATTATTAGCGATTAATTTTGTTGTTACCCTCTTTAGTAACAGAGCAGTATTAAGGACATTGAACAAAAACTGAAGAACAAAAGCAAAATAATGTTATATGAAAATTCAGAATTGCTAAGAAAGTAATAGTATCTTACTCAAGTAACATAACCAGAGGTGTCATAGTATGTGGATGAGAAGATAGTCGTCTTCAGTAACATATGGGTTTACTTCTCTCTGTGTAGAGAAGAAATAAAACCAAACCAATGACTAAAAAGAAAACATAACAAAGAGAGCTGAGGAGCCATCTTGGAGAAAGAATGATTCTCAAAGAGTAAGAATTAAGCATAAATCAAGACAGTTCTTTTGTGCTAATGAATTTGAAATCATTAAAGTCAATTGATAACATAAACACTTTTCTTATATAACCAGTATGTCTGTTATATTTTATTTACATCACTGTTTTTTGCTACTATCTAGCATCTTTGCTGTTTTTATTAACCAAATGAAAGCTCGTCAGAGTGTTAGTGGGAGCCAATATTCATTAAGCTTAGAAAAATGGTTCAATGCCTTTTCTCATGGCCTGATTCTGATATTGGCTATAATTAAGGTTTTCATTAATATCATGGATGATAGCATAGGATGAGCTTAATAAATTTTCCAATTATGCCAAATTGAATAGGGAAACTAGCCAAGAACTGGGTTGGAAGGACTTGATTGCAGTTTAAGTGACCTTTGTGAGTTGCAACAGAAGGTGAGGTGCACATAATTTCATGGGGAATAAGAGTTTGGAAATGATCCACAAGAAAGAAATAATTTTCATGGATTATGTATTTTACAACTCAGAAACAAAGTTCTTAAATTTGTATTTTATTGTGAAGTTATAGGAAGATAGGTCCATTGCTCCAAATGTAAATATGGCATTAGTTTGACTGTTAATGGGACTGACAGAGTGATCTGGTGAGAGAGGAGAGGTGGGAGTGGATTGAGAAGTCATTGAGTAAAGTTGCAACCTCATATTTCACTAGGATGTTTGAGATGGTCTCCTGTGGTTGTGTAGGCTCATGACACTTGTATTCTCCTCAGAATCGAGTGTGCATTGAATTAATGTACTGTGCTTAATTTGTTATTTAAAAATGAAAAATGTGAGAAACATGGTTCAGGCATAGAGATTATCTTGAAAGTAATTGGGAGAACAGTGCAAGGAGACAATCTGGGTATTCAAAAAGAAAGGGAAAATGCAAGGAGCATTTTGATTTCAAATACATCTTAATGGTTCATTATTACAAAAATGTTCAGTGGTTCTTTCCTATTTAGACAGGATATAGAACAATATGTAATAACATACTATTTAAGGAAGAAAATAAGAAAAACCTTACCTAAGTACAAAGCTAAAATTCATGGATTGCTGATGGATGTGCAGTTATTTAGAGCGATCTCTATCCGTATCCTTCCTTGCCTCCTTTCTCAACCTTCTTCCTTTTCTATTTCCTCCTTTATTTAACTTTTCATGAAAGTGATAACATGTTAATGACGGTTTTGTTGTTGCTGTGGTTATGTAAAGATAGAGGTTTTTTCATATAGCTCAGGCTGGCCCAGAATCAATATTGTAGCTCAAGCTGACTTCTAACACATAGTCCACTTCCCTTAACCCTTCAAGTCTCAAGACTACAGAAGAGCATCAACATACCCAGACATGAGGAAAATTTTTATTGTATCTAAAATTTACATGAGTATTAAAACCTGGCTAGGGAATTTTATTATATACGGTCACTTTACCATTAAATATCACCTAGATATTTTTGCTATATGTAACACCTATCAAGTAGGTTATCTGCTTTTTTATGCTTTGAAATAGACTGAAAATCTGCAGTTGGAAGTGCCTTTCAGATGCACAATATAGAAACGTATTTTCTTTTCTTTTAGGTCAAATGGCAGGTGATCACACAAGGCTGGAGTTTCATAACATAGAGACTGGCATCATCACAGAACGACGCTATCTTTCTTCTGTCCCCTCCAATTTCATTGGGCACCTGCAAAGCCTGACATTTAATGGAATGGCATACATAGACTTGTGCAAAAATGGTGATATAGATTACTGTGAACTCAATGCCAGGTTTGGATTCAGGAACATCATCGCGGATCCTGTCACCTTCAAGACCAAATCAAGCTATGTTGCCTTAGCTACATTGCAAGCCTACACTTCTATGCATCTATTTTTCCAATTCAAGACAACATCCCTAGATGGACTAATTCTATATAACAGTGGGGATGGAAATGACTTCATTGTGGTTGAATTAGTTAAAGGGTACGTATATGTCAATTCAATGAAAAAAGAAAAAATACTATATAAAATGAATATCAGTATCCAAATTCTACATGAAAGACAGTATGTTAATACAGTGATAGTCAGGAGGAGGACCTCAAGTTACTCAGTTTTTCATAACCTTTACAGGTATCTTCAGTAAATAGAGAAAAATGCAGTCGCGTTTATGTACAGTTATATATGTGAGAACAGGTCAGTTTTAGTTCATGATAGATCTCTTATGACTCTCATAATTCAAATGTGTATTTCATGTGTTTTGACACTAATTCTACACAAGTATTGGTAGGATACTATGTGCTCAAACAAATAGCTAAGTCAGTTTATCATATTAGTTATCTGATAAAATTTTAGTTAACCTAAGATTAATTGTGTGATGAATAGTTCAGAAAGAATAGTGTGTAAATAAAACATTCCAAAAGTGTAATGGCCAATAGACACATCTTCAGTAATTTGGATATTAATCCACCCAATGAATATTATTGTACACTTATATATAAACACACACACACAGAGAACACACACAGACACATAGACACACATACCACACATATTTATGCACATGCACACACATACACACACACACACACACACACACACACACACACACACACAACTTAGACCTTAACTTAGTCCAGGCTTATATAAAAATGCAACACAAAACCATGGCAGTTTCCTGGGATGATCATGGATACATATTTAGGGATCTTGATAAAATAGAAAGACAAATGGAGTAGGAAGTACACATTAGTGCATGGTGTTGACACTTGAGAACACACCTCCCATGAGAAGAATCACCATGCCATTGTGATTAACCAATTGGGAAGACAGAAGAAATGGGGAATTCCTAGTGACAGCAAGACTGTCTTCTTTTAGTTTGTCATGAGTCAACTCTGTCTTAAGACTCTAGAAGGATGAAATCACCCCAAATTGTCCATGTGTGATATCTTGTTTACCATCCTTGTTCATTCAGAAAGCAATGGCTTTTTTCTCCATTTCATTTTCTCTCTAGGTACTTACATTATGTGTTTGACTTGGGAAACGGTGCTAACCTCATCAAAGGGAGCTCAAACAAACCACTCAACGACAATCAGTGGCACAATGTGATGATTTCAAGGGACACCAGCAATCTCCACACAGTAAAGATCGACACGAAAATCACAACACAAATCACTGCGGGAGCCAGAAATTTAGACCTTAAGAGTAAGTACTGTCTAAGTCCTAGTACAAGCATCCCTCCTACATCTGGACATGAGCGAAGAAAAACCTTTGCTTAGGGCACATGCACGTGTCTTCTGATAAGCCTGACCAGACTTCCAATTTTTGCACATGATTAATAATACAATACACAAGTCTCTGTTCTTCCTTTAATGTGGCATGAACATATGTATTTTTAATAACAGTTCAAAAATGCAACACCTAAGAATGCATGCATGATTAAAAATTAAAAATGAGGAAAATGTGCTCATACTCTTGATATTGTTAGGAAAAGTAGGCACCTGGAAGTTTCTTGAGTCCCAATCCTTTTCTATCAATTTGGAGTTAATAGGACCAGATCCATATTGAACTTCTAGATCCTTTTAGTTTTATTCTCCTGTTTTGGTCAGGTTTCCTGGATGATTTCAGACATGTCAGAGACTTCAGCCATGTCTCTGAGCTTGGCTTATCCTGTGTAATCAGTGTTGGTTATATTTTCCTTACCACATCTCTAATACACACAAGCACACACACACACACACACACACACACACACACACGATTCTGTTACCTTTCACTCTATCTCTGTCATCTATATAATTATCTACCTGTCTGTCTGTTTGTCTATCTGTCTGTCCATTCGTTCATCCGTCTGTCTGTCCATCCATCTGTCTGTTCATCCATCTGTCTTTCTGTCTCTCTCTGTCTCTCTCTGTCTCTCTCTGTCTCTCTCTGTCTCTCTGTCTCTCTCTCTCTCTCTCTCTCTCTCTCTCTCTCTCTCTCTCTCTCTCACACACACACACACACACACACACACACACACACACATGAATGCTGCTTAGTAAGCTGTTGAGAAAGTCTTAGCTGACAATTTTTTCTTTATTGAGCCTTAAGTTTTCTAATGCTTAGAAGACAAGTTAACAATAGGATAAAATAACATTATATTCTTCTTGAATGATTCTATGACAGAACTGTAGCCAAATATCCTGTCATAATGAACAGGACAAAAAGCATTGGAGAAGGTGACATTGAGCTGTTAGTGTGAGGCTTGAATGTCTCATGGATGGAGTAGCTTTTAGAGGACAGAGGAGTAAACCCAGATTTAAGCACAGCTCTCTGTCTTCTCTCCTGCTTTGTTTTGGTGTGTGGCAAAGCCTCTCAGATATCATTACAAGCATATCTTACTTTAAAAATCTGCTGATTTATATTGATGAGGTACTGGAGAGTTACAGAAATGGAGAAGTAAAATCTAACAGTTGTTATTCAAGAGAAAAAAATCACCTTCTAAAGAAGCAGAAAGAAGAAAATGGTTTGCTTTATGTAATTGTGGTTCATATTTACAATGCTGGATCCTTATTAGTCACATATGAAATATGAAGTGATGTCATCTCCCTTCTTGAATAGGGAGCTCCTTGTAAAGTTGAGTGCTCTCTTCTGCAAACCTAAGAGGAGATTGAAAGGAATGCAGTTTAATAAACTTCTCATCTTCTCTGTCTTCTCTGAGACAGAAGTGAGTTAAGTATTTGATTATACTCAGAGGAGTACTTCATTTTGCATGGTGGACTCACAAGGCCATATCTAAGGAAAGGGGGAGACTGCAGTTCAATATACTGGCCAGGTCAACTACAAGCTAATGAAATGATGCATGGTTTACATCAGAGAGATGTCAGGACACATACATGATTGTCACTAGAGATCTCATAGGGCATACCAGAAATTCAAATGACTAGAAGCATTGCTTGAATGACTTAATAAGTATAGCCACAGTTTGTGATCATGAACAATGAAATTCCATGGGTTGTGTCTCTTCAGATGTTTGGAACAGCAATTCATAAAAGCACATATTTTCTTTTTGTTTATTAAAATGAATTTAAGCTTAATATTAGGCTGCAAGACAGTTCTTTCCAGGAAGAGTGTGTGCATTTACAAATCTTAGACACATTTTCTTAAAACATGGACTACTTTTAATACTGATTAAAAGAAAAGCACTTTCCATAATAAAAAAAATATTGAAACCATGAATTAATGATGTGAAGACTGGACAAAGTCAGAGTTTAAGTCTGAGATTCTTAATAAATGTTTTAAAGAACAGAAACTCAAGTTAAATCTGAGGTTAATCCCCAAGATGAGTAGTGTTGTGTGTTTGTTTTCATGTGTGTGTTTGTTTGTGTACACAGGCACATTCCTTGTGTGTGGCTGTGGGTTTGGACCCTAGAAAAGGGTGTTGGGTGCCACAGTCTCTCATTGGACCAGGAATCCCTAGCCACACTCCTGTTTTGCTCCTGCGTGTCTGCACTGATTTATAGGCATATGCATGGCCAGGAAGGCTGTTTGTGTGGATTCTGTGATTCTGACTGTGGGTCTCATGTGTGTGTTTGAGGCGCTCTTGCTTATAGATCTACCTCTTCAGGTTTGTTTGTTTGTTTGTTTGTTTCAATAATTATCCTGCTAAATCCTGTGAAGCCACTGTACTTTCAGACTTCTCAGACGAGGTCACAAAATGAGAACTTCTCTCTAAGACTAGGCTGAAGTTTCAGCTTATAAGTGGATGTGTGACTTTTAATAGGAACAGTAATCCCAAGAAACACTCTTGAGAGAGAACATACTGTAACATCCTGTCTGCGGGACTGCGGTGCTAGCCAGATGCTAGTTTCTGAGCGCTGACCTCTGCTGAGGATCCTGTCATCAAGTTGCTATCCCAAGGAAGACAGAGTCTGAGTGCTCACATGCAGGGCATGACAGGGAGGAAAACTATGGGCACTGAAACTGGCCTGATCATGAAGACTTTTTTGAGGAAGCCATATTTAAGCCATACAGGAAGCACAAGTGAAAACAACCAATGGCTGTTTTTCCTTCCCTCGTGGGCAACCACAGGAACTAAGGATGGGTTTGTGGATGTGAGGCATGCAGGGCTTCATGCCAGTCATGCAGGAAAGAGGAGAATCACTTTATCTGAGTCAGTGGGTTTATTTTCACTGACATTCACCGTCTGAGAATTAAATTAATTCTGATTTATCCACACCCCATAAGAATCTGTGAAGATCCTTATTTCTCTATGTGAGACCAGCCAGGTTAGCTACATTGCATGCCCGGTAATTCTTGAACTGGAGAAGAATTCCATGTTCTTCTCAAAGTAACTCACCAAGAATGCCCAGAAATTGTTAACAGGTGTCTAGTTAGAGGTCTTCACTACGTGCCATGCATTAGCATCCTGAAACAAGGCACAATTTATGTTATACAAACTTTAACTCACCTTTTAATTGGTTTGGGTCAGTCCTCATCTGAAGTCACTCAAGTCCTCATCTGAAGTTACATTACGATACCTAAAAGAAACACCAGAGGGCAGCATAGGGCCGTACACTGTTACAGGATGCTGAGGAGGGAATTAATTCACTCTGCTTGTGCAGGCAAACAGAAGGTCTTTGTTCCAGAATGTAAAATTCATATTTAGCCTTGACAGTAATGTGAGCTTTTGTCCATACTGTGTTTTATCTTTTAATTGTAGAAATGTGAAACCCAGACCTCTCTCTTCCCGCACCTTTATTCAAATGAAATAGTCACAAACAAGCCTCAATCTAAGGATTGGAATTCCGTGCTGATGACTTTGTTCAAATGATCTTTTCTAGCACTACCCAAGTCTCTAGAGTGTATGCCTATCCCTGCTGATACAATTTGTTTTCATCGTTATTCCCCGATGCTGATGTTTATTCCCTTTGGGTATTGCATACAAGCTGCACCATGCAAGGAAAGACACAACATTCACTTACTCTGGACTGATCATCCCATAGCATGACTATTTATTCTGGAACTTCTGAGTACTGACCCCTTTAGTGGGATAATACAATCCCTCCAAGTGCTTCTCTTGTCCTAATTTGGCAACTTGTATGTTAAAGTATATGGAAAGGAGTTGATATTTCTCGAGTCCCTATAAAATACTCAATGGATTTAAATGAGGTTATTCTCTATAATCCTTACGAGTGTCCAGGAATTTGAATTGAGGTCAGTCTTGCTTATTCATTTATCTAGTTCAAGAATAAAAATAGAACAGACAAATAGTTTTGGGTCCATCTGCCATGGGCGTCCTTATTTAAGAATTAAGTTAATCCATCAGCAAATAGAGGCTTTTAAAATTTTGATTGGGGCCCAACTATGGTCCTGGGTGCATAGCAGACAGTGCCCTCAAGTGGCCACTTACCAAATTACACTTTGTAACTCATTGGCTACATCTAGGTCAGCAAGGTGGAGCACTTTGTCCCCTTCTCCTTTATTCCTCTTACAAATCCCAAGTTATTTCCTTTCTAATCTCCTTTTAACATTTTCCATATCTCCATTCAAATCTTAGCCTAAAGATAGTTAACTTCGGACTATTGTGTTTCCCGAGGCCAGAGACCAAGCCAATAAAAGGGCCCTTAATCAGCCAGGACTTTCCTTTCCAACAGGTTCCACCGAAGATTTGCATACATCCTATGCATGTTCTTTTCTTTTGTAACTCAGAGCATTTTGTTCCCTCGTGGCCCTCATTTTCTGGACCTGAATGTAAGGCACACAGGCCTGATCAGCCTTTTCACATTGGGCTTTGAGAAACATCTTGCTGAGTGCTGTTGCTTCCGAAGGTTTGATCCTGTTTTAAACTTGTCTGAGCATCTTTGTTTAGCATGTGTGACTTTGGGGAGCCCTTTTGCCTTTCCTAGATTCTTTTGCTCAGATAGGAAATATTCAGATAAGAATTTGCCTTTGAGCCTAGCCAAAGGGCCAGACTGATATTTATTGCCTACTTGTGTATGATGTAGTGAGAGTTACTAACATTTTATTAATTTGTGTGAGGTTATCCATAAAGGATCCATTAGAAATTTGAAGAGCCAAGTGGCTAACAATGAGGGCCCTCAGAGGGTAAGACCCGGGTGTTCCTGGCACCTGCTCCGATCCCCCTAGTCCTGTTTCCCAGATATCATAATGCCTTTGCCACCCTCATTATAACTTGCCTGCAGACACTGCCCTGAGATAGCATCTCATTACTGGACATGGTTCAGCTTTGGAACTCTGCTTTATCTCACTCTCAAATTCCCTCAAACACGCCATTTAAACCCAGTGAGTGGACCTGTCACGGTGGGCTCTAGAGTGCAGCAGGTGTTTTCCCAGCTGTGGTGGCTGGTCTCACTTTATAAACTGGCTATAATTGCCCAATTAGATCTTTCATCCATGCAGTGTCAACCTCCTGAGAAGGATGTTGCTCTCTTAGGCTCTCTGTGTCTCAGAAGGAAGCAGGGTATTTTGCTTCTGATGGAGTAAGGCTTTGAACATCCTGCAGAAGTTGGGGACAGTGTGGTTGGCAGTACACGTTAGTGATTTTTTTTTTTTTTTTGCCTCAGTGCACCTGAGAATCGATGCTCAGTGGGGAAAGGGACCACTTTGGAGGCAATCAGCACAGCAAAAAACAGAGACAATAAGGCAGTGGGTTTGCCAAAGCAATACTTGGCATTTTTGTTATTCCCTTCCCCACACAAGAGCTACTTAGAAGACAATTAGAGGCATGAAACCATCGGTCCTTTTTAATGACTCCCCTGAATTTCCAGGCTTTGCAGAAATCAGAAAAAAAAAACAAACAAACCTTGACTCTTGAATATCAAATCTCTGACAGTTTCTTTTAACCCACTTTCACCTCCCCCACCTCTAGGAAGACATCTTCCCTGCTGCACACGGCTGTCTGTGACCTGCCTGACATTCACTCTGAGTGGTACTCCAGGCCAGCATACACAATTGGAGCTTAAATGTCTGTACCCTGTACTAACAACCCCACCTTTCTCAAATCCTTCATCTTTTCCTGCCTAGAGTGATATACTCCTTATAACTGATATATCCAGTCAAGTGTCAAGGTCATGTTCTCCAGACCCAGCCTCTTACTTCCTGACTTTTTAAAACAATTATAAGTTTATTTATTTTTGCTGGTGTGAGTGCTTCGTGCACATTGATAAATGTGTGCTACTTGCATACCCTGCACATACAGAGGGGGGAGCCAGTGTGAGAAGTGGAAATTGGATTTCCTGGACAGTCATTCATGGTTGTGAACCACCATAATGCATAAGAACCAAGCCAGGTCTATAAGTGTTCTTAGCCCCTAGGCCATCTCTCCAGTCCCCTAATTCATCATTTTACATGGACGAGGGAAAGCAAATTTTATTGTTCATATGAGCCTCAATAGATTGCTACTGAGGGCCTGTAACAGCAATTGAAAAGCCTTCTGTACACGTGTGGATTTACTACACGTGTGGATTCACTCGCGGAGAATGTGAGAGTGGCCAGTCTGACTGTGAGATGGAGATGAGCCATAGGTAGCTATATACTGCATTTGAGATTCTGGTAATGCTCGCCCAACTAGGACAGCTGCTTTTTATTTCTTCACCAAATTCCATTATAATTTTACACAGCTCAACCCATCTGGACTTCTTAATTTCTTAGCAGTTGCTAAGATAGCAGAAGCTAACAATTGCAGTTTATCTGTAGGAGGTGCCTTCTCCCCCTCCAATCCTAATTCCTGATCATCCCCATTCATCCAACACGCAGACACCTTTGGCATCCTTGGATGTTCTGGAATTTCAGACACTGCAAGTTCCTGTACTAATACACTATGTCTATTGTATCACAGACCATTTATAAAATTAGCAAGTGTGCTTCCATCTGTTATTGATAAATTTGATGGTCCATGACATAACTATGTGGTTTTTGCTGGGACATGAATGTGAATCATGGACAGTGATATTCAAAACCTAGTATCTTCATGAAGCAAACCCCTTGCTTAGATCTGTCTTTCTTCACTTCTATTCCATGTGATAAGTTACCTTTGCCAGTATAATTCTTGTCAATGTTGTCATTAATTATAGGTTTGACTGTCAAGTTCCATTTTAAGTATTTCTATATGAACTATTGCATCACATTGGTAAGATGATCTAATGTAATCAAGGCCCAAGGCTACATGTCTCCTCAAGTCATCTCTTCCACATGGATCTTGAGGCATTTAAACCACGCACAAGCCCACTGAATGTATTTGAGTTCTCTTTTTTTATGTGCTTTTACTATTTCATCTTTTCTTGTCTATAAGTTTTATCCTTTCCCTATTAAACATATGTCTTCAAGTTTATATGGGAAGTGCTTTATCTACTGATCAGTCTCCCCATCCTTGAGTTCTTGGCAAATCTAGCTATCTATTTATTTATTTATTTATTTATTTAATATTTTCTTTGTTTACATTTCAAATGTTATCCCATTTCCCAGTTTCCACCCTCCTGGAAATACACATCTCGTTCTCCCTCCCTCTACTTCTATGTGGGCATTCCTCTACAGCGTGTTAGAGTGCCTAGGGTTGTAGCTTCCTTTGGGTATTGTGGGACTGGTTTAGGAGTTCATGCCCAAGGTAAACCATTCCAGACTGGAAGGTACCCATGACACTGGTCAGGTGGTGTACTGACAAGTTTTGTGTGTCAACTTGACACAGGCTGGAGTTATCGCAGAGAAAGGAGCTTCAGTTGGGGAAGTGCCTCCATGAGATCCAGCTTTGGGGCATTTTCTCAATTAGTGATCAAGTTGGGAGGGCCCCTTGTGGGTGGTACCACATTTGGGCTGGTGCTCTTGGGTTCTATAAGAGAGCAGGCTAAGCAAGCCAGTAAGAAACACCCCTCCATGGCCTCTGCATCAGCTCCTGCTTCCAACCCTGCTTGAGTTCCAGTCCTGACTTTCTTTAGTGATGAACTGCAAAGTGGAAGTGGAAGCTCAATAAACCCTTTCCTCCCCAACTTGTTTCTTGGTCATGATGTTTGTGCCGGAATAGAAACCCTGACTAAGACAGGTGGGTTCCCATCTCCTTGGATCCCACTGGTTCCAGTTACTCCCAGTGGTATTGGGACATATATTACACCCTCCTCGCCTCTGAGCCTATGATCCTGGGCATGTTAGAGCACTTGGAAGTAGGGCTTCCTCTGGGTATTACTGGCTATTTGAGTTTTCTTTGAACTATCTGTTATCATTTAATATTATTTCATATTATTATTTCAAGCAATCTTTAGTGAAAAAAAACAAGTACTGATGGCTGGTGAGATGGCCCAGAAATTAAGAGCATGGAAAAACTTTGTAGAAGACCCTAGTTTGGTTCTTAGAACCCACATGGGCTCCATGACTTATAACTGCCTATAATTCCAACTATTTGATGTCTTTGTCTTTCCTCAGTGATGTGCAGTTTCCCACACAGGCAAACACACATATTTTTTAAAGCTTCTTAAGTTAAATAAAAATTATCAATCAAATCTTAAAAATGAAGATATAATAATGGCCACAGTAGCAGGGGAAAGCACAGCATATCTCAGCTTCTGCCCCTTCCTACTCTTGTTTTAGTAAAAGTGATGACTGAGGACAAAATGTGACTTCAGACTCTAGCTCCCACAGACATGTCATCTTCATTCTTTAATGGCACTTCCCTGTGTCCATTTGAGATTTCTCTGTGTGAGTTCTAACTGTAAGCCTGCATGAATGATATCCTTGGTCACTCAAGCAGACTCAACATTCCCCCATCTCCAGGCAGTCCTGCAGGCTTCCTCTGTGCATAGCCATGCGCTATTGTCTCTGAACATTTCCACACACCACTTTTACTCAGCACTCCTAGGAATGTATCAATTCTTCATGCTCACATTTCTCCTCAGTTGTTATTTAAAGTTTTCTCTGTGCAATCCCTACCAGTGCTCTCTCCACACTCCAGGGAACACAAGGCAGTGCTACCAAGGAACAAGGGGAGCTGCCTCTCTATATTGGAAGAGCAGTGCACACTCACTATATGAAAAGGCCTATTTCACATCATGTTCTTTTAGTATTTATTGTTTTGTTTTGTTTTATTTGTATGGTTCTTTTGTCTGTATGTATATCTGCACAACAAACACCTGGTGTTTTCAGAGGACAGAAGACTGTATCAGATGCCCTAGAACTGGAATTATTGGTGATTAAGAGACACTGTGTTAGTGCTGGGAACAAAACCCAAGTCCTTTGTGAAAACATAAAAGGAGGAAATTATATTTTAGTTAAAAAATATACAAAAAAATGTCTAATTCTTAAAGAAAATTCTTAAAGAAAATGTAAATGTATGATACTTTAGAAGCTCTTGTCAATGCCTGTAAACTATGAGTACTGCTTTACCATTGCTCTGTACTGCTGAAGAGTTTCTAACTATCCAGAAAATCATGATGAATGGAACGTTTTATTCTTTTATATTAAGGTATACATATATTTTTGACTTGTATTAAATAGGCCATTGTAGGAAATAGAAGTTCTCTGAAATTTGAAACAACAGGAGAAACACACACTCAATGTAATTTTTTCAATAGTTTTGAGATGAGGAAATTAAAATTATATAAAATATTTATTAAAAAGTCAAAACATTAGACAGAACAACATAAAAATTTCAAGAAAATAATAGATTTGCATAGGCCCTGTAACTTATGTCATACATTTACATTGTCCACGTGATAAATCATTTCCACTTTTCTCTTTTAATTCTTTTAGACAGGGATTTTTTGTGTAGTTCTGATTGTCCTGTAACTCACTCTGTAGATCACGATGGCCTAAGACTCACAGAGATCTATCTTTCTGCTTCTGGCTGCTGTTTCCCAACCCGTGAGTGCTGAGATTAAAGGCATGCACCACCTCACCTGGCCAACTGTACTTATTCTCCTCCTGTCATTCAGAATAGTTTTAGTAAACGTAGTAGAGAAAAACGTTCTCTTGGTGATAGAGTTCCTTGGCAACCTCATACTTCTGATCTTGGAGGGATTGGACTGACCCAGTGACCCCTGCTTCCTGAGGGTGCTTTGCTAAGGTGTGAGGTTTAGATAATGATAGCACCTCAGTGTCCTGGGGAGTTTGGAAAAGTCACCCCCTCAAAGTTTAGCGAAAATCCACATGCAAACTTTATCAGTATATGTGGTCTTAGCAATCTCATCTGCAGTTCAAGTGAGTATCATACTACAAAAGGGCAAGGAAATCACAGCAGAGAGGAAAGTGTCCACTACTTAGGGTATTGATCACAGGTATGCAGGCTTGATGGGGACAAAAGAAAAGCTTTGAAAAAATTTTACCTGGCTTTCTCTTAAAAGCCAAATGTCAAATTTAAATTTTAAAGCCATAAAACAAAGTTAGCTTGACACGGATTTATTTGCCTGACTCACACTCCATCTGCCAGTGTCACTGGCATAAAGTAGATTTAAAGGAAGATGGATTACCACATGCAACTCCATAACATTTTCCTTTCATTATTCTCCATCTCACATATCCATCAGGGTTTCTTCAGTCTGTTGGCCAAACCCATGCACAAAATATGCATTCATATTATGTTTCTAAGAATCCTGTAAAAACTAAAATTCTTCTATAGGCATTTTTCCTCAAATTTTCAGCTAGAAATTAAATGTCAGAATGGAAATTACTTTCTAGTAGTTCCATAAAATAATGAAAATATTGCCTCTTAAAGTCCGGCTATAGAACATGTTGGGATCTGAACCCAGGCTTTTTTGGATTATTCACCCTTCACATGTGAATATTAGTATTAAGGTATGGCAGGGATAGCTGGAGATTTCTGACTTTATTATGTTTAAACAGAAGCTGAAAAGTGGACCCTGCCTCCAAAAATTAAATGTTTGTGTCATAAAAATTTTAACCACTGGTCAGAAGTTGATACCAACTAGTTATTACTATGGGAGAAAATCGAGAGGTTTTTCTTCTGGGGTTTCTCAGTGTGCAGATACATCTTTATCTGTCATGTGAGACTTGTAAACTTACTGGGATTCCACTAATACCACTGTTAATTTTCTCACTTGGCTCTAACTTTAAAATTTTCTGTACTTTGTAGAAATTGGATTTTCGCCTTTGGAAAATGTGCCCTGTGTGAACCTGGGTGGCTTAGCAGAAAGAATCATGATTTTAGAACACTAGACTTTCAGTGTGATTCCCCTGTTTTCTGTCATTGTTGTCCTGAACCGCAGGAGCTTAGCAGCATTATACCTTATGTTAATGACTAGTAGCTCAACAGGCAGATTCAAATAAAACAATGCTTATACAAGTGCCTTGTAAACTTGAGTGCATTTCCCTGATGCCAGTTTTTATTATATTATAATGATAAAGTCGGAGCTTTCTCCTCCTGTGAACAATGCCTCAAGAAACAAGGAGGCCCTTATTCACACAGACAGAATTCTCTTCTTTAAATTAAAAGTTGCTTCTGCATTTAGGAAATCTATAGTTTCTATTGTTGTCACCGTCATCGTTGTTGTTGTTGTTGTTATGGTTGTTATTTGTCATTGTTGTGCTTTATCTGGAGCAATATGTTTTTGGATGTAGGAGGAAAGTATCAGGTTAGATCACCTAGAAACAAAACAGTCAAGAAAAAGGATATTCATTGGAGAAGGTCTCTGTTCCTAGCAGTTCTTGAGTGGTGGCTCAAAGACAAGCCTGAATGAAGTGAGATCCATACAAATCAACGGGGAGCACTAATAGGGATTATTGAACTTTTTGGGAGTAGAGACGGGGATGGTCGACTAACTTGGCTGTGTTCTATATGTAAGTAAATGCATCCTTCATTCTAAAATAACACCAGGGCCACAGATGGGTCTGAAAGAGTAAAATGTTGCCATAGTGTAAATTGTGATATGGGGGCTACATGAGAGAGTCTGTACTTGTTTTTTTTTTTTTTTTTTGAGAGTCTGTACTTGTATATGGCATAGCACCAGCTGTGATTGGTCAACCAGACTACTCAAGTCAGGATAGCATCAAAGTAATTCCCCCATAAGGGATTAACACTTGTTTTAACTTCAAAAGAAAACTGAGAGATGAATCTATATTATCATATATTGATACTTCAAATTACACACATGTAATGTGTACTGCAAACTCAGATGGAATGGCAGGAAAGAACAAGAGTTAGAGAAATGAAGGTAATTGCAGAAGACTGAAGGCCAAGGTATTGGAACAGGATGACATAATCTCAGTCATTTGCATGGGAAACAATGCTGGGAAAAACTAGTTTACAATTTAGTAGAATATTTCATGTGTGGGTACTTCAAGTTTAGACTGTAGAGGGAGGGAAATATTGAATAGACCAGGACCCAGCGGTACTCCTAGGACGGCTCAAAAAGTAAAAGTGCTTGCCAGGCAAGCTAGATGACCTGAATTTGAACTTCAGAGCTTGCATTAGGGTAAAAAGTGAAAACCAACCATATAAAGTTGTTTTCCAAAATCTACACACATCCTATGGTAAGTGCACATCTACAAATACATATACACACACATATATTAATAATAAGAACAGCAATAATGATCTACAACACAATGGGAAGGTTGATGTGTCAGCAATAGGAAGGGTGTGGAGAGGCAGAGTTACCAGACAGTGAGTTACTGGAGGAAAAAAGAAAAAGGTCAGCAAGAATGAGAAATGAGAGTAAAAATGGAGGAACAATATCAGAGGAGTTGGCAAAGTTACTTGTAGCAATAGGTCAGGCATGAGATACACAACAGAGCTTAGCAATTGTTTGTTTTTTTTTTTTCTGAGTAGAAGGAAGACTCACAATTTGATTCATATAAATCAAGACATATTCAAGATCTACTTTTCCAGTGATGGGGACAATTATTTTTGAAAGCCCTATCCAAGATAAGTTTGGAGATAAGATTTTACAGGCATTTCTTACAGAATCAAACTTAGAGTACTGTAGGATAAGACCTTTCATGTATAGACTGTGATATCTGAAGTTTAAGGATATCTCTTTAATCGGACTGGTATCTATTTGACATCTCTTCAACAAAAAATTTCTAAAGTTAGCTTCAATGTTTCTCAAAGGGAACTGTTAAAGACACAGATATTACATCTCAGAAAAAGTGTACACTTAAATTGTTCCTTTGGCTGAAAGGTAAATATCTAGCATAATTTGATGATCTTGGGTATATGAGGCTTACATACTCATTATACAGATTTATCAACTCAAAATCTCAGATTTATTTGAAAAATATCCTCTATTTCCTATCCTCTTTCTTTTAATAATTTAGTATACTTCATTTTAAACAGTTATGGGAAAGATCAATTTGATATTCTGTTTCTAGAAAACAAAGTTAATATACAAGTGTTTATCCTCAAAGATTACAGATGATTTTCTTTTAACCAAGAACAACTTTCATACAAATACACTCAGATTATTTTTCTCTCCAAAAATATTCTTCTTAATATTTTGGGGGAAAGATATGATCTGCAGGCGTTTCTTTGTGGTGGAACAATGTTAAAACTAAAGATACGGATACAGATTTAAGAGCGGAGGTTGGTTGTACCCTGGAGAAAGGGAAGGGAACTCTGCTTATAGATCAGGTTCAGAAACCAGTGTAGGCGGATTCAATCATTTTTAACAGTGAATCACAAGAAATGATGAAAGGATTAGAGTACACTGCATCTAAAATTACATTTTTTTTCTTCAGTGAAGCTGTAGGAAAACAAGTGAGAGTGTATGAGTTTAATTCCCCCTAACTGATAATTTGCAAGCCCATATTTCTGTAATCATAACTATGCACATCTATAAAGCATGTGTCTTTTTATGTATGTTCTTTTCAGTTAAAATAAAAGTGAGGTGTTTAAGAGGCAAAGTACATATGAATAAACAGTAAAGCTGAGTCAAAGAACTAATTATACCTTGACACTTAGATTCTGCTGCTGTAAGGCTGCTGGGATACTTGCTCTAATTGCCTTCTGCTCCCTGTTTTCAGAAAGAGAAAGAAATCACTTTCACCACCTCATTTGTTTTTGGTTGTAGTTCTGCAAAGGATCCTAGCTTTGATCCCTGTTCTCCTCTCTGAGCCCAGCTCATAACCTTGGAGTCAGCGCTTCTATAACTACAAAGCTTGCCCACAATTTCTCTTTACTCATTTATGCACAGATGCTAGGGGTTATTCACTGACTCTAGCTTCAGATATGGTATTGAGAGCTGCTTAGTGCTTCTGTTTTTATGGTTCTTGATATTAGTATATTATTGAGATTTCTTTAAGAATCTTACCACACCCCTATATTGGTGCCTGGCTCCATGATGCTTGTTTGAAACAATATTTGCTGAAAATGTCCCAACTATTTTTTTTTCTGTATATGGTCCACTTAAAGGTCAGGAGTGCAAACATCTAGTCAATCTGGTGGGTTGCTGGGAAGGGGGAAGGCAGCAGGTGATACTCAACTACATAGGAAACTTGGCTTTTAATGGATGTCCATCCAGATCCTGTTCACACAGAGGGTCATTAAGAAGCATATCCTCCTTTGTAAGCACAAGACTTTTACCTGCAAGGACCCATTACTGCTAATGGTCACTTCCCTTCCATCTCTCCAAGGATCAAAAGGATATGCTGCATCTTTGATGAGGTGGTAAAGTACATGGGGCTGAGTCCACTTAAGCGTTTCCTTTGTTCTCTTTATGTGGAAGTCCACCAGGGAACCTCCAGACCACTCTCAAGCATATGAAAAGTTTATAAAGACAGTAATAATTGTGGGGAGCTAAGTGCAGCTTCAGTAGTGAAAGTGAGAATTAGACTCAGGGTTATAAATACTGACCCACCCACCTTGAATGTATAAGGCCCATATCAAATCCTGCATTGCTTAATGTGAGGTTTTCAGCTCTTTTGTAGCAGAGAAAGAAGATTCCTACTTTTCTTCCACTAGCAATCAGGCAAAAAGCTTACTAACTAGGAAATAGGACTCATGGTAGAAGGCAGAAAGGAACAGAAGTGTGCTTTCTTTAGAATCACCTTTACCATTTTTATTTCTCTTGACTCTTTAGTTCCCTGCATAAGTTCAGCCTATAGAGTGTAGAATAACATTTATTGGTTGTCCTGCAGGTTTAGGCAGCTTCCAGGAGGTTGGCTTCTGAAATAAGCATAGCGGTGTCTAACAATACTTGGATAGTTTTCAGTCTTAAGTCCTATATCTAAACCTCTTAAAGGCAATGCTAAGAATTCTTCATTCAGTCCCACATTGTTAGCTAACACTTTGTTTTTAGTCCTGAACAAGAATTTAGGCACCCTGAAGAATTTAGTTAAGTGAGTGAGTGTAGGGAGCATATTCTTCCATTGGTATTAGATTGATATTAGATACACTAAAGTATAAACCTCAGTTAATATTTTCCAGTGTTCAAAAAAGAAAGTTTTTCCAATTTATATTTTTCTAATTTCTCTTGATTTCTATTTTGAGCTGTGATTCTTTGAGTTAATGAAAATGAAAACTTGAAAAATTCTGTTTTCCTTCTCTCCCTTGTGTAATTTCTATTTTACAGTGTTGGCTACCAGACACTCCCACTATACCAATCTTTTGGAAAGTAGAAACCTCAGAGTTGGTCTCAGATATTTTCAGTCCCCATCCAGGTGCCTACTGAACTGCTGTCTAGCTTTTATATTCTTATGATGTGGCATACCCATGTCAAACTTGGTCTGCTATTGCTGGGACACCTGGAAACTGTTCCACTGCTCCCAAAATAGTGTGGAGAATGGAGCATTCTATGGAGCAGTATAAACTTCCAGATAGTTAATCTATCATGAAAGCGTTCACCCACAGGATCTTGCTTCTGCTTTTGGGTTCTCCTGAGGAAACCTCCTCCATCTATATTATTCTCCTTAATCTGCCTGCATTATTGATACCCAGCAGGTGCTGGCTTTTGCATTAGAAGGCAGTGCCTCCTTTGAAATTGCTCAATGTCTATGCATCCAGGATTAGGCTTTTATAGTTTCTGCTTGCCCAGTTGCAGTGTAAGAAAGTTTTACTTTCCTTATGTAAATGTCTATATATTCATCACATTCATAGAAGAATCTAGGTTTGAAAAGTCAAGTACAGGAAGCTAATTTTATGCCTTTGGTTTATGATTCATGTCCTTTCTGTGGCATCTAAAACACAATGGCTAAGTGAGTGAAAAAACAAAGGAGAGGATGGAAATGAGGGAGATAATAACCAAATAAAATTAAAATATTAATATTGTACAATGAACACTGTGCCATCCTTAAATATCAAGGGCAATGCCTTAGCCAGTGTCATTTAGGGGATGGGAGAGAAACGCGTTCAATACTTTTTGCACAAATAATATCAGTGGTAAGCTGTCCCAATGAAAACAACTTTTATGGTAGAGCAAGAAGGCAGATTTTCAGTTCTTGAGGTTTTGTGGCATTAATGAAGCTACATTCTTTCATTCTCAATATTCTCACCAACAAAATTCAGAGTGTCTGATTTAGAACTTTATTTTCCTCTACTTAAAATTTAGTATCTTAGCTTATGATTGTTTGTGAACACTGGTAGAGGACATAAACTGCCTGACTTGAAGACCAAGGATTTCCTTACTACATTTAAAAAAAATGTTGTGAATACCAGTTCTTGCTCTCAATCTCATAAAGACAGCACAGCAGCTTAGATGAGCATTATGAATGCACTCATTTTTTAAGACTAGTAAAATTATACTGAGTGACATGTTGTTAGGGTGATTAAGGTAAAAGAGACATTTCATGGACAGAAAAGATACAGAAGTAGCTGGCAGATATGTGTTAGCAGAACTTGCAGTCTGGAACTGAAGATTACAGTATTCTGAGGTCACCCTCCTCATGCTGTGTATTGAACTCATCATTTACATTGACTGAATATCATCTGGTAACTGTGACTAATCTATAGACTGAATAAAACAGGTATTCCAATACTGCTTGAAAAGTTGAAGAAACCTAAACCTAGGAGCATGTAGACAACAAAGCAAAACAAATGTTTCATTTGAAACGACAAGAGAATCAGGGACAAATGTTAATAACATTTATAAAGAAACGTTACTTCTTTAAAAATTCCAAAGTAACACAGAGTTAAAAGTGGTGTTGTTTTTAATTTAGTACAGAAATGTGAAGAAATATATAAGTTAGACTATAAAAGGATTGAGCCAGTGAAGAAGATATTCAAACGAAAACAAAACAAAACAAAACAAAAAAAAACCTACAACTAGTAAAAGTAAAAAGAACAAAAGATTATAGGCTGCCTAACCCTAAATGATACTTGTGTAACACAAATTCTACACCTAAGACTCAAGCAACACTGAGAAAGGTGGCAGAAGAGTGAAAAAAAAAAAGGAATGCTGCTGCGAGATTGTGTCTTCTAAAATGACAAGAAAACTACTACCATGATACCTCAATGACATGGCTGCTTAAAAAAGCTGTCAAGGACAATAGCAATAGACATACCAATATGGAAGGCAACTATCTCACAAGGCTCCACCATGACAACTGTAGACAACTAAAAAAGCTGAGAGCAAAAGGAATAGCACGTCCAAGAGATAAGCCCCCTGATTGATCCCAGTGCCTATTTTGGCCCTGAAATTATATACATAACAAGTAACATTAAAGAAATAAGCAAGTTTCTCTCTCTCTCTCTCTCTCTCTCTCTCTCTCTCTCTCTCTCTCTCTCTCTCTACATATATATACATATACATATATATATATATATATATATATATATATATATATATATAGTTAGAGGATGTGTGCCATGTGTACACATGTGTGTGCAGTCTGTGTGTTTATTTATTTATTTATTTATTTATTTATTTATTTAGGGTTTTTTTTTCAAGACAGGGTTTCTCTGTGTAACCCTGGTTGTCCTGGAACTTACTTTGTAGACCAGGCTGGCCTCAAACTCAGAAATCTGCTTGCCTCTGCCTCCCAAGTGCTGGGATTAAAGTCATGCATGCCCCACCACCACCAGGCCGTGTGTGTGTTTAACAGTAGCAACTAAAGAAAAAGTGGCCATGGTTTCTTTTTATTACTATTATTCTTAATTTTTTTTCTTTTTTTTATTATTCGATATAATTTATTTACATTTCAAATGATTTCCCCTCTTCTAGCCCCCCCCCACTCCCCGAAAGTCCCGCAAGCCCCCTTCTCTTCCCCTGTCCTCCCACCCATCCCTTCCCACTTCCCCGTTCTGGTTTTGCTGAATACTGTTTCACTGAGTCTTTCCAGAACCAGGGGCCACTCCTCCTTTCTTCTTGTACCTCATTTGATGTGTGGATTATGTTTTGGGTATTCCAGTTTTCTAGGTTAATATCCACTTATTAGTGAGTGCATACCATGATTCACCTTTTGAGACTGGGTTACCTCACTTAGTATGATATTCTCTAGCTCCATCCATTTGCCTAAGAATTTCATGAATTCATTGTTTCTAATGGCTGAATAGTACTCCATTGTGTAGATATACCACATTTTTTGCATCCACTCTTCTGTTGAGGGATACCTGGGTTCTTTCCAGCATCTGGCAATTACAAATAGGGCTGCTATGAACATAGTAGAACATGTATCCTTATTACATGGTGGGGAGTCTTCTGGGTATATGCCCAGGAGTGGTATAGCAGGATCTTCTGGAAGTAAGGTGCCCAGTTTTCGGAGGAACCGCCAGACTGATTTCCAGAGTGGTTGTACCAATTTGCAACCCCACCAGCAGTGGAGAAGTGTTCCTCTTTCTCCACACCCTCTCCAACACCTGCTGTCTCCTGAATTTTTAATCTTAGCCATTCTGACTGGTGTAAGATGAAATCTTAGGGTTGTTTTGATTTGCATTTCCCTAATGACTAATGAAGTTGAGCATTTTTTAAGATGCTTCGCCGCCATCCGAAGTTCTTCAGGTGAGAATTCTTTGTTTAACTCTGTACCCCATTTTTTAATAGGGTTGTTTGGTTTTCTATTATTTTTAATTTTTTAATTTTTTATTTTTTATATTCTTTGTTTTCATTCTGAATGCTTTCCCCTTTTCCAGTTCCTCTTTCCCCATCTTTTTTATAGGCCCTCTTCTTTCCACCCTTTTCCCAATCACCCCCCTCCCATTTCCCTGTCCTGATATTCCCCTATAATGCTGGATCAACACTTTCAGAACCAGGGCCCTCTCTTTCACTCTTTTTGAGTATCATTTGATATGCTAACTGTGTCTTGACACAAACACAGAGTTTCTAGGCTAATTAATATCCACTTATCAGTGACTACATTCCATGTGTATTCTTTTAGGATTGGGTTACCTCACTTAGGATGATATTTTCCACTTAGAACCATTTGCCTAAGAATTTCATGAATTCATTTTTTTAAATTGCTGAGTAGTACTCCATTGTAAATATACCACATTTTCTGTATCTATTCCTCCATTGAGGGGCATCTGGGTTCTTTCCAGCTTCTGGCTATTATAAATAAGGCTGCTATGAACATAGTGGAGCATGTGTCCTTATTGAATGCCAGGGAATCCTCTGGGTATATTCCCAGGAGAGGTATAGCAGGATCCTCCGGAAGTGTCATGTCCAGTTTTCTGAGGAACCGCCAGACTGATTTTCAAAGTGGTTGTACCATCTTACAATCCCACCAGCAGTGAAGGAGTGTTCCTCTTTCTCCACACCCCTGCCAACACCTGCTGTCTCCTGAGTTTTTAATCTTAGCCATTCTGACTGGTGTGAGGTGAAATCTCAGGGTTGTTTTGATTTGCATTTGTCTAATGATTAATGATGTTGAACATTTCTTAAGGTGCTTCTCAGCCATCCGAAATTCTTCAAGTAAAAATTCTTTGTTTAGCTCTGTACCCCATTTTTAATAGGGTTATTTGGTTCTCTGGGTTCTAACTTTTTGAGTCCTTTGTATATATTGGATATCAGCCCTCTGTCGGATTTAGGGTTGGTGAAGATTCTTTCCCAATCTGTTAGTTGCCGTTTTGCCCTTTTGACAGTGTCCTTTGCCTTACAGAAACTTTGTAATTTTATGAGGTCCCATTTGTCAATTCTTGATCTTAGATCATAAGCTATTGGTGTTCTGTTCAGGAACTTTTCCCCTGTGCCCATGTCCTCATCCCAACTCAGTTCTTCATAGAGTTAAGAAGAGCAATTCTCAAATTCATCTGGAATAACAAAAAACCCAGGATAGCTAAAACTATTCTCAACAGTAAAAGAACTTCTGGGGGAATCAGTATCCTGGACCTCAAACATTACTACAGAACAATAGTGATAAAAACTGTATGGTATTGGTACAATGACAGGCAAGTGGATCAATGGAATAAGATTGAAGACTGAGAAATGAACCCACACACTTATGGTCACTTGATCTTTGACAAAGGAGCTGAAAACATCCAGTTGACAAAAAATAGCCTTTTCAACAAATGGTGCTGGTTCTCCTTGTACTAAGCTCAACTCCAAGTGGATCAAGGACCTCCACATAAAACCTGACACACTGAAAGTAATAGAGGCCATAGTTTCAAAAGGGGGCAGGAGGATACACAAGAGAGGATGGAAGAAATAAACCAACTGGGGGAGATTATGCAAGAATACTTAATTTCAAAAAAAGAAAGAAAGAAAAGAAAAGAAAAGAAAAAGCAAACAAATTGACAGTGCAGAATATGATGTTTTTATTGAATATATTCTTCATTTATATTTCAAATATTATAGCCTTTCCCTATTTCGCCTCCCTGAAAACCCCCAACTCATCCTGCCACTCCCTGCATCCAATAAGCCCCTCCACCCAACCCACTCCGTCCTACCACTCCTCGACTTCCCCATGCTGGGGCATCTATCCACCCTGCTCTATACTTTGTCTCCGTAATTGCTCCTTGCCAATACCATACAGTTTTTTATCACTATTGCTCTGTAGTGGAGCTTGAGGTCAGGGATGGTGATTCTCCCAGGAGATCTTTTGTTGTGGAGAACAGCTTTCTCTATCCTGGGTTTTTTTGTTATTAAAAATGAATATGCAGATGGCTTTTTCTAGGTCTATGAAGAATTGATTTGGAATTTTGATGCAGATTGCATTGAATCTGTAGAGTGCTTTAGGTAAGATGGCCATTTTTACTATATTAATCCTGCCAATCCACGAGCATAGGAGATCTTTCCATCTTCTGAGATCTACGATTTCTTTCTTCAGAGGCTTGAAGCTCTTGTCATACAGATCTTTCATTTGCTTGGTTAGAGTCACACCAAGGTATTTAATATTATTTGTGACTATTGTGAAGAGTGTCATTTCCCTAATTTCTTTCTCAGCTTGTATATCCTTTGAGTAGAGGAAGGCTACTGTTGTTTTTTGAGTTAATTTCATATCCAGCCACTTTTTTGAATTTGTTTATCATCTTTAGGAGTTGTCTAGTAGAATTTTTTAGGGTTATTTAAGTATACGGTTATATAATCTGCAAATAGTGATAATTTGACTTCTTCCTTTCATTTTGTATACGTTTGACCTCCTTTTGTTGTTTAATTCCTCTGGCTAGGACTCCGAGTCCTATAGAGAATGGATAGGGAGAGAGTGGGCAACCTTGTCTGGTCCGTGATTTTAGTGGGATTGCTTCAAGTTTCTCTCCATTTAGTTTGATGTAGGCTACTCGTTTGTAGTATATTGCTTCTATAAGGTTAGGTATGGGCCTTGAATTCCTGATCTCTCTAAGACTTTTATCATGAAGGGATGCTGAGTTTTGTCAAAAGATTTTCAGCATCTAATGAAATGACCCTGTGGTTATTTCTTTGAGTATGTTTATGTAGTAGATTACATTGATGGATTTCAAGATATTGAACCATCCCTGCATCCCTGGAATGAAGCCTACGTGCTCATGGTGAAATATGTTTTTGATGCATTCTCGGATTTGGTTGGCCAGAATTTTGTTGAGTATTTTTGCATCAATGATCATAAGGGAAATTGGTCTGAAGTTTTCTTTCCTTATTTGGTCTTTGTTTGCTTTTGGTATAAGCATTATTGTGGCTTCATGGAATGAATTTGGTAGTGTTCCTTCTGTTTCTATTTTGTGGAATAATTTGGAGAATATTGGTATTAGCTCGTCTTTGAAGATCTGATAGAATTCCCCATTAAATCCATCTGGTCCTGGGCTTTTTGTTGTTGTTGTTGGGAGAACTGGGTTTTGATGGTTGGTAATGATCTTGCATTTGCCTTTTGCCATCTAGTTATCTCAGGTGTTAGCTGGTCTTGCTGTCTCTGACTGTGGCTTCCCTGTCCTGCAAGCCTGTGTATTTGTACTCCTGGGATTCCCTTTCTCTCTATGCACACATGTTTGTAGGCACTCCTGGGAGACCAGGTCTCCTGTGCTCCCAGGCCTCTCTGTACTCCAAATGCTCTAAGTGGGGCTGGTTCTCAAATGTCCTGAGTGAGGCCAGTTCTCTAGGAAGTTTCAGGAGATGGTGTCGTCACTGTGGCAGACCTGGCAAGATTCTGCCACAGCAGAAAGGTCAGGCAGAGGAAAAGACAGAAGGAACAGAAGGGGAGTTGTATTCAGGAGCACAGGGGTTTTGGTGGTTGCTGGGTATTGATTCCTGCCAGACCCCCAGCAGCAGCTCTGGGCCTGCAGAAGTGGGAGAGGGTTCTTACCAAGTGGCCTGAGTGCAGCTTGTTCTCTAGCATGTATCGGGAGATGGTGTCTTCACCTTGGCAGACATGGCAAGCTGGGATATGACTTTAATCAGTAAAGTATTGCAGATTCTGGTATTGAATTAAGAAACAACAGGAAGACTCAGAAGCCGGAGGAAGTTTTATTCTACAATAACACCCTCCACTTGATATATTTCATACTTTCACATTGGCAAGAGATTCTTAAATGTCACATGTTTCGTTCCTCAAAGCAACAAAAAGGGTAGATTTTGTTATTCTGTTTTGAAAATGGACTTTCTGATAACTTGAGAAACTGCCTCAGAATATAGAGTTATCAAGTACCTGGGTTGGATGTTGTACACGTATCTTTATCCCCTTGGCTACACTCTTTACTCAATGACAGCCTAGTGAATCCATACAGTACTTTCGCTAGTAGCATCTGGAAAAATATCAGCTGCTAATTCATCATTCAAATGTTACATTAACTTGTACTTTTATGAAAGTAAAGTATGTCATACATTTACCTTGTTCATTTCATATAAAATAACACCATGTCTTTTGTTATCCTCATCATACTGTGTGGTCAATGGTGATACTTTTGTAATAATTTAATTGATCTTTCCACAGGTGACTTGTATATTGGAGGAGTGGCTAAAGAAACATACAAATCTTTGCCGAAACTGGTTCATGCCAAAGAAGGCTTTCAAGGTTGCTTGGCATCTGTGGACTTGAATGGCAGGCTTCCAGATCTCATCTCTGATGCTCTTTTCTGCAACGGGCAAATTGAGAGAGGATGTGAAGGTACTATATTTGTTTTCACACTACAAAATACAAACAAAATATACATTTAATTAAAGCAACCCTACCCTACCAGCCAGAAAAATTTTGCTAGCTAGAAGTGTTTTTACTTAGAGCTTAGAAATCCTTATTCATGCTTTGAATATTTTATTCTATAAGTCTTAAGTTTTCTGAATTATTTGCAAGAAAATACTAACGTCTAATATAAAAAGGAGCTGTACCTACAGCCCTTGTCATTTCTTCTTAAAAGATCTTAATTTGGCTAACTAGCATATGAATCAGTTCTATAATGCTATAATTATAGCATCTGATACCCATTTAAAATAGAAAAATATTTATTCCAGTAATTATAATGTATTTTAACCCATTTTGAAATCTTTAAATTCACTGGAATGAAAAATAAGAATAGGGCTCCGACACCCAGTCTCAGATCAGTAATTGATTTTTATGTATCTGATAGCAAGCAATATATTATCTGTTTTGCCAAGAACAGGTTTCTTATATTATCTGGGGCTACTGTACAATGCTTCAGATATGAACTCAACTCCTGTACATTTTTCATCCTTTCTATCAGATTAAGAGGTATAGGAATTATTTTTTGACTGCTGCTTTCATTTTATGAAATTTTAACTTCAACATCCAAATTTTTTGAGGCAATTTTACCTCCATAAGTGTAATTCAATCACATTATCAGGAATTATATGGTTCTGCATGTGTTACTATTTCTCCTTTAATTTTCAACATAGCTTGATCCATTTTGAAAGTTTAGATTTATAAGGAATGCTGTGTGAGTGAAAAGAAAAAAGGAAGTGTGAATCCTCTTTCTAGGACATCATGAATCCTTTCTTATTAATAAGTCTTAAATAAGACTTATTAAGTATTTAATAAGACTTAAATAAGTCTATGCAACTTTTAAAATAGAAATCAATTCTTCCCTCTTGTAAGTGTCTATTTCTCTCAGAAGTTAACTTAAATTCATGCCATGGAAATAATAAAAGAGAGTACGAGTATTCATAGAGGTCTTTTATCAAAATCACTTTAGTGTCATCACCATATTTACTTATTTATTTAAAATTTCTGACATAACACTTGCAAAACAAAAAAGGCTATGCGGTTTCTAATATTGTTTAGAAAACATGATTACTAAACAAATGAAGTATTCCTAGTGGAAGAACAAAATAATGTAAGATATATTTTTGTTACTTAGAAATGGTCTAGTAAGTGAGACTGGGTCATTTGTTGGTTTATATATTTTAGGGGAAAGTTAACTACAGTTTTTGGATACTTCTTTTCAGAAGTAAGCCTTCCTGCAGTTGGCATGGCAAGTGCTTTCTGAAAGAGACAGCTCAGCAACCACAAGACAGGAAGAGGTCACAAATATAAGGGGCCTCACCCTAACAAATTCTGTTAGTGAAGGATGGAAGGGAGATTAATGGGAGCAAGACTGCATACCAAATACTTATAGTAATAACACTTGCTGTTGTTTCCAACCTAATTTAGTAGGCAATTTTTCTAGGATACTTAATTATAGGTCTCTCTTTGATGTCCTTAAGTTAGCTTCCAAATATTTAAAGCCATTGTGGTAGCTGATAGAATAGTCTGCCCGTGTGGAGAGGAAGCTTTCAAATCTCTACCTAAGCAGTTCTCATTTCTTCTCATGTTTTCCTTTACTTTAGGAATATCATCACATTCCTGTCTTTCTGATAACATCTTTCACTGATGGTTTCATTCCAAAATTAATTTGTCCATTTCTATTCTAAGAATAAGTTTGTATACATTTCTCGTAGGTGTAATTGATGAGATTCACATGGTTTTAGAAATAGCAATTAAATTAGACATAGCCAAAATATTATCTCTTTCAAAGAAAGTTCTCTCATCAAATTTAACTCTTCCCCAGAAAACAGTCATGTAACTGGTGTGTTAATAAAAACAGGGTGCCTTCAGTTCTTGATCCTACTTTTTCAGTTCTTAGGGCAGTCAGAAAAGAACTCAAGAAGTTAGACTCCAGAAAACCGAACAACCCTATTAAAAAATGGGGTACAGAGTTAAACAAAGAATTCTCACCTGAAGAACTTCGGATGGCGGAGAAGCATCTTAAAAAATGCTCAACTTCATTAGTCATTAGGGAAATGCAAATCAAAACAACCCTAAGATTTCATCTTACACCAGTCAGAATGGCTAAGATTAAAAATTCAGGAGACAGCAGGTGTTGGAGAGGGTGCGGAGAAAGAGGAACACTCCTCCACTGCTGGTGGGGTTGCAAATTGGTACAACCACTCTGGAAAGCAGTTTGGCGGTTCCTCCGAAAACTGGGCACCTC
The DNA here is from genome assembly GCF_947179515.1 of Apodemus sylvaticus. Classification (NCBI taxonomy): domain Eukaryota; kingdom Metazoa; phylum Chordata; class Mammalia; order Rodentia; family Muridae; genus Apodemus; species Apodemus sylvaticus. The sequence goes on along the minus strand of NC_067477.1, from coordinate 138,940,351 downwards.
ACTTCCAGAAGATCCTGCTATACCACTCCTGGGCATATACCCAGAGGATTCCCCACCATGTAATAAGGATACATGCTCTACTATGTTCATAGCAGCCCTATTTATAATTGCCAGATGCTGGAAAGAACCCAGGTATCCCTCAACAGAAGAGTGGATACAAAAAATGTGGTATATCTACACAATGGAGTACTATTCAGCCATTAGAAACAATGAATTCATGAAATTCTTAGGCAAATGGATGGAGCTAGAGAACATCATACTAAGTGAGGTAACCCAGACTCAAAAGGTGAATCATGGTATGCACTCACTAATAAGTGGTTATTAACCTAGAAAGCTGGAATACCCAAAACATAATCCACACATCAAATGAGATACAAGAAGAAAGCAGGAGTGGTCCCTGGTTCTGGAAAGACTCAGTGAAACAGTATTTGGCAAAACCAGAACGGGGAACTGGGAAGGGGTGGGAGGGAGGACAGGGGAAGAGAAGGGGGCTTACGGGACTTTCGGGGAGTGGTGGGGGGGGCTAGAAAAGGGGAAATCATTTGAAATGTAAATAAATTATATCGAATAAAAAAAAAACAAAACAAAAACAAAACAAAACAAAAAAAAAGTAGATAAGTACTTGATAAAGCAAGTTCTCCATAACAAAAGACTCCCTTATACCTGATTCTCATCTGGGGAAGAAAGACAATCATTTATTGTTTCAAGAAATTTATATTTCTTTAAATGGATATATACTGTTTTTAGTCTCTAACACTGTCAGCTATTAATCTGTAGACCACTCAAATGTCTTTGGAACACAGCAAATAGTGAGCAAGTTTGTTCATGCTTAAGTTGAAATAATTGTATATTCAGTTCTCCTGGAAGATTATTATTATCACCATTGTTATTTATAACACTATTAGTGTTTTAATTATTATCTGACAACACTAATGTTTATTACATAATTGATATTTATAGATCTTGTATTTGTAAAAGTACACATCAGTTAGGATTACTTTAGTAATTTCCTGTGAACAATGCCTTAACTGAGAAAATCATAACATACATATGTTTGTATGATACAGGTTAAATTTCATTTGAAAAAAACAACAGTTTTATATAAAGATTAATTACAGAAAAAATATTTATTCACTAAACTATGGTCTCATTGGCCATCACTATTGTTTGAAGTCTGTTTTCATGTTTATTTTTTTTAGAAAAATGTACTTATTATTACCTGAATTAAGAAATTATTGTCTATACCTTTTAAACGAATTATATGCTTGTGTCCCCTTTTAATTTTTGTAAATTCTTTTAACTGGTGTTTTCTGTAATAATTATTCACAAGGACGTTTATCAGATATAAATACAGTTAGGAAAGTATAGGCAATAAAAAGAACATTCTTGAATCTATAAATCACACATACCCACCTTTTTAAGAGTGGCAATGAACATGATATCCTGGAAACTTATAAAAAGAATGTTCTCTAAGGAGAACTATATTGGAAGTTGTTTCTACTATCCTTATGATTTTCTTCAAGCATTTCAAATGTCTCATGAATTCTGGTGTTTGGCATCACAACAAAGCAGAGCTAAGAGCAGTTAATCCATTACTAAGTTGGAGCTGTGAATGAAAGTTTTCACAAATAAAGAGGGAGAAGCCCACATAGAAGTCCATTCTCTGTAAGGACCATAATATGAAATGTGTATACACATGACACAGCGTAGTGCATGTCCCAATAAGCAAAGTGCTTAAGGAGCCCACACAGAGCTATGCAGGACAGTAGGGGTCACCAGAGCCCTTTACATTGTCCCTCATTGTGCCATTGGCTAGATTAATCATGATATATATATATATATACACATATGTAGTGTAAGCTTCTAAAAATTACACTGCTCTCTCATTTTTGGCTTCTCTTAAGATTTATGGCTGTTGATATTAATTTGTTTGCTATACATAGCATTTTTCCCTTTATAGCAGCATGCTTTTTTGAATTTAAACATTCTGTTTGCCCCATTTCCATATTGCTTACTAACATTAAATATATTTTGCTTTTTTTTTAATTTTGCTGACAAAGTTGCATTGATGAAAGCTGACTTGCAAGGTAGATAGCCCTGTGTGTATGAAACAAGACTGAAACCCCAGCATACACTGAAACCCACAATAACATCTTTAATCTTTTTAGTAATTGTTTTTTGGGTTCAGATTTAATGTTCTCCTTCTTGGACATTGTGCAAGAAGCTCCATTTTGTAGCATAGCTTGCATAAAGGCTTTCAGTCTTGGACATGTTTGTACAGTTACTGACTTTAGTGCTCTGATCACACCTTTCTGGTCCTTGTTTTTCAATGTTTAGTTATAATTCTTTAGAGACAGAATAGCACTCCTTTTCCATGTGTGTTCAACAGGGGCATGCCACTAATGTTGTTAATCATTTTATGTTACCTGCATGATATTGTCAAAGCATGTGAATTGATACTTGCCAACATACCTATCCAGAACACCGAGGAATCATGACCTCAGCCATAGTGTATGTGTGGAAGCGGCCAGATCTCACAGGGCATTTTTCCATAAGTTTGTTTATTTTTACCAATCTTTATCTCAATTTCATGATCCTACAATCTTCATTTCTCATGGCATCTCTACTCATTGGTAAGACGTTAAGGAGATCCATTCATTTTTAAAGACCAAATGGTGATAGACAATCATTAATGATAGAATGAAATTACCTGCTACCACCATGCCCCTATTAGAAACTATCCACTTCCTTTAACTATCTGTTGGCTTAGTTAAAATTATGATGTATTTTTCTTTTATTTGAAGCTTAAGAACGCCTTCATGTTAAACTTTTCAGATCCTAGACTAGTTGTGTGAACTTTCAAAACTAGCTTGAACATGTAATTTAATGTGTTGGCAACTACTATATGTGATTTAGCTCATATAAAGAACACTCTGGATTTAAAAACAAACAAACAAACAAACAAACCACAAAAATAAGAACTAAAAGAATCTATGTGTCTTTTGGAATGTTTTACAGGGCCCAGCACAACCTGCCAAGAGGACTCATGCTCAAATCAAGGCGTATGCTTGCAGCAATGGGACGGCTTCAGCTGTGACTGTAGCATGACTTCCTTCAGTGGCCCACTCTGCAATGACCGTGAGTAACTGTTCAAATGTAGATAGATATTTCTTATTGTGTCCAGATATTGCTTGCTTCACAAGGTATAAAAATATAAGTTCTTATATTGGCTGCAATTGGACTGTTAAAGATGTGGCCCTCAATTGTTGTCACACACACACACACACACACACACACACACACACACACACACACAAATGCCCATTTTACTTCAGGGCTGTTTTCCTAAGCTAAATTATTTTTAATCGAAGTAGTTAATTGTCAAGTGTTGTATTTCTCTTTTGTTAGTTACTTAGCTATCTTATTGAAAAGAACATTGTTAATTTCCTATATGTGGGATTCTTGGCAAAGTTTTGAAACTTCCTATTGCTTTGTGCTATGTAGTTTTTAAGTTTATCAGGTCATATCTTGAGGATCCTGGCTTCTATGCATGTTAGAAATTGGGTTATTCCATCTTTCTACATCTTACGTAAGCCCACTCATCCCCATTTACTTTTAAAACACTATGCTTAATCATTGTTCTTCAAGACCTCCTTCTTGTCTTTTATCTACTTGAATTATCCACTTTAATCTCACCATATTGCATGACCAGAAAGGTGGACCTCACATTCTATCACAGTCTTCTCCAGGAGTCTGCATCAGAATCTGGACAGTTTAAGTCAGAATTAGCTGGCAAACAGGAAAATTCTGGTTATGGAACTTTCACATAGGTCTTGCTTCATAGGACTTCACCGAAATGATCAATACATCTTTGACTGTTTAGAGTATCCACAATGAAGCCTCACATTTGGCAAGTAGCCTACATGCATTTCTTGGGTTATAGATGCCAAAGTTGTAGCAAAATGGGGAAAGAGATGTGATAGTTGAAGATTTGGCCTAAAGAGAAGGGGCAAAAGTTTATTTTGCATTTAAAGATACCTTAGAGTTTTTTGTTGTTTTTTGTTTGTTTGTTTGTTTTCCTTTGTCAGAAAATATGTGAATTGCAAAGATAGGCTCAAACTAAAATAAATCATGGAACCAAATGGTTATAACTGCAAATATAGTACAATTCTTCAGCTGTTTTTGGTTTCTGCCCAAAATATTGATTATAGAAAGAACAAAGCAAACATATACTGCACTTCCCTGAGAAGCCATTAGAAATTTATGGTGGCCAAGGAAAGGTGTTGTCATATTTCTTCAGTGTATGACCCTGGACAAGTTACCTGGCTGGGCTCCAGTAAATAATCTTCATTCCATGCTGTGTAGATAGTGCTGTTTACACATGAAAGCAGGAAGGACACTTGTTGAGGAGAAATAAGGTTTTAGCAGGAGGTAAGAAAGGACAATAGGTTTTACAGTAACAAAGATTCATCATATGATTATGAAGCTGTCAGAGAAAATAATTGTAAAATAAATAACAATACTTTAAAAAATCCTACACCCATGTGTAGCATTTTTGGTCAGCAAAAATTGGACTCATGTGGTTAATAATAAGACATAAAAATGAAAAGAAGTCAAGTCGGGCTCCCTGGGGGCATTTGACCGGAAGCAATGAGGGGCAGATATGATCAAATACAACAAAAATGTAAAATAATAAAGAATTGTTTTAAAGGATCTTTCATGGTCAAACCACTATGAATGCAGAAATATCTGACTCCTGATTTTATAGGATCATCTTCTCTAGTATATAGTAGTTAAAAGTAGTAAAAATACATAAAAAATACATTAAAATGATCATCCATTTACATATACCTTATATCTGCAAATCAGATTAGTCTTAAGAACAATCTTTTGTGAGTTATATAAATAAACTCAGACAAATAATTTATATTTACATATACAAAAAGCAAAGACAATTTTAAACAACTCTTACAATTCTTTGAATAACAACATGTGTTTATCTGTAGACCAGTGATGGCCTGCATTTGCTCCTGTTCAAAACTGATGCAAACCTTCTTTCAAGGACAACCAGAAGACTGAGAATTTGTTATGATTTTATTATTGCAAAATTTCAATCCCGAATTCAATCTTGACAGATGTATGACTACATGTGTTAGTAGAGAGGTCTTTTTGGTATGAAAATATTTTTCATTTTGCTAAAGAACATCCTCTGCCAAACTCTGCTAAGCCATTTCCTATGTTTTACACAACAGTTGCTATTTGGTTGTGTCAGACTGTGCATCACCACACCAGTGAATACGAAGAATGCAGTTTTCTATATGTGTTTATGAGTTATTTCCTAAGAAACATGCATATCTGACCTTAGGTATCAGGCTGTCTTCAAATTAGTTTTTGCAGAAACTATTTAAATGCAGCTCTTGAGTGACAGAAGTGGGACAGCCATGATAAGTCTAGTTGTTATTTTCTTGTAAATGGGTAAATGTCATTCAATAAATATGTTTCCTGATATGTCTCTTGCATGAATCAGCATTGAATTATGTTTGAGAGTTCTCTGAATACTTGCATGTTGATAAAGCCTTAACTTCATACTAGGTTAATGGAAATGCAAAGTGTTCGCATGATTTGAACATTGATGTTCTCCTGTGATGAGGATTTGTAGATAAACATTAGTGTTTACATCTTATTTTAAAAGAGCTATAATTTATATAAAACAGTAATAATTATTATTGAGAAAGACTTCAAGTAATAGATAAGGACTGAGCATCTTGACAGACTTTTCTACCTTTTACATTTATCATCTCTCCCCATCTCAATGGGGTTCTTTTGTTTTTGTTGAAATTTTGTTTTGTTCCTTTGTTTTTTCTGGAGGAAGCAAAAAAAGCAGTGTTGTGATTTTAGCAAACACCTTTTCTTGCATTAAGGTTAACTTTACAATTAAAAAACAAACAAGCAAACAAGAAACTTAGAGGCAGGGAGGGTATCTCTTACTCTTGTTTTATTCCTATCTCAGTGACTGATCCAGGAATTCTGTGATTATAATCCCCAAAAAGAAAACATGGAAATAAATATTTCATTTTAAAAAAACCCAAACCATACTGTGTGGAGATGAGAACCTCTGCCCCTGTAGAACTTCTAAGTGTCATATATCTGAGATGGTTTACAGATTGGATTTGAGTAACTAGACATTTTTATTTATATTAGCCTGGAGACATAATTACCAGTGGGATGATGGGAATACTTTATAACTTGCAAGTAAGATCTTGGATAAATCATACTAATTAATTGAATTGAAAAGAATCTTTCAAAACACAGGCATCTTTGTAAAGTGATGCTAGAGGCTATTTTGAAAGCTATGTGGGTTTTTATAAACCCCTTCATCCTTGGAGAATTGCCATCCTAGAGATGTCCTCACTAAGAAAACAATTGAAAGCTGTTGGGGAGGGGGAGAGACAGGGTTATGCATTCCACTCTTCTCCAAGACAGGATCAAATGAATTCCAGTTTCTTGGATCATCATGATTTCGACTTTTTATAGTAATGTTTTCATTGCTGCTCAACTCCTATTCCTCTCTCCTCCAATCCATTCCGTTTCCTATTTTTATTCTTCCTTGTTTAAATGTCATCAACATCTCCTGATTGATTCTTCCAATCAGTTCTTTCTTTACCCCTCTGAATTTCTATAGGAATTTTATCAGCAATTACTCTCTTTCATCTAATCTCTGCCTGGTTTATCTCTGTAAAGCACTATATATTATTCTCCTGGGAACAACATTTTTTTATTGAATATCATCATTTACATTGCCAATGGTGAAACCTTTCCTGATATCTATATCCCCCCTCCCCTAAGATCTCCAACCCCTCTCCCTCCTCCTTCCCCCTGCCTCCACAGATATGCCTTTCCATCCAACACACTCCCTCCCTGCCCTTGGTTTCCCTTTGTTCGGGCCTCAGTTGAGCCTTTACCTGACCAAGGAACAGTCGTTCCTCCCACTGATGCCCAACAAGGCCTTCCTTTGCCACATTTTTGGCTGGAACCATGTGTGCCCCTTGGTTGATGGTTCAGTCCCTGGGAGTCTTGGGGTGTCTGGGTGGCCAAAATCATTTTTCTTCCCATGGGGCAGTAAATCCCTTCACCTCCTCTGGACCATCCTCCAGCTCTTCTATTGGGGACCCCATACCCAGTCCAATAGTTGGTTGCTAGCATCTGCCTCTGTATTTGTAAGGCTCTGGCAGGGCCCCTCTGGAGACAACCATGGCATGCTCCTTTTGGTATATACTTCTTGTCGTCCATAGTAGTGTTGGGGTTTGTTGACTGTTGATAGGATGAATCCCCATTTTGGATCATATATCTGAGTACAATACACTATGGGTAACTTGTGATAATAGGAACTTACTAAGTCAAGGGAAACTGAGAATTTGAAGCTTGCAAAGAGATCTCTAGTGTGGCTTCAGTGGCCAAAAGAATTCAAGCCTCATTAGTCTGGAGTTAATGACCCCCAGGGACAGACTCTGGTCCTCATTTCCACACGTAGATATTGCAGAATCCTGTCCATATGGAGTGTTCCTGGCAAGTCACATCCCCGGGCACCCTCCGCTTCACATTTGCAGGTTCCTCACCATTGAACATGCTAATTTCTCCACCTGCTGGATGCTTCCATCCCACCTGAAACACATCTCTTTCTATTTATTTGCATGAAGAGATGTAGTTTCATATTTGATATCTGTTTAAACTGTTTCACGCCATGGAATGTACCTGTTGCCCTGGACTGGACATTATCATTTCCTTGTTTCAAGTATAAGGGAAACAGCATGTTGTACTACCGCACATTATTTTAAGTAGCAGATGGCTGTAAATTTTTTTGTAAACTATTTTTCAGGTTTTCGCTATATTCTAAGTCTGTATTAGGAGTTTCCATTTATTATGAAACATTTAAATTCTACCTATTCATGTGTGCATGCATTCTCATTGCCAAGAAACTAGTGTGTTGTCCTTTTCTGCTAATTTAACATCAATTTGTAGAAGATGACTGACTATGATCACAGGGAAAATAGCAAACATAGTAACATTTTGTGAGTGTAGTGTGCCAAATTACTGTTCAGCTTCAATCATTTCTTTTCCCATACTGGAGTAATATACCACACTGGTATTTGGTGCTATGGCTTTAGGACTTGACTATTAAAAAACTATTTTCAAAATTCTAAACTTTGCCAAGGGAAAAAACTTTTGGAGAGGTATAAGTACATTCTTTGGTTTTGAATTACAAATATTCACCAAAACAAGGCTGAAACACATGTGACTCACTGTTTTTATCATGACATTTAGAAATATCATAAGCTTTGTTTCATGTTGCTTTTGTTTGTTTGAAAAGAGAAACCAATATCTACTGACTGAGTCTGTAGATCTGAACTAATAGAGCTGAATCCTAACACAGAGAGAAAACTTGGATCTAAACAATATTCCTCTCCCTCTTAGAACTCTATGGATAGTATGGATAGCTGTTAGATGATTTGCTGTTATTTAAGACTGAATAATATTCCTCATGAGTTATATATGCTGTCAGAATCTCATTGTGACTATGTTGAGTTTCATTAACATTTAGTCATCCATGTATTTCTAAGTACTGCACTTATGATATTTAAAGCAAATCAACAGCAATATGTATTGAAGGTTCCTTGGATAACTTAAATAACTATGGAAAACAGAGTCAATCTTGTCTCAAAGTATAATGCATTACAATACTGTTCATGTCAAGTTTGAAAGAAATAGCTTAGGTTTTCGGAGGTCTTATTTAAAGACTGCTCTTCGTGTTTGGAAGTAAGTCCTGGCTGAGACTGAGACTGTTTACATCCTATGTTGTCATGAATATGTCTTTCCATTGTATAAGAACTACAAAATTTTGTGTAGCTCAAGTCAATGTCCTTTCATTTCATAACCCAATTAAGATAAATTGTAGTGTCTGGTTGCTTGTGTTTTATGAATGTTATGCATGGAATAATCAAATTATCACATTTTCATTCATTTAAAAGTAAGAATATATAGGAGTGGATAGTTTAAATAACTTCTTTCGTATACAATACCTAGTCAAAGAATATCTTCAACCCATTCTCTTACACAAGATATCTATGCAGTGTCAATACTTAATAAATTCTATAATATCCAGATTTCCAAGGAAGTTAATATCAAGTGGAACTGACACCATGAATATTCCAAACCTCCTCTGACTTCTTGTTCTAAGATGTTAATTCTAAGATCTAAGCTGTATGAAATGTGCTCATAGTTTCAGCTGTTCCATTACCACTTCTAAACACAGTTAAAGTCTCAGACTGAGCTGTCAAAGGCAGACTGTCATTCATATACTGCTCTAGCATGAAAGGGGACTGATTGTGAAATAAAGATGGGAATTTTCTACATATGGCAGGCCTTCAGAAATAATAATTGAACATTTAAATAAGATATCAGGCAAAATATTTCCAAATTTATTTTGTTTAAATAATATTTTTCAGTGTAATGGTCATAATAAATGTTAAATACATTAACAAATAAATTTATATGAATTAGTTTTTTAAAAAAAGAAGCCCTGCACCTCACCCCATCTCCTGGTAGATTGATTGGAAATGGCAACATTTCTGCCAACACAGAAGTGCAAATGGCAGGTTGGGGAGATGTTCAAGCATAGAAAAGATAAACAGAGAATAACAAGAGATAAAACAATGAGGCATTCTGTACTCATAAACAATACAGACTACCACTGTCCTATTGAGGATATTTAGAAGATGCTAGACAATGTCAGACGCTACAGTCTAATCTTTGAGGACCATTAGAAGACGTACAAGAAAAGCATGAGAACGTGCACAAAGCCCACAGCATGAAAACTTGCTATAAGATTAATAGTAAAGACCAAGCTCTTCCAGTATTGTATGGAAGAGGGCAGAGGCTCACTGGGAATGTGCACAGTCCAGAAAAAGGTCACAATGAAAAAGAAATGTTGTGCTTGCACTAAAAATAATTCACATTTTAAGGGGACAAAATACTGCTGGGAAGAAAATGTACCTGTCTGGCAATTCTTTTTCCTTTCTCCAAAAAAAAGCATTTGTTGTCCTTAATGAGATTTACTATAGCAATTCAAATGTATAGAATCCTTTAATAGCGAGGAATTACAGTCTCTTCTGCAGATCTGTGTTGTGGTGGGTTTTTGTTTGTATATTTGTTTGTTTTACCTCAGTAGTACCATACGTAGTGGCAGCATAAAATACATGTATAAATAATGTGCTATCCATAGGACTTCTGGAATGTGTGATTTTAATGACTCTAATAATCTAAATTCACATCTCTCAGAAAATTACCTATGGAGTGTATGACTCAGTCTTCCCAGAATTTGATAAGAAAGGAAGGTACAAAGACATTTCCTTTCTTGAAATTGTTTTAAATTGAATAAGTTTTATAAAATGATTCAGCCATATAGAAAGATTTTTTTTTAAAAAAAATGGGTCATGGACAAGGAGGCTGCATTTTCTGGAGACAGTGGAAACTGTGTTCGCATAGGTGTGAATGCATCTTATAAATACATAACATATGACCCTTTAAAGAGAAGACCAGATGGGGTGAGTAAGCAGTGGAAAATAAAAAGTACATTTTGCTTGGTTTCTTAACTTGAGCAGTTCTCTGTGTATTTTGGTATTTGGATGGTTTCCTGTCAATAGTTTTGGATCTCTGTGTCTCAGAACATTGTTGATACTGTACACTCTGCTGTCTAAAGCAGGTTGTTTACTTTCTGAAATTTCTCAAAGTCTAACGGCTTAAGTTCTTGGCATATCTTTTTGCTAATTCTTGATGGATGCTTGAATTCCTAACCTGAAAGAGTCTGTACCAAGGATTCAAGTTTATGTAGGCAGTGTAGTAACATTTAATCAAAATTGTGTTACTGAAGCTGTAGTTTCATCTTTGAAGCCTTTCATCACAGATCTTCTCTCTTAGGTTCTATTCTGGGGAAGCACTCCATTTCTCTAAGTTCAAAACGGAAAGGTGTCTCAGCCATGAGAGACATCACAGGAGTAATTATACTGGTTTTAGTGTCAGGCATATGTGTTTTATTGACAGTGACAATAATTGTGGAACTCAAGACCTTGGAAGCATCATCTGTGTTGTTAAAGTACTAAAGATAAAACCCAAGCTCCTAAAACTAATCTGATGACATTCACCCTGTTCTGTGGGATGAAGTGGGAAAGGATACTGTGGTAGCTGTGACTGTAGACTGGAATTCACCACCTGTGAGCAAACTTGCAGAGATCTCAGCCCCTGTGCTTGAATCCCTGCAAACTCTGGTCTTGTAAAGCCAAGGAAAGTTGTTCCTCAGTGCCAGCCCTCTGACTTGGTCTCACAGTCACCAT